>NC_134430.1:7500000-8125000 GCF_030867145.1 Opisthocomus hoazin | reverse complement strand
GTTCTGTTATTTCTGTTGAAAAGGCTGTGAATTTCCACCGCTGAAGAGGTAAATGGTTCTTACCGTGTTATAATTTTGACAATTAAAAACAAAGACCTTACAGACTATCTAGTTCTGTATACTACACTAAAGCAGGTGAAGCACTTCCTTGCTCTTGCAGTATTTTCAAATCATTCTGTAACTCAATCTTCAAAAAGCTAGAGACAGAAACAAAATCTACAAAAAAAAAAATCCTTAAAATTGCCCAAAGCACATTTTCACTTTTAGTACCTACTGTAATCTTCTTTCTAGTCGGTATTTCTTTAGGCTTCCACCAGCTGAACATTTTAGTATGTCTGAGAAAATGTGGAGTCCTCGTGGTTTTATTCCTTATGTAGAGCAATGACAATAAACTTCGTTAAAGTCTTGTCAAGGAATTTAATCTCTTCAGCTAAGGTCTCCCTAGAAAGTTGACCCCCCCTAATTGTTTAATCACTGCAACTCACCTCTGAATTCTCAAAATATCTGAATTGCTAATACAAGCAAAACATTCCAAACGCCCATTAAGACCAAATTCTATTTATTTTAACTTCAAATATTTTTTGTAGTAAAAAAACTAGGAGGAGTCCACCTCTTCCACCTAGGTGAAGCCTCGCCACAGTCATATCTGGTACTGAAGGCTTACCAGACAATCCCAAAACCAAAGACACTAAATGCTAGGATTTTGTGTCTAAATGTGTCTAAAACCAAAGACACTAAATGCTAGGAGTGCGATGACTCAGATTTAAAAAACGTGGAACATAAATTGTTTTCCTCCAAAGGAAAGCTAAAACCTTTAGATATTTCTTTATGTTATACTGATATTCCTGAAATTCAGTTTCCAGAACATTTCTGTCACTTAGCTTAGCCTCTCAGTTTAGTGTGAATGCCAATGGATCACATGATTTATTCGCTATTGGGGAAAAAAAGGAACAGATTTAATCACACCGAGTGATAAATCTAATGGCAGAGCCAACAGGCTTTCCCTCATCCCCTCAAAAAGCTTGGAAATCCCTACAGATAGGTATTTCCATTGTCATTACACACAGAACATTTAATGACAAAACCCATGCGCAGACAAAAAACTGATATCATAACAGAAATGCACAAGACAGGAACTCCAACTTGCTATTAAGACAGTGAAACTGTCAAGTGAGCTCTACACAAAGCGTAATTTTTAAGTCAGTCAAACGTAAGAAATCCACTTTAAATTCTTTGTTTCAGATGCCACCATTTCCAGCAGAAACTGAAGGTGACACCAGAACACCTGAGAAAAAGAAAAATCCCTAATCCAAATACAAACAAAGTCTACTTTTCCAGCTATTTACCAAAGATTTACCATCCTGAAAGCTTCCGTTTCCTCCTTTCTTTCCAGTCTCTTCGGCTCTCTCTACAAGCTTTATACCACCGACAATTCCACAAGACTGCTACTACAGCTCAGTTCAGCTAATACACTCCAGGAGCTAGTATGAGAAACAGAATTCAGGATTTAATTTGAATACGCTTGCATCTGCCCTATATTGTTGAGTAACTTCCCTTTATAATTCACACCTAAGGGAATTTGCTTTGAGCCCATAAACTTAACATGTTAATGAACTACAAGATCATACTAGATGTGACGCACACCAGGTGAACATCTTGCAAGGGTCAGAAGAAATGCCTGCAGTAACTTTTTTTTTTAAGGTATGGTGAAAAGCTTGAATAAAATTGCTGAAGTATCACAGAATGTAAATATCAGATGTCTTGTTTCATTTTTCAGTTCCACAAGAGTACTGTGGAAAAACTTTGGAAACTGGCATTATCAGTGAAACACTGTAAGAGGTCTAAGTCGGATGCAACTGCATCAGTTCTGGGCCTCTGCTGGAATCACTGACCATGAGACTTACTTTTTCCAGTTCTGCCTCCTAAAGGGCCCGTATAAAGTGCTCCATTTCACTTCTTCCTTATTACTGTTTTAGAAGATTAATTATGAAAAATCTTAACTAGGAAAAAATTCTATTTCAGATTCCTGAACAACTTCACAGAGCATTTACCGAGGGGTGCAATTCACTTCTGCACTCTAGGTGATGCGTTCTTCAGTTATTTCAACAACTGAGCCTCTTCTGCTGTCACCACAAGCTAACAGGAAGGTACTGCACCACTGCAAGAGCTTCTTCAAAACCTCTCTCCTTTTAACAGTGCTCTTCATGCGCTTTGCAGGCAATTTTTCCTACATGTCAGATTTAAGTGCTAATTAATGCAGGCTGCATGACTGCTTCACCTCATCCAAATCTACAATCTTCATTAAAACAAAATAAGGTAGTGGAAGAAAATTCTGGCACAGTGCAAAAATCTTTGAATCCCCCCAGTTCTTCCAGTACAAAAGTGACATTCCATTTGTGTACTAAATCCAGTGCACGCTTTATCTAGTTCAACTCCTGCTGAGTTTATTATATCGTTGCTTCTTAAGTTAGTTATTACAGTATCTGATTCTTCCCATGCAATTTATTATGGACAAAAGCAGTTTACACTGCCCCAACATCTCCAGTAACAGAACATTTTCCAGGTTGCAAGTTCGCCTCACAACCCTTCTCTGACTAATTGTTTGAAATTCTGACCACGCCCCCATAGAGGAGCAGATGCAATGCTAACTTACTGTTCACAGGGCCAAAATTAATTCCACCTTTTTGGTAACGACATTCACAGGTGATGTTTATTATATACTTACCCAATCAATTTCAGCTCTGAAAAGGGCATGTAGCAATTCCTCTATTTTATACAGTCTAAACTGTTATATAGCTATCTAACCTTTCACATGATTTTAGCACATTGTGGGCAAACAATCTATTTACAGAATATTCAAGTTTTTATTTTACATCACTAAAAACACCAAAATGTAAGTCTCTCAATTTTAGGAGAAGGACTTACTTTACCTGGAGACTCCTCAATAAAACTGAAACCAACCCAGCAATTAGTACAGACTTAAGGCAATTACTCTGCTCATGCTAGCTGCGCGGTGCGAATCTTGAGAAGTGCTTTCCCCCTATCCCTGTTGCAGTGGTGTAAAGGGCTGGTATTCTACAGTTACAAATGAAGTCTACTGCTGTCCAAATCATGTCTTCAATGCTATTATATTCATTTACACCAAAAGGTGAAGGATAGAAACCAAGTACCGCATCAGTTACCTCCTTAATTTTTGGTGTAACTTTAGTCTGGACAGGCCATATGCATGCCAGATTTTTTTACCCTTCTCTAAAGAAGAAAAAAAAAAAAAAAGAGCGAGATATATTATAATGATCCTTCAGTTTTCTTGAATTTAAGAACCAAAAGCTCCTCAGTCAGCAGACTGAAGATCAGGAGTGAAAAATAGGTATTTTAACCTGTCTAGCAAACACAGCTCAACCTCATTAGGTATCACCCACAAATGGAGACACTACAGATAGACTGATGGATTTGCCATCCAGCATTACCCAACTGAAACACCGGATGCTTGTCTTGCTTGCATGAAAAGTGACCAGCAGTGGACTTATGATGAAAACTCCTTTTGTTCCTTACACACTTAAACAAACCCGCCCTTGCTATGACTGCATTTTGATTTTAATGAAATATTTATAACATTTCCTTTCCTTGCCTTGTCTGCACTTAATTTCAGAAGTCACTGAAATTGCTGTCTAGAAGCTGCAACTGTCTATGCACCCTCCAATGTTGCTGAACTGACTTATTTTAAGTTACAGTAAGACAACTTAGTTTTGTGTTTAAGAAAAAAAAGGAATTTAAGAATACAAAAAAATGTATTTTTTCAGCATTGCTTGCCTATATGCTTCAGTAAAATTATAAACTACAATTTGCACACAGCAAGCATACCTAAGTAGAGCTTAATATGCTACGCAAATCACCAGTTACTGTCTTTCAGTTCATTGCAGTTATTTCCCCCCACCAAGGAATTTACTGTTCTCCATGGAATATGAATATTCCCTTTAGAAGTCATTCTTACTGTGACACTTCTAAGCATCTTCCTGATGGCATACATAAAAGCTTCAGCATCTCAAAGGATGCAAAAATAATCTATAAAACGAAAGACGTTCAAGAAGTTGACCGTCGTCTTAAATCTGATCTGGTGGTTTATAGAAGAATCTCCAAAAGAACTCCCACATCAAATACTAATCAATCACAACAGCGTGACAGAGTATTCAAAGTGTTTAGAACAAACTACAAAACAACCCGCTAGGGACCAAATCCTAGCAGAATAGGTAAGCAAGGAAATACACAGCTCAAGCATTTTTGTAACCAAATCAAAGTTTGCTCATAGCTTGCTAGCAAGATGCACAGGTTTAATCATGACCTTGAATTTCCTGATGGGCTTACTGACTAGACTTTGTCCTTGGAGGAAAGTGGGGGGGCACAAAAAAAAATATCATTAAAACCCCCCCGATCTTCTTTAACAAGAACAGCTAGTGTAACAAGAGATAAGAAAAAGCAGAGAAAAAAGATTTTACAAGTTTTAAACAAAACAGAGGAGCACTGTACAAGCCCCTTGAGGATAAGCAGTTATCAATGTCTGCAGAGGCAAATGACAAAGCCAGCGTAAGGAGAGAAAGAAACACCCAAACAACTGCTTCCATTCTCATCCAATAAACGCTCCCATAAAGGTCTCCAAGTCAACATCATGTGACCTCACCATAAGCAAAATTCTTTACACTGGAGCAGCAAGTCTTTAAATAAAACAAATACTCAAGTTTAATATCAAATCCTATTGCAATTATTTTCTCCTCCAAGCTTCCGCACAGCTGTAACTACTTTGTCTTTGTTACAGAATCCCACTCTAAAAAGGTCCAGCTGCTCTTACAAGCCCATCCACTTGAAAAAAAATACATTGGACAGCTTCACCACATACTCTTTTCAGCAAAATGTTCACTGTGACAATTTGTGAGTGTTCAACATGCTGAACATCCATAAGATTATTTCTCAATACTTTAGTTCTACTGTACAGTAACTCTCAATATGTACTTGAGCAAAGCTACAGTTAACGTGTAATGAATTCCACTTTGTTTTAAAAAGACAAAAAAAAGACAAAAATTAGTTGGTGTACAAATATTTACAGTAGAAAGATCTGACACATCTTGGGGGTGAAAAACAGTCTACTAATGTATCTTCTTGAAAACAGTAACAGTACTGGGTGTCCTTAAAACCCAGAGGTTTGCCACTGCTGACATCAGTGACAGCTCTGGCATCAACACTTTGGAGAAGGCACAAGCTACAAGAGCTTCAGTATTATTTAAATAAGTTTCAAACAAAAGATTCATTGCCACCATCCAGAGGGACACATCTCCTGTTTTTTCATAACTTCACCTACAATATTAGAAAAGAGGCATTTACACTCCTACATAACCAGAACTATAGATGTCAAAAGAGAAGCAGTTCTCAAAAGCTGGAGGAGGGGGGAGGAAGGGGACAGGGAACAACACCCACCACCAAACCAAAACGACACCCACCTCAATCTGGGAGAAAAAAAGTGTCACAATAATCTCCAGTCACTTGTGTTCAAACATGCTCTGCCTAGTCTACCAAATCGTAAGATCATGTTTCAGTTGTTGATTGCTATGCCCCAGAGCTCAACAGCAAGAGCTAAAGACCAGATCTGAGAAAGCATACACCAGTTTCAGCAAAGTGTTCAGCATCTCAGCCAGTCAAACCAAGCAGCATACCGTAAGACTGAATACTGCTTTAAATCCTACAAAATGCCAGCAATAAATTGATTTGGTAGAGGTATGGTTTCTGTAACTACTTGGCTAGGTTTTGCTACAGCCTCTAATGCTGATTCATGGGAGAAGCATTTTTGTCTTAAGGAGCTTCCACAAGTTACCCACTCCAGCAAATTTCAGGAAACTGAAAACTACAAAAACATACTCTTAATAGTATTAAAGTACAGCTTTCCTGTGCCTTCCTCAAAAGGCTAACCATCACCGATAGCATAAAATACTTGAGAACAGTCAAATATTTTCGGTTGTTAACAGAATAGAATAGTTCAGTTGGAAGGGACCTACAACAATCATCTAGTCCAACTGCCTGAGCACTACAGGGCTGACCAAAAGTTAAGCTGTGTAATTAAAGGCACGGTCCAAATGCCTCTTAAACACTGAGAGGCCTGGGGCATTGATCACCTCTCTGGGAAGCCTGTTCTGGTGTTAGACCACCCTCTCGGTAAAGAAATGTCTCCTCATGCCAGTGAGGCATGCTGCAATTAAAGAACACTTTATACCATCACCTAATCACCCTGGCAACACCACTGAGTTTGTAACTTCTAAGCCACCTTTCTGAATGCAGAAATATGAAAATTTACAAAAGATAACAAGCGACATGGACTCTTTCAGTGCAGTAGTTTCACTATCAGTCCCCGCAAGCATCAAGGATGTTTTCATATAAATTGACAGAAAAACAAATAAACCAATTCCTTCGCAATTACTAATCTCAGCTGTCCTCTTCAAAACCTGGAATGCGAGTGTCTTTATACAGTACCCAGGTCTTTGCCGCTTTCAGTACAGTGCATGAAATAAACCTTGCTTAAGTTCCATTTATGCTGTTTACAAACACCTCCGAGTCATGCCTTTACGTACCTATACACCTAATAGCTGCATCGGTCACTTTTTAAGCGACGGGCTATAAGCTTTACGGTGGACCACGGTCTGACAATTTAACTATCTATTTTACATTTCAAGAAATTTTACACAGCCTTTCCTAGTATATTCCACCTACTTTTCCCCCCTCAACCTATTATCCTGTCTTTTGCAGAATACCAAGGAGTAAGAAAGACTGATTAAGACACATAAACATAGAAGAATGCTTTCCTTTAAAACACTTTAAACTTCCGCTTGTATTCTAGTTTATTTTCAACTATTTCTCATTTTGTGTGTTTGTGCAAACTGATAAATAACAGATCAGTCTGTATATACTAACCTCTGTCCCAATACCAGGCTGAACACCGGAATATACAGTATCTGGAGGAGGGCCCCCATATTTCCTCTGTCCTGTAGTTACATCCAAAGTGTAACCAGTCCTCTCTAGCAAAGCCTGAAAAAAAATTGTCACGTTAGTTATGGGGGGAGGATATTGGGTTAAAATACAAAGAATAAAAGTGTGTGCTAAGATAAGCTTATCTGCTCCTTGCCACATTTGATAATAAGGTATATATGGACAGCAGAACCTACAAAAAAACCTGTAATTCTGGGGGTTTAAAAAACCACCACCACAAACAGCAATATTTGTTATGCTACAAGGTCACTGCAAAGAACCCGTTTTTCTTCTCCCTTATTTTCCATTTTATATGCAGTACCCCAAGAGCTCCAGAACACCAGGCGACTCTTTCCACCCACTCTCTACACAGGTTTCTGCACAACAGAGGAGTTTCTTAGTATGCTAATACTTTGCTGAAATGTCCGGTCAGTCTCAAAGTAATTTTAACAGTGCATAAAAGCTTTAATATAAAAGGACAACTACGACAATACTTAAATAGATTTCAGTGTCTTCATAGACCTTACATAACATTAAGTTCATGCATTTTGGCAATTGTGTAATCAGGAAGATCTGCATTTCAGACAGGCACTCTCACTTTTGAATCTCTATCATGCATACATTTCTTTAAAGTCAAGTGTGAATACATTTATCCAGGTAGTATTGGTGCTTTTTCAGTACATCAAAATCACTTCAGTCTGCATACAGGTAATACATCAGGTAGTACACAATAATCAGTATTTTCTAAACGTTACCTTAATCTTTGCTTCATCTGGTCCCTTCGTTGATTCCTGTACTTTGCTGCCTTGTTTCTCTCTTTGCCTGTAGGTCTTCATAACTCCACATAAAAATGCACTTTTGTTCTGTAGATACAATTTACAAAACAATTCAATTGTGCATACGAAAAGCCCTGGGAACCCACTGAATCTTACGCTCCATACCGTGAGGTCACTATAGCAAGCCAATGCAATAAACAAAATCTCAAAAGAATCCTTCAGAAAAATATAAATATCAACTGAACAAACTTGCCAGATTGAAAAAATTGTCAGATTCCAGGTAGTATTTTTACCTTATTTTCTCAACAGCACGCTCATTTTTATTATCTGGGAGCTTTTGCTTTGCACTCAAATACCTATACATTTAAGGCAATTTTTAACAGGCTTGTGATTTGGTTTTGAAATGTCAGAATACAGCAACATCAATGAATTTCTAAGTTACAACTCTCCTGCCAATAGTGCCAGAACACTACATATACTTATGCGCTCACACTCCTGGAGCTCTCACCTTACCTGTACATGCGACAGGTCACTTTCTTTAAACTGCTGTAATACAGAGAGGGCTCCTTCTTCATTAAATTCCCTAAGAGCATCAATTGCTCTTGCATCAAGATCGACATAAGCTACCAACCCTAAAAGTTAAAGATAAAGAAGTTACAGATTTCTATTGAATTTCATACAAACTAAGAACTATGCAGTTTGCTTTTAAAGTCAAAAAGTTACGTTCCATAGTAACAGAATTATACATTTAATATAATTACATATTCCTACACAAGTATATGAAAGAACATGAGTACAACAATGAAAAAAGTTAAAATTAAAATGTATATACCTAAGCACTAACTGACGTGCAAGATTATACCCCATGTGTAACAGTTTTCTAACATTCAGCAATTCAATCTGCTGCATAAAAGCAGTATTACACACCAGGGTTTGAAACAGTGAACTGGCTCACTTCTAATAATTTGGATATGGTTTGTTTGTCTTTCATTTTAAGTTTCACACTTCCTGCCCTCCAATGGAGCTGTTCTAGAGTAAGCTGACATGTGAATATTACAAGTATACTATTGTACGTGAAAAAGGAGCTACCTATCAAATACTTATGAAGCTCTACCCCACAAAATATTAGGAAGCAGAATGGTTTGTTTGCTCTTTCCTCCATCTTGATAAAAGCTAAGATCAGTGGACTTCCTATATGTCTAAAATACCTTTTTTCTTTTTTACTCATTTTGTTGCTTTATGCAGTTCAGGAGCCAGAATTCAAAACGTATTATTTCGAGCCCCGCTATGTACCCGAAAAGGCTAATGTTAATTTTACAGGTACAGACTCCCCCAAGAAACACTGGACCAGTTCTGAAGCACTTTTTCTGTTTAAGGATCTTTACAGGGTATTTCCTTTTGTAATGCACTTGCATAGCTGTGGAGCGTGAGAAATACAGACTAAGATTTGCACTTTTTAAACTACACAGCGAGTTTAGGACAGATACCAAGAACTCCACACACTTTGCAACAGCTTGATCTCCAAAATACACAGATTATATAACTGCTACTTGATTTCAAAAATGCACAGTAGTGCCAAGCCCAAGGACTACATTTCAGAAGTGATCCTGCATATTGGAAGGCACCTGTATCTTTCATGTAAGACCTCAGCAGATTAAAAATCCCAAAGTTCAACCCCAAATTTAGCTTGGGTGTCAAAAGTAGTTTGCTGTACTGATAAACCCCTGCACAATGCAAACATCTTCAGTGGCATTAAGGACATGTGAATAAATGTTTTCAGGTTACTGGTTCAGTGGAATTATACTAGGTAGTCAGGTTCTGGGCTGAAAAGCTTTTAAATCCCTTGAGAACTCCTCACAACACAACCTAACTGCAACACGTGTTAGAGCCCCACAAGTTCCTCTGCCCAGGCACTTACACCTTCTCTCAAACCATCAAGTGCACATCATCGTGACCCACAGCTAGAAAGTGTACGTCTAAAGCCAATAAAAGCTGGTAAAGGCTTGACGAAAGCTCACTGTGAACGACTTCCAAAAGACATCATCCACGTGAGCCAGAATATCATACTGAAGATTGGCATGGTATTGATTTTGAACTGCCTTCACTTGATCAGTGGAATTTTGACTCTTTGCAACAAAAACTGTCGTCTTGCCACCAAGGCATTCAAGATCTGCACATAGAGCATTCCTCCTGCTTCTTGTAAATCTGTTCACAGAACACACCCTAAATAGGAAAAGGAAGCCTCTGTCTATAGGACAAAATAATAAGGGGGTTACAAAAACAAAATAGAAAAACCTCTGTATATAAAGAAACCTCTCTAGAAGTTCCAGAGACCACTTGCTACCAGCAAGGTGTTACTCAGTTTGCCAGATAGCTTAGTCCTCAACTTTGGTGAAAAGCAGTTAGTGTCAAACTGAACATTTCAGTGTAATAACCAACATGGATTAAACTGTCCACTCAGAACTAGAGAGAACAAAAAATCCACAGGCAGACTCAATTCAAATGTAGTCCCAGGCAAGACAAGCTAGTTGCTTCCCTCACTAAGTCACCTATCCGGCCTTTGAGTGTTTAAGAACCACTGTGAGGAGTTGACAGTAGAAAAGTAAAAGCAAAATGATGATTCGGATTGAAGAAAAAAAAAAAATGTACAGTTAAGTATGCTCAAACATACATCTTTATTTGACAACGTCTAAGAAACTAGTGCTCTGTGCCCTAAAGCAACTAAGATATCACATACAACACTAAGGATGCGTCACGTAATTAGTCAATGTCAAACCCAATTTGCCTTTAGGGAAGTCAAAGTAGCAAAACATTCAGAGCTACACAGATCAAAAACAATGAATTTTTATACCTTAATCTATGAAAATTTGAAAATGGTATGCCCTCACTTTCATAACCAGTCAGAAACAAGAAATGCATATTATACCTGTCTGAAATATTTCATCAAGTCTCTCTGCCACCTTCTGTGGGAGGCCTGCCTCTATCAGTGTCTTGTAGTGTTCTGTGTGAGTTACACTGGAAGTATCCATTGGTTCTTCCTCTTCTTTTAACTGTACCGCATTACCATTCACCTGATTAGCCATTTTATTATGCTGCTGGAAAAAATTCAGGAGCTATATTACAATAAGCCAGAAATAACTAGTTTGTAGGACAATGCATGATTTATCTAAACTAATTTGTATACATGCTGCAAATGACCTGTATCAAAAGTCTTATTTAATACTTGTTGGATGCAGCTGATCTAAGTTTCAAAAAAAAGTACAACCCTTAATACTGTGGAAAATGTACATGGAAGAATTTACATAATTTTTTTTAAGAAAGGTACTTCATGTACATAACGATGTCTAAACTTTATCTGCTGATTGTCAGTAAGTTAACTGGTTACCATAGCAGCTACAATGTACGGGGATACGATAATAACATCCTTCAACGAAGAATCAGAAGAGCTAGTGCTATTTTCATTTCCCATTCCCCTACTTTTAAAACAATCGTTTAAAATTTAGTGAACACGTAACCCTGCAGGGTAGCTTAGTGGATAAAAACGTCAACACTTGTTTGCTAATTTTCACTTTCTTGGCTTGTTGCCATGTCTTCCTTCAAACCCAACATGCTGCACAAGACTAGCCAAACACTTTCTCACAACACTGTCAGAACTCAGGAAGGACAGAAAGAGAAAAATTGCACTCTAACACACGTTATAATTGGAAGCTGCAACTGAACTGTTTCCATGCTTTCAGTTTTACTCAAATCGGAGCTCTACGAATCACAGCTACTTTTTTTGTAATATATAACTTATTGGTTTAAAAGGAAGCCATGACTGCAGCATCTTCAGTTCTTGTATTAATAAAAAGACTTGCTTTGAGAATTAACAAACTGATTCCAAACATGTGCACTGAAAAATGCACATCTATCTTCTCAGACAATTCCAGTGGGCTTTGCCCAACTCATTACAAATAGTTTCAATTTCTCAATTAGCCAGCCAGCTGACATTTTGTACTCTCAAATGAAAAGGCTGACAAGAGACAATTCAACTACCCAGCAGAGAACATTAGGATGATCAGCTGTTAAGTTCAGAAATGAAATGAGCCTCAGGCTTTAAAAGATAGGGAAGAAGTCGATGATCAGCAGTGAAATGATAACCAGATAGACATATGCAGCATGGTCAGAGCAATGCAATTAAATACTGGAATACAGATATGAAGATGATTCAAGAACAGTATTTTTTTTTTTTTAATGCTGAAGCCTCAAGCTATTTGCTATGCTGCAAAACGAGTCTCCAAACATAACCACACCTCTGCATCACTCATATACCCGTCCATTCTAGACTACAGCTCACGAACTTTTTGGAAGATATCCTATGAAGATTTGCAAGCTTGAGTAAGAATAAAAAAAAAAATCATTTTTCTTCAGACAGAAAAGTAATAATTTTACTAATGCTGTCTTGACTTGAAGGGAAATTTTAGAGAGATGTAATACAGCCTCACATTGTTTCTCTGACAGATGTCACTTCTTTATGCAATTAGCATGGAAAAGAGGAAGTTTTTCATAGCTACGTAGCACACATATATACACACATACACATTCTGCTACTTGACAAGAGAAATTGCTTTCTAACCGATCTAGTTTACTTAAAAGCAACTGTGACTATAGCCTAATAACAGAAGAAAAAAAAAATGCTCCCTGAAGATTACAATAATGCTTACCTATCACTACAAGTATTAACTCAATTCTCAAAACACTTACTGAACATGAGGTTTCTACAGGTTACAAAAATCATGGGCAACAAAAATCAGCTAGACGTCTGCTTGCTAGATAGCCTCTGCAAGATCCCAAATTGGAAACAGTGCAGGGCAGAGAGGCTTTAGTTAAACCAGAAGTGCTCTGGGTACAGTATCATTCTAAATACCCCTACTCAAAAATGCATAGGATGATATACACAAGAAAGGGGTGGGGGGTTTTTTCCCACCTTTTTACTGCCTTATAAAATCAGTTGCTTACACATATGTTGTTTTCTCTGCATGCAAAAACAAAAAAAAACAGCAAGAATTGTGAGGCTAAGCCAATACATAAATACAGAAAACCTATTTGAAACAACTACAAGTACCTTTTAAACCTCAGTGGCTTATGGGGATGCTCCCAGACATTATTTTGTTGTGAACCCGGATCAGCTTTCAAGTGTCACACACCCAAAAGTTTAGCACTGTTCTCAGTGTGGTCTATAACTGAACAAAAGGCTGACAGCTATTCAGTGTCCGGGTAGAAACACCTCATCTGCAGTTCAACAACTCAGACTTCTGACGGGCAAGAGCTGCAGCCTAACAGCACAAAAAGACACCCACCTTCATCACAAACATACACCAGTGTGTGGAGCAATGCCTAACTCCTAAGTATCAGATTACTACACAGCACCACAGCTGATGGTTTATTTTTGCTTAAGAATTAGTATCCTCATAAAGAACTTAAGTCAAATGCAGTGCATGTTCACCAGACAGAAAAGTTCAGTTTGGGTGTTCAAATTCTATTTCCTGTCACATAGACTTAATTTAAAAGACTTTCTTAAAGAAATTTTACTCTGGAAAAATCTGAAGTGACACAGCAGTCAAAATATTCAAGTCCCGGCAGCATCCAGAAGAGATGTACTTCTTTTCACAGTTATAGTAATAGATTTCCTGCTGGCTTTGCAAACTTGGCCTGAAATCTGAAATTAGACTGACTTCTCTTCCTCAGTGATCACCAACAAGCAAAATTACGCCTCTTACAATACTGAATCTGCACGCTGAGTTCAGCAGAGAGACGTGGGTGAAAGTCATAGCTGAAAAAAATCTTTTAGCTCTCCCTCTAGATAACATCAGCTAGATCTGGCTATCAAGAAAAATATTTTTAGCTGAATTTTATCAGTCAGGAAAACACACAATGATTTTATTAACATTTTAGTCCTCCTCAAAAAAAATATATTAAAAGTATACTGAAGAGGAGTGCTATCCATGCTTGCATGTGCAGTGTGCCCGCGTGAATCAGCCTCCGACAGGCCAGGCCACACAGAAGAGCACCCACATGGACTCCAGAGTTTTCATCTGCATTAAGTAACTCTAACAGCTACAAAAGACTGGCTGAATTGAGAAGATTTTCAGTGTGGATTATAAGGAAAGGATTATGTATATTAGTATGTGTGGGATATGTATTTGTTTTTAAAACATGCAGAAATGGATGAATTTAAAATAGCGTACACAAAAGTGTGCTTACCAAAGGAGCAGCAGTAACACACATAGGGGGCAACTCTAAAAGGCAAGGCAAATTTATACCGGTGCCTGAGAGGTCACCCAGCTTCACCGCCCCAGAGCTGCAGAACTGTGCATGTGGGGCAGGGGAGGATTGCTGCATTTCAAACTTCACACTCTTGTTGCCAACAATGTTTTTCTGAAGATTGTGAATACTTCATGATATCAAACAGGGTTTTAGCCATCCACTATCTTTCACCTAGAACTCCTGTGTCTCAAAAGCGTAATTTGTCAAGTGACTAGTCCCTGTTTTAAGTTCTAATCATATGACAAGTAGGAGG
Organism: Opisthocomus hoazin; assembly: GCF_030867145.1. Lineage (NCBI taxonomy): Eukaryota > Metazoa > Chordata > Aves > Opisthocomiformes > Opisthocomidae > Opisthocomus > Opisthocomus hoazin. The sequence goes on along the minus strand of NC_134430.1, from coordinate 8,110,660 downwards.
TTAAAACTACAGGTGCTTCTAAATTACCTAGAAACAAGCTTCTTTTTCATGTTTAATAACTCAAATGGCTCAAATAGTAATTTTCCTAGAAAATGAAAAAAAAATTAACACGCACCTGAGCCTGATAGTGTACAGCATCTTGAAAGCACAAATTTGATCTCAATCTCAATCCTACCATCGCTGATTAAACAGCCATGATGTTACTAGTCTCTGTATTTTATACCATGCGTCTAACAGAGGTTGCCACCCACAGACTATCTAAGTATAACTCCATCCAATTAATTATAAATTCGCAGTCCAGTTAACTCAAAACATGCTCAGCAACAACTTAAATGAGCAGGAATGGCAATTTCTGGCAAAGGGACAATCTCTCAAGCTACCATACCCAGCTTCACAGCGATCATCCATCAATACTGTTTTCAGCCTTCCGCTACGTAACTTCGGATTTCATGGAGGAACTGAACCATACGTGTTTAGCTCAGGTGCACAGGAAGCATAACTAACTCACACACAAACACTCTGCACCAAAGCCATTCACCTTGCTGATGTTACTGCTCCTTCTAGCCACTATAATATCCGTGCCAAACATTTAAGTTATACCACATTAAAAATAGCACCAAGGGGAATTTGGGGGGGGGGGGATTTGTTTTGGCTTTTTTCAGTTGGTTGGTTGGTTTGTTTGGGGTTTTTTTTAATGAACCACAAGAACGTAAGTGCAGTCCCTATAAAGTTACGGCTTACACTTCAAGCAGGTTCTTGTCAAAACAGGAAGATAAGAAACACACGAGTGAGGGGAAGATAAGAACTCGCATTACAAGACTGAACCAGGGGTTTATTAAAGCCTCACTTGCTCACAAACATTACTGGCACATCCCTTTATTTTTCACATGAAGGCATTACAGCCACTTCTTTTCTACCACAGCTTATTCAACCACAGAAAGTACATTTTTAATAGCTTAATTATGATATGCTGAATGTTTATTAGCATGAATTATAAGACGACTTGAAGTTCTCGCACCCTGAAGACCTTTACACACTAGCCAGGTTTCCACACCAGCATTTCAGTGGCAGACTAGCTTTACAACAAAGTGCTGTTAGCACCCTCACCCCTCCAGCAAAGAGTTCTCAGCCTTCCCCACTCCATAACCCCATGGAATGAAAAAATCTGAGAACCTCCATCATGATGCTAAGGAACAGACTAGCACAGCCCGTACAGAAACTATGCTTCAGTACCTACACGAGTATCACTGGGAGATACCTCTACCATGACAGGTTAGCAAGGTGCACATCAGTGCTATTAAAATACAGCACTGACTGCATCAGCAGCTACTACATCTCGCTAACTGGAATGATAAACTCTCTACGTGCTCGTTTCTAACTGGAATTGGCCATTCATAGCTCATCTGGTTGTCTGGGCTGTACAGCATAACATTTGTGGCACTTCAAAGCAACACTTCAACAAAAAACGAGCTTTGTTCTGATGAATTTATCCTCAAAGAATTTTTCGGATCCTTGCCTAAACGAGCAGGGAGTATTGCTTTTTTTGACAAAACTAGGAAGTTGAGTGTTAGCGGGAGGCTCAAATATTATTACAACAGTGTTCCCATCTAGACAGAAAAACTGAGAGTTAAGGAGATTAAGTACTCACGGGAAATGCAGATTATAGGATATAAAATTATCAAACAGACTCTCCTAGTTTGAAAACACCAGTTTGCATAGACTAAGAATAAATTACACTGCAAAATGCAGAGTTCTGCTTAGATTACCTTTACTTTAAGAAAACACATTAAAAAAAAAAATCAGTGTTATACCAAGTGTAACCTCAAAGGAAAGAAAAAAAGAAAAAACCAGCTTCATAAGCATTAACATCTCTCGCAGCACAAACACACCGTTGCTGGTGGGATCCTCTGCTGCAGTATACGGGGCAAGGGGAATCCAAACAACTCTTTAGAAAAAGAGTAGTCCAGCACAGTTTCAGTACACCACTAGCCATGTTCAAAAACCGGCAGGTAACAAGGCCGCTGAGACCCCATAACCTGAGCATTATTTTAAAAATAATAGTAATAACGATGTATTTAAGCAAAACTTCTGAAAATCTAACAAAGAGAAAAGATCGTTTAAGAAAAATAACGTCTTGGCAACAAAACCTTGGAGAATTTCTCCTTTGCAGCACCTGACAAGCGCCACTCTCCACCAAAGGACTAAGCGCGAAGCTGAGCTGCGAGGGGGTGCAGCGCGGTGTCCCCTCCCTATTGCCGGCCCTATCGCGACACACGCCACGCAAGAGTTCCGCGCGCTGCAGCAGCGACGCGGTTTGGGCTGGAAGCGTTCGCCGGTCCCCACGGGCGAACCGGAGCGGGGGGGGGCAGCGACCGCGGCCTGCCAGGGCGCCTGGCCGCTGCGGCGGGGCGGCTCCGCGGGGCCGGGAGGGGACCGAGGAGGGACCCGGCCCCCCACCACATGCAAACCTAACCCGCATGGCCGGGCGGAGCGGGGCAGCCCCGGCCCGCGGCCGCGCCGCCTCCCCATGCAGAGCCCGCGCCGGGCCGGGCCGGGCCCGGCCGCCCCCCCTCTCCCCCCACCAGGCCGCAAGGCCCGCCCCCGGGCCGCTCCCCGCCGCCCGCTCCCGCGCGCCGCCAGCCCGCCCGCCGCGGCCTGCGGGGCGGACACGGCGCGGCCCGCATCCAGCGCCGCCCCCGCCACGCTCTGCTGCGCGGCGCGAGCGCCCCGGGCCCGCCTCCGCCGGGCCTACCCGGAGCGCGCGGCCGCCCGCCCCACCGCGGGGCCTACACGGAAGCCCTCAGCGCCGGCCACCCGCGCGGCCCCCTCCCCGCGCGGCGGCCCCCCGGCGCGCCCGGCGCCCCCCGGGGACTCACCGGAGCGGGGCCTGCGCGGCGCAGCTCGGGCCCAAGCAGCAACGGCAAATGGCGCGCGCTCCTCCTTCTCCTCATGGACGGCGGCGCGACCCCGGCAACACGCGGGGTTTCCCGGAACTGTTTCCAGGGACCGCCGCTTCACCCACTCAGGAACTCACGCTCTAGACGAGCGGCCGTCGGCCCCTATCAGGAGCGGGAGGCGGGACGCGCCCTCTCTCGCGGAGGCCAATGAGAGGGAGGCGCTGTAACCAATCGCGCAGCGCCTTCAACCCGGCGCGCCGGTAGGGCCGGCACTGGGGGGATTTAAAGGGGCAGCGCCGCCTGTGGCCTCCGAACAAAGGGAGCGCGCGGGGCCGCCCCCGCCCCGCCCGTCCCGTGCGGCGCGAGGGCGGGCGCCACCCCTGCGGCCGGGCGGGGCTGGTGGCGGGGCCGCGGCCTGAGGGGCCCCGCCCGGCCTCTCCTGGGCGGCTGCGGGCAGGGCCTAGGCCCGGCGGGCTCTGCCGGGATCCGGTCCCGGGGGGGCCCCGGGCCGGGAGCGGGGGGCTCTGGCGCCTGGGCCTGCTGTTCTGTAATTAACCGGTGATTAAACGTGGGTCTGACGAGCGCGGGCGCGATGCGGTGGAGGCGTCAGCCCGGGGGAGGGCAGCTCGCTGGCCCCGCGGAGCTGCCTCCGCCGCTGTGTAACCTGAGAGCAAACCGGGGCCCGCCGGGGGATCCCGAGGAGCTGCGGGGGTGTCCCTCGGAGCCCGGCGGAGCGGCCGCAGCAGCGCTGCCGGAGAAGGTTCTCCCGCGGCTGAACGGCCAGGCCGCTCTGCTGACGCCTCGCGCGCTTCCACGGCTGCCGGCGTGGGTGAAGCTGGGTGCTACCTGGTGTAAACAGAGGACGCTGCCCGGTCCGGAGGTCGGGGGCAAGCCCGTGCGGGCGCGGGAGGGGCTCGGGGGGTCTCGCCGAGCCTGTGCGGTGGCAGACGCGCCGCTTCTCCTGTGACATCTGCACTGCCGCCGCCAGTCCGCTCCCCAGACTGGGCAGCAGCGGCAGCTCCTCTCCGCTGAGCGAACGCTCTGCCGCGCGGGGAGGTGGAAGGAGACGCGGTTGTTCCCTGCCTTGCCCGCTCCGGTTCACTGCAGCGGTTTGTTTTACTGGGAGTGAGGAATGACGGGCTCGAGGAGTTCTCGTAGCACAAAGGTTGAGAGGAATTGAGCGAGCTAAGCATCTGTCCCTTTAGTGGTGCCTAATAAATGTCCTGCAGAGATCTTAAAATATTTTATGATATAGTATCCAGGAGTGAAATTCAGAGTGTAATCATAGAATCGTTAAGGTTGGAAAAGCCCTTTAAGATCATCAAGTCCAACCATCACCCCAACGCCCCCATGTCTGCTAAACCATGTCCCAAAGTGCCACATCCACATGTTCTTTGAACCCCTCCAGGGATGGGGACTCCCCCACTGCCCTGGGCAGCCTGTTCCAATGCCTGACCACTCTTCCAGTGAAGAAATTTTTCCTAATATCCAATCTAAACCTCCCCTGACAGGGAGAAGTGGTGGCAGCCGGAGGGAGAGCATCCGCTTTACACAGCAGCACCATTAAACCGTTCAGCTTCTCCAGCAGCCATAGTCTGCGGGCATGGCTTTATAATCATCGTCTGCCAGTCAAACCGCTGCTGACAGGGACTTCTCTGCCCAGCCTGCTCACTTGGTCAACACCTACAGCTGCCCGTCCTCGTCGTGCGTACTGCCATCGCCACAACCGGACAGAAGTTCAGGGCGACTGCGAAGCAGTCAGTTAGCTACAGGTTCCTCTCCAGAAGACGGGACGGGTTTACGAACACGTGGTAAGGGACCCAGCACACCTACCCGTGTCGGAGGCCCCCTGAAACCTGAGGGGAGACGTGTTTCAGAGAGCGCTGGTGAGCAAGAAAGCTCTGTTCTGCGCAGCAGGATTCTGTACCGCACACCTGAGCTCTGGGGGACTGCAGGGGGTTCGTACCACCTCCCCGGTGGGATGGAAGCGGTCCAAATCTCAACACTCTCACAGAGCCTCACAGCAAATCCCCTCTCCCTTACAGGCTCTCGGGCAGATGCTCCGTGGCTGAGCTCGCATGGCATAGTTAACGTTTCAGCGGTGCACAAAAATGCAGAGTAAATCACAAAGCCATGAATTTCAGCCCTTATCTGTTCCCTTCAGAATATATTTATTTCAGCTATTCCATAGTCCACTGTAGCTGTGATACCAAGAAATGGGTCTTCAGTTGGGACATCTCACTAGTGACTCCACAGCTTTTGGGGGAAGGCAACCAGCTGACAGATACGATAGAAAAAAGATTTTGAAATGGGTAAAAATTTGGATTTTTAGATGGGTAAAAACTAAACAGGCCGATAGTATATTGCTTTCATGACGCAGTTCTTCCCACTGGGTTTCATATTTCCGGGGAGGGGGAGATATTAATATTTTTGGCTCAGGTTAATCAGCCCCAACTGAAAAGAACAAACCCCATGGAGACAGCTCTACACCCAACCTCCGCACAACTCCCTGCGCCAGCTCCCACAGAGTGAGCAAACCCGGGCGATGACACACTGCACAGCGCAGCCTCTCTCTTCCACAGATAGAGTTTTCATTAAACAGGAGTTTTTAAGGGCACAGACTCTTCATCAGAGTGACAGTGCTGTCATTTGCTCTGCAGACAAGACGTACCACGAGCTGCAGCGTTCGTTGGGCGGAAGAGAGTGGCCCGTTGGGGATGTTAACATGGGAGAAGCCGGGTGCCTTTAGCCTGTCCCTCACCAAAGCCCCTCCGACAGCAAAGGCTCTGATTTGCCTCCCGCTGCTTCGGGCAGGGTGGTTCCAGTCCAGCCTCACCGCAGCACCTCGCAGTGCAACGTAACACCACAGAGCAGCTTTTGCCGGCAGTGGAAAACACGTCTGGCCAGGCAGCCTGACGGAGGTGACGGTGCAGGTGTGGAAGGAGCAGCCATTTTCCTACCTGTCCATTCTTATTACGTAAAATCCCCTTCTTCTCAGGAATGAGTGCAGTAAGGCCACACTATTTCAGCAGGTCACTTGCTGTGTGTTTTATGATTGATTTCTTATATTAACATTGGAAAAGTGACTGAGCCTGCATAAAATTAACGTTAAGCCATCCTTCTTTGGAAAGGGACTTAGATAAGGAACATTGAGAGCTAGAGCCAGAAAAAACACACCACTGGGCAATTAAAGTCTTTACAGAAAAGCACATTCACGCAGAAGTCAGGATCTTGGCTGTTTTGCTCCAGCAACTCACACCAGGGCAAGTGAAATCGCCGTAACTTAGTATTTTCTTCAGTTCACAGCACTAAACATGAAGTGCAACAAGAGAAACTTCCCTGTTACAGACACCCTGCTAGCTCAGTGGAGAGCCCTCTCCCCCCTGCACCACAGTGACAGCTTTCTTGAGAAAAAATCATGTCTGTGTCAACGGCTCTCTACACCGGTACCATCTTTATCCCAGCTTTCGCAGCTTTCAGCGCGGAGCTACCACACTAAGTACGAACAGTCGTTTCCTTCAGATACACCTAAAGCCATCAGTGGAGCCCCGCACAGGACCGCCTGCTCACGACTACGTCCTTCTTTCGGACGAGCTATGAAGTTTAGAACCAGAGACTGGATTTTTTTTCAGTAAACGGTCAGCGAACAGAAGCGAGAGACCGAGCAGTTTATTTGGCATTGCTGCAGAGCACAGTACAGTTGGATGGATTTGGGTTACGGGAGCCAAAGTGCCCGGCCCGCAGCGCTGCTCCGCACCAGGCTCTGCGCCTCAGTCGTCGTCTTTCAGCTTCTTGATCTTGTACTTGTGGCGCTCGATCTCCTTCTGCAGCCGCTCAATCTCTCTCTTGTGGTGGTCGATCTCCTCCTCGTGGTGCTTGCGCAGGGCGGCCAGCTGCTCCCTTTCCTTCTCCCTGCAAGAGGGCGCGGTGCGGGGTGCGGCGCCCGCTGGGCCCGGGGGCAGAGCAGAGGCCCCGCGCCCGCCGCCCTGCGGGGCCGGCCGGGGCATCCCGGGGCGGGGGGGGCTCACCTGAAGTACCGCTCCTCCTCGGCCGCCTGCTTCTTCCCGAAGGCCCCCCCGGCCTCGCGGATGGCGCCGCCGCCCCCGCCGCCCTTCCCGGCGCCTTTGCCCAGCTCGCCCAGCTGCGGGGAGAGGCGGCGGTGAGCGGGGGGACCGACCGACCGACCGACCGACCGACCCTCCCCCGACCCACCTGGTCGGCGCCCGAGCCCGAGCTCCAGCGCTGCTGCTGCGCCAGCAGGGCCCCGCGCAGCCCGCCCCGCGCCGCCATCGCCGCCGCCATCGCCGCCTGCCCTTGGAGCGCCGCGCGGACACCGCCCGCCCCGCCGCGTCACGGCCCGCGCATGCGCACCCGCCGCCCCCCCCGCGGCCTGCGCCGCGCCGGGAACCGGGGGTCTGCACGGCCCCGCCGCCCGCCCCCTTCCGTGTCCCGGCTGCGCTTCCCCGCCCCGCACCGCGGCGGGAGCCCCGCCCGGCCCCGCTCCCGGTCCCGGTCCCTCCGGAGCCGCCGGGCGGCCGACCGGGGGGGCGGGGCCTGTTGCTATGGCGCGCGCGGCGGTCACGTGGTGGGGGGCGCCGCCCGTCGCGTCGGCCTCAGCGCCGTGCTCACGTGGGCGCGCGCGGCGTCACGTGGTGCGGGCGATGGCGGCGGCGGGGGAGCCCGGGGCGGGGGGCGCCGCCGAGGAGGCGTTCCTCACCTTCTACAGCGAGGTACCGGCCCCGCCGCGGCCCCGGGGCGGGGGGCGGCCCCGCGCCGCCTCCGTGCCCCGCCCGCCCGCGCCCGGCGCCCCGCGGCATTCCCTGCCCCCGCCGGGGCCTGGCGGGCCGCGCGGCGCCTGTCCCGGCCCGGCCGTCCTGAGGGGAACCCGCCGGGCCCCGGGGCTGCCGCGGGCGGGAGGGCGGCCGGCGGCGGCGGGCAGCGGGCGAGCGAGCGGCCGGGGCGGGCGAGCGGCCGGCGGCCGGGGCGGGCGAGCGAGCGGCGGGTGCCGGCGGGTTCCCGCTCCGGCCGGGGGGAGCTGGCGTTCCCCGGGCTCGCTGCCGCCCCCCCCGCGGCGTCTCCCGCCCTCCCCAAAGCCCCTGGCGCGGCTGGGGCCGGGGGCCGAGCGCTCAGCCCCCAGCTCGCTGCCCCGGGCGGACCCTGAGCGCGTCCCCGCGCCGCGCCCCGCCGCCCGGCCCCGCTGTGGGCCCTGTGGGCCGGCGCCCGGGGCCCCTCGCCCGCGGCCCCTGCGGGTCGCTGTTACCGGGCTGTGCTTGCCGGCCTGCCCAAGGGTGGTGCCAGCTTGGTGGGTGCTTATTTCTGTAAACAAAGGTGAACGCTGAATGTAAACGCGCGGTTTGGTTTGGCTTAATACTGTAAAGAACAAAAAGTGAACTGAGCTGAGCTAAATAACCTGCGGTCAGAATGGAATGGGCTTGTCTGCTTGCACTGGTGTCCCTCGGTGTGTTTAACGGGCTGCGCTGCCGACAGCGGGCGGAAAACAACAGCGCGGGAGGTTTCCAGGGAATCGTGATGATGGTGGTGGTGTAGGAGCCAAGTGCGGGGCAGAGCCGCAGCTGGGGAGCAAGCTGTAGGGGAGGCAGGCAGAAGGGCTGTCTAGGGTTTTTTGTAGTTAAAATGTGGTGTTAAAAATACTGTCGTACTGTAGAAGAGGCTAAAAAATGTGCTCTGCTGATGCTTGAGTGAAGTAACTACAGGCTTGGGATGAGCACGAGCTGTGGTGAGTTGTAGTGCAGGACGATGATGACTGGTGTGGTAATCACAGGGGAAAACAGGTAAGCGTGTTGTGATGGTCAGTTAATATGGGTCTCTTGTTCTTCAGGTAAAGCAAATTGAAAAGCGAGACTCTGTTTTAACATCAAAAAACCAAATTGACAGGCTGACTCGACCTGGATCTTCCTATTTCAACTTGAACCCTTTTGAGGTTAGTTTGAATGTTTTATCCTCCCTCCTGACGTGGTATACCAGCCTCCGTAGTTACTGAGTATTTATGTCAGTAGAAAAACCGAACATAAAGAAAGAAAAAAATTTGCTGGATGTAGATTATTGTGCAGAAGGTTTACAGAAGGCAGAAGGATGGTGTAGATGTGCTTGCTCTCTTCTTCACTGTTTTATGGCAGGCACAAACTATGTTGTATTGACATGTTGTCCTCGTGCAACAGCACTGGAAGATTTGTCAGATTAATGCTCGGGACTTAACGAGAATGCAGCAGCTACAAGTGGCAAGCTTGTCAGGTTCTGCTCTGAGCGCTCTCGATTCAGCTTTTCTGGTTGTGTCTTCTGCTTCGGGCGTTCATCCCACTGAACAGGCGTAGTGCACAGAAGGAGAGAAGGACTCTCGCTGCTCACAGTGAGCAGTTTTTGAGGAGGCACTGGAAAACGGGTGATTCCCTTACACACTGAATAGTTTGATTCCAGTTGCAGTCAATTATAAAGTCTTAATGAGTATGAAAGCCCGAGGAAGACAGTAAATAAAGCAATCTTGATATTCCTCTGGAGCTGGCTTTCCCTGTGTATATTCCTCCCTGATATCATCTTTATCTGCCTTTTTGAAGCCTCAGGTGCTTTTTATAGTCCCAGTGTAGGGCTGCTCAGCCAGATCAGCTGGCAGATTCACCGTGACAACGTTCAGTTCTGTTAGATCGTAGTACTTGACCTGGGGAGTAAATTAAGAAAGCCATTTAGAAATAAATTGTAGCTTTCCTGTGAGAGAGTGTTTTTTATTTACAATTCTTAGTGTCAGACCAACGTGCATCCGCATTGAGTAGGCTCACTTGTTGCTTAGGACTTGTCTTGAGCAAATTAATTCACAAAAGAACTCCTAAACTCTGTCACGATCAGTACGTAGACAAGTGGGCTCGTTCATGGAAACCGAATAGTAAAACTCTCCTGTCTTCTTTCAAAATGGTAAAATGAATAAATTCTTACAAGGTAGTATGTTTCCTGCCCAGAGTTCTCGGTTATGAATGATCCAGCAGCGTCCCACAGCCACGGTGTGCTGCCATTTCTGCCAAACTGAGCATTGCTGCAGGACTGGCTGTGGGGTTAGACCAGTTGTGGCTATTCAGGGATGGCAGCTGTGTCTGTGTGAGAGTCGAGTGTGGAAAGGACGCCGGCGTAGTCGGAGAAATCTAGCACTGCTAAAAGTAGAATGTCCCAAACATGGCGTCTCTGAATTTTTTTCTGTTTTACTAGGTGAAAATTCATGTCCTGAAGCAGCTCCCTGATGGGGGGAACTTTCTGGCGTTGTGTCTGTATGCCAGTGAACCAAGTGTTTAGAGCTTGCTGCCAGGAACCTGAAACGTGGGGAGTGTCATCGAACTTGCTCTGCTCTCATGGTCTCTTTTAGGTACTGCAAATGGATCCTGAAGCCACAGATGAAGAGATAAAGAAAAGATTCCGGCAGGTATCTGGCTTTTGCACTAGAAGCCTCTGGAAAGAAACTAGAAGCTCAGTAAAGATTGTGCAACTGTGCTTGGGAACAAGAAAAATGGTGGTAAAGCTGTATCTGGGTAGAGGAGTAGCTATTTTGGGAAGAAATGCATAGAACAATCTTTGTATCGAGGAGAGCTGCAGAGGTGTCCCTGGTCCGTGCATGGTATGCTGCTTTGCCTGTGGCGTGTGTGGTGGGGCTATTGCAAACTGGTGTGCCCCTGTACAATCAGCTTAGTGAACTTCAGTTCAAAGAGAAGGTCAAAATTTGTCCGAAGTTAAGCACTAAGAAAAGGTATTTTTCTCAAGGAGATGTATTTTCTGTGAGATTTCAGCAGTCATTTTTGGTGGCTGGGTTGCCTGGGACAGTCCTGCTCGCTGACCTGTCTGCATTGCCCCATGCAACGCAGGAAATACTGCCCCAGGCTTGCTGTGCTGGAAGGGCTGCAGGAGAAGGTGGAGTTTTAATCAGTGCGTGCAGCAAAGAAACACAATATTTGGAGGGCTGTAGCCTCCCCCCTGAATCCGAGGTGTAAACATCAAGGCTGTCTTTAGCCAGGGAGCTGTGCTAGCTGGCAGGGGAGCGTGCCGGCCAGGGTGGTGGTGGGATACGGGCCACTTCCGTGTGTGGGAAGTGGGAGGATAACCTAGCCTGTGGCTGACTTCTCGGATCTGCAAATCAATAACTTGGGCTGTCTTAGCTTTAGGCTGGTTGAATACCACAGGGAAATGTTTTGAAGTCAGTGTGATGAAACGAAAAAAGTGCATGGAATTGTGTAGTGAAGAAATCAAATACCTAATTACAGAATGTGGAACAGCCAACAGAAGGAAAATAGTCGTTGGCTGTAGCAAATCCCGGAGTAAATCAGCAGCACGCTGCGGTTCAGGACCAGAGGCAAACCTTTTCTCTGTGAACTAGAAAGTGCTGTCTGTAGAGTTCACGAAGTAATTATTTTGCATTCTTTGGCACTGACTCAGTTTCAGTTGCTGCTCTGTGACTGGTTTTGAGCGTTATACTAGGAACGATGCAGATAAACTCGAGAGTCCATACAGCAACAGCAAAAATAAGAGATCTGGAAAACAAAATGCCATATGGGGAAAATTTGAAAGAACTTTCCCTGGAAGGGGCAGGTGGAGGACAGGTGCTTTCCAGCCTGTTCAAGATTGCCCTAAAGATGGTAACGATCGGTGTCCTCTCTCTGCTGGATGGAGAGTACAGGAAGGAGTTTTCTTAACTTCAGTAAATGACCCTAAGGAAAAACTTACCCACTCTTTTAAATGGTTTGGTATTTGGACAGCCTTGGGGGTACTGGAGAACTTCTTGAGAGACCTTGTGGAGTAAAAGGTGAACTTTGGTTGAGGATGATCTTTGCAGCTTTGTCAAGGATACGAAACGTGGGTGACCAAGGGGTTTATATCAGCCCCAGGCACTGCAGCTGAAGGGTGTTTATACTGTTGTGCACATCCCAAGCTGCAGCTTTTCTCAGCCAGCCTGTTTATTACAGGGATTGTATTTGATTTATAAGCTTTTACTGGTGCATGCTTCCACATGTTGTCAGCTGATTTGTCACTGTACAAAGGAATGTGATGCTCTGTGATTCCTTCTGTCTGAGACTATTTCCCTCCTCTCACAAAAATCTCTGAAATATTCTTCATCTTTTACCATGATCTTGATAGCAGGATCCCTTCTCTTGCAGTTGTCAATATTGGTGCACCCAGACAAAAATCAAGATGATGCAGACAGAGCCCAGAAGGCCTTTGAAGGTACTGCTCTCTCCCTTTCCCTGGGCTGGTGTGTGGTAGCGGTTGGACTGCTATTTTTCTGCAGCTGGTGTGACTGTTCATTGGGGGTGGAGGTCGCACTGGCGGCCAGAAGAACCGCTGTGGAGGGCTTTAGGTGAGGAGGAGCGGCTGCGTGGGTGGCACTTCAGCAGAGTGGCGCTAGGTGGCAGCAACTGCGCTGGCAGTTTGCGGCGGGGACTAACGAGTCCCTGGGGTCTCGAGGTTGCTCAGGAAAAGCTGTTTAGTCTGGGCGGTAGATTTTGTTCGAAGTCCATGCGGCAGAAGTAATGTGATTGGGTTTAGGTATGCTTTGCATTACGCTCAGGCGTTGCGCACTCAAACCTACTTCATGCCCTTTAATGAAATCACTTTGTAGGACTGATGCTTTCACCCTGCTAATTCCAAAAGGTGTGTTACCGTCTGCCATCACTGTACCCCAAATCTCATTTGACTAATCATGATATCACTTAGATGTATTAAAAAACCCCAACAAGCAAACAAACAAAAACCCAAACCAACCAACCCCCTCAAATTCTAGGAGGCAAAATGTATCTGGTCAACAAGTAGCAATCTTGTGATGCCTTGTGGGTATGACTGCTGGTGCTAGTAATGTTGGTGCTTTTCCTTAGCTGTAGATAAAGCGTACAAGTTGCTGCTAGATCAGGAGCAAAAGAAGAGGGCCTTGGATGTGATACAGGCAGGAAAAGAGTATGTGGAACACACTGTAAGTATTCCATAGGAACATCCAGGGGTGGGAGTGAGTGGTAATCAGTCATTTGTAATTTGCTTTTTGGTACACGTGCTGCATGTTTTTGTCATTAAAAGGTGAGCTGAGCAAGCCTCAGAATGAAGCTGTGCAGTTTTACTGCGAGCTCTTCACAGCATGAACAAATGTGCTTTGTCCAAGACTGCTGTTGAGCTCAGTGCAAGATAATTCAGTGAAATTCAGTACTTGAAATAATTAGGTCAGACCACACAATCTGACCTAAATATCTTTTTTCAAGTCTGTGAATGAACGAGGCAGTTCGTATGTGTGCCGATGAACAATGCGCTGCAAATGTGTTCAACAGAAGTTGCTGTGCAGTTCAAAAAAGGTGGTGACAGCAGGAGACTGGGAATTTTGGGGGGACATGACCTGTAAGAAAAGGAGCTTGGCTTGCACTGGCCAAGAAGTTAGTTGAGTGATGTGAGTGGACTAAAACACAACAAGCTGGAGAAAGCAGACGATATGGGAGAACTCAGATACTCTAAAACAAGGAACACTTTATATTCTGCTTGTTATTGTTAGTCTTTTGAATATTACAAAGCAAAGTAAACTTCCTGCTGGTTTGGATGGTCTATATTGCATATGAATATATCTTAAAAACAACAAACAAAAACCAGCAAAGGGCTTGTGTGGAATGAATGGTATCTAACACAGTGGTTTTAATTACTGCAGTTCATGTGATTGTGATCTTGTATGTGTTTGTCTGGACCTAGGACCAGGAGGTTTTGGTCTTAAAATAAAAAATTGATACAAATCAAGAACTTGCTGTCATCCAGAGTTCTTTTCCCACGTGAAGTAGGAATGCAGAACTTCACAGATACAATTATGTAAGCCCTATAAAACTTTCTAGGCTCTTATTTTTGTTCTTAATCTTTAGGTGAAAGAAAAAAAGAAGCAGCTGAAGAAGGATGGAAAACCTCCCATAGTAGAAGAGGATGATCCTGAAGTTGTAAGTCGCATACTGTTCAGAGAAACTGAGGAGTACAAAATGTGTTTTGAGGCATTAAGAGTCAAAACCAGTACGGAAGTATTTATTAGGCTTGTTAGAGTACTGTAAATCCTGGCACTGACAGAAGAACAAATTCTGATAAGCCACTGTAGAGTACCATGCACTGGGTAATACCCATGTATTTGAGAAGATGGTGTAACCATAGTGTAGAGAGTAAATACACAATGAGCTTCTACAGATCAAAGTACTCAATTATTTTCTTGGAGCAAGTCTTTATTGCTTGCGCATCATGTGGTCTTTTTTGAATTTAATTTTTTGTTTCCAGGTGCTCGAACTGTGGCGTTCTTGCTGTCAGCCTTACAGAACCCACTGCAGCGTGTCTAAAATGTGCTCTTAGGGACGTTTTGTAGTAAGAGCTGTTTCGACTGTTTCTTCCCTATAGCGCTTGGAGATGTGCTGTTCTGCAACAAATCACTTTTTTTTTTAATGAAAGTGTGACATAACTTAGTTCTTGCCTGGTTTTTAGTCTGAATAGGTCAAGTGGTTAACAGAATGATAGATGATTATCAAACACCGACATCATTATTCTTACTGTCGTCACCTTTTTCTTCCTACAAAGTGATTTTTTCCTCTTGCTATCACCGCAGTAACCCCGTAACGGTCTTATTTTCCATTGATCTTCAGAAGTCTTTTGCGGTTCTTCAATAATGACGTTTGTTTTAAGTATACTGGTATTTCCTACCGGAAAGCCAATGCTAGACTTTTACAACACATCAAGATCTGCTGGGAAATTACTATCTAAACAGTGACCATTTTGCTGGGTTTTTTTTCAAATGCAACATTTTCAAGTCTTAACAGAAGAATAAGAGAGCTTGAAATGAACAGTTCTGTTTAGGCACAGCTTCCTGAATGCAAATGAAAACAAGGCTAATATGAGGCTGACAAGCAATTGTTTCCTGGTGTCGGGGCCAGAATATAATCAGCAGTGTTTCATACCCTGTCCTATGCTGCTGCTGCTAACTACTGTCAAGGCAGGGTATGGGGTTACGGCAATATACATACGCTTCACATTCTTTTTGTGCTTCTTACATTCTTACGTAAACCAGACTTCTCTGAGTGTGTTAATGGGCATTATTTTAAGACCGGATTTGTGTTTTACAGTTCAAACAAGCTGTGTACAAACAGACGATGAAGCTCTTTGCTGAACTGGAAATTAAGAGGAAAGAAAGAGAGGCGAAAGAAATGCATGAAAGGTATGAGCAGCATACTGCTTGTGCAGGCTCATTTTACTCCTCATGCTTCCTCGCAGGAGATAAGGAATCATAGAATTTTAGAAAAGTCTCAGTTGGAACAGATCTCTGGAGATCGTCTGGTCCAGCCTCCTGCTGAAAGCAGGGCCTTGGATGGATTAACAAGGGTCCCGTCAAGCTGACTTCCAGTGATGTAGATTCCACCACTTCTCTGGGCAACCTGTGGGTTGTAGAGCTCTGTGCTTGAGAAATGCAGACAGGAAACTTGCCCTCGTGTGTGTAAGACACTGATGTATTTGGTGTGCTTATGTACTTTTGTGTGTATACGTGTGTGTGTACTTTATGTGTGTACATGGAGGCCAGCCAGAACAGTGAGATGGTGACAGATTTCTGCGTGTTGTCAGCATGCAAGGAATTGATTTTTTTATTTTAATTAAGTACCAGAAGTACCCTGTGGCAGGTGTGATCCTGAACTGTTTTAGGTGTTTTGACCACATGTTGCCTTAGTGCTCACTGTGGATGCACTTCAGGGAGCGAGGTTTCTGTACTGGTCGGCTTGTCTGGGAGGTGGTCGCAGGGCACTACTTCTGGTTACAGATGAAAATTAGGGGGAAAAGAAAAAACTTAATTCTTGCATGCTGAAGTGTTCATTAGCTTCTCATGATGTGTACTCTCAACAGTTTTAGAGACTTATCATTAGAATTATGGAGTTCAGCTTGTTTTGCTGAGCAAGAGAAGCTGACTCACTAATTAAGTATGTGCATGCTGTCAGTGGTGCCCAACCATCTTCTCTGCTCGCTGCTCAGCCAAATTAGAAATAAAATTCTGTTTGCTCTGCTATCTTAGGTGTGCGCATTTCTTTCTTCTGATAAGCACTTTAATCTGCCGAGAAATCAGAAGAGCTTTCCGAGATGTTTTAAAAGTATTACTGTGTTTCTTTAAAGTAGATGCTTGTGGGTTCATAACTTCTTTGTGGCTTCCCTTCCAGGAAGCGGCAGAGGGAAGAGGAAATCGAAGCACAAGAGAAAGCTAAACGAGAGCGAGAATGGCAGAAGAACTTTGAGGTAATCAGGAACTTAACTTACTGGATGGGCCTCAGCAATTCTCGGCCATGCTGCAGGGAGTGCCCCTAGGGAGAAGAGAGACTTTTTGCTGCAGGTGCTGTAAGATAATTTAAGTAGACACTTAACAAAAAATCTGGCAGAAGCCTGGGTTTTGTCCTTGTGTGGGAAAAAGAGCCCACTGATGGGGGTTTGGTATCCATTTCCAGAAACAAACAGGTCTGGTAAATTAAGGTGTAGTAGTTTTCAGTTCTGTCAGCAGTTCATTCTTGTCCCTAGTCAGAAATTCGAATTGCTACTTAGCCCAGGTCACTGGTGACCAGTAAAACTTAATCTGGCAGCTGCTGGACCACCAGTGTGGACTGTTGTTGATACTTCTCAGTCTGGTTGCTAACGCTTACAGAATCTGTATCTCCCATGAATATCAGAGGCCTGACTGACAGTCACTTCCCTTCGACCCTTCCACCCTGTATTCAGGGTTTCGGCCTATCAGAAGTAGCCTTGGGATTGTTGTGCTGCTATTCTAGGGTCAGACCTCCAGCCCACCAACATGTTTGATCTAGCCTGTAACTCTTCCCTCATCACCCAGCAGAGGTGAAGTCTTGCGACGTGCGGGTGGTGGTGGGCAGGAAAGAAGTGAGTAACCGGTGTGTAGGACCTCGTGAAAAGATGAGCTAGATAGTTCATTTCATCCAAAGCCAAATCCCAGTCTATGATCAAGAGGACTTTAAAAAAGAGGGTGTCTGGGAGAGAAGTGTATGAGCTGGGCTGGCATTCTGTGGAAAGTGGTCAACTAGGATGTTTCTGGAGACTCAGCTGGGAAGAGTTTGTATTCCTGTGCTATATAAAGTGGATAAAAGAAGCTGAATATTCTGGAAAACTTGTGTAATGCTGCTGTGTTGAGTGCGCTGTGGGTTTTGTCATATAATGCCAGAGAGATGAAGGAGTATTTCACTGGCCTTGCTGTGGCAGAAGTTCTGCGTTCTCACGCCAGAATGGCTGCAGAGTTTGGGTGTCATTGCAGTAGGGATGCAGTAAAGCATAGCAGCTGAGGAAATGTGAGCAAGTTTTATGAGCAAATAAAGATGGACTAAAGAGGGGAGCTGCAGAACTCTTGATATTGCAGCTCTGACTACCTGCATGTCCTCAGCCATGCCTAGACAGCTGAACCTCAGGACCTGCAGGTGTCTTCTCCAGCCTTACGGGTGACCATTTAATCCATGTGACATGACAGCATCGAAGCTAGGTGTCAATGTCCAAAATGGATCACTGGAAGACACAGAAATAAGAAGCTTATTTCTGCTGGTGACCATCACTGAGAGAGGGTGATTGGAGACAAAATAACACATGAATTCCTGGCCGCTCCTGTATGTCTGCTAATTCAGTGGCTGCCTTTAAAATATATCCAGAAGAAGTATGTGTGTTGCTGCTTCGAATGATATTGAAACCATAAGGAAAAAAAAAAACTGAAGTTGATATTCTGCAACTGTGGTTCTGTCTCAGTTTCAAAAAAAGCCCAAACAAACCCAACACAAAAGTCCCAGGCTTTAAAGGTGCTTATGTTGTACCTCTGCATTGCTGCTCTGGGCTGTCCTGCTCCTGGTGATTCCAGTCCTTGTCTGCATACTGCACCTTAGTTTGATCCTGTCTCTTTACCCTAAAACCTGTAGATTTTGTCTCTTGTGTATGTTCTGCAGTATTTCTGAAGACTTGCTGGAATATCTGTGTCATCCAAGGGGTTGCCTGCTGTTTCTAGAAGCTCTTCATAGGCTGCTTTCAGAGCTGAATTATATCTTGATGTATTTTAGAAGGAGCAGGTTGGACCATCTACTTTCGCCCAGTCCACCCTCAAAATTCACCTTCTTAGTAATTTCAAGAATAGCTTCCACCAACAAACTGTAAGAAACAAGAAGGTTAGAACGGAAGTTGCCATACAGCCTTATCCCTAGTGAAAGTGCGATCACAGAGTGGTTGAGGTTGGGAGGGACCTCTGGGGTCTGGCTGGTTCAAGCTCAAGCAGGGCCACATAGAGCCAGTTGCCCATGACCATCTCCAGATGGCTTTTGAATATCCTTGGTGATGGAGACTCCACCACCTCTCTGGGCAGCCTGTTCCAGTGCTTGGTTCCCCCCAGCAGAAACGTATTTCCAGATGTTCAGATAGAGCCTCCTGGGTCTCAGTTTGTGCTCGTGGCCTCTGGCCCTGGCACTGGGCATCACCAAGAAGGCCTGGCTCCGTCTTCTTTCTGCCACCCTGCAGATACGTGTACATATTGACGAGATCCCCTCTGAGCCTTGTCTTCTCCAGGCTGAACATTCCCAGCACTCTCAGCCTTTTCTCGTATGAGAGGTGGTCCAGTCCTTTAATCATCTTTGTGGCCGTTTGTTGGACTCTCTCCAGTATGTCTGTGTCTCTCTTGTAGTGGGGAGCCCAGCACTGGGCACAGCACTCCAGAGCTGGCCTCACCACGCAGAGCAGAGGGGAAGGATCTCCTCCCTCGACCCGCTGGCAGTGCTTTGCCTAGTGCAGCCCAGGACACCACTGGCCCCCTTTGCAGCCAGGGCACGTTGCTGGCTCACGTTCAGCCTGGTGCCCACCACCACCCCCAGGTTGTTTTCTACCACGCTGCTTTCCAGCCGCGTCACCCCAGCACGTGCTGGTGCCGGGGGTTGTTCCTTCCCAGGGGCAGGACTCTGCCCTTCTGCTTGTTGACCCGCATGAGGTTCCTGTCAGCCCGTTCCTCCAGCCTGTCCGGGTCCCTCTGGACAGCAGCACGACCCTCCGGCGTACCAGCCTGTCCTCTCAGCTTTCTCTCATCTGCAGGATTGCTGAGGGTGTGCTCTGCCCCGGCATCCAGGTCACCGGTGGTTCCTGGCCTTCCCCCGTCGGGCCGTGGGAAGGAGGGCAGCAGAGCGGCCGTAGCCAGAGCCTGTGTGCAGCACCAGTACTGCAGGCACAGCTGTGGCCAGATGGGCCTTGAGGGGGTGGATCCCCACTGTGAAGTGGATCATCCTGGGACTTACTCTGTCCTGCTGTGTGACACCTTCACCCTGTAGGCATCATAGGTTGCCTTTGTGGGGAGTGTTTTGTGGTCTGGTTTCTTTTCCGCCCCTCTTCGGGAGGGTTTCTGCTGCTCTGCAGGTAGGCCAGGGAGAGGAGAAAAGAGTGCACCAGAGCTTTTCTCACGGTGTCTTTGTGACAAAGGGGCAAGAAGCGTGAGAGAAGATGGCTCTGTGTTTCCCTTCTCTCTTCTCCGTGCCTCCAAGCTGCAGCACAAGGAGAGCCGTCTCAAGGATGTGAGACGGAGTGAGGAAATGGCGCGCTCTGGGCCGACAGATCAGCAACATCCATTGGAGATGAGGTTTCTTTTCCTTTGCACGTCAGAGGACTCAGCAGACTCTAGTCAGGACTGCACATCCCAAGCTGGTTATTCCTGAAACAAGAAACCAGGATAGTTCTTGTACTGGTGTTTGTAGGCTCACTTGGGGTTCCACCGTGCTGTGTCTGGTGCTCTGGCTCTGCACGGTGTCCGTATGTCCTGGCTGCCCAGGTGCTACGTGCTGGAGAAGGGGGGAAGTTGCTATTGATCTCCTGCAGCCGGTGTGTACTGCCTGTTCTCTGGCTCTTGCACTTTCTAACTCTCCATTGCCTCTCTGCTGTTCCCAGGAAAGTCGGGATGGTCGTGTGGACAGCTGGAGAAATTTCCAGGCAAATACGAAGGGGAAGAAAGAAAAGAAAAACAGGACCTTCCTGAGACCTCCCAAAGTAAAAATGGAGCAGCGTGAATGATCCTGGCAGCACTGCCCACGTGCAGCTCCTCAGTCCCCTCCCTGCTTTTAAGGACTCATTGGCACCTAGAGTAAGAATTGCTTTTTAGTAGACTGTTTGTTTCCAGTACAATTAATTATTGGTCAAAGTATTTTTTGTACTCTGTCCATTTGAACTAGGGCCATAGTATGAACTCGGCCAGGAACCCCCTGCGTATAGAACACTTGGCTTAGGAGGGTCCCTGCCATTATTGCTGTCCTGTTTGTCTGCTGCCCTGTAACTCGATGTTTTGTACTTCACAGAGATTGTGCTGTTTCACCACTTCCATTTCTAGTTTGAGAGCTGAACAAAATACTGGAAATACGTCCGTACCTTTCCAGGCAGCATCTTTCTCAGCAAGTTCAGCTTCGGAAAGGTCCGAACTGACTCTGGGAGTCTGCTGCCAGCACTGTGTGGTGCAGCTCACCTGCAGTTCAAGTCCTGCAGCTCCTCACCGAGCTGAGTGGTGCTTGGAAGGACCCCTCCCCCAAGAGCTGATTTCCAGACTAAAATCCCAGCTCTCAGGCTTAGACTTCTGTTAATCTCAGACCAGCTGGTCGCTTCCTGTAAAGGAAAAATAACTTCTCTTGATTAATAGTTAAGTTGCAGTGGTCTATATGTAAAATAAATTTTTACCCAAGTTTCTGTTTTTTTTTTTTCTTGGAATTATTCAAAAATACACTTGTAAGGGTGTGAATTGAGTCCTGGCCACTGAAATGTCCCTGCTTTTCAGTGTGGACATGCCCTGGTAGATGTCTGCTGTCCTCCCAGAGTCTGTTCTGACCTGAATTTTGAAGTGACACCCGGGAGGACGGGGAGAGGGCCTCTTCCCTGGACGCTGCCTGGGTGGCTGCGGGTGTGCCAGAGTCCACAGGCAAACCCGAGCTTGTGGCTGTGCCGTTGGGGAGCGTGGATGGCTTGGGAGGGCTCCTGTCAGGAGTGTGACTCCTCAGAGCTGTGGGATGAGCTCAAACTCAGGAGTTTCGAGTTTTAAACTCCTACTTTATGTGTGTATTGTAAGTTTTTTAAGAGATCCTCAACTGTTTAAAGGCATTCGGAATGGAGCTTTCTGCAGGCCGACGTGTGCCTGGCAGACTCCTCTGGAGACCTGATGGCCATCCCCATACCTGCGTCCTGTGGGTGGCTGCCTCCATGAAGATGCTGCTTTGCTTCCTCCTCACTGCCAGCTCCTTTCACTTGCTGTCTTACGTGCCCTCATCTTCAGACAGCGCAGTCCTTCGTGCTGCTCTGCAACTCAGGCACTGGTGAGGTCTCTCTTCGGTCAGATTGGCTCTGCTGCCCCTGAAGAGACGCCTCCATCTTCTGGTGTCTCAATTCTTCAAGTTTTAGTTAATTGCCTTCATTTCTGCCTGCTAGGGAGGAGCAACATGGTCAACTTGTTGTGTTACCATGCAGATTGCCGCAGGACAAGCGGCTCCCGAGGAAGATGGTGCGGGCTGACAGGGACTTGGATGAATCTGCTGAAGGGTGGCTGGTGCTCTCCACTCGCCTTCATTTCCTTTTTCCTCTCGTGCACTGGTCTGTGTGACCAGATGTAAAGTGAAACATCCTTCCCTAATCAAACTAAGGTATTTTGGTGTTTGTACACTAACTGCTCTTAGAACAGCAGACTACAGTTCCTGTGTTCTGTGTAGACACACGGATACAGTTTCTATACTGTATTTGTCCTGCTAGGTAGAACCTTCTGGAGAGATGGCTGGAGCTGAACCTCAAGGGGCGAAACAGCTTAAAAGTAACACGTTGGTGATGGCAGGGTGGCACAGGAGAGCCAAACGGGAACTAGCAGCAGGCTGAGGTGGGCTGGCAGGTCTGGGAGATGCCCAGCTGTGCAGCATTGTTCTGTTCAGGCGCTGGAATTCCGTTTTGTTGGCAGAGCCTGAGCCTCCATTAACCGGGAACGCGTTGGTAGGATGCAACTTCCTTGTCAAGGCAACAATTAGCCACATCTCTTCTGAGGAAAATGTCAGTTAACTTCTGCGGTGCTGTCTCTCAGGCGCAATCTCTTCTGCTTCCTGGGCGTCAGGAACGAGCAGTGCTGGGCAGCACTCGGGTGGCTGGAGTCTTGCTGAGCACAGCCTCTCACCCCGGGGACGTGCTGTCCCTCCGACTTGTCTGCCTCTTCTTCCCCTGTCAAAGTGTTTCCAGCTTAGAGATCTGTCCCAGTCACTCTTGTCCCAGAGTCCTTCCTTTTGATAGTGCAATGCTGGCCTTTCTCGAAGCACATCCTTTCAGAGGGTGCAATGTCTCTGCTAACCCGTGGTACTGACCATTCAGATCTTTACGTTTTTTTCAGATAGCTCGGGATGAGTCCTGTGAGAACTCGAAATGTTGGAGGCCCATGTTATGCTTCTGGTTCTGCCTCTCAGAGATGTGTATGTTTATGAGATTGTGACCAGTGGAGTGGCTTACGGCTGGGTCTCGAGGAGTGCTGCCTGTGGTCAGCGTCACCAAAGCGCTCGTCCTGCGGGCTCCTGCAGTTTGAGTCATTTTTTCCATGGGGTATGACTTGGTTGGGACAGCAAAATGCATAGCTTATAACGACGTTGTTTCATGCTGAACTTAGCTGTTCCCGTTTCCTTTTCTTCCTGTCCTGCCTAGGACACGCTTCTGCGGCTGGGCGCGCGGCATTTCTCCTGTCTCACCTGCGCAGCCAGGTCCGGCGAAGCTTCCCAGCTGCCGGGCGGGCTTTGGCAGCAGCGAAACGCCTGGCCCTTCACTAGATACTTCTCTGCTAATTTCGATGCTTGTATTCAGATCCTTGTGTTCAGGCTTTGTGAAAGCAAACTGTTTGGAATTGCCTGGGTGGGAATGAGTGAATGCAGCATGGGGCCCTGCAGCAGCGCAGGCTGGGCTGTTGCCTGGCCCCTGCGACACGTGCCAAGGCAGTGGGATGGACTGAATGAAAGGTTTAACGTCAAGAGGTGTTGGAGAGGGAGAGCTCTCTAGACCTCCTCCATCCCTGGACCTCTGTTTGGCTCGGTGGTCCTCGTAGACTAAAATATTTGCCCTCGATATGCAGGACAACAAAATGCTTTGGTGGGAATAAGGAGTAATTTCTTCTGCTTTTGGAAGGAAAAAAGGTACCCAATAGCTGCAGAAGCACCTTTCAGGAGGGTCTTGGTTTTGGTTTTGGTTTTCTGTGGAAATAACTTGTCCTCTGTGTCCAATTCCCACAGAACGTACACGAGGGTCTACCAAAGCCTGGCTCATCTCCTTGCTGCTTTCTGGGAGTCCAGAGATTGCTCTGGAAGCTCCTGGTTCCCTTCTGAGGCAGGGAGGTTGCCTTCCCCCTCGTATGCGCTTTGCAGGGGTGTATCTCCTGTTCCGCAGCAGCGGGATGGGAAAGGACCTTTGCAAGTCACTTGATTTCTTGTGTCTAAAGATAAAAAAGGGAAACTGCAACAGAAATGTACTCGTGGATTAGAGGACAGGGTGCAGGACCTTCCTGTCTGGTGCTGCAGCGTAGCCTGGGGATGAGGATGGAGGATCCTGAGCGTGCAGACAGGCCTAGGGCTAGATTTCAGCGGGTAGAAAAAGTATTGCGTAAAGGCTAGACCAGGCTGTGGCAGCTGCAGAAAGCCTTGGTGATCGGCTAGAGATGAAATCTGTTCTTGGTGAGACATAAACCAGTGTGTTACCTAACATTTATCTGGCAAACACGGTGATGTGCTCCAAACCAGCCGTCCGGCCCTGCTCCCTGGGCAGCAGCAACTCTTGCGCTGTTCGTGATCTGTAGTTCAGGAGCGTAACGAGTTCTGGGGGAATTAACCACAGCCAGCAGAGAGCTGGGTAGAGAGACCCAGGTGGGAGAGATCAGGGGCTTGTGCTCCCCTTCCAGATGAGCGTTTCTTTTGCTGGTCTTTCTCTGCCCTCTTAACTGAAACTGGAGAGACACCGAGAGGGTGGCCTCAGCGTAGGAAGTTCCCCTCAGGAGGAGCTGGGCGATTGCGGCGCGTTATCTACAGCCGATGGCGCTGTCTTGGCTTCCTTTTCCTCTTGCAAGCTGCAGTGTGAGCGAGACCTCCCCTGCCCGGGCGGCTGAGCCCTACAGCTGACAGCTGGGACAGGGGCTTCGTCCCTTGTCCGCTGCGCCAGCACAGCGTGCCCGGGCCCGACGGTGTGCGGGGCTGCGCCGGCTGCGTCCCAAACCACCTCGGTCTTCCTTTCCAGAACCTCCTGCTGCTGGGGACTCCCTTCAGCTCCGGGGTGACTCCTTTTGCTCCCCGGCAGGTGAAGCTCTCGCAGCCCTGGCTTCACATTGCGCACGAAACAGGCCGGTGTCAGCCAGTGCTGCTCCTCCGGGCTGGGGTCTCGTGTCCCCTGCTGCGATCTCCGCGCTGCCGGGCGCACCACGCACGCCGCCAGTCAATGCCGGGGGTCGCTGAGCTGCCTGACGCGCTGCGGGGCTCGGCAGCCTTCCCGCTGGGAAGCCTCCTGCCACCCCAGCCGGGGCACTCCGGGCGCGCGGGGCGAGAACGGACGCGTCCTTCGGGGCAGCAGGTCTGTCCTTCACGGCGAGAGGTCGCTGCCTCCGCTGCTTCGGAGCCATTCCAGCGGAATGCGGCACCGGGCACACGGGGGATTTCTGCTCCAAACGTGCGCGCCAGGCACCCTGTTGCTGCAGGTTAAATACAGTCACATATGTAAATATTTATTATATTTCTAAGAACTAATTAGCATATGTAAATATCTTTCACGCATGTCTGTTAGCATCTTTGGGTGGTCTTCGGGGGTCCCAAGATGAAGGCCCATCCTCTTCATCACGCTGTTCACTGATTGATGTTTGTTTCTGCACAAACTCAGTTCTAGGATCACGTCCATCGTGTCCTTCAGGTTTTTTGGCTCCGGTCTTGTTGCTCTCTGGGTGCCTCCTGATCCCTGTAGCTTGGCGCATTTGCCCTCCCAAGGCCGAGCTGTCTGGAGTAGAGTTATTTAGGAGTCTCTTTTATCCCACAATTATCCCAATTATTTGCTGAGAACCAAGACCACTTTTGGTTCACTTCATTATTTTGTCTAACGACTGTGGTAGCTTGTGCCCATGTCCTTCCACTGCATTCCTTAACAAGAAAACAGGGATTAGTGTCACAGTTACATCGTTAGATCACTGTGCATGCAGGAATACAAGTTACAGTACTAAAGACTACTAAAAACTAGAAAACTATTAAGGCTTTTTTGTTATAGTTTCACGTTTCTTACAGTCCCCTCTATCAGACGCTCCCGCGTTCCCGGGCTCCCTGGCCGCCTGCTGCCTTCGCCTCCCCGTTCGGGGACACTCGGTTGTCCTGTGGCAGCGGGGAAGTCCGGACGCAGCATTGATGTTAACACGAAGGTGCGAAGTCCCCCGCTTCGCAGCCACTACCGGATTCTCCTCAAACACGGGTGTAACCCGAAAGTCATCGATGGGGTTTGTGTCGCCCATCTTCGCGGTCTGGGCGAACTGCTTCCCTTTCAGACGCCAGCAGGCCCTGTCCCGGCGCTTCTGCAGCGGCTCTGCTGGGTGGAACGGGGTTTGCAGGGGTGCCTTTGGGTGCCACGGGGAGCACCTGCAAAGGGAAACAACACCGGCACGCGTGCCAGGGCGCTTGCTGCAGCTCAGATGGCAGAACTGAAATGTGTGGGGGAAGGACCTCTGTAGGGCTTTAACTCGACCTCGACTTTGAAGCGGGGCTGTCACTAATGCGAGGGGAGCTCACCTGGGGCTTGAGCTAGCGGAGCGGTCAGGACGGGACCCCCCGCCTGGGTTCCTGTCCCCCCGATGCACAGCCCTGCTAGCGAAAACATTTCACCAACGTCCGCCCTGGCTGGCCTGCACCCTGCTGCGTGGCTGTCGCCCCTGTCACGCCATTTGCCACCGCTGAGGAGGGTTTGCTGCCGTCCTCTCTGCAGCTTCCCTGCCAACAGCCGCAGGTGGTGATCAGCTCCTCTGCCGGCCCGGCCACCCCGGCCCGGCTCCCTCCGTCAGACGTGCCCCAGGGCTGCGAGGGTGGTGGAGTTCTCCACTGTTGCCTCGCCAGTTCTCCGCGTCCCTTTTGAGGAGCACGCGCTGGGCTGGGCACAGCATCCTCAGAACCAAGCAGAGGGCACGCTGCCTGTCCTCGTCCTTCTGGCCACGCTCCGAGCCCAGCCCAGCTGGGGTGCATGAGGAGGAGTGTGGGCAGCAGGGCGAGGGAGGTTCTCCTCCCCCTCTGCTCTGCCCTGCTGAGGCCCCATCTGCAGTGCTGTGTCCAGTGCTGGGCTCCCCAGTTCAAGAAAGATGAGGAGCTACTGGAGAGAGTCCAGCGGAGGGCTACGAGGATGAGGAGGGGACTGGAGCATCTCTGCTACGAGGAGAGGCTGAGGGAGCTGGGCTTGCTCAGCCTTGAGAAGAGAAGGCTGCGAGGGGACCTTAGAAATGCCTCTAAATATCTGCAGGGTGGGGGTCAGGAGGATGGGACCAGACTCTTTCCAGTGGTGCCCAGCGACAGGACAAGGGGCAACGGGCACAAACTGAAGCAGAGGAAGCTCCAGCTGAAGATGAGGAAGAACTTCTTCCCTCTGAGGGTGCCGGAGCCCTGGCCCAGGCTGCCCAGGGAGGCTGGGGAGTCTCCTTCTCTGGAGATATTCCAGCCCCGCCTGGACGTGGTGCTGTGCAGCCTGCTGTGGGTGACCCTGCTTGGGCAGGGGGTTGGGCTGGGTGACCCACAGAGGGCCCTGCCAACCCCCAACATTCTGTGATTCTGTCCTTGCGCACCGGAGCACGCTGGCACCCTGCTCTGTTGGGAAAGGCCGGAGTTAAACTGGTGCAGCTTTGCTGTTTGGCTGGGAAATCGGGGTGTTTGCTGCCGCTCTGCACACTGCATCTGGGTGTCTGGTGGGCGTAGGCGGGGGGGCTGCGGGACGTGCAGACCGCCAGCTCCTTCCGACAGCGGCGCCGGCTGCGTTCCTGCTCTGGTGTGCTTCCACCTGCTGCTGCGCACCCACCCGTCGTGACTGGCCCTTCCGGGCTTCTCCGAAACCCCATGCCTCCTTCCATGCAGAAACAGAATCACAGAATGGTTTGGGTTGGAAGGGACCTTAAAGCTCATCTGGTTCCAACCCCCCTGCCATGGGCAGGGACATCTCCCACCAGCCCAGGGTGCTCAGAGCTCCATCCAACCTGGCCTTGAACCCTGCCAGGGAGGGGGCAGCCACAGCTTCTCTGGGCAGCCTGGGCCAGGGCCTCACCACCCTCATGGGGAAGAATTTCTTCCTAATATCTCATCTAAATCCGCCCTCTGTTAGTTTAGAGCCGTTCCCCCCTGTCCTGTCACTGCACCCCCTTGTGCAAAGCCCCTCTCCACTCTTCCTGTAGCCCCTCCAGGCACTGGCAGCTGCTCTGAGGTCACCCCGGAGCCTTCTCTTCTCCTGAGCAGCCCCAGCTCCCTCAGCCTGTCCTCGGAGGAGAGGTGCTCCAGCCCTCGGATCATCTCCGTGGCCTCCTCTGGCCCCGCTCCAACACGTCCATGTCCTTCCTATGCTGGGGGCTCCAGAGCTGGGCACAGGACTCCAGGCGGGGTCTCACCAGAGCCAGTTCTTAGCAGCAGAGCAGACCCAACGCCATTTCCTTGGTAAACAACCCCCAGCGAATACGGGGAGCAGACCGAAACCCGTGTGGTTTCTTGTTATAGCGCGAGTGACTCAGGCCGGCGTTATGCCCATGACTGAAGCGGTGCCCGGGGCGCGGGGCGCATCTGGGGAAATCCCGAGCGAAACCTGAGCAGAGCGATGCCGGAGCCGCTGCCCTAGCCCTGCGTCAGCGAGAGGGAGCGGGTCCCCGCGCCTCTGCCCACCCTTTCTTCCCAGGCTGAAGGAGCACAAGATCCAAGGTGGGTTTGTCGTGCTGCAGAGAGGTCAAGGAAGCGAGCTGCCACAGCCTGGGGTACTTTTCTGGCGAGTATTTCCCCACACGGGGCCTCGCACAGCAAAGCGGTCTCCTCCCGACGCTTTGCCCCGCTGCAGCAAGTCTCCACCTCCCGTGGGAGCCCTTGGACGAGCGCTCGCCGCTGTGCTGGCTCCCGCTCCCGGCATCTGGAAGGAAACCAGAGGACGGAGGACGGAGCTGCCGCGGGCGCTGGACCCCTGCCCAGGCCAGCCCACCCCCGCGGCCCTGGAGCCGCTGCCGGGGCCGGCCGGGCTCTGGGTGCCACGGGAGGGTGACAGGCCCCCGGCCAGCACGACGCCGCTGCCCTCGCCCCGCCGCCCGCTCGAGGAAGGGCCGCAGGGGCCGGCGTCGAGCCCCAGCGTGCAGCCGGGGCACGTCCGAGCCGCGCTGCGAGAGCCAAGAGGGAAGTGAGTCACCCACCTGCGCCCGCGCAGCCTCCTCCCTCCCGGCGAGGCTCTGCCCGGGCAGGAGCGCGACGACGGCTCGGCCGCCCGCTGGTGACAGGGACCTGCCGGGCTGGGCTCTGCTGGGCCGGAGGCTCTGCACCCCCAGGTAAGAGGCTCCTCTCCCTTCTGCCTTCTCGCCCGGGTGCCGCCGCCCTGCCGAGCTCCGCAGGCTCCCTCGGCGTCCGGGTGGCTCAGGGCACCGGCCGGCTGCGCGTCCCCCCGATCGCTGAGCCCTTCTCTGAGCCGTGGCATCTCAGAGAGCTCCAGGGGCTTCCGAGACGTCCAGGAGCGCTGGGAAGACGCGTGCTGGCTCCCCGCGCCCAGCGAGCAGGGATGAGGTGTGTCGTGACGGGATGACGTGTGTCGTGACGGGATGACGTGTGTCGTGACGGGATGACGTGTGTCGTGATGGGATGAGGTGTGTCGTGATGGGACAAGGTGTGTCGTGACAGCACGAGCTGGGCTGGTGCTGCCTCTGGGGCCGTGGGGATGGGGACTGCCCATGTCTGGGTCCTGTCCCACCCCTGGGTGGGCAAGAACAGCTTTGCTTGGACGCCGCAAAGCAAGGTGAAGAGCCCTGCCCTGGACCTTCCTCCTGCGAGGAAGAGGAGGGATTGCTCAGAGCCTCTCGAGGAGCCCAGGTCCCTCACCCTGCTGGGGCACGGCTGCTGCCTGTGCCTCTGCTGGGCTGGGGCCGGGGGCCAGGGCAGAGCCTGCCCGGGTTGGGGACAGAGAGCGGCTCTCGGGGACAGCTCACTGCAGCCCGGCGCAGCGGGAGCAGCGTGACCCGGCCACGGGCAGCTCGGCGAAGGCGCGGTTTGCCCCTCTGGCGAGCGACGACAGCCTGGGGCCGCAGCGTACAAATCCTGACGCAGGGGCCGGTGGAGCTCAGCCCTCTGCCCGGTGTGGGCTCCACCTGTCCAGCCCACCCGGAGCCCGCCCGCTCCCGCTTCCCCCGCTGCCGGCGAGGCAGCCCGGTCCCAGCGGCGACGTTTCCCGCCCGGCTGGGTTGCCCCATGGCCCCGGCGCGATCGGTGTTGGCCGTGCGGTGCCGTTGCAGCCGTCCGATGGCCGCCGGGCAGCGTCGCCGCGCGCTGCCGCGGGACGCGCTCCCGGCCGCCGCGGTGGGTGACCTCCCTGCCCAGCACCCCGAGCTGCGGGGTGGCGATCAGGTGGGGACGTGCTGGGCTCGGAAACGCTTGCGGGGGAAAGCTACAGAGCTCGTTCGGCATTTCTTCCGTGTAACGAGCGGAAGGAAATTGTGCAGAGGGTGTGAGAGGAGCAGTGGGAGCCCCCAGGGCGTAGTGCTTGGCGTCGGATCAGCAGCCGTTCCGGCTCAGGAACGTCGTGTTCTTTCGAAGACCTGTCCGGCACTCGGGGACACAGCCTGCTGACCGGCACCGGCGGGGATCACGCTCACCCGTGCACGGGTGAGCTCCCCAGCTGCTGCCAGCGGCTGGTGCTTTCGCGAGCTCCGTGTCACCGTCTCGCCTTGTCCCCGCTCGCCGCTCTTCTCACCGAGCGGGCAGCGCGCGGAGCCCGTCGGCTAAAACGCTGCCGCTCTGCGCTCCGCGGCGAGCTCTGCTCCACTCACACAGCGTGCTATTGCTCATGGGAAGAGATCTCTGGAGATTTGCCTATAATGCTGTGGCTTCAAAACCAAGAGAGCCTCGCATACCTGCAAGATTCCTGTGTGGTCATTAAAAGCGGGCTCCCCTCGGAAGGAAACGACCCGAGGGGAGCACACTGGAGGCGGCCGCGGCGTCCCGGCAGGCAGCGCGCTTGCGGTGGGAGCGCTGGCACGGCGCGGAGCCACGGCGACCGCCCCTGCCCACCAGCCAGCCCAGAAAACGCCGCTGGAGGAGCTGCTCCAGGAGCCAGCGTCCTGATGTGACGACCCGAAGTACCACCCGTGCCGCTCAGCAGCGTCGTGTGGGAACCAGCTACAGCCAGAGAAGTTTATTTATTTTCTATTAGATTGCAAGTTTGCTTGATAAAAAGAAAGGGCTATTCAAGATGGTTTTTTTGGACTTGGCCTTGCATGGCATTCCGCGTTGTCGGACCTGGTGTGCATCCCCCGGCCTGGCAGAGCGGTCAGCTGGGAACAGGGCGGTCAGAAACCGCCAGGACGCCTGGACGAGCCAGGCTGCCGCAAAGAAAACGCGTCCTCACTCCGAACCCCGAGCTGCGCACTCGGAAACCGGCAGCGGTCCCGGGAGAGCAGGGGAACAAAGCCCCCGGCCGGCAGGACGCGAGGGAGGGGTGCCGGCTGCGGGCGCTGCGCAGGGGCGGTGGGACCCGCCAGCACACGACGGGCATGAGGCGGTGCGGGGCGAGACAGTTCTCACCCGTTCTCCATCGCCTTGGTACGGGGAGCGCTGAATCTGGGTCCTCGTCTGCTTTTCCTGCTTGGAATGCGACAGCTGAAAAGGGAGGTGATGCGGGAGGGAAGAACCCGGCTCACGAAGAGGTGGCAAGAGGCCGCCCTGCCCGGCCGAGCGGCTCTTCTGGCATCTCGCGAAGCTCGGTAGCTGGAGGCCCAACCCGAGCTGACAACCGAGGGAACCCGGAGAGCAGCGGGCGGCCCCGGGCAGCACGGCCGCGGCCAGGTCCCAGCCCGGGACGGGCGCAGGAGTCCCCGCTCCCGCGGGAGTGCTCAGCTCAGAAAGCAAAGCGCTGCTGGGGCGCCCGCCCACCGGACTCTTGGAGTCTTCCACCACTGAGCTTCGCGGGGTTTTGTTGTTTGGTTCTCTGGGTTTTACGGAAGACCTTTCTCGCCGAACCCCGGCCACATGCGTGTGCCCCACCAGCGGCAAAGCCGACACAGGGCTGAGCAGAGGAAGGATGAAGATTTCTGACAAGAGCCCCAGGCCAAAACCTCCCAGGCTTTCATTTCCCCTAAGAACTTGGCTGCAGCAGGACAACAAGCTTTGTTTGGCCGTTGCTACAGCCTCCACAAGTACTGCTCTTCCCAGGGCAGGGGCTGGCTGCCAGCTGACCTCATTAGCACGCTTTCATTTTGTTTTTAATACAAATTCCCAGAAGGATTTTTACGGGCAGAAGCGGGGCTCTGCCCGCTTCATGGCGGGTCAGGTTCCTTGGTCCATCTTCACCACAGCCGGTGGGGAAGGAGAGAGGACAGCGGGTGGCGGGGGGACAGAGACCCAGCCCAGATCTGCGGTGTCACTGCAGGAGCCTCCCCTCGCCCTCCAGGTCACCCTGAGGTGGCCCGACAGCGGCAGAACCTGGCTGTCCCCTGGTCCCCCACCCTGTGCTGTCGCTGGGGGAGTTCGGGTCCCGTGGCTCCGGTGGCTCCCGAGCCGCTCGGACACCCTGTGCTGCCAGCTGTGGTGGCCACACAGCTCTGGGTGTTCTGTGCCCGGAGCTGTAGGACATCCCGGCTTGCGCAGCAGCCTGCTGAGCCCTTGCCCGATGCCTGGTGGGCCTTGGAGCTCGGCTGGGGATGCGGGGGCTGCCCAGCAGCCAGGTCCTACGATGAAGTGCCTGGTGGGTGCTTCCCTCCGTGACGGCCCTGGGAGAGGCGGTCGGCACCCTCTGGAGAAGAGCCAGGGAAGAGCTGACCCAGGCAAAGAAGCCCAGATCGGCGCTGGGGCTTTGCCTGTCCCTGGCTGGGGACATCCAGCCACCGGCATGGACAGAGGGGGGTTCTGGCACCGCATCGGCTGCCCTGGTGCTGCGCAGCCCATCGCCTTGAGATGCCCAAGGCCAGGCAAGCCCCAGGTCAGCGTCCTGGCAGGGTGGCGTTGCTGCCATCCACCTTGTCCCCTCGGTCAGTGTGCCCTTTCCCCAGCTGACGAGGAGGTTGCGGTGTCCCAGCTCAGAGCCAAGGCTCACCACCCCAACAGCAAAAGCATGGCTTGAAGGTGTCCCAGGGTCCGTGCCAGCTCCTGGCTCTCGGAGAGGTTTGGCTGGTGCCCTTGGCTGGCGTGGCCAGAGGACACAACCCTCAGCCTGTGCCTGACGGCTCTCCCAAGACATGACACCACACCATGGGGGTCTCTGGTGCTCCTCACCGCACGGACACGGCCAGGGCCTACCACAGACTCTTTGCTGTGGATGACCTTTCATGAGAAGAGCCAGGAGAACCAGGTGTCCCAGGGGAACACCAGTGAGGACTGGCCTCTTCTGCTTCTGCTTGGGCCCGTGTTGCTCCTCAGCAGCCTTGTCGCAGGCTCAGGAACCTCTTTGTGCTGGTGATGGGACTTTGTGGCTCTGCTCCTATGTGTTTCACACTGAACCCGGGCACCAGCCTCGGTGCTTCAGTTCCTGAAGGCGTCTGTAGGTGTGAGGTTTGTGCAGGACATGGTGCAGATGTTCCAGGCTCACAGCTGCCCTGTGTGCAGGTGTAACAGCAGTGTCTGCAGGGAAGGCAGGTTAACCATCAGCATGGGAGCTACAACTCGGGATTTACGGCTTAGCTGGGACCACGCGTGCATCTTCGCTTGTCACTGGCGTCTCCCTGAGCACCTCACCAGTTTGCATCATGGTGCTGAGTGGTCTTCAGGCTGCCACAAATAATGGTGGTCATGGTGTGAAGGTGGATGGGCCAGGTGAAGACCTGCCGTGCTCTGGTGTCTCAGTGTCTGCTGAAGATCCCTGAGATGAAAGGAGACTTGGGACGGCTGGATTCCTGGGTCTGTTTAGCCCCAACACAAGTGTGAAGGAGACTCTGCTAGGGAGTGCGTCTGCCCATGGGACAGATGAGTTTCCTGGCACTTCCTTTCCTTGAAGTTATTAAGTGAAAGCTCTTCTGGTTTCTGCCACTCATCCGTTTGGAAGAAGGATGCTCAAATGCTGTCTCATCCCAGATCTAACCAGGGACATGGAGTGGATCCCTATTCTGCATTTAGAGGAAAATCCCAACTTTGCCCTCTTTCAGGATCATCAGAAGCAGAAATACTTTGAGGAAACAGCTCTAAGGACTTTCCAGATCTTCGCTGTGGTTAATTGCCTTTCCTCTGCAGTTTATTGTATTTCTCATTTCCTTTGAGCTGATGTCACACGTTTCCTCTTCTCTAGTGACTCTGCAGTCATGTTGCAGTTGCTCCCATTCTGGTGTCCTGCTCTGGAGAGCTGCCTGCGTGGAGACCTTCCAGTCCCAGGTCAGAGAGAATAACCCTTGGAAGACGACCGAGTATCCTCGGTAAAACACCCACCACTGCTCTGCTGAAGCTGAAGATGGACGTGTCGTGCTGAATCCTTTCAACTGAGGTAAGCACAACATACACTTTATTAGTACTGTTCCTCTCAGAACATACCTTCACCGATGGCGTAGCTCGTGTTCGTGTGGTCTTTGCACCTTGCAGCCACGAGCCAGCAAATCCTTGCTGGGAGAGCGTGGCCCATGGGAGAGAGCGCGGACTGGGAGCAGAGCCTGCAGTTTCCCGGGCCATGCTCTGCTGTGCGGCCGTGACCTCCACCTCCAGTTCTGCATGCAGTGGAGCTGGTGGTGCAAACCGCTTGGGCTGACCGGCCAGCGCCGCACGGCAGCGGCCTGGGCTGGAGTCGCCAGGGGTGCAGCTGCTGCGGCAGGGAACAGCACCCACGCCGCCAGCCCGCGCCCTGACCACTGCCTCTGCTCCCTTCTGCTGGCACGGAGAATGTCTGTGTGCCTTCTACAAAGGGGAACCACCTCAGCTGGCGAGGCCGACTGAGATCCCCCCCCGGCACTCCAGAGTCTCGGGCTTAGGACATCTCGCAAGCACACGGGCGATGCGAGCTCGAGTTCCTCAGGCTGAAGAGGGAAGTGGGTATTGAGTAAATTTAGTGGGGAATGGTGCCATGCTGTCTTCTGGCTGTGTTCTGTAGAATATCGGGCTTGGCAAGTGAGAAGGGACAACCAGCTCTCTTGGGATTCCCTGAAGGACCTCGGCATCGGCACTGCACAGCCTGCCAGTGCAAACACAGATGAGCTCCTCCGAGTGCTGCTGGGCCAGGGGCCGGCGCTGCCGTCGCCCACAGCCCTCCTTTGCCAGAGATTCCTGGCAGGCTTAACCACGTAGAGCACGTCCTCGCGTTCCTCTCCCCAGGTCAGGGCACAGCTCCGCAGCTCAAACCTATCTTCTGGGCAGGGCTCTGCGTGGAGGGGAGAGGTCCACCCCATCTGCTAAACCTGGCAGCGGATGCGCAGGCCTGGAGACCCCGCCAGCGAAGTCCACCAGAGCTCCCGGGCAACGCGTGGAGGCTGCCGTGCCCACGCACAGCCCCAGAAACAGAGGGGCAGACGGAGAGTGCCCCAGGCAGAGCCCAAAGGGACGTGGTGAGGAACGGTTGTGCCTCTGTGTTGGATGTGGCACTTCTCTCCTCCTCGTGAATTCTGCTAGTTGGATTCATCGACTTTTTTTTCCCCCTACTTTGGGTATATCCAGGTCTGGTGCTACGGTGATAGAACACCTTTCGCTGCAAAGATCACAGCCCTGCGCACCAGAACTGTTCGCTGCAGGTGGCAGAGAGTCAGAGCAGTGGGTTTAGGATGCAGGTTTGGAGAAAACTTCGAGTTCTCTAACGATCTTCTATTTAGGACTTCTTTCTGTTTCCTTCTTCTACCATCAGAACAGTGTACCAAACGCAAAGCTCCTCCCTAGTCTCTCCTGCCCCTGCACAGCTTCACCCCTTCCCTGGACGTCTGCGCCTGCCAGGTGCCCTCCCGAGCCGAGAGATGCCAGCCCTTCCAAGCGGCCGGTGTCCTTCCCAGAGATGCTCCCTCCATGGGTGGGAGCGCCGGGCTTAGACACGGACGTTTATTTACGGCTGTGTTGTGACAGCCACCGCCTTTCATACAGAGATGAGGGTGTGGAGGCAGATCCATGAGATGACCAGTAGGACTTGCCCTGGGTCCTGCACGAATCAAAGGTAGAACAGGGAACGGAGTGTGGGCCCCTGCCTGCTCCGGGACCTCGCCGCGGGGCAGCAGGGAGTGACACGTTCCTCCCCAGGGATGTGGCCAGCCCTGCGGGGTCACAGCCCAGAGCACCCTCACCTCCCAGCTACCACCCCCTGAGCCAGCTACTGCCTCTTAGAGACCGGGGGGTTCACAGCAGGGTGGCAGAGATCAAGGTGGAAGAGGACACACGCGCGTGTCGCCTGGCCAGTGACTAGTTCTGCCACAGCTGCTTGTGAATTCACGTGGAACGTCGTTGAAAGACTGAGTTGAAAGACACTCGGCCCCCAGAGCTGCCCAGCACGCAGCAGCCTGTGGAGGTCCAGGGACAAGTTGTGGATAGCTGCGGTTGCCACGTCCTTAGAGGACCTGGGAGGGGTGAGGAGGAACGGGCTCTGCGAGATGACTGCTGCCTGCTTCTCCTAACAACTGGAAAGAGGTACCAAGGGGTTGGCAGAGTTTGCTGAAGTACGGGAGAGCTTTCTTGAGCTAGAGCTGACTTCCCCATCTGCAGAGGAAAATTGCAAATGTGTAAATGAGGAACCAACAGCACATGGAGACAAAGAGTGGCTCCACTCAGAGAGGCTGAGCTGGGGGCCCAGGCCACTGTCTGCTGCTGGGAAAGAGCCAGAAAGCTCCGAGGCAGCAGGGTGCCTTCTCGGGAGGCAGCAGGCTTTTGGGAAGGTGCCTGCTGTCCGTGGGGCTGGCAGAGCTGAGGCAGGCACATGGAAATGTGCAGCGCCCAGCACCCCCAGCGTGACCCACCCAAGCAGTTTAGGCTTCGCAGCTGGTGGCACACTGCACTCACTCCGACGGGAACCACCGTGCTCTGCAAAATAGGTTACAAACCCTGCGAGTTTACCCTCAGCGAGCAACCCCGCGTCCTTGCTGGTGGCTCTCAAAGGGCTTTACCTGCATGGCCAGCTATCTGCCATGAAGGAAGAGGGAGAGAAACCAGGCAGAGCGGCAGGACTGTGTCACGGAGAGGAGAGTCCTGCCCGGCGTCAGACCCGGAGCTGGCGTGAGAGCCGAGAACGGGTGCGCACGGGCGAAAGCAGCAGGGTAAAGCACGCGTGGCACTGGACTCAATCCCATGTAAATGTGAGACAAGAACACGCACAGGAATCTGAGATGTCCAAACTGTAGGCAAGATTTGCAGAAATATGAACTGAGGTGGGGACTGGTAACATTAAAAACCTGAAGGCATCTCGTCAGGGACAGTGTCAGCAGCCTCACCAGCCACCCAGCAAAGCACAGAACCGCTGCTGCCGACACTCGCGTTCCGTGCAGAAATGGGGGGGGGAGGGAAGAGTCAGATTGGTTTGATGACAACTTGAGTTCAAAATGATGGCATGATAGCCAACAGCCAAGATCTGAAGAGACATAACCCGTAGTTACAATCAAGCATGTACCACAAAACACCACCCTTTAGGATCAGTGACTCAGCTTTTACATCGAGTGAGTAAAAAAATTGAGAGCTCTGGGAGCCTACGAAGTGAGCGTGAGATCCTGCGGTGCCCGCAAGTGAGCAAACAAACACGATCTCGACAAGCGTAGGCAGCAAAACGTCAGAAAACAGCAAGCAGAGGATGGCTCTGGAAATGGCACTAGTGAGACACCTTTCCAGATACCGTCTCACTTCTGGAGTTCCTAGGTTAAAATAAATGTAGGCAAGTTAGAAAGCAGCAGGAACCACAGGGGAAAAACAGAGTCCCAGAGAACCTGTTTGCTTACAGTAAAAGATTAAGAAGCTTGAGACAGAGCAGAGTAACAGATGATTTTGTCTGAGATCCCTCATGCAGAAAAGTCTTCTGAGATGGGAGATGGGTGATCTGAGATCCGCACTGCAGCGAGCAGTGCTGGAGGGAGACATGGAGGCTCGTAGGGTGCGGAAACAGGATCAGAGAGAGGACCAGGGGTCAGGGCAGGTGTCTGGGGCTGGAGCCAAGGCTTGGAGCAGAACTCCTGCTGCCACAGACAGCGGAAAATGAAAGGTGGGCTTTGGTTTAGCCCTGGCACCACAGCAAACAGCTCATTTTATGCTTTGTATCTTTAGGTAAAAAGAAAAGCTACAGCAGGAAATTTTTCTTCAGACGTGCCTGCTCAGCACCACGATGTCTGGAAAGGGCAGAGGTGGTGCTGAAGGTAGTGCTGATCCCTACATCGCATGCCACATAGACTCCGAGTTTCGCTACAACCTCTTCACTGTTTTCTACAGCATCATTTTCATTCTGGGCTTTGTTGCCAACTGCTACGTGCTCTGGATTTTTGGCCGTATTTACCCCACCAAGAAACTCAACGAAATCAAGATATTCATGGTGAACCTGACAGTAGCTGACCTGCTCTTCTTGGTTACGATGCCAATGTGGATCATTTACTATCACCACCGCGGAGACTGGATCATGCCCGAGTTCCTCTGTAATGTGGCTGGCTGTTTATTTTTCGTGAACACCTACTCTTCTGTCGCCTTTCTGATGGTCATCACATACAACCGTTACCAAGCCGTGACGAATCCCATTAAAGCTGCTCAGTTTACCACGCAGAGAAGGGGTATCTACTTATCAGCAGCTATCTGGATCATCATAGTGGGCAGCTCTGTGTATTACCTTTTTGACAATAATACCAATCAGGAGGAGATCAATTCACAGAATTTCACACGGTGCTTTGAGGGCTATGACCCTTCTAGCAGTGTTTCCGCTGTTCTTGCCATTCACGTCATCATCTGCGTTCTCTTCTATATCATTTTCCTTTTCATACTCGGCTGGAATGTCGTCATTATCAGGACCTTGTTCTCCAAATCAGCGCAGCCACGGAAGAGCGCTCACGTCAAGCAAAGGGCGCTCTGGATGGTTTGCACAGTGCTGGCTGTGTTCATCATAAGCTTTGTGCCTCACCACATCGTGCACCTGCCCTGGACCCTGACTGTTCTGGAGCAGTGGAAGACGGAAGACTGTCAGTTGCGCCAACAACTCAATGATGCTCACCAGGTGACTTTGTGCCTCCTGAGCATGAACTGTGTGTTGGACCCAATTATCTACTGCTTCCTCACCAAGAAGTTCCAGAAGCATCTTTCAGAAAACCTGAGAAGTATGAAAGGGAGTCGCAAGTGCTCCAGGCACACCACAGACACGGTGATCGAGGGCACCATTCACCAGGAGGACGCCATCAGGATCTAGGCCAGCCCTGCGCTGGTTGCAGGCTGAGGTGCGTGCGTTAGGCGCTCGCCTCTCCCCAAGCAGAGGCACTGCGGGACACGACAGAGGGCCAGGATGTTACATTTCCATTTCCATTTTCCCAGACAGAAGAATGAACGCGCATTTCTTCTATCACATGCAACTGGCAGAACTGGAACCTGTAGTGATCTGGCAGAAAAACACCTTCTGCCTGGGCTGATGTTCTCCTGGGCACTGGGAACAGCTCAGACGACCTGCTCTTACATGAAAGAAATGTGTCACGGAGACTCTGCACTGAGCTCCTGGAAGCGCGCTGAAATCATCCATGTGTCAGCCCAGACAGCACCAGCCCTGGTCCTTCACCCGCCCAGCTCACACCAAGAATCCAGTATCAGGGCTGTGGGAGGCTTCTAACAGACCTGGAAGAACAGACTGAGCATCATCACGTGGCTTTTCTAAGCAGCTTGTGTGGTTCTGTGAAGAAGTTCTTGAGCGGCCAGAAGGGACGCAGTCCAAGGAGTTCCTCAAACGCCATTGCAGGAGAGATCTGCACCTCTGGTCCCTGTTTGGCCACTCGCAGTCTGCTGGGGTCTGTGCTTGGCAGATGCCTGGGAGCAGCTCTTACGGACCTTTGCCTTTGCTCCCAGCTCTGGAAGCAGTCCCGCAGCCATGACCAGCAGGCCACAACAGGAAGAGAAATTGGCAGCGCCTCAGCCCCCATCCCCACCCCAGCACGATGTCCAAAGGGGACTACTGCCTGCCCTGGCTCCTTGCACCACAGCAGAACTGGCAAACCAGTGGCCTCCTGCACTCGGTTTTGCAATTTTTGGCTGACTGCATGTGTCTGTGGAGATCCAATCTCACGTTGGAGGCTCCAGATAACAGAAGATCTTTGTCAGCATGGGCATTATGATAATAAGAAAAAAACCCCTTAAAACGCTTCAGTATCTTTGTTCTTATTTATTTAAACTAGGGTTGTAGCAAGCAGCTGTACGTTATTGCTTCCCCCAGCCTATTTCTGCTACGAAGAAACGAAGATGACCAGACCTTGATGTCCTACCACAAGTGAAGCATTAGGTCACAGCAGCGCTCAGTAAATCAGTGCTGCAGGGACAGAGTGTGCTCGACAGACACGGAACGCACGCGCTCCGAGGAGGCTGGGGACCCCTCGCCCCGGGCTGCCCGCTGTCAGGCGGGGCCCAGGGCAAAGTGGTTTCCAGGGCTGCTGAGTTCTCTTACCAATCATGAGACACTTCAGGTTCCTTTTCTGACCCCAATTGCTCAATCCAGCACAGGAAACTGGGCAGGGAAGGGAACTTGCTTGTTTTCACAACAGTTCTTGGTTCCCTAAACTACCTAGGAAAGTCCGGTTGCTGACAGGAAAGCGCCTCTGACCCGTGACACGGATTATTCACAGGCACGGGCAGCAGCCTCCCCCCATCCCGCACACGCAGGCAAGCTCAGCTCTTCCCAAAGAGAGGAGCAGCCTTCGTATCAGACTGCACCGACGCTCCGTGGCGACACGGTCTGTCCGGCCCATCTCCTGAGGAGCCTCAGGCAGCTTTTACACTTACTCGTGCGAGTGAGCAGGGTAACTAAGACAACTGAAAGAGCTGAGGTTTAGATTAGACAGAAGGAAGAAATTCTTCCCCATGAGGGTGGTGAGGCCCTGGCCCAGGCTGCCCAGAGGAGCTGTGGCTGCCCCCTTCCTGGCAGGGCTCAAGGCCAGGCTGGACGGGGCTGGGAGCACCCTGGGCTGGGGGAAGGGGTCCCTGCCCATGGTGGGGGGGGTGCAGCGAGATGATCTGTAAGGTCCCTTCCATCCCGTGATTCTGTGATTTCTTTTTCCAATGCCATCTGCCAGCGCCAGCCACGCACTCCAGGCCCAGCGCCAGGCAGAGGGAAGCGTCTGATCACCACGTGAATGCATTTCCCTCCTGGGCCTGGACTCTGCTCCAGCCATGGCCACCCGTGAGGAACACCCGCAGGCACCTCCTAGCAGAGCGAGCTCCCTCTGTCCCTCCCTCAGCCACACTCAAAGCTTTGCCCTGAGCCTGCAGCTGTCGGAGCCACAGCACATGGCAAGGGGGGAGATCTCTGGAATTTAGAAGCCTAAATCTGGCTTGCTGGAGGAACTTCTCCCCAACTTTCTGCCCTCCGCAGACAGCACGCTCTGGCTGAGGAGCTCTCGCAGCTGGCGGACACGGTGGAGCTTTGCTCTTTTCCCCTTGCCCCCCAGCGCGATGGCAGAGCTCGGCTCCACGGCCCCCGGAGCACCCCACAGATGGAGCCTGGCAGCTGCTGGAGGAAACGGAAAGGGATTTTACGCGGAGATCTGGTAAATGCGTGACCTCCCTCTCCCGATTCCGGGAAAGCCTGCGGCAGAGTTTACAGCTCAGGCTAATGACTGGGGGTAAAGATCGTGCTTCACTGCACAGCAACCGGCTGTGAGGCCAGCGGGGGCCCAGAGAGCAACCGTGAACTCGGCTTCAGGGGAAAAGGGTCAGCGGAGCGACAGGCCCCGGGGACCCTGCGCGGGACACGTTCCGGCCCCCGCGCGCTCCTCTGTTCCTGAAGGGCTCTCTGGGTTCGGCCGCCGCGCCGCTCTGCTCTGCAATAAAACCGGCCCTCAAAGGGCCCTTCAAACGCAGCCCGTTCCCCGGGCGTTCCGCCACCCGCGCCCGCGGGCAGAGCCCCGGCCCCGGCCTGCAGCCCCCGAGCGGGCCCGCGGGAGGGGCGGAACGAGCGGCTCGGGGAGCTCGGGCCGGCTGGGGGGGCGGGGAGCGCCAGAACCGCAGCGGGCGGACCGGGCCCGAGCAGCGTCCCCCGGCCCGGCGCTCCCCGGTGCCGAACGGCGCCCGGCCCTGAGGCCCCGCGGGCTCCAGGCGCCAGGGCCCGGCCGGGGCCGCTGAGGCCTGCCCGGCACCGCTCTCCCGGCCTCAGGCACCCCCGCGGCCTCCCGCGGCCGCCGACGTCACTTCCGGCCGCGGCGCGCTGCGCTTCCCGGTGGCGCGCGGGGGCGAGGAGGCGCGGGGCCGGCGCTGCCATGTCCGCTGCGGGCCGCGCGCCCGCGCCCGGCTCCGGAGCCGCCTCTCGGTAAGAGCCCGCCGGGGGGACCCGGCCCGAGGGCGGCGAGCGGCGCCGGGCCCGGCGGGCCCCAGCAGGGGGGCGGCGGCGGGGCGGGCGCGCGTGCGAGTCGCTGAGCCTAGGCCCGAGGCGGCGGCGGGGCGGGAGCGGGGCGGGCCCGGGCGTTCGGGTGCCGCGGAGGGGCCGGGCCGGGCCGGGGCCCGGAGGTGCGGGCGGGCACCCGCCGCCTCCCTGAGCCCGGCGTGGGCCCGGTGAGCGGGGCCGGGGTGGCGAGGGGCCGCGGGGGGCCGGGCCGGCAGCCGGGGGAGGTCTCGGCTCCGGGCAGCCCCGCTGCGGTTCGCTCGCCCGCGCCGGAGCCGGGGCCGCGGGCCCGGGAGCCTGGCAGGGCCGGGCTCGGGTGGGCCTCGGTGGCTGCGCCGGGCCCGGGTCGGCTCGGCGGGACGGCCCCGGCTCTGACCGCTCGGTGCGGAGCCGGCCCGGGCGCGGTGGGTTCGGTCCCGGCGCGGAGCCGGCCCTCGGTGCGGCGGGGCTGCAGGCGTTCGGACGGAGCGGAGCGTCCGGCGGGAGCGTCTCGGCGCTGTCGGTGCGGAGCCAGCGCTGCGCTGCGGCTGTGATGCGCTTAGTCTGGAGTGTCGTAACTTCCAGCTGGTAATTAAAAGTCAACCATACTGATGAGGATACGATTTTTACGATTGTCATTATCCACTTCTGTTGTCTGGTTTCCTTCAGTTTCACCTGCTGCAGATTGCCTTAAATTCGTGACAGCGGAGAAGTTCGGTGCTGTTGGGACTCGTGGCAGTTCACGTGCCTGCAGACGCCGTGTTCATAATAAGCGGCTCTGAAAAGTGCGTGAGCGTGGTGGCTTCCTCGGCCGCAGACCTGCCGACCTGCCGCCTGTGACTGTCGCGCTGTGGGTTTTTTCTGGTCACCCCACCATGCCGTACTTCTCACTCGCGCGGTTCTGCGGTCCAGTTTGTGCCGTGCAGACGTGGTCTCAGTGCTCTGTGTCTAAAGGGCAGCCGAGGTGAAGGTCCCGCAGCCCCCCGGCCGCTCGCTTTGCTGCACAGAGCTTGCTCCTTCCTCTCGGCTCTTCGTGCAGCCTCAGCAGCAGTCATGGCAGCTTGGTAACTGTGTGGGGTTGGGTTGCGTGACAAATTGGATTGAAAAACTGCCACTTCCCCGTCATAAATGTATACAATAGCTGTAATAATGCCAGTGTAACCGGTGACTTTGGAATGATCTATAGCTTCTCAAAGCTTTGCCCTGTTGAAAAAGTTTTGAATTGAATATGTCAGAGTATGCTTCATCAAATGGGTTTCCGTGTTGTGTGTTAATGGACTGGGTGAAGGGACCCTCAGCCAGTTTGCTGGTGACACAAAGCTGGGAGGAGTGGTGAATACACCA
This sequence comes from Opisthocomus hoazin, assembly GCF_030867145.1. Taxonomy (NCBI): domain Eukaryota; kingdom Metazoa; phylum Chordata; class Aves; order Opisthocomiformes; family Opisthocomidae; genus Opisthocomus; species Opisthocomus hoazin. The sequence continues at coordinate 8,067,767 of NC_134430.1, read as the reverse complement.
GCAGGCTGTGCTGCCATTCAGCAAGACCTGGACAGGCTGGAGAGTTGGGCAGGGAGGAACCTGATGAGGTTCAACAAGGGAAAGGGCAGGGTCCTGCCCCTGGGGAGGAACAACCCCAGGCACCAGTACAGGCTGGGGCTGACCTGCTGGAGAGCAGCTCTGCGGAGAGGGACTGGGAGTGCTGGGGGACGACAGGGTGACCATGAGCCAGCAGTGTGCCCTGGGTGCCAAGAAGGCCAATGGGATCCTGGGGTGCATCAAGAGCAGTGTGGGCAGCAGGGCGAGGGAGGTTCTCCTCCCCCTCTGCTCTGCCCTGGTGAGGCTCCATCTGCAGTGCTGTGTCCAGTGCTGGGCTCCCCAGTTCAAGAAAGACGAGGAGCTACTGGAGAGAGTCCAGTGGAGGGCTACGAGGATGAGGAGGGGACTGGAGCATCTCTTCTACGAGGAAAGGCTGAGGGAGCTGGGCTTGTTCAGCCTGGAGAAGAGAAGGCTGCGAGGGGACCTTCGAAATGCCTCTAAATATCTGCAGGGTGGGGGTCAGGAGGACGGGGCCAGACTCTTTCCAGTGGTGCCCAGCGACAGGACAAGGGGCAACAGGCACAAAGTGAAGCAGAGGAAGCTCCAGCTGAACCCGAGGAAGAACTTCTTCCCTCTGAGGGTGCCGGAGCCCTGGCCCAGGCTGCCCAGGGAGGCTGTGGAGTCTCCTTCTCTGGAGATATTCCAGCCCTGCCTGGCCGCGGTGCTGTGCAGCCTGCTGTGGGTGACCCTGCTTGGGCAGGGGGTTGAGGGGGTTGGACTAGATGATCCCTAGTGGTCTCTTCCAACCCTGACCATGCTGGGATTCTCTGAGTTCCTCTGCAGCAGATTAATGTACAATTTCCTCGCTTTTGTGTACATAAAAATAGATAAAATATACTGAAATTTTGTAATTGCATGAAAAGCCGTGCAGGTAGTGTGTTCCTGCGTGCAAATTGTGTTGTGCTTAAAGATTCAAGGCATGAAGCAGAGAATGTGTCACTGTGGACATGAGTACCTCAGTGCCTGTGTCCGTAGTTACCAGAAGTAAGATTATTTTTTTTTCGTCCCCACAAGTCTGTGCTCTTTTTTTTTTTTCTCCCTAAAAGGTGCTCCTAGAAAATGGATGTTTGTTCAGACTTGTACTGGGTCTGCAAAACCCTGCGATCAGAAAAGGAGCGGTCAGGGTGGAGGTGTGAGGAAACTTTTGAGGCCTTAAAGGGAATTGTGTCAGGATTTAACAACTGGTATCTGCTGTTCGATCTCGCACCCAGCGCTGTCTGCAGACAGCCCACCTCCAGCCAGCGTCGTCTCCTGCAGCGGCTCCCGAGTGGTTTTGTCACCTAAGCCGTGACCGGTGGCACACGCTGATTGGTTGTAAGTTGAGGGCAGTCTTTTTGAGCTTTTCGTGCTTTGTCTTATCCTTAATTTATTCACTTTCTTTCATCCTAATTTGTCTGGAAGCTTTTTCTTTAATTGCTGAAAAGGCAGCAAAACAAGCGTCTCTTGGGCAGAGGCCCCTCTCCCGTGGTGATTCAGGGATGGTTCCTGCGGATGCTGTGACTGGAGGCACTCCAGGACCCCAGGGCAGAGCTTCAGATCCTGTCTTCCTTGCAGCCGGCTCTGGAGCTTCGGTGAAGGTGGTGCTGCAAGGGGTCGGATCTCCTCCCGATGCCGGGCAGGGAGCACAGCGGGTCGTCGCAGGCTCTTCGGCGCGTGGTGTCATTTTGATCCACGCCACGCCAGTCGCTGCTGCCTTGCCTTTTCCAGGTTGTCACTGACGAGTCCGCCACCTGGGCAGTACAACTTGAAAACAAGCTTTGTGTTTAGAGTAATAATTTAGTGTTGCAATGAAGCTGATGGGGAACTTTTTCCATCTCTTAGACAAACTCTTGGGGTTTAAAGGATGGCTAGTCCAGTTTCAGAGGTGATTGAGCAGCTCTTCAGTTCTGCAGAAGAGGAGTCTGTCTCTCCTGCCTTGAGACCCATCTTCAGACCTGCTCTCGCATCCCAGGAGCTTCCTCCCGAGCCTTGAAGTTTGCGTAGTTTGTGTTTGAATACTGACCGTCCTGTTTATCTGCGAGTCGCTGGCTGGAACAGAACGCAAAATGTGTGGCAGCTTTACACCTTGGGTGGTGGCTCACATTGCTGTAAATGTCATACTGCCACATGGAATTGCATGTTGAAAATTTTACAAATCAGTCTCGTACTAATGTCTTTTCTGTGGCAATTTTTTGCCGCCTTCTATTTGAGAGACCTGAAGAAGTTCTTCCCTAAATATGATTGATTTAAGATCATCAGGGGAGAAAAATGCCTATTCAGGACCAGGATCATTGGAAAAAGCAGGTGATTAATTCTTCTTCAGAGCAGAAAAGAAAGTGGCAGCTGTTTTCAAGCCACATGGAAGTGTTCTGAAGTAGCTTTGATCCCTGATTTCCTGCCAAAATTTCCCCACGTTGCTTTTTTTGGTAAAGGCGTAGCTGTTCTCATGTACCTGTTGGGGAAAATACTGTCACAGAGATCAACCCTGTTCAAGGTTTATCACACAAGTCTGGTCCCATTTGCAATATGTCTGATGTTTTGTCCAATACCTTTGTAACAGCTCTTCAAATTTGAGAAGCCATTGCCTTGATTTTTCTGTGTAATTTAAATCCCCATTTCTTGTCCATCCAGAACTTTTGGGGTACCGGGAGAGGAGTTGATCTTTCTAGAAGATAAAGGGACTCAAATAACAGGGACTACCTTTGTTTCTTCATTACCTTGGCTGGTATTCTGGAGAACTACAAAGACACACAAGGTTTAGTTCTTTTTCTTCTACAGTCTCATATTTCTTTGTTCTGTTTGGTGGTTAGCTGTCATGCCAAGCCTGCTGCTATGTTGACCTTTCTGGATATGAGGAAAAATTCATTCTTCTGGCTTGAAAAAAAAAAATAAGATGTTACAAAATACTTCCTCTTGCCTGACCTGAAGAAATCCAGAAAGTCCCTGTGAGTCAGTGATACCACTGCTCTCAGCATTTTGGGATAAGATGGCGCAAGCAGTTTGACAGTTCTCTGAAATACTAATCTGTGTAGCAGCTTTCCAGGACCTAAAGGATTTACCTTCATGCTGAAGAAAAAACAGCACCAAGTTATTGAGTAAGTTGTTCTAATCTGAATGCAATGACCTTTTTTGTGATGCTGTTATAAAAAACATCTATAATTGGTCTTGACTGAAAGTGCCAATTCTGGCTGAGCTACTGCCGCGGTCTGGTGTGTGTCATGCAGCTGCTTTTTCCAGTGAGGGAAGTAAAAAGTGGACAAGTTCAAGGAAGTTTTTGGCAGACTCCGTTAGCTGGAATAGGCCTCCGTCAAAGGAGACAGCCCTGTGGGGAATGTCTTGGTGCTGGCAGATTTTGGAGCTAAGAGGCAGCAGAAGATCCTTCGGACTGTTGTTTCTCAGAGGTTACTTGTCACAGACGGTGAGCGAGAAGATCCCGGTTCGCTGGGCTCTGGTTTCGTCTGGAGGCTGCGTCACGCTGCCGCTGCTGCCGACACCGCGGGCGCCAGTCGCTCGCCCAGGCCCTGCCTGCCGCAGTCGCGGGCACGGAGCTGTCAGGGCTCCGGGAGCTGCGAGGGCGGGTTGTGCCGGCGTTCCGAGAGCTGCGAAGATGGATTGTGCCGGCCTTGCTTGCCCGTCACAGGTGTCAGATAAAACTGACTGTAACTTAATGGGGTGTAGAGCTAAACAGTCTTTGATTACATGTGCGGTAATTTGCATGATGTGATTTGCTTTGCAGCTGGTGTCAGCTGAAATCAAAATGTGCGGTGTTATCACCTGCCACAACTCGGCTGAGTGCAAATCCCTTGGTAAGACAGAGACCTGGGCGTTCATCTGTCCGCGTCCACTTTGCGTTCTAGATTTTCTGCAGCCATTGGAAGCTGCAGAACACACAGCGCTAGTTTTGCTGGGATTTATTTGTTGTCTGGTTAGGGATGAATTCTCAATGACAGGTCTAAAGAAAACGTATTTCTATCAGTGAAGATATTTTTGTGATCTTGTTTGCTTCCTCCTCGAATCAAGCAACACTTGCACGTATCAGGAGGTCAGAGGACCCGTGATGCCTGAAGCAGTGAAATGAATTATCTTTTTTGTGGGTTTTTTTGTTTGTTTGTTTGGGGTTTTGTTTTGGGTTTTTTTGTTTTGTTTGGTTTTTTAAGTAGTGACTGGAGAAGAACACACACACACTGTGGAAAGGTGCAGACAGACAGTTTGAGTCTCTTCTTGGCATCACAGTTGTGTGAACCCTGCAGTCTCATGCTGTCTTTATCTCGCCTCCTATTTTTTTTTTTTTGTTTCTCCTTCAGAGCTGTAATGCAGGAAATGCAGTAAGCTTCAAAAAAACCCCCAACCCCCCAAAAGGCGGGATGGCCGTGATGGCTCTCCATCAGCCCCTGGGGACGGTTCCATTGCTCTTCATACTGATGTCGTTTTGCTCTGGTCTGGTTGCCCTCTTGGTGCCTCTGTATCTCTGTACCTTGGTGCATCTGCCCTCCCAGGGCCAAGCTGGCTGGAGCAGAATTATTTAGGAATCTCTCTGTGTTAGAGCTTTCCTGTCCCCCCCCAAAACAGCAAGTGAAGCTTGTCTAAGTAGCGTTATTTAGGAGCCTTTTATCTTAGAGCTTCCCTGTCTTCTCAAAACAGCAAGGATCTACTTTAGTTTAATTGTAGTCGCTCTGGAAAGTGGAAATTTTACGTTTACAGGTGTCAATACAGTGCATCGTTGCCATTTGGCTGAATTGGGTAAAATAGTCCAGCTGAGACCTCTGTGGATCAGGAACAATCTGAAACAAGACTTCTGGTGTTATGAGAGGGTCAGACCCTTCCTGCCGTGTTCCCTTTGGCCGTGGCTTTGGTGTGTGTCGTCCTGGTCCGTCAGCGCCTGCAGACGGGTTTGGCTGTGTGTGCAGCGGGAGGTGAGCACGCGGGTGGCGACCCCGGGGTGCTGCTGCGTGTGAGTGAGCCCGGGGGCTCGGACTGCAGCGGTGGGCAGTGACCCACCCGGGGCTGCCGAACGCGCTGCTTCGCGGTGTTCGGAAAGAGACTGGAAAGAGTGCCGGGAGCAAAAACTGGCTTTCTCTGTGTTAAAAGTTTCAAGCAGGACAGGTCCAAAGGCTGAAAGCTTATGTCGCCACAGTTCTGTTGTCTAGAAGTGGATGTTTGTTTTCTGGAGCAGAGGGTTGTTGATCGGAATGAGTCATTGTTTGGAGAAGTTAATACATTTCAGTACTCTGGAACTGAAAATATTTTGTATCAGCTAAATTTAAAAAGTTATGTGATGACTCACCTGGCAGTTGGATAATTCAGATAAATAATGACAGGAAATTAAAAAGGAGATGGGAATAGATGCAAGGACAACAGGGAAGAGAAAGGAAATAGGAATCTTCTTTACTGTGAAAGTTTTGTTGCCCTGGCTGCAGTATTGTTTGAGGCTTTGTGTAGAAGCTTTGTACTATTTTTGTGCGTTTGAATGTAGCTTTTTTACTGATTGTCATGGTCTGGAGGCTAGGTAAGCCAGTAACACAGTAAAGAACAGAACAGCCCCTTCTCTTTGTATAAAGAAAAAAATGTGTGCCATACTCGGGATCAGCTGGGACGTTCTGAGGTTGCGTGTGAGCTGGTCGCTCGCAGCACACAGCACTTCGACTCCTGCTGAAGGGGACCTGAACTAACATGGAGGAAAAAGAGCTTTGGGAGATGTGGGACCTTGAGGGCGGATTTGGAAAAAAAGTCGTCAGACATTTCTTTGCCAAAATTGTACCTAGCAGAGGGGATGATGCTTCCGTTTGTCAGGTGCTAATTCTTGTTGGAAACTTGGCTGACCTGCCGGGAGCAGAGAGGGCGAAGGATTTCCCAGGGAGCTGCAGCAAGAAGCAGCGAATCTTTGGCCACCGAAGCCTGCGTTTGCTCGGTACCTGTTGCTAGCTGCGTAATGCCGGTTGCAAGTTTGGGGTTGTTGCATTCAAATGGAACGTGTTTGTTCTTGTTCTGGTGATTGGTGACACAATGATATTAACTAGATGTAGATATTTTAATCATATCAGTTACTGTAAATGTGATGAGGGAATTTCTTTTGATGGTGATTATGGGGAGCTACCTAACCCCATGGTTATGCTGGCTTTGCAGTGCCCGGCGTCCCTGCGATGCGGTGGAAGGAGCCTTGCCCGGGGATGCGGCAGTGCCAGGGTACCAGCTGGGCAGAGGCGGTGGGGGGGGTGGGGGGGGGAGGTGGGCACCGCACACGAAGGACTTGATAAAGGGTAACAGCGTTGGAAACACAGGGAAAGAGAAGCGCTGCTGGGTCTGTACAGGTGGAAATCCCAGGCCGTAGATATACTCCAGGGATTCTGCTGGCAGCCCCTGGGTCAGGGCACTGGTAGTGGTCAGGAGCGGGTGCGTGAGATCAGCGGAGCTGCAGGCGGGGGGAGTTATAGTGGGAGATTTCGGCTGCCTGGGCAGAGACCGGTTCTGTGCCTCGTCGGGAGGCGAAGCAGGGAGAACGCTCCTCGAGCTCAACACAGGGCTGCTGCCTGCAGCAACCGAGTTTGAACTGACAAGAGAAGCGGCGTGTCGGAGTGCTGCGGTGCACAGGACCTCCTTCGAGCTAGCAGTGGGACAGCTTATAGCAACCACAGTGTGGTTAGATAGAACTGGGTAGAAGGGGACAGCAGACAAATCCAGCACACAGATCTTCAATTTCGTGAAATTAAAATACATAAAAATTAATCAAGTAGTTTAAAAATCCTGCAATCTATGAAACGATCTGCCCCAAAAGTGAGGAACCTACAGGGAGCTTGGGGGCTGCTGGAAAAATACTGTGTGTCCTGGTTTCGGCTGGGACAGAGTTCATTTTCCTCCCAGTAGCTGCTGTGTTTTGGATTTAGTAGGAGAAGAATGTTGATAACACTGATGTTTTCAGTTGTTGCTATAAATCAAGGACTTTTTCTAGTTCCTCATACTCAGCTAACGAGCAGGTGTGCAGGAGCTGGGAGGGGGCACAGCCAGCCAGCCAAGCTGCCGATGGAAATATTCCATGCCATGGGCGTCGCGCTCAGCTTATGAACCGGGCTGGGGGGGGGCAGCAAGCTGCCGGCCGCTCGGTCCCCAGGGGCTTGGAATCCTCTTGGCCGGGAAGTTCGAACTTTTCTTTTGGGCTGCGAATCGGTCGTCGGGTGCTGAGAAAAACTGTATTGTAAAAGGACTGGCATGGTTTAACCCGGCAGCCGGGAACTCAGCAGCAGACAGCCGCTCGCTCCCCGCTCCGCTTCCCCCCCGCGGGACGGGGAGGAGAGATGGAGACAAGGGGAAACTTGTGCGTTGAGAGCAAGACGGTTTAATAAGGCAACAAAGGAAATACTAATACTACTACTAATAATGGTAGTAACAATCATAATAATGAATATGCAAAACAAACTATATGCAGTACAATTTTTCTCAGCACCCGACGACCGATTTGCAGCCCAAAAGAAAAGTTTGAACTCCCGGCCAAGAGGATTCCAAGCCCCTGGGGACCGAGCGGCCGGCAGCTTGCTGCCCCCCCCCAGCCCGGTTCATAAGCTGAGCGTGATGCCCATGGCATGGAATATTTCCATCGGCAGCTTGGCTGGCTGGCTGTGCCCCCTCCCAGCTCCTGCACACCTGCTCGTTAGCTGAATATGAGGAACTAGAAAAAGTCCTTGATTTATAGCAACAACTGAAAACATCAGTGTTATCAACATTCTTCTCCTACTAAATCCAAAACACAGCAGCTACTGGGAGGAAAATGAACTCTGTCCCAGCTGAAACCAGGACACTGCATCAGAAGCCAAGATACACCACTTGGAAGCGAACAAATTGGTCCCCCCCAAAAATCCCTGCATGGCTCCATGGGAAAGCAAACAAGCCATCATGGGGGAAAGACGAGCATCTAATGGAAAGCATGCCGGGTGAGAACAGGAGAGTCTGTAGCATGGCAGGTGAGATCTAGAAGGAGAATTAAAAAGGGTGGAGAGGAAGTTGAAGAACACTTTGCACAGGAGGCTCAAACCAGTAGTAATAAGTTCTCTAAATCCACCACAAACAGGAATCTGGGTAGTGCGTCTGTGGGACGCTTGGTGACCAGGGGCGGTGGAACGGGCGCCTGGGGATGGTGCAGCGCGACAGAGCTCAGTGAACTCCGTGTGTCACTGTGACTGCTGAGGATGCTGTGGCCTGGAGGGTGTCCGGGGAGTAGCGCGCGGGTGGCTGGCTTCCAGCAGCAGTAAGGTGACTGAGAGATATAAAGGACAAAGTCGCTGCTCACTGGAAAATACGGTCTGGAGAAGAGTCAGCTTGGCTTCTGTAGAGGGAAGTTCCACCGTGTTCATGTACTGGAGTTCTGCAAGTACATGGATAGAGGGAAGCAAAAGGTAGGACCACTTTTTCAGAAAACCTGTGACAAAGTTGTGTTAAAGAAGTGAAGTTTCCCCAAGCTTGGAGGAGCGGTTCTCGATCAATGGGACGCTGGTGAAAGCGTAGATTTACAGGAAGATTTGGCCTGCAGGGACCTCGTGAGGTAGCCTGCTTCCGTCTCCTCGCAGGACGTAGGGTCTTCAGCGCCTCGTCCACAGGGGTTTTAAAAATGTGCCAGGGTGGACACTCCACCACCCCTGTGGGTCACTCCTTCAGTGCAGACCACTCGCACAGTGAAGACACTTTTCCTTATATTGAACTGGAATTTTCCCTGTTGCGATTTGTGACCATTACGTCTTTCTTTAGGCCTTGGGGATGAGTGTGGCTGTGTCTTTTCTGTGGTATCTTTTTGGCCTTGCTTGAGAGAAGCCTTGCTTGCTGCTCAGGCTCATGGCTGACTCATGTTCAACTTAGTGTTCACCAGGATCTCCAGTTTCTTTCCTGCAGAACGGTGACCTCTCGGTTTGTCCCTTGCCCGTCCTGTCGCACGGGGTTGCTCCATCCCTGCGGCAGCACAGAGCACTTGCCCTTGTTGAGCTTCAGGACGTTCCTGCCAGCCCACTTGCCAGCCTGTCTCAGTCTGTCCGAGTTGCAGTTCTGCTTTTCAGACGTTTGGACGGCACCCCCCGGCTTACCCTCACCCACAGGCGTTCTGAAGAGCTGTTCAGTCCCGTTGCACTGGTCGTGGTGAGGACGCTTGTACTGTGTGCACTGTCAGCTCTTGTAGGTAGCTTTTAGTTACCAGCCGCTGGTTAGGTTGTAGACCTGTGATCCCAGTCCTTTCAACCTGGCAGTCCAGGCCGTTTTTCATCCGCCATGTAGCCTGTCTGTAGTGATGCCGTGAAAACCCAGAGCTGAAGACTCATTAGTCGGCAGACTGTTAAACAGGGATTCTTTATTGCGGCGCCGGGCACACGGGGGATCTCTCCTCCCAATGTGCGCGCCAAACACCCTGTCATTTCAGGTTAAATACAATCACAATATACATCTTCATTATATTTCTGAGAAATGCTTAGCATATTCATGACTTTTCCAAGAACTAATTAGCATATATTAATATCTTTCACACATGTCTGTTAGCGTCCTCGGGTGGTCTTTGGGGGTCTCAAGATGAAGGCTCATACTCCTCATCACAGTGTCCGCTGGTTGACCTTTGTTTCTGCGCAGACTCGGTTCTAAGATCACGTATACCGTGTCCTTCCAGGTTGTTTTGCTCTGGTCCTGTTGCCCTCTTGGTGCCTCTTTATCTCTGTAGCTTGGTGCATCTGCCCTCCCAAGGTTGAGTTGTCCAAAGAACATTATTTAGGAGTCTCGCTATCTTAGAGCTTTCCTGTCCCCCCCCAAAACAGCGAGTCAAGCTTGTCTAAGTAGCGTTATTGAGGAGCCTCTTTATCTGAAAGCTTTCCTGTCTTCTCAAAACAGCAAGGATCTACTTTAGTTTAATTACAAGCACTCTGATAAGTGGAAATTTTACATTTACAGGTATCAGTAGTTTGTACCTGCCCGGTGTGGCTGCAAGGATGCTGAAGGGTTCTGCATTACCAAAACTGAGACGCAGACTATTTACAGCTCTCTGCTTCCACAGAGCCAGTCATTTCGTCGGAGAAGGCAGTCGGGTTGGCCAGGCACCATTTGCCTTTGATGGATCCATGCTGCTTGTTCCCAGTCGCTCTCTTGTCCTTCATGTCTGTGGGAATGGTCTCCACATGGATTTGCTCGGCAGTCCTCTGAGGCAAGTCTGGCTGGACTGTGTCTCCGTTATTGCCTGTCTTGAAGGTGACATTTTGCCCTTTTGCAGTCATCAGTCACCTCGCCGCATTGATGGGACCTTTCAGGAGTGATAGAAAGCAGCTCCTTCACCATCTAACTTGGCTTTACAGACTTGCGTATGCCCAGTTTTCTGAAGACGGTCTCTAACTTCATCTTTCTGTGCCACTGGTAGTGTCTGGGAGCGGCAGGGACGTGCTGGTCCCGGTGGGAAGGGACGCTAAGCGTGGTAGCAAGGCTGGCAGCAGCAGTGGCCTCACCAGCAGGGGCACAGGCAGTGCCTTGCGACCCGCGGGGTGAGCCGGCCCATGGCAGGCAGCTGGGTTAAGGCAGGAGCGCGGGATGGCAGACAAATCCCCGGTGAAGCAGCTCTGAGGTGACGCTGGGAAGCCAGGTCTGTAGCTCAGGCGGGTGCCGAAGGTGAGAGCCACAGCTTGAAAGCAGCCCCTGAGGCGGAGAGCAGTGACCTTCGCTGAAGCCTCCAGTAGAGCTTTCTGGAAAAGCCGTCCCCAGGGTCACCAGCTGTGCTCTCTTGGCCCTGAGCCCAGGTAACCTGACCCCCAGGAGCAGGGGTATTTGCTGGGGGCCTTCATAGGTGCCATGTTGTTCCTCCAAGCTCTACCACGAGGCACAAGGACTTGGGAGGCCTGAGCGCAGACCTTGATGGTAAAGCCCAAAGTAAGGAGGCCATTGAATGCTGCAGCCTTTTCTGTGTCCTCAGTCAGTCACTCGCCTGCCCTGCTCAGCACCCGACCTATGGTTTTCTTGGTCTTTTGCTGCCAGTGTGCCCTCAGGAGCCCTGGAAGCCCGTCTCGTTGCCCTTCGCATCCCCTGCCGCCTTGGAGCCAGCCAAGCTTCTGATCTCTGCCGGCTTCAGCAGTTCTGGTGAATTCCTCACATGTATCTGGTCCTTGCTTGACCTCCCATACGCTTCCTTTCTGAGCTTAGTCAGAAGTTTGCTGCCCAGCCAATGTCTCCTCCTTCTGCATCTGCTCGTTCTCCTGCGTGTGGGGATGGACTGCTCTCTGGGGCTTGGGGCAGCTGTCCTTGAGGATCAGCCATCTCTCCTGGGCTGCCTCGCTCCTTCGGGTCCTTCCATGGTGCCGTACCTGTCAGATCAGTCTCCTGAACAGACCGTGCTCTGGCTGTTCATTGTGCTGCTTGTCATCGTCACTTCTGCTGGGATCTTGAACTCGTACTCTGTGTCACATCACCACGTAAAAAAAATTGATGCGCTGAGAAACCTGACTCTGGTTTGCCCCACCACGTTGCCCTCGCAGCAGGTACGGGGGTGGCTGAAGTCCCTCTGCCGAGCTGCGGTCTGCGATCACTAGGTTTCTTCTGCTGTTTGAAGACGGCTTTGGTCACTGCTGAGCAGAGGGTCTGTAGTGGACACCCACCTCAGCATCCCCCTTTCTCGGCTACCCTTTACTCTGGCTGTGCGAGATCGGTGGAGGTCTGCCCGTCATCCCACAGCAGAGCTGGTTTGTCTGAGCGTTTCTGTCACCCTGTGGTGGGTGTGCTGTCCGCTGCCTTGTGGCCTTCCCTGGCAAACCTCGCCAGAAGCCGTCTAACTCAACGAGCCAGCCCGGGGAGCAGAGCAGAGGGCTTGGTGCTCACTGCGGGGCGGGGGGAGAGGCAGCGCTGTGGTACCCTCAGGCTGGGTTCCTGCAGCATTTTCGCCAGGGATCTGGAGAAATGAGTGACGGTGAAATCTCCGAGTTCGCTGATGTCACTGAGCTTCTGTGTGTTAAAAAGCCACACCGAAGGCAGGAGGGTATTCTCAAACCGAGTGACTGAAAAAGTGGCAGAGGAGCTTCGATGTAGATGAGTTTACGAGAACTTAAGGTAATTAACATAACTATGGTTTAGATTTCTTTCCCGGAATTAGGGGTGGCTCATCTAGGGAGAAGCAGCCGGAGCCGCGTCTCCCCGGGGCTGCGCTTGGCGCAGGCGGCTCCACGAGGAGGGCCTGAGGACGGCGAGGGGTCGCCGGAATGGTCGCTCAGTGGAAGCGGCAGCCGACCAAAAAGCCAACAGCGCTGGCTCCACGGGGAAGGGCGCTGAGGATGACGGACGGAGGCTTCGGTTTGCTGCTCTGTAGTAAAGCTGTGGTTGCAGCTACGCGTTGTATAGTGTGTGCAGCTCCGGCCTGAGGAGGAGCAGAGCAGGGCAGAGGGTGATCGTGGGGGACGGAGCAGGCACCTCGCGGAGAGGAACTGGATCCTGGGGCTGGTTTGGAGAGGGGATGTGGTCAGGGTGTAGAAAACCCTGAAGGCAGGGGACGCGCCGAAAGCCAGGCTGCTCGCCCAGTCCTGCCCTGCGAGGGCTGAAGGCGCTGGGAAGCTCGCCGGTGTGCGGCAGCCGAGAGGTTCCTGCTGCGCGGCGGCGGTGGGAGCTGCCGCCCCGCAGAGGCACCGGCCAGGGCCGCAGGTCTGCGGGTGGGTGCTGGAGGGCGAGGCGGGGATGTCCCCGCTGCGGTCCCACGCGTGTGGCCGTGCCGGGGGTGGAGGGTGGCCGGGCTCCCACCCTCCGTGGGCATCGGCCGTGGCGCCGGTGGCCGCGGCGCTGGGCTGGGCCGGCGGGACCGTGTGGCTGACCCAGCGCGGGGCTGCTGGGCTCCCGCCTGGCCCAGCGGCACGACGGGGGCTGCCTGAGCAAACGGTGTGATAAATCCGCTGCGTTAAAAGGTGGCTCCTGCCGAGCAGCTGGGCGTCGAACGCTGTCCTTTGAACTGTTTTTTTCAGTAAAAAATCTCAAATATCCAGTGCTTTATTCTTTCTTTAATTTTTTTGAGCAGGTTACTCTGGCAACTGTTGTTGCTAAGACACAGACAGCTACAGATATTCTCAGAACTGATAACTAATTGCACAGTGATAAATACCATGGCTGCCTCTAATTTGAAAGAACAGAAGAAATAAATAAAATTACCATAGTCACAACCTTCTAAATAAAATCGTGGTGAGAGTTGAGTACTGAAACAGTTTCTCCAATAGAACTGTAGGTTGATTTGCTGGGAGCCTCTGGGGGTAGCTGTATTTCTTTTTGGTATGTAGTAGTGAAATTTTTATTGAAAATAAAGTCTAGAGCTGCATAACGTAAATAATTCCTTTTTTGTGGTTAATGTGGTGCAGATTTGCTGTCTGACTGATAGAGGATTAAAAATTTCAGTCTTTTTGTTAAGGAAATTTCCTGATTTGTATGTGTCTGACGTGGCTTCTGGAAATCAAAGGTAGCATGCTCTGCTGTTTGAAAGTCTGTTTTAAAAAGCTTTTAAGACAAATAGCATTTTTTTCCCTCTGGAGCGGCAGCCACCCATTTACCACTTCTCTAAAACACAAAAAGGTGTGCAGGCCACAAGAGAACACCTGTCTTATCATTTGTGGTCTTCAGAAAAAATCTGTGAAGTCTCAGCACAAGTTGAATCCTGGTGAACGGAGGAGATAATCGGCTTTTCTGCTTTGCTCGCGTTCCCGTGAGTGACCGTGCTGTGCGCTGGAACCAGGGGGGTCATGGCAGGTCCGGGTCCTTGTGCCGCGAGGGCTGTGCCTGTCAGACCTGTCTAGAAGAAATTGCGACTTGTGTCTGGGTTCAGTGGGAGTTGTTTTTCTCGAGGATGAAGTTGTTATTTCCAGATTTTTCTTTTGTGAAAACGGTGCTTTTCCCCATTATAAATTTCCCTGCTCTGTTTCAAAATCAAATTTAACAGAATTGTGTAGGAGCTGGAACCCAAGCTGCCTGTGTGTCGTTGTTCAAGCGGAGCAAGCTGCGGCCAGCCTGAATGCTGAGAGCCCTGCAAGGATGTAAAAATAATGTGAGAATTCCGATTAATGACATGGGCATTGCTCAGGGTAAAACTACATTTGTATCACCACGTGTCATTTCAGTGGTTTTATCACTTTATAAAAACGGGGTGGGTTTTTTTCCATTTTAAGATTATGAAATTTTAATCAAACCATGATTTTTCAGTCCTGGAGGACTGTGTTCACAGGCTTGTTGTGGCCACTCGTACCTTCAAAACCAGGGCATGCAGCCTGCCTGCCCCGCGCCGTTCGCAGGGGTTTGGTCTGGGGCTTTCCTGGGTAGCAAGGAAGGGAGGAGAGAGCTCGGAGAGCGAGCAGGAGGCCGGCCAGCGGACCTCACGGCAGAGGTCTGTGCCTTGGTATTCTTCGCAGCGTTTTGCACGGATCTGTGCGTGCTGTGTGCGTCTGCAGAGCGAGGAGGAGGGCAGAGCAGCAGGGTGTAAGCAGGGTGTAACTGCTGTGAGCTCTGCCGGGTTTGTCACGGCTGCGGCGTCAGCAGGCTGCCGTGCAGCACAGCTTCATTCATTAACTCCGCTCCGTTCTGGGTTTTTAAACGGCCGCTCTCTGCCGCTGAAAAAGAAAAATAGTAGAGCCCTGGACTTACAAAAGGGATGGGATGGATTGAACAGAAGAAAGCTGGAGGTATGGTGCCTTGAAGATGGATTTTAGAGGGAATTTTTAAGAACTGCTTTGGAGAGCAAGGCTGTCGTCTGAGGAGTCGACTGCTGATCGTGCTAGAAAGTAGGGCTTGGGGTATCACGGTTCGAAGTCAGAAACCCGCGTTTGTTTTCCCTTTTTCCCTCACTGGTGTTTCCAGCCACTGGAGCGACGCGCCCCTTCCCGTCTGCGTGGCAGCCGTGGGCTGGCTGGCAGGTGCTGACAGCGCAGCCGCCGTGGGACGCTCACGAACGAACCTGAGCGCGCCGCGGCCCGGAGCTCGTTCCTCGCGGGACTCGCAGGTCTGCGTCGGCACGCAGGGCTGGGTGTGAAGTACATCGCTCCGCGGCGGAGGAGGGAGGCTGGAGGGGCCCCCCCTTCTGCTCGCCCTGCCGGGCTTTGCGTGCTGCCGGAGCCCTGGTAGCGTATTAAACACTGCGGCTCGCTTTTCTTAAAAGAAACTTTGAAGTGTTTGGAGTTTGTATTCAGGCTCGCCAGCTAGAACATTTTGCATACCCAGGCATCTGTTTGCTCATTCATTTTGCATCATTGTGATGGTACAACTTCGTGAAGAATTTTCATTATCTTGTTTTTGCCTGAAGGAAGGAAGAATGAAGCTTAGTACAGAAATGGTTCAGTTCCTCGCAGCAGCTCCGTCAGGGGCTGGGTCATTGATGGCGTCGTTTCCTGCGGTCTTTAATCAAGCTGTTCAGAAACAAAACTGGAGATTCTTCAGCACTTTAGAGGATGCCTGTTCTTGCCAGATCCTCGGGAGAGATCGTGTAGGAGCAGGCAGCGGGCTGGCTTTGCTGCGGGGCGTAGGCAGAACGCTAGTTTGGCTGCATTGGATACCAAGTCGGAAATATTTCAGCAGCTTGGCTCATGAATATTATCACAGTTGGCTGTGGGAATGTTGAGATATGGGGAGGAATAAAATTGTGAAGAACCTTTCCTGTGGAGCGGGGAGGTTGTATCCGTACGCCGGCTCACCCGCTGCTGTGGAAGGGCGTGGGCCACGGCCCGTGCAGGAGATGGCTGTAGTGTGTTGTGCCTGCGGGTCAAAATTAACTCATAAACCTTCAGAATAAAAAGCTCTTGGTAGCTGTGCAGGGCATAGCAATGTCAGTATGTGTCTCTTCTCTCTCTACCTTTTGTATTTATTTCTTTGGATGTTTTTAATTAAATTTAAAAAAAAAGGGGGAAGGGGGGAGAGTCCACCACATCCCACTGTGCCGAGTTCCGCTCTTCTCCACCAGAAGCGTGTGCGGTGCGGTGATGGCGCGGAGTAAAAGCCTGTTGCAAGGAGAAACCCTGCTGCGGCCGAGCGATGGCTCGGGTCGCTGCGGCTGCCCTCGCCGCTCCCGTGGGCGCGTGGTGTGGCAGCGCGGGACAGGGGGTCGTGCAGTGCTCCCCGGGAAGGCACGAGGGGCGCGGACGCTGCTGCTGAGCGCAGCTGTCATGGCCACTCGTGGGGAGGTGCTGGCCCTGCAGTAAATCGGGAGTGGCAGTAACTGCACAGATTACATTATTATGCATACAAACCATTTTATTTCAACTTTCTGTTTAATAGATAGAATTCTGTTACCCCAACTAAAGCTTTGTTCTTTGGGAAATAGGGGCTATTTTAAAGTAATATAAAACCATGTTCAAACAGCTTTTTTTCTAATCAACAAAATTACTGCTTATTGTTTTTATCACAGTATGCTTGGCTTTAGTTATTTGCTGCTTGAGAGAAGGAACTGTTCCTGAGCTGAAATTTTATATTCAAAGCCAAGGCAGATGGGCTTGAAAAGAACAGAATGAAGGTAAATAGCAGCCTGGCCTGATGCTAATAGGGGATAGCTTTCAGAAATTATATCCATAGTATCTGGTTTGAGAGAGTCTGGCCAAGCTAGACTTTGTGTTTTAGGATTTTTAGAACAGGATTTAGTGCAAGAAACTGTACGTAGCTTGCCAGGGCTTTTAATGGGGACATTGGCGTAGCGATCGTGTGCGGAGCAGAAGGCGGGCAGCTGCTGTGGGCGATGCTGCGGTCCGTTCCTCTGCGCTGGTGCCTGCTGGTTTGAGCTGCAGATGGTGTGTCTCCACAAACCGAGCAAGCAGAACGATGTGCAAACGCCTGTCCTTGGTATTGCACGTGGTTAGTGTTCTGCACAAGTTGGAATTAAACCAGGGTGGCTGTTCAAAACAAGTCTAGATTAAATAAAAATTGTTGTTTAATTCAGATATTACAAAATAATTTCCATCAGATAAATAATGAAAACCACCCCACGAAGGGAAAAAAATGTGGTATTTTTCTGGTTTCCAGCAGCGTAGCACACCTCATTTTTCCAAGTGTTTCTGGCGTTGCTGCAGCTCAGGCAATGGCTGGTGCACGCTCGCTGCGTGTTGCGCAGGCCTGGTCGTTCCCCAGCCCGGTGGCCCACAGACCGCCAGAATCTCCTTTTCAGAGCTCCCTCCCACACACAAACTTGTAAACAGATACATAGATGGGAGCAGGGATGGAACGCCGCTGCCCCCGAGGCCGTCCATGGCCGAGCTCTCCTCTGAGGCTGGCAGGCGCCGGTCAGCTGTGGGGTGCCAAGGCCTCGCGCGGGACGGGGAGCAGGACCAGCGGCCGTCGCCGCTCTCCTGCCCGGCCGTGGCGGCTGCCGCAGGCTGGGCTCTCTGTGGGTCTGAAGGCATCGGAGATCGGCTGTGGTAGCTCTGCTGTTGCTGTCACGGTTTTAAAATGTTCCATATTAGAAACTATCTGATAAGCTTATCTGAGGCACAGTCGCCTTGCGTTTTATGTAAGTTAAAAATCTGATTCTGAGATTTGAGGTGCCACAAAAAACACCCCCAAACACCAGTGTTGTTTATCTTCAGTTTTTAAAAATCAACTTGATTGGTGGCGAGCTGCTTGCTAGGTAAGGTGATACTCCGAGGTAGCTCGAGCCGAGCAGGTGCGAGGCGCCAGGCTTGTTTTTTGGAAACCCAAGCCCCGGGTGGTGTTGGCATGGCCTTCTGCTTGGGGCGAGGGGGTGGCCGGCGGGCAGGGCCTGCTGCCTGCCCCTGCCCCGGGGCCTGCTAACTGCCCTGGCCCCTGCCTGCCCGGGGTCCCTGCCTGCCCCAGGGCCTGCTGCCTGCCCCGGGCCTGCTGCCTGCTGCCCAGGGTTCCTGCTGCCCCTGCCCCGGGGCCCTGCCTGCTGCCCCAGGGCCTGCTGCCTGCCCCTGCCCTGGAGCCTGCTGCCCCAGGGCCTGCTGCCTGCCCCGGGCCTGCTGCCTGCTGCCCAGGGCTCCTGCCTGCCCCTGCCCTGGAGCCTGCTGCCCCAGGGCCTGCTGCCTGCCTCGGGCCTGCTGCCTGCTGCCCAGGGTTCCTGCTGCCTGCCTCGGGCCTGCTGCCCAGGGCTCCTGCCTGCCCCTGCCCCGGGGCCCTGCCTGCTGCCCCAGGGCCTGCTGCCTGCCCCTGCCCCGGGGCCTGCTAACTGCCCTGGGCCCCTGCCTGCCCGGGGCCCTGCCTGCTGCCCCAGGGCCTGCTGCCTGCCCCGGGGTCCCTGCCTGCCCCGGAATCCCTGCCTGCCCCGGGGTCCCTGCCTGCTGGAGGCCTCTGGGTGGGCATGGTGCAGGGTGCTGTCAGGGAGGGAGCGTGGCCAGAGCAGCTGCTCCCCACATCCTCCTGCCCAGGGCTTTGGAGCTGTTGGCAGCTCTGCTCAGCTGCTCCGCGCAGGAGCAGAGGGCAGGCGGGTCCCCTGCCCGGCTGCGGGGAGAGGCTGGGCCCGCTCGTGGCCCAGGTGCTCTGGGTGCCCGGCCACCAGCCATGGGGCAGCTCTGCGGGAGGACAGGGGGGATGGGGGGTGATGCAGGGGGACAGGCTGCGCAGCCGGCCGCATGTCACTGGTTTGCCAAAGTGAAACCTGAAGAAGACGCTAAAATGACAGTTTTGTTGGCTGTGGCTGAGCAGGGGCATCCTGCTGCCCTGCTGGAGGGCTCTGCCTGGTCCCCGTCCTGCTGGCTGCCCCCAGACCAGAGCTCTTCCCACTCAAAGCACCTTAGAAAGGTTGTGTTTGGGTGGCTCTTTTTTGGGGGCTTTTTTTTTTTTTTTATTCTTCCTTTTTCCTGAGAAGAAGGTCAGATCCAGGCTGCAGTTCAGCCACACTTTGGTGGCCGAAGAGGACGGGATGCCCGGCGAGCACGAGGGGGTTGCTGGAGGCGGGGAGGGACAGGAGCTCTTCCTCAGCAGCAGCTTGAGCTGCTTGTGGTGTCGGAAGCCTTTGCTGGAGAGAGACCCCGTTGCTCCTGGCCAGTCAGAGGGGCCGCTTGGGTGCATCCCGGCCACCCAGAGGTGCGTGCCGCAGCTTCACGTTGTTCCACCCGCTGCTGTGTAACAGCGGCTGTGAGCACTGGGTCTCTGCGAGATGTCTTCTGCCCAAGCTGCTCTTCCTGGAGGAATGGAGTCTTCTCTAGAAGAAAATGGGAAGCCACCAGAGGTCAAGTTTTCACTTGACATCCAGGCCAGCGGTCACTGCTCATCTGCTTTGGTTCTTCGTTTGCTTCCAGGTGCCACAAGATGCCCTGCTCGCTTGGGAAGAGAGCTTTGTCCACAGGTGTAACTGACGTATTCTGACCTGGCACTGGGAAGCTTTTTGTTTTTCTAATTAGTTAGATCCTTCTCAAAAATAAGATTAAAGAACTGCTCACAGCTTTTAAACAGAGTGTGGAAGGGGAAGTTTCTGCTGTGTGGATCAAATTGTGATTTGAAGTCTTTTTCCATACTAAGAGTTTAATTTAGGGTTTTTCAAAGAAATTACACAGTGAAACAGTGCCAAACAACAAAAATGAAGGACAAGGGACAGGATGGGACCTGCAGGTATCAATTTCAAATATTCTTGTTGGCCGTTGTATTCTACACTCCCATTCATAATCTGTGAATGCCTCAGTTTCTTGTAAGTCTTGATATTGCTGTTATTCCTTCAAGAAGTAAAAAAGAAATAAGCTTTTATATTTAAAATAAAACCGATTAAAACTGATGGAGGAAAAACTGGAATGGTGATAGTAGTACTTTGGGTTGTATAGTTTCTTGTGTGTGGTGTGAATAGGGCCATTTCAGAAGAACCTGAGCTACTGAAGTGACCTGCTGTAAATTCGTGGATTTAGAGTGGAGGCAACAGAAGTAGCTTTGATTTGGGGAGGCAGCCTTGGAAAGTGCTCACACCCTCCACGAAATATTACCCTGGCGTATACGATGCACCCTGACATGTAAGACCTCTACCTGTCCTCAAATAAGGAGGGGAGAAATCCTTTGTGTTTTTGTGATTAATATGAAACTACTCCAGGCTGTAGAGCATCCCTGGGCTCGGCACGTGGTGCTGCGCCGCGGGCTGGCTGCACGTGCGAGGGGTTCAAGTAGGTCTGGCAGGGGCCAGGAGGGGGAAAGAGGAGTTGTCGGCAGGAGGTCGGGACGTTGGTGCTGTTGACCTGCTCAGTCACTTTGGGTCGGGACGGTTTCATCGTGTGAGGGTGCCCGTGTGCTCCCGACAGGATGGGGAAACACAGGGACAGAGAAAGCGGAGTCGGGCAAACGGCCTTGCACGTTTCCACGGAGATTTGCAGCCAAACTTTCGTGGCCGTGGAGGCAGGAATAGGTTGTACCTCAGCACAGAAAGTTGCTGGATTTCATTTCTTCCAAACCACGAAGTGTTTTTCAGCATTTTTTCCCATTTCTGTAATCTGCTGAGGTTCTGCTCTGGGAGCAGTGGGGCACCCAGGTGCGCAGGGGAGAGGCAGCTCTGCTGGGATGGGTGAGGAGGCACTGCCTGCTCCGGGGGCTTCTCCGAGGAGGCACTGCCTGCTCCGGGGGCTTCTGCGAGGAGGCACTGCCTGCTCCGGGGGCTTCTGCGAGGAGGCACTGCCTGCTCCGGGGGCTTCTGCGAGGAGGCACTGCCTGCTCCAGGGGCTTCTCCGAGGAGGCACTGCCTGCTCCTGGGGATTCTCCAGGGAGGCACTGCCTGCTCCTGGGGCTTCTCCAAAGAGGCACTGCCTGCTCCTGGGGATTCTCCGAGGAGGCACTGCCTGCTCCTGGGGCTGGTCCCAAGGGGCTGGGGGTCGTTTTTAATAAACTGGCTCTGGAATGGGAAAGAAGAGCGGTCGAACACGTAGGTCACGCTGTTTGTGAGTGTTGCTCGGGCAGAGGGCAGAGCCATGGAGGACATGTGGCTTTATCTTTTGCCCAGCAGATCGCAAAAAAGAATCAAGTCGTGAAAGTAATCTGCAAGATTTGTGTTCATGGTTTTGAAAACCGTGGGGATAGCAGCTCTTTGGTATAGTATGTAAGATCTCTATGCTAAATGCTACTGGGTTACTTAGCATCCAAAATAAAAACGATTTTATAAATTTTTATTAAACTGCTCTTTTTGAAAGGTGCAGTTGAAATAATGCACTTGCTTTGTGAATTTGGCAATAAACAGTACTGCGTGTAAATACATTTAGGGTACAGTCTTGTCCTGATTTTTTTTTTTTTCATTTGTTATATAAATGTTCTAAATTAAAACAGGTTAGATTGAATCACGCTGTTTACTGACCTAGTAGACCAGCTTTGATCATTTAAAGTGTCATTAAAATCATGGTGCACATGTCTGATTGATTCATTAGCTTCTGTAGTCAGTATGGTACAAGTAAATGATGCAGAAATGTGCCATGTGCGTGAAAAAGTCTGTTTGTATCTTGAAGCTTAAAGCTAAATCCCTTGTTTATGAAATCTTTCCATATATGAATTTCGTCTTTTACTTGGGAGATGGCAACACGTGTTTAGAAAGCTTGGGCGTGGAATATGTAACAATTACTGTTCGCTGATAGCCTAAATGATAAGCCTTCCAAAAAGTACATAAAGCTATGAACCCCTTTTTTTGACAGGCTTTGAAGACTGCCGAGGAACACACGGTCTGAATCATTTAAGCATTAGAATAGTAATACCCATGGAAGAGCCACAAGACTTACCCGAACAACCAGTAAGTACATTTTAAAAGGTTAAAAATGAACATATAAAACAAATTAGTGATCTCACAAATTCAGTATACAGTTATTTGAGTTAATAATGAAAAATAAGGCTTATACTTAATATATCTACAGGAGAAAAATAATTTTGCTGTTAGTAAAATGTGTTGTACATTTAATTTAGTATAATCATACAGGCAACTAATAAAAGGAGTAGTGATGTATGCTTAAGCACTGTAATGTTTCTATACAAAATTGTGCCTAATTTAACTTGTTATGCTCAGAAAACCAGACCATTTCAAGCCTGTTCTGGAGAAATTAAAACTCACTATTTTAATGACGGGATCACTGTGCTGGTTATTGCAGTGTACCTTATCTTCACTTCTGCTTGTGCTTGAGAGCTTGAATAGATCCCATGGTCCATCATCTCCCCCGGGGGACAGCCTTTTTTTAAATTCTGAATTTTACAGTGTGTTTGAGTAGGGAGACTTCTCTGAAGTTAAAAATTGCTGTCCGGACGTCTTAGATATCTGCAATACTGTCGGTATTATCAGTGCCTGATAAGAGCACGTCGCGGGAGTTTTGGGTAGAGCGATTATTAATACAGCATGACAGGAAGTTAAATTTGTAGTGTAGGAGTTAAGCAAAAAAGTTTGTGTTAATGTTGTATTCCCAAATTAAACCTGATGCAAACTCAACGAGAAATTACCAAGTTACTTTGAGAGGGAAGCTTTTTTTTGCTTTTGGAGACCTATTCAAATGCACACAAAAACAGAGCATTACGCAGAGGGCAGTTTGGTAGTGCTCCCACTGACGAGACTGGGGTGCTTTTTGACGTGAGAATTTTCTGTTCTTCAGTTAACTAGTTAGAAAATACATTGCAATGTCATTTATGCAATTTTATGGCTTAGGAATGAAGTTGAATGAAATGTAAACGTAAATTTATCATTGTTCAAAATACTGCTTGATACAACGTGCAAATCATGTGTACATAACAGGCACAAAAAGTGAAACTAAGCAGAAAACCATATAATCTGAACTCCAGAGTTTTATGGGATTTAAAATTGAATTAAATGTGTGTATTAAGAAAGGAAATATCTGTAATTACATCCTTATATGATGAAAACTGTCTTTCTAAAATATTGTTCTTCAGGGCGTGAGAGACAGGGCGCAGCTGGTTTTTGGTGGATGAAAGCACGCTCTGTAAGCAGGGTCTGCTGTAACTTCCAGCTGCACATGTTCTTGGTAATTTCTTTTCAGTATCTGACGCCAGTCAGGCCTTCGGAGACGGAGCATGAGGCTGTGTTGGACACAAGCAGTCGGCGGGGTGGTTATTTTGAGTGTAGCGGCACATTCTTGCAGGAGGCAGTGAAAAGAACAAGCTTTTTGATTTTTTGTAGTGAGACCGTTCCTCAAGCAAGTGAGTTGTCCTAATAAAAGAAGAAAACTGAGGTCAGCTTTGCAAAATCCTGCCTGCCTGGTAGCCCAACACCGATATTACACAAAATTGGTTTTTTTCCCAAATGATTTTTGGTTTTCTTAATGGTGGCAATGAGTATGGCACTTCAAGAAGTGATGTTTGTGGCAAACTGTCGGTAACGGAATCGAGAAAGCAGCCAGGCTTTGAGTTCAGGGTATTTTACTTCAATAATAATAATTAAAAAAAAGAAATTGGGTCATTTTCTTATGTTGCTGTGGACTGATGGTAAGAATTGGTCCCAGTGTGTACAGAGTGTCTTTTCTGAATGCAGTCAGACTCCTCACTGACCCCACGTGCTGCCGCCGGCGTGTTGAACGGCCGCGTCTTGTGGCCCTGCTGTTTGGGTGTTCCCTCCCCTTTCGGGTCTGCATCGGAGTGGAGCAGTTCCTGTGCACAGCGCAGTGCGGGAAACCAGAAACAGACGGGGGAAATAAGAGAGCAAAGGGACGTTTTGGGGAAAATGATCGAAAGTGACCCCCGACCTTCTCATGACAAAAAAAATGTTAATTTATATTAAGTTATTAATCAGGATTAGTTTTTAGAAGTAGCCCTGTATAGTAATCTCTCACTTGGTGAAAGCATTGTGGATGCATGTGGTTGACTTTTATACTACTTTATTTAACCCCTAATGCTAGGAAGTGATAAAAATCTCCTGTTTGTAAGGGTTGGTGGCCTTGTGTCCCCCCGATCGCAGCCATCCGCTGGGCTGCTCTCCGGAGCGACTTCTCGTATCGGGCAGCAACGGCGAGCCAGGGTCAGCGGCAGGGAGAGCACGGTGCTGGCGAGGGCTCCGGGAAGACCCAACCCTGCCAAAAGTGTAGGGAAATGATGATGGCCGTGTGTTTGGGCTGAAGATTTTCGTTAATTGAAACTGGCAAAGGGCTTGCGATAGAACGCAGTGTTCGGACCCGTGCGCAGCCCTCGGTTCCGAGTGGTGTGGCCGCCGTCGTAACCGGCTTTGGCAGCACGTGGCTGGGCGCGTCGTCGCCGTGCTCGTTGGCTGGCGGTGAGTGGGGGTTCCCTGGCTCTGCCCTGGCTCAGAAATTGTCCTGTCAGTATCTGTCCGAGAGTGGGGTCAGCCGTAATGCCACTGTTACCTCGACATCAGGAGGAAAACTTCATTTCTGCTTTTATTCTGACTCTACATAGAACTGAACTCTAACGCTGCTAGGTCTGGGGCAGGAACAGGGTTTTCCAGAGGTATTCCACAAAGAATAATTTGGAGAGAGGGCTTTTCAGTTACAGAAATGTACGATTTGGGGGCAGGGATCAGCTAGAATGTGTCACCTGATGTCCTCCCCCCCATTTTTTTTTGAAATCAATATAAGCCGGAGACTGATAGTGAGATGAAAAGATGGAGGTGGGAGCAAAGTGGTGCCTGACGAGGCGTGTGGTCGCTGTAGTGCGGCAGAGCAGCGTAGCGAGATCGCCTCGGAAGCTGCTAACGCTGAAACTTCAGTCACTGAGCTAGATCATGCCTTTTTTCCTGCTTTTAGTTTAATTTTATTTATTTATTCATATTTATTAAAAAGAGTGAATTCACTTCTCTTGCCTGAAAAGAGTCTTCAAGCTGTGCTCCTGTCACGTGAGGGGGGACACCCCCCCCAGCATCTCTCCGGCGGTTTTCGGGGGGGGTGGGAGGGAGGCGTTGGGCAGGGGTCCGGCAGCCTGCTCGGGGGCTCGTGGTGCCCCCGCGGGGGGGGGCTTGGAGTGGGGCGAGGGGGGCTCTCAGCTGGCACTGCGGCCCAAACATCACCCTGAGTTATCCTTACCAGGTGTTGTTCCTGCATTAAATATGTTTTATGACACGTGGCAGGAGAGAGAGAAAATGCTTTCCAAGCCCACGAAAGACGATGTTGAAAACTGCTCCCTCCCGCTAAAGTTTGTAGCATAAATCACAGTATTTAGGGATGGGTAGAAGATGGGGTTTGCCTCCCACTGAAGTGTCAAGATGTTGTAGATGTTATTGCTTAGCATGAAGGTGTGAGGGGGAATTTCTTTGAAAAACCTGCAGAGATGGGGAGTAGCCAAAGCTAGCCAGCTGAGGCAGGGACGCCACAGATGGAAATGAAAAATTGCGCTTTGGCTTGACCTGTGCTGCATACTGGCACTGGAGTTCCGGAGCCGTTTGAAGAGAGTATGAAACCCTCTCCAGATACGTATGGATTTTTTAAAATTAAGTTAACTATTGACTGAAAGACAAACTCATTTAAGATACTGTTCTCTGTGGAACGCTGAGGGCACATTTCAGGCAGAGGGGGAAGATCTCCCGTCAGAGGAGGGCAAGGCGTGATGGCCTTGCTGTGCCCACGTCACGACAGAAGTTCCAGTCCAGGGACCGCGGGCAGCAGAGCAGTGGTTTGAGCTGAAGCCCTGGCTCAGAACAGCTGTCCCGTTCTGGTCGTGACGATAATGTCAATAAAACCGATGTGTTCTTGTAAAACCATGCTTCCTTTTTTTTTGGTTTGTTTTTGGGGGGGTTGTGGTGGGTTTTTTTTCCTTTGGTAGGTGAGCTGATTTCTCTGTCTACTCTGGTATTAAAAAACCTGAATCGAAGCAGCCAGATGTTGTTGAGTACCTGACGGGAAACAGCAGCATTCCTCCCGTGAAGTCTAAAATTCAAGCTGCCGACTCCAAGTTAAATTTTATTTTTATCCTCAATGCAGTTTTGCTCTGAAGCAGTTTGATACTTCTTCTTCTGCTGTGATTCATTTTTGTCTGTCTCCTGTCCTGAAGAGCCCTGTGGGCAGTGTGGCACCCTGGGCTGTCTGGTGCGGTGCTGGTGGCTGAGGTCCCTGCTCCGGCGCGGGTGTCAGGGTCCCAGCGCAGAGCTGGAGCGCTGGCTGCGGGGCAGAAGGATGCCCAGGGCGGCTGAGGGGCACCACGGATGGGCAGCAGCCGGGCTCTGGTAGCTCGGTGCCCGAGGGAGCGAGGGGAGCACTGGTCTGCTTCCCCGTAGCGTTGTAGTGAACGTGGTCTGTAGGTGGGGAAGGCTGGTGCAGCTCCTTCCGGCAGTGGGGACCAGAAGCAGCGTGTCCCCCGGCCGGGCGGGAGAAGGTCTCTGGAGGAGTCGGTGAAGCTGCGGGGCTGGAGAACCGCAGCAGGAGTTAACATCAAAGCCAGCGTTACCAGCTCTGGGCTCAGGTTGAAGTGAATGAACCCAGAAGATCTGAGGCCGTGGGGGATCTGAGCCGTTGCGCTGCCGTAGTCGCTTGTCGTTGCCGCTGCCTTTTGTGTGCGTGTGTGATGAGTGCTGGTGGAGTTTGTGGCGTTCCACAGTGAAATGCTGGAGGGAATAGCTGCTGGCGAGACCGGTATGATGAGATGACAGCAGACTGACCTCCAGAATACTGGTGACTTCATCAGACAGAGAAGATCGGCCTTTCCGCTTGCTCCTTTCCATCCTTACTGTTTGGTTCCTCTTTTCCGCTTGCTGCTGCCTCGAGCCTGTAGCCTTTGTTGTGCCTCTGCCTCCCATCTCCCATCACCCGACAGGAATTCACGGGTGTTTTATTGATTGATTTTTTTTAAAAGAGTTTTGAGCACATTTTGACCCTTTATGCTCAAATTGCATTTTCCTGGCTTTATTTCTGCTCACCGGAGAGAGGCAGACTGGCGTGACGCGGAGAGGCGTTTGTGGCGGCGGCTGTCACAGGTGGCAGCAGCCTGTCGCTGGCTGCTGTCCCCAGGGCTGCGATCCCTGCGGGCTGACCCCAGCGCTCACCTTCCAGACCCCAGCACGAGGACACGCGCTGCGCGGTGCGGTGGGCTGCGTGTCCCCGGGGCGCGCCGGGGGTGCAGCTGGGTACCAAGGCAGCCATTTGGCATCTAAACGTGTTCCAGAACCATCGAAGGCTCTAAAACTTTCTGCTAGAGGGGGAAGGTGGGGGAAGGAAAAGCCAGGGCGTCACAGGAACATCTCGCTCGAAAGCCTGCAGGCTGCAGAAACCAGCCCTGCCGTCCTCCCGAGGACTGCAAAGTGGTGTTGGCAGCCTGCATGCAGCAAACCGAATTTGGGTCCAAGCCGGGGCTTTCCGTTGTGTGACAGCCTCCACAGGAGCTGGCTCCAGCTGGCTGCCGGCGGAAACAGAAGAAATGCTGTGTTGTTTTTACGCAGAAATGAAAATAGGAACTACTAATTTATTATAGAACAAATATTCAAGTTCCTATCTTTATATAATATTTAGAGGGGAAAAAGCCAAGGACCCCAGTTCATGGCGCTGACGCTGAATCTATGCAGAACAAGATTTTTTTAAAATGTATGGCTGCTTTATTAGATTTCTGTAACATTGTACTTATCGGACATTTGCAGCTGTAGATCCCGACAGCTGTTACTGACTGAAATAACGAGGCAGTTTTGCTGCCTTGTTTTCTAATTAGCAAAAAGCTTGTTTTGAGATGACGACCCGTGGTTACACTGGTTAGCTCTGGAGTTCAGTGCGAGGCTTTCTGTATGGAAACACTGCTGGTAACTCTGTGGTAACCGGCGGTGATCCGCTCGTGGAGAGCTGCGTGCCCGGGTTCTGCCAGCGCCGGCTCTCGGTAGGCGCCGCTGAACGTTTGTGTCTTCGCAGGTGAAGAAAGCCAAGATGCAGGAAGCCAGAGAACAGAGCTTGAGGTACGTCCTCTTGAATTTGAGTTTAGTGTGGAACAGGTATTAATGTGGTTTTGTCATTGTGAGCTTCCATTTTAGATGCTCGTGTATCGTTTTCTTTTTCACAGAGACAGGACAAATAGAAGTCACTTTTGTATTTGACAAAATTTTGAGATTAAGTTCCCAATAGAAAAAAAGCAATTGGCCCTTTGGTATTAAGGTTTTGTAAAAGTGGCTGGAAAGAGTCTTAATTGCATCACCAAGCATCCTGTTTCTCACAGACTCTGATGAGACTGTCATGTACTGCATGTAGCATGTTTATTCTGGTGTAATTCAGAATATTTTAGTAATATCTGTGCTACGATCCTCAGAAACTGTGTGGGTAACTTTAGAGAAATTAAACCCTCTCAAACTGATAGCCTCTTCTCCTTAAAGCTCTCGTGTTGTACTCTTTGTAGACTCAGTAGATGCTTTCTGATGTGTATCGCATTTAGGAATTAATCACTGTTATTACATATGGTGAGAGGAGCTAGAACAGGGTTTATTCCGTTCCTGGGAGCTGCAGCAATACAGTGAAGGAAGATTTCTTTGGAGCCTCCGGCATCCCCGTGCGAGGGAGGAGGAGACGCTGCGTGTGCCGTCCAGGCGGGAGCGGACGGGGAGTACTGCAGCCTCGGTGGGGACGGTAGTACTGATTTTTTAAAAAATCTGCAGGGAATGCTTCAGCAGGAGGCAGGGAGCCACCAGCGAGTGAAACTCGTTGTGTGTCCGGACGTGAGAAATTGGTGGGAATGCCTGCGAGCCCCGTTGCAGCGGTGTGAGGAGAGCTGACCCGTGGCCCAGGAGGGTTCCTGCTCTCCGCCGGCTGCAGAGGAGCCGAGCGCGGCGCGGGCCGCTCGCAAGGTGCCGGCGTGGCTGGTGCCCATTCTGCTTCAGCGCGTCGCCCCGCTTCGGTGCAGTCACTGCTTTGCTGCAGGCACCAGCCGCCCCGAGATTTGAGTATAAACATCCGTGTGCAGTGTTTCAAAGGAGAGTGGGGGAGAGGGATAAAATTGCATTTCTAACCCACTTAAATATTCTGTCTCTGTTTTGATAAAACGATACATGATTTTAAGTTTGACCGATGGAATAGTTTAAGTTATTAGACCTGTTTCTCCTCAGCCAGTGTGATTTTCTGCCGGCATCAGGACTCTGGCTGCGCTTGTTTCAGCTGGGCTGTGGGAGTGGGGAAGGGAAGAGCTGTACCCGGGAAGGGCCGTCCCTCTTGGGAGGCTGAGCCCCCCCCGAGGGGTCTCTGCTGGTCAGGCTGCTCTGCGGGACGCGCTGGGTGCTGCAGGGCAGCCCCGGCGCCGGTGCGAATCCTCCTAACAGTAACCCTGTAACGATAAGCCTTTGTGTGTCCTGGCAGTCATGTGAGCAGCGCAGAAGTCAGCGATCAGAAACCCGAACCTTCAAGCCTTGGTTCCAACCTTCCCATGTCCAGTGAGAGTAAGTATCTGCTGGAGTTCTTCTGCTCCCCCTCGCTTTCCTCTTCCACTGGTCTCGTTGCTTTGCTTCACCAAGCACAAGCTTCGTCTTCTCCTTGTAACCCTCAGCCTGTCCTCACTGTCAGTTGTAAAGTGAAGGTTTGCTGTGGTGCTGACGAAGCGTTAGTGCCTGGTGGTAAGCAAATACCTCTTTCTGACACATATTTTTCTGTCACTGCCCCCCAGTGCTGCTGGGTATTGCTGTGTCTGATCTGCCTTATATGTGGTTTTTCTTGAGGGAGGGGGTTGAACTGATCAATAATAATGCATGTTGTAAAAGATGTTATTTTCATAAATCATTGTCTCTACACAGCCGGTTGGGTCTTTTGCAATAATATGCCGTACACTTGAGCTTAGGCTCTGACCTGTATTGAATGTCTGCAGAAACTCCTTATGAAATAAATGGAGGGGAAACTGAGGCAGAAAATAAAGCGACTGCATAGTGAGAGGTGGAATGTATCCTTTCTTCAGGAAAAAGAGGGCTGGAGGTTATTACCAGAGTAGGATTCCTGTGTGGAATACCTTTGACTGCCCATACTTATTTATGAGTGTGAATCAGCTCAGCTTGGTTGAAAATATGCGACATGTAACTTTTCATTGCTACCTGGTTGCATCTTTAATATTTTAGTCAACGTGCTGTGATGCTGCAGTTGCAGGAGTTACCAGAAATTTTAGCCTGCAAAATCTGTTCCCTGACTGGAGAAGCCATTTACAAATTCCAGAAGTTGCATGCAGTAATATTGTGTTGTGTTTTTTCTTTTTTACACTATTACCTAATTCTTTATATGGTATTTTAAAACTAGGAAGTCTAGAAATGCGATTACTACATTACTATTCAGATGAATACTGACATTCTTTAGAAAAGAAAAACATTGTGCGCTGGGGATGTGAGAGTATGTGACAGGAGTTCAGTGACAGCCTTCAGGTCCGAAGGTCCCAGGGTGCGTTCCCTGTCGCATCCCTGTGCTGCCAGGGCTTCACACCACCAGTAAAGGCAGACGCTGGGGACCAGAGGGAGGGGATTCCTGGAGCAGTCAGCAGGTTCAGAGCCTGTGGCTGGTGGTTTGTGTTTCTCAGCTGCTTACGCTCAGAGTTCATGAAGAGGAGGCTATTCAGGTAGCAGAACGCGAATGTTAGGGTCAGGGTTGCCCGTGCAGACTAACTTGCTCCCCTGAGTGGATGCAGCTGATGAGAGAGGTCACGGCGCGATGGTACAGGAGCCGTAATGCTGGACGCCGGTTCCGGGTGGCCAAAGGCTGGCTTGCCACAGCGCATCCCCGGCAAATCCCAGGGCAACGTGTGCTGCCGTCCATGACCGTATTTCTTCCTGGAGGCCGTTAGTCAGGCCTCGCTCCAGAAGGGAGAGGGGGAAAGTGCAGTCTGTTGTCGTGTGAGCGATGGAGGATCCAGGCCCCTGGACCCTCACAGAGACACGCTGT
Organism: Opisthocomus hoazin; assembly: GCF_030867145.1. Lineage (NCBI taxonomy): Eukaryota > Metazoa > Chordata > Aves > Opisthocomiformes > Opisthocomidae > Opisthocomus > Opisthocomus hoazin. The sequence goes on along the minus strand of NC_134430.1, from coordinate 8,037,045 downwards.
TAGCCTGGATCCCCTCCTGGGCAGGGCTGGAACCCGGGTACTTCGCCCGCTGCCGGCCCGGCTGTGGAGGAGTGAGCTGGACCCACAGCAGCGCGGCTGGGTTTGCTGGGAGTCTGGGCATGGTGCTCGCAGAGCCGAGCTGGTGAACGCGTGCACTGCGCAGATTTACAAAAGGCACCTGGCTTGGAGGTGACGGCAGTGTACTGCGCCGCGGGGGTGGCACGTGCTGGAGGGGCTGCACGGTGCCAAGTCCTCGGCCAGGGTCCTGCCTGTCCTTGCTTTCCTAGTTTGGTGGACAGCTGAGTATTGATCAGGTCACCCCTTCGGAATCCGGGGGGGTTTAATGACTCTTGGGTTAAGGTGTGCCAACTCAAGCCCCGCTCTCCACCCTGCGCATTGCAGAATGCTGTAATTAAGAACTGTCGTGTATGGGGTGTACTAGAGCCACAGACAGTGCTGAGTGAGAAGATTATGAACATTTCCTCCTTGGATTTGCAGCCTGAGTGACTCTTGCTACCAGTTTTAGAGTGTGATTGCTGCGGGTTTATTCAAGCAGAAAAATGGAAACATCCCATGAATGCAACTGCCAAATTTCTTCAGAGGTCATCTGAAGTTGGACTCTGAGCCTGGTGTGCTGGAGCTCCGTCTGTTGTCGCTCCATGTGTGGGATGAAGTTTGCTGAGCTGGGAGCTGCTGCTTTTCAAAGGAAAGACAGATTTCTGGAGCTGTGCTCTGGGCAGAACGCGTAGGAAAGGGAAAGGGAAGAGGAAAGCTTGGCAAGACAAACATCTGCTTTGGTCTGTGCTCCGGGACGCAGAAAAGAAGTGTTAAGCATGGCGCAGATGAAGACCCTTTGGCATATGCAACGTTTTGGGCAGGGCTGAAATCAAAGTTTTATCATAAGAATTGCAAAAGAGGATGGTACCAACTGGTAAAGAGAAAGAGCACTGTTACCAAGGGAGAAATAGTATTCACTCAATCATCTGCCTGCTGTGAACTGGCAAGAAAAACGTTTTTGTGCTGTTTTAACAATGCATATTTTGAGAATTTGCTTTGAAACTTTTGATATTCAAAGCCCTAAAAAACCTTTCTAAATCCTGTGTCTTAATTAAAATGTACTGTGCATGCTGATATTTAATTGTCATTATTTGCTGGGTGCTGGGATTGCCTGTGTAATTGTACAAACTCTCTTTTCCAGTTCTGACATGCACTGATTATATCCCAAGGTCATCAAATGATTATACCTCACAAATGTATTCTGCAAAGTAAGTGGAACAATTGCTCCTAAATTCTGTAACTCTTCCTTCTTTCTGAAGTGATCTTTTTGCATCTTTGTGCATTGCTGTAATGCTGTAAATCACACTTTTGTATCTTTTGGCAACAGATACTCGTTGCTGCGGACACTGAAGCTGATAGAAGTCACCCTTTGGCTTCAGTGGCTGTTGGCTTGTGATCACAAGGATAAATGAGCCACCTCAAGTGATTAACAACACAGTAGTCTTGTTGAATAATGCCTGTAATATTTGAGGAATAAACAAACTGGACAGAAATTAATATAAGGAGAAGATAGGATTTTCAGGTCATTTACCATGTTTGGGGATCTCAGTAGTTCTTCCCCTCGCAGCGCAGTGGCCCTTGGCCCCCGTGCTTACCTCGGCGTAGTCGCGCTGCGCGTCCCAGTAGTTCCGCCGCGCGCTGCTGTGTTGTATTAGCGTTAGGTTTTGGGGCTGTGAGGTGTGATAACTGCAACCAATTGCTCGTGCCTGTTGGAAGGGGGAGTTTGTTCTTCCCCTCTCACCCTGCCATTCCAGCCCTGGAACAAGCGCTGGTGCTCTGGCGTCCTGGAGGAGAGGGCTTGCCCTGGTGTCACGGCGAGGGCCGGGCAGCGTGCGTAAAGCCGGGCGCTGGCTGTGTCGGGGAACACGAGCGGGTGTTACGCTAAGAGCGCGTGTCAGTGTGTATTGTTTCTTCTTCCTGAAGTAATTTTTCTATCTGTGTTCTGGTTTGGAGGCTGAAAGGTGCATAATGTAAATAGTTTTTTGTTTACGTTCGTTCTTTCTTTCTAACAAGGCCATATGCACATATCCTGTCTGTACCTGTATCGGAAACAATGAGCCCTTACCCTGGGCAGGCTCAGTACCAAGCACTACAGCAGTCTCAGCCCTACACTGTCTACCCCCAGACCACCCAGACCTATGGACTACCTCCTTTCGGTAAGAAGGAACTTCTCAAAGACTTCGCAGCGCCTGCAGTTCTTGTCTTATGTCTCATTAAAAAGCCAATGTTGAGCTAAACCAGGTGTGTTGGAGAGAACAGTTTGTAGGAGAGCACATGCTGAACTTAAATTGTAGATCAGTATCTACAGTACTGACGGGACTTCATATTATAAAGCACTGTTTCTTACAAAGCTGTTTTCCTGGCCATTACTTTGGTCGTCTCCCCATGAGATGGTTCTTAGTTTGGGATGACAGTTTCTGCAGTTGTGGCATAGCTGTGTTTGTGCAGTTCCGTTGTTGGTGAAACCTCACGAGACCCCATCCGACAGCACCGCCACTGAATGTTTTCTTCCTTTCCTTTTTGCTGGCCAGGATTAAGACTTTTTTGTTATTTCATCTTTCACCAAACGTAGATTTCACGCTAAAATGTCTCCAAGTTTACTAGGCAAAGAAGTTTGCTGAAGTTGCTCTAATACTGGAGCTATTAGGCGTTCCAGTTTTTGCAGCTGGTTGAAGATACGAGTCCTGTCGTCGCTGAGCAGCGAGGGCTCGATGGCAGGGTTTGCGCGGGGAGCGAGAGACGCACCTCTGGGGTGCCGGGCTGCTTTGGCAGATAATGGCCAGCTTTCGCTGTGGTGCGTAAGGGGAGTTGAGGTTGAGTAGTGCAGATGAGAAAAATCTGACTTCTGGGTGGCCTGGCTGGTGGAAGGAGCTGCCTGGTCTTGCCTTGTGCTCTGTGTCAGGCACTGGGGAAGAACCACACACGATTGACTATCCACCACGTGGGTGAAATTCGATAAGGGAGTATTAAAAATTAACATTTTAACTTCTCTTTTCATATTTGATGTTGCTCTGCTTGGTTCCCTGTGCACATGTGGTGTATTGCTGCCAGCTCTCTGCTGTGCCCTGTGGCACCTCGCTGGGCCGAGCGGGGAGAGCATCGCCCGGGGTGCCGGCAGCCTGGGCAGCACCGCGCGCGGCTGGGGGAGAGCCGCGCAGTGTCGGCGTCGGGGCTTCGTCGTCGGGCGGCACAGCTGGGTGAGCAGAGCCTCCTGCAGATCTGTCTGCACTGCTGGAATCTTCGGACCTGAAAGTGTAAAAGGATGAATTTTTCCGTAGCTGAAGAACTGGCTGGCTTTGAATAAAACCGGCAATGTTTATGGCTTTTGTTGGCTGCTGACAGAGCGAGGACTTTTATATAAATTACAAAATAATGGATTTGTTGTGGTGTTTTTGAAAAACGGAGTAGAAAAGATAATACAACTGGGTTCAGTTTTATTAGGCATAACTTACATAACTAATTCTGTTTAACGGAATGTGGCACAAATTGTTATCTTTATGAGAAAGGTCAATATGTAAAACGAACCTACATACCTTTCTCTCTCTTTTTTTTTTCACATATATACACCTGGGATTCATGACGAGAAGTTTTCTCGTGGTTGAGGGATCCCTAGGAAGAAAGTGATGGTTTTGTAGTAGCTGGCACATGAGGGTTTGATCAAACAGTATCTCCCAAGCCTCAGCTGCCCAGTGTTAATGCTGCGATACCTCATCCTGAGTGATCCCTTCAATAGCACGGAGGGGGAGCTTTGCAGGGTGTCAGTGCTGGGCGGTTTCGTTAGCAGCTCGCGGCTCTTCGGGGGAATGGGGTCACTTGGGTGGCCGTTGGCATTTGCTGCTTCTGCATTTCCAGCTCAGCCCCTACCAGGAAGGTTCAAGTGTGACTGCCCTGCCCGAGATTTTTAGAAACATCCAACCCTCCCCACCAGCTGGCAGGACGGTGTCTCGGGTTTCTGGTGGGCGAGGACTTGGTTGGCTCCGTGTTACGTGGCCTGGGGAGCCGAAGGTCTCTGCCCATTGTGTCTTCTGAGCTCCCCTCGTCGTCCAGGAGAGCTTGGCCCTGGAAGGCTGAACCAGCGTGGCCAAGCCCGGTGGGATGCCCGGAGCCGAGTCTCCAGCTGCCGGCGCGGTCTGTCTGCTGCCTCCCGAGCGCTCTGCTCCGTGTCTCTGCGGCTGTGGTGCCGGCTGTCGTCACGACGCTCCGCGACCTCCAGAGCGTTCCTGCCCCACGCAGTGGCTGCTGGAGCGCGCTGCTGGGGGCCTGCACGTTGGTGTCAGTGCCTTCTTGCGCTGGGTTTTGCCATGTCTGAGTGGTGGCTCGGGGTTTTCTTCACTTGGTTTGTTTGGTGGTGGTTGATAGCGTGTTGTGAACGGGGCATGGAGACTGCTCGGTATGTCCTGAGGTGTTTTACTGTGGCGTGTTTATCTTGCTTGTAAAGGCAAACATATAAAAACATGTGGAATGCTCCCTTGAAGTGTTAGGCCAAGAGGTTTAAAAAGATGTTTTAGGCTTATCTCTAAATTCTTGTGGTGGAGGGAGGATGTGTGGGGTTTTGGTGGTGTGCTCTGTGTGTGTGACGTGGTGGGGGTGGCTGTGTTTGGGGAGGGGGGGATGTTTGGGGTTTTTTTAATCCAGAGGCTCTGGAATTCGGGGGTACTGAGCTGCTTCAGCGTTAGACTCCGGAGGGAACAGTAGAAATTCTGCTGAAGACCTCGGCTAGAGATCAGCATTTTCTGTTGACTCCATAGGAACTTTGTTAAACATCTCTAAAATGGTGATCCGTTACTGAACTGTCTTGGTACGGGTTTTGAGGTCTGTTATTAAATACCTGAATTGTCATTCTGGACGTAAGCGTTAGGAAGGTGTTTAAAGTTGTATTTCCAGTATGGAAATGGTACTGGAGTGGTACCTGCGCCATCATTCTGACCTTGCCTGGTGTGATGGCGGAGGGCAGAGGACTGGACACGCGCAGCGCAGAGGAAGTTCTGCGAGTTGTTTCTGCTCCCAAGATCTCCGCGGAGCAGGCGAGGACTTGGCCAGCTTGGTCGGACGTTGTACCAGTGTCGAAGGGCCCACACCAGAGGTTTGCCTGACTTTCTGCTGCGTGTGTGTTTCTGTGCCAGGAAGAAGGCATCGTGGATTAGCTGACTGGAGCAGAGCAGGTGTATTTGAAGTATGAAATTCAGCCAAGCTGGCGAACACAGGCGTAGTCGTGAAGCCGCTCAGGTCAGGGAGCTGTCGCGAAAGTGCAGATTTGTTCCCGCTGTGCAATGAGCGATCTCACAGGCTGAGGCGGGATACTGATGTGTTACGAAGTTATACAAGTTCGGATGCTGGGCAAAACAAAAGACATCCATCTTTATCCAGTTTCCTACCAGTCAGTTCCAGCCTGTCGGCAGTCCCACGCCGCTGGTGGGTTGCATCATTTACGTAACGCTTGGTCAGCGTTTTCACCCTGCGCCTGTTCAGTGGGAAGGGTCCGGGGGTCTTTTCCCCAGGGGCTGTGATGTGTAGCAGTATAGTGTAGGATAAGGAAGGATGGGTGACTTTCAGACACTGCTTTTCTGCCAGAACCAGCCCAAACCAGCCAGGCGCTCACAAGCGTTCTGCTCAGGGTGTTGGTATATCCTCCAAGGAGAGTTCCCGGAGTCAGAGGCCGCACGAACTCTGCTTCTAAGCAAAGAACGACAAACTCCCATTATTCCAATTATATGAAGGCCTTTGTGATAACACGGTCTCTTCCAGTTATGCTAGGGCCTTTATGATAGCAAGGGTGCTGCTTTCCGAGAAAAGATGACCTATGCTCTGGCCAGTCTGTCCCCTCTCCTCGTGCTGGAGTACTTTTTTGGTGGTGTTTAGTGCATTGTTCTGCGTGGGACATACGTGTGGTCTGGAGAGATTTTATTAAAGAAGCATTAAAGTAAGAGTAGTGCCACACAAGCTGCAAATGTGAGGCCGCAGGTTGGTGTTAGAAACACTCTGGAAGTGATGGTTTACGTTTACTCCAGAAAAACCTACAAGTGATGGATCTCCTGTGTGGGGCCATTCCACGGACGCACACGTGCCCGGTGGCATTCTCCTGCCCAGCTGCCGTGCTCCCTCGGGTGCGGGGTCTCGTTCCCCCTCGCCTGCTCCCTCCCTGCCGTCTGTAGGGCTGTGCTAGCTCGACAGTGCTGCCTTGCAGACCGAGAGGGCAGGACAGGTGCCACCGGGCCGGGAGGTGGAGCGGGTCAGTGCTGGGAGGCCACAGAGACAGTCGTGGAACGCCGGGGCTGAAGGGTGCCGTGACACACGACCGGGCATCCAGCCCCCTCGTGAACACCTCAGGCTGTGTCCGGCCTGGCGTTCCGCTCTTGTCCTGCAGCCTTCAGAGGCCGGTTGTGTTCCGTTGTCATGGTTATCGGACACTTCTGTGTGTCCTGTGGCCGCTGCTGTCCGGCTGTCTCACGCTGCGAGGAGCTGTTGGTTACTGTCCCCTCAAAATCTGCTCACCTTTTTGAAGACCGTGGCACTCCAAACACAGCTGCTCCCGCTCTCCTCAGAGGATCTGTTTCCCGTACATTTTATTCTGGAGTTTCTGCAATGTATCTACAGTCTTTCTTAAATCAGTCTTTCCCTTTTGTTTGCTGATTATCACGGTTCTAGAGGTTTGAAACAGTAACGAAGACGCAACTTGAGAGTCGAAGAATCAAAACCCTGGCGTGGCTGAGCAGATAGGGGAATGGCTTAGTGTGACTCACAGGGGACAGGCTGAGATCGGGTGTGTAACTAAATCCAGGAGCCATGGCGGAATTTGGTCCTGGTGGAGCAAGCGCTTGGAGTTGCTGCTCCTGTCCAGCTCTGTTGAGTTCCCATGTCCTCGGTGCGAGCGACGTGGGCTCGTAGCCCGAGGCTTGTCCTGCTGGCGCGGCTGGAAGGCTGCAGGAGGCTTGCGCAGCCCTGGGGCTGTGTTCTGGGGCTTGGAGGAGGAGGGTGGTCTTTCTGAGGGCCCTGCACTTTGTGTCTAGCTCCAGATGTCCTTCGTCCCTCTGCTTTGCACACCCCTGCCTGTTTTTAAGTAGATCCTCCCAGGCAATTCCTGCTTGCTGACCAGGGCCGGGGAGAAATGCCTTTGACTTCAGCTGTAGGTCTGCAAACAGTGAAACAGAAGCCTGAGGAGCCCTGCAGATCCTGAGCTGAGCTGCGTTGCTGGACGCTGTTCTCACCACTGCCAGTGCAGCAGATTGGACCTGAACAGGGCGCCGGGGCCAAAGCCGCGCTGCTGCCGTGTGCCTGGCGCGGGCGCGTTGCAGTCACTTTGCTGTCGCTGTGCTTTGTGCAGCGCTGTTACAAATGGCAGGAATTCAAGAAGAAACTTCTTGATTTTTTTTTCCCCTTTTTTTTGAGCTCTACATTTGCTGTCATTTGTCTGTGAAAATGACTGATTTGTAGCTTGTTATAAAATATTCAACCCAAAGCCCGGGGGAGCAGTGGAGGCGTTGACGGTAACCGCTGCCAGCGCCAGCCCCGCGGTGTAAAGCTGAGGGCAGCTGCGGTGCGGGTAGGTCGGAGGGATCAGCGGATCCTTTGTGCCGGCGCGGCAGTGGAGCTTACGGTGCCACTAACAGATTTGTAGCTGAAAGCTTTGCAATTGGTCTTGTTGGTGCTTTTAATTTTCTCTTTTCCAGCCAGTTTTGTCAGCAGCTCTAATCCACGCACAGCTTGACAGTCAGCACTTACTGTTGCAGAAATTGAACATTTTCCCTGTGTGATTTGTTACTTGCTTTTGTGACAAGCCAAACTCTTAATCTGAGGTAGCAGCATGCTGTTTGGTCCCAGCATATTTGTTTGTAACTGGTCCAATTTATCTGATTCAGGTGCACTGTGGCCAGGTATGAAACCTGAAAGTGGTTTAATTCAGACTCCATCTACAAGTCAGCACAGTGTTCTTACCTGCACTACAGGGTTAACCACAAGCCAGCCCAGCCCAGCACATTATTCTTATTCCGTTGAAGGTAACTTGGCATGGTTTTTATCTGCATCTCTCTCCACTTCATTGAGTCCAGATACCACAGAGAGGCTTGCACGTTTGGCCTGGGTTGGTGCATGCTTCTTTATGCTTTGTCTCTTTCCTCTCTGTGCGTGTGTGTGTTTGGTTGTGCCTTTGCTACGCACCTCTGTATGCGCCAGGCTGGCTTGGTGGTGCCACGCTGATGGACTGAACAGGGCGAGGAGCAAACGGGAAGGGGAGAGGAGACCAAGTGTTGTGTTCTTGCATGCCTTTACTGGGAATGCTCTTGCAGCTCAAGCTCTTTGTTGGTGGTCTTTGGCTTGATGTCAGGAAATATGCCGAGTGACATGGAATATTTTTTTTTTTAATTACTTCTGGAGGTAGATGGCTCATATATCGCGCGCACACACACACACACACACACAATGCCCCAGCTTGGCAGATCTGCTAGAAAGTGAATTTCTCGGTATAGAACTAGCCTACAGATATTCCAACTGCTGGAAGTGCCGCATGCAAGAAGCCAGGTGCTGAATTTCACCAGCTTCCAAAGCAATTTTTAGGGATTAAGTGTGCCAGTTAGCTGAATAATGGAATATTGTTGCTTATGGCAAATATGTGCAAACTGATACTTTATTTTAGGCAGGATTTTTGCCATTGATGTTTGGGTGAAAAATTGTGAAAATTTGTCTCTTTCTCTGTAGTTTTTAAAATGCATTTCAGGGATCCTTAATGTATTCCTTGTGTGATATTTTCATGGAATAATTCAGGGACTTCAGGAGATCTTTAGTTCAGCCTCCTGCTCAAAGAAGAATTGACACTGAATTCAGAACCAGGTTGCTCAGGGCTTTATCTGCTTGGGTCTCAGAAACCTCCGACGATGGAGACTGAGCCAGTTCCAGTGCCTGGTTGTCGTCATGGCAAAACTTATTTTCTTTTCTCAACTCAGAGCATCTCCCCTTTCATGTTGTGACTGTTTCTCTCTCCTCTTGCTGTATCTGGCTCTGGGTTGTTGATAACCTGGGTGCAGGTGCCAGCAGGCTGCTGCCAGGTCCCCCAAGGCCAGCTCTTCTCCGGGCTGGGCAGTCCCCTCTCAGGGCCCATGCTCCAGCTCCCTGGCTGGTTTGGTGGCTCTCTGCCAGAGCCACAGAGTTATACCAATGGGTTTCTTGTGCTTGAGGGCCCAGACTGAATGCCGTATCCAGAAGTGGTGTAATGAGTGCCAGGTAAGGGGGAAGAACTCTTCAAACTAGCAAGAAGTGGGTTTTCGCCTGTCTTTCACTGATAGGAGGCCGTGCGGTGTGTCATGCTACTTGCTCAGCTTGCATCATTGTGACAGTAAATGGCCCAGCGTAATGTTTAGCCTTAATTTACTTTTCACGTTCGTGACGTGAGCAATACAACCCTGGAAACGCCACCTTCCTTCAGACAGAGCTGCCCTCCAGGTCCTCCCACCGGCAGGACGCGTTACCGTGGTTTGTGGCAGCAGCTTTGATTGCCAGGGTCAGGGATGGTTCCGCGTAAGGTGACCGCTGGCAGGTTTGCCGTCGATGTGCCGTGGCGAGTGGGAATCCCTGGGGATCGGTGAGGCGACAGCCACCGTCAGGCCTCGCTCCGCATTTGATCCGCGCTGCTGTGATTTGAGGAGAGCTTCCCTGCGGGCTGCTCTTGGAAGGTGTGAGAAGGTCACCTGAACTGTGTCAGTGCTATCGCTTGTTTGAAAATCTTCTTCCAAATTGGCAGGAAACTCTTCCCTTTGCAGATTTGCTACGTTTCGTTTTCATCAAATGAGCAAAAAGCCCGCTGAGGTCAGTACCTGGGCTGGTGCGAGGGAGGTGGTGGAGAGCAGGAGCTGGAAGGGTGGGCAAAGTTGCTCTGTTAGTAACGTATTGAAAATCTGCCTTTTCTCTCCAGTCAAAATAGTGGGGTGATGCCCAGCTGTGCGGTGCTGCTGTCCCGCTGGAGGGGTGTCCCAGCGCACGGGTACGGTTCAGTCTGCGGGTGCCGGACTGGAGCGATGGGCTGTCTGAGCCCTGGTGCGTGGTCAGATGCACTCAGTGACTGAGGATTTTGCTTTCTGTACTCGCCCGAGCTGCGGCCGTGGTGGTACGTCGCAGAGGAGCGACGTGGGAGGAGTGGCTGCTGCTTGCCTCGCCTCATCTATCCTGCGACAGCGAAGCAGCCATGTGAAATGTGGAATGCATTAATTAGAATTTGCCTTCCCAGGGCGTGAAGCAGGCTGAAACATCTTTGAAAACAACTGAGGCAAAACCAAATGGGCTGAATAAGGCAGGAGAGGTGGGGATATAAGGTCTGAAGGTGAGGTCTGGAAGGGGGGGAGAAAGAGAAGAGAGAAAGAGTCACGGCAGCTTCAAGGCAATACTTGTGTTTGCTGATCTTTTAAACCTGAGACCATGAAGTAACCTCTTTTGGCACATCTGTCCCAAACATTTTTGCATGGTTTTGGCCCATTCACAAGTAGAAGGAACTGACCCCAGTGCAGAAAGAATTGGTTCGTCTGTGTAGTGGGAGTTGTTTGTGAAGGTCTGATGTGTGACACTGTATAGATAAAGGGTCACTAAAAAAGAAACGTTGGAAGGAGACCAGGGTTAAGATAAAGAATGAAGTTCTTGGTTTTTTACCAGAATCCCAGCACTTGGAATCTTTTTTCTACGATTTCTTAACTTACCTGTTATCTGTCTCAGCGGCGAAGCAGCCTCTTCAGAGCACTGCAGATGAGAATCGCTTTCTGTTTGCTCTCCGTGATAGCCTGGAGAGAGGTGGCAGAACAGTCTTGTCTTCTCAACAGTTCATCTCCTGCTTCGCCGCAGGTTTGCTCTGCGTTAGCAAGGGCCTTTTCTGGAGAGCTGCTCTTTGCAGTGCCCTAGGAAGTGACATTTTCTTCAGGTAAAAACGGTTGTTTCCGTAACCTGTGTAGTTGGAAGGAGTTTGCTTTGCAAACTAAACCCTGTTCTCTGGCAGTTGCCTGTGAGGGGTGTCTGTGACGGGGACCTTGCCCTCACCGCTGTGCCTCTGGTAGCTGCAAAGCTGCTGTGGGTACGTGACTATCTGCATGACCATTAATGCTGTTCAGTGCAGCCTTTTTTCCTTTTTCTAAATGTTCTCCCCCCAGAATTCTCTTCCATCTGTTTTTGAACACTGCTGCTCCTATCTCTGAGGGGATTCCAAGGGCCTAATTACTTACCTTCGTTTCTGCTGCCGCAGAGATGCCACCCTTCACATTGCTCACCTCGTGTGAATACTGTGTATTTCTGCACCTCTTTTAAGATATACTTCTTCTGGTTTTCGGCTTTTTTGAGGCATAGCTTGGATCCTTTCCTCTTTCCAGGAGCTGTTCGCCAGGTAGTATCTGTGCTTGCCATAACACGACGTACACTGAGTAGGAGTTCGTGGTGGGGTCTGTGTCCCTGGGGTAGAAAGACTGAAGCCTTCGGAAGCTCGAGTTCCTCGGTGGCGGGGTGAAGTCCACGTGGTGGTATTTGCAGGAAGGGAAGGCTTTTCTCAAAGTGATGGTAAAGTAGGTGATGCTGTGGATTTCTGCAAGTCTTTTCATGAGCATCTAAAAGTAATTTTTTGGTTTTATTTGTGTGCAGCGAAAGAAGGTTTAGCGAAGGAAAATATTTCTTGGTGGCACCTGATTTAGGACATTCTGATTTTGTTCCTTCTGAATACAGTGTTTGTTCTCACTGATCCTTTAGGGTCCCAAAGCCCCATGTGCAGTAGTGTTGATGGAGAGGCCCTGTGGCTGTGAAGCCACAACGTCTGCTGAGTGGCTGGTGTTCCCAGAAGGTGCTCGAGCAGCCTCTGCTGTGTTTTGAAAGAACCGAATGCAGTGGCTTGAAGGCTACTAAACATCTTAGAACTCATACAAACATCTACATGTCTCTAATAATGTGTCCTACAAGCTGTTGACAAATGATTTCAGAAAGTCTCATCCGAGAAACAGTTGTAGTCTCACAGGGATGTGGGGGATATGTTCACTTTCTCCAGTAGGAAGCACTCTTCTTATACCATTTGAAATATTTTTACTATTTCCTTTTTTGTTTTAATCTAGTTAGACTAAGTATGCTAAGTCCAATTCAGAGACGATTTTTTAATCAAAACTGATTTAAACACATTCATATCAATTTTACTGATTTCAGCTGCTAATAACTGAACGTCAGAATGTGATTGTTGTCTTCTCAAAACTTCTAGGGAAGGTGTGAAACCATTGTAATTACACTCCAGTTGCTTCGCGGGCATGGAGGGAAAGGGTTTCTGAAACATTTGAAAGTACGGTTTTTAAAGCTAGCTCTCCTTCCCTGTAAGCCCAGTTGAAATGTAACTGGTTTCAAAATATCCCCCAGCTCTTTTTGCCTCCCAAAAGCAGAGTGCTGCTGGAAGCACAAATGCTTGCGCAGAAGCATAGTGAGTACCTGTTTCACACCTTGGATTGGTCGTGTCTCTTGTGCTTTTCTAGAAGCATTTAATGCAGTAATTCTTACTTTCACAGCATCAACTACCTATGCCAGTCCAGCCTCTACATCCTCAACTGTTGTCAATATTTCCACGTCAGCAGTAGCCAGCATCTCACAGGTAAAACCTCTGCCTTGTTATATTTCTGCGCAGCATCTCCTGCGCCGTTGTTGAACACGTTCCTCCAGACCAGCAACGGAAGGCCAGATGCCTGCATCCCTTCCAGTGGCGCAGTGGGTACTGGAGTTACAGGGCTCGGTGCCTGCCTCAGGGTCAGCAGAATGATGCTTGCGGTCTCTTTGACCGTGACGCTTTTCCCTGCGGCCTGCTCAGCAGACTCACGCCATCTGTGCAGAGCTGGTTCCGTGTCTGCAGGTTGGGCGGTGAATCTGAAACAGGGTACTGAGGTCTCTGCAAGAGAGACGGTGGAGAAGGAGCCATAGAACTGTTCAGAGAACCAAACCGACAGGGGTGACTACAGTGGATGTGTTCTGAATGCCTGCGTTCTCCCCCAGCAAGGAAACAGGCTGTACACAAACAAACCAAACCACCCCCTCCCAGCAGAGCAGGAGAAGCATTCTGGTGGTGCGAGAATGAAACGAAATGAAAAAGCCCGGCAGCTGGCACAGAGCCCTTCCCCTGACTGTGCCCTGGTGTGGGTGACACACAGCAGTGCCAGCGGTTAGCTGCCATGCTGAATATTTAGATACAGGAGGGACCCCTGCAATGTCACAACTTTGCAGAAAGAGAATGTAGGAATTGTGGAAAATGCACTGGATGCACAAAAATCCTTATATGCTTATGCTGATGCTTTGTAAGCTTCTTTCATTAGCAGAAACTTGCTTGGAGCTGTAAGGGGAATAAAATATTTTCTTTTGCACTTTCACGCACTGGTCTGCTAATCCAGGTTGCTCTTGGTCCACTAATCCAGGTTGCTCGTTGAGGGAGCTGGGAGCGCGCAGTGTGCCTGAAGAGTGTGGCGCGACATTTGGGGTGGCTGCTTGCTCTGCTGTCAGCAGCGGAAATGAAAATCCTCAAGCACAGCTTTAGGTGCTCAGTGATCTCCTCTGCATCACAGCAGGCGAAAGAATTGCTTGCTGAAGTCAGGTCAGGAGCAAAGGCCGTTTATCCTGGAGCTCTTGAGGCCGGGATTGCGCCTCAGCCAGTGCCGAGACCATGTTCTGTCGCTGTCAGTGCGTCTGGTATCAGAGAGTAAAACACGAGACAGAAGCACCAATTCCAGAGCACAGACAGTGTGGGCTGATGCCATGGCATCCGCACGATGCTCCTCTGTTACTGTCGCACCGTCCATGGCGAATTCATTTTTGAAGAAGCTGGAGGCAAGGAGTGGCCGTGTGACTGCTGGCCTCCTGCCTGCAGAACCTGCCTGCGCGGGGCCGTTGGGCCGGCAGAGCACTCGGCCCTTTCGTGAGATGTCTTACATATTCAGAAAGAAATATCATAAAGCCTGACTGCTCTTGCTGGGGTTTCTCTTTGACAGGCATATTCTAGCATAAAAATAACCTTAATATAGAATGTTTTCTGAAGGAGTTGTGCTGTCATGACCAATCCTTTCCTCTAACAGGAATATCCTACCTACACCATCCTTGGCCAGAGCCAGTACCAGACATGTTACCCGAGTTCTGGCTTTGGAGTCGTAACACCAGCAGACAGCAACACGGAGAGTCCTGCGTTGGCGACAGCGACGTATCCAGCCGACAAACCGAACGCCGTGGTGGCTGCGCGGACGGTGCAGAGACATTCCTCCGGTAACGGCTGGGTCTTCAGCGGTGGGGCTGCAGGGCGCCTGTGAGAAGCAGTACAGTGTGCAGACACGGGGAAAACTTTTTTCAAGAAAAAAAAATTGCAGCACCTTTGCGTGCGGGCACGGACAGGACAGTTGCCTTTCATTGTCAGACTGGTCTGCTTACCTGTTGGAAGGCTGGCACTGCTGCAGTTCAGGAGACGCCTGCCGCGTGCCCTGAGTGCTGCAGGGAGGCAAATTCCAGGGGTGACGTGAAGAGTTGCCAGCAGCAGCTCCCTGGGACCGTCAGGGCTGGGTGTTGCTGTGGCTCCAGGGCAGCTGGTGGTGGCCAGTCTCAGTAGCCCCTGCCGGCTCCTTCCCTCCTGCAGCCAGCGATTCAGATGACCTGACAGCCATGGCAGAGCTGCCGGGCCCCGTTATGGGAGTGCTCCGGGACTGCTCGTGCATTTTCAGAGCTGTGGTTTGGCCGTCACCCCTCAATGAGCTGGTCTCTGATGTGCCCAGGAGAGCGTCCTTCCCTTGCTTCTGCTTCATCAAGTAAACCCTTTCTGAAATGGCAGCTGTTCTGCTGTGAGCAGGTCTGCATCTGCCTGGCAGCACCTTACCTGGCGCTTGTCAGTGGGAGAAGATTTTGGCTGGTAAGAGACGTAGAAAGTGGATTGAAAAGGTTTGATGGACTATTCTGTAGAAGTCGCAGCTTTCTCTGGCCTTTTCCATTAGTGCCGTGTCATGTGCCACCTGCAGTGGTGTTGACTAAGACTTCTTCACCAAAAATACAGTTTTCTAAACTTAACAAGGACAAGAGCAAAGACTTAGTGCTTCTTACAGTGTCTCACACAAGGAGTTATGAGATTCTTCCTGTGCTGTCAAACTGTTTTAAATTGAAATCTGCTGTCTGTGGCAGATTGGCAGGCTGGAAAAAAAATACAGATTCCCTTCATTTTTGTTGATGCCCTGGGTCTGGCCAGGATGGAGTTAACTTTCTTCATAGCAGCTCTGCTGGTGCTGTGTTTTGGGTTTGTGGCTAAAGCAGTGCTGATGACACACTGTGTGTACAGTGTCAGGGCTTTCTCCCCCCACATCCCCCCCACCAAGCAGGCGTGGGCTGGACAAGAGCCTGGCAGGTGACACAGCTGGGACAGCTGACCTGAGCTGACTAAAGGGATATCCCATTCCACATAGTGTCAAGTTCAGCAATAAAAACTGATGTAGAGGAAGAAGCGGGGTCAGGGTTTAGCTTCCAAGATGGCTCTTGCTTGGAGATGCGCTGGGCATCCGCCCGCTCCTGGGAGCTGGTGAGTGATCGCCTTTGCCTCTTCCATCTCCGACTTCCCCATGTCCATCAGTAGTGCCTGAGCTCAGACTCATTCAGGCAGCCTGAAAGCAGGGATGGGTGGCTGCCAGGGCAGAAAGATGCGAATTGATAGTCTTGAACTCAGCGAAGTTCCAGACCTCTGTCACCTTCACCGTATGGGATGCTGCAGACAGTGTGCCAGACACCACGCTGTGACGGTGTAAATCAAGAAGCATGGTGCTGCAGGCACTTGCCCTCTTTCAGGAAACACTTGTCCTCTCGTTGGGGTGCGCAACAGCAGATTTACCCATGAGAATTCGTTTTTATTTGGTGTGGAAACCTAAGGAATTGACTTGTTACTTCAAGGCACTGGCCAGGGAATGGCACAGTTATTAATGTTTTCAGTCCCATTTTCTTAGCTGGGGAATTCTTCAAATTTGCCATTTTGCATGAATTTTGTAGGAATTGCCGTGTCTCGTCTTCAAGACCCAGACTGAATTCAAGCTCTTTCACATCCCCTGTGCCCTCTGCCTTCCCGCGACAGTTCTGCTCCTGTTTCTGAACTAGTCAGGCAGATGTCTGGGGTGTTAATCTTCTGCCTGAACTGTTAATAAAGGATTCAGAGAGTGTCTCCCGTCGCAGTCGTAATATTCTGCACATCAAAGCATTGATTTTTTTTTTTTTTATGGTTGTGCTTTGCTCTGTCCCTGGGAAGGGTGTTCTTACCAGTGGCAGAATAGGCTCCATAATGTATCCCCATCAGCCATGGCGACGGTGCTTGGCCAAGTCTGTGTCTCCCAGGCCAAGATCATCCCGGTTGTTCTTTACTAATTCTCGGACAGGCCAGTGGAGCTGTAGTCTCAGAATGTCTGGTTCCCAGTTAGCACGCTGTGGGTCTGTGTGTGACTGACACGCTCCGGCCAGCTCTGTGCTCTGGCTGTTGTTCAGCTGTTAGTCGAAGGGTTACAGTGGCAAAGGAGGGAGGAGCGTGTGCGGAGATGGAGACAGCCGGCGCTGCGTGGTGGAGCTTGTCACAAAAGGCATTTGAGGAGTCCAGGAGATCTGGGAGGGAGAGGCATCATTAAACACTTTCCTTTGTACACTCGTTCCAGACCGAGGGTTTCTGGTGCTCTCTCAAGAAGTATTAAAAGAAGCAACTGAGTAATAAAGCAGTTCCAGGGTAGTGAGACGTTTGAGGGGTTACAGGCCTTAGGACGGAGCGTGTTCTGTCTTTGGCTTTGTGGCTGCAGTAGCTCAGTCCTGGTAGACTGAGTTGAGGAGACAGAGCTGCTTTGAAATGATGGGACAGAGAAATCATGTTTTGTGTTCTAAGAAGGGTTCAACTACTGCTGCATCGATAAAGCAAGATAACATCTTCCCCTTTGCAAAGGAGATTTGTGGCCAAATGCTGTAAGCTTTATGTTGGTGTTTGTTTTGAGACATGAAAGGGTGAGAGCTGTGTGATTTCTTTGTTCTAGGAGACGCATCCACAAGTCCTTCATTATCAAGAGCAACAGCAAGTAAAGAGTTAGATGAGCAGGCAAGAAAAAACATCCCTGGGAAGAACAGGGGGAAGAGGAAAGCAGATACCTCCTCCTCACAGGACAGTGAACTGGAGGTAAGTAGTAATCTTGTTTTCTACAGGTAGCATTGCAGAGTAGTGTGGTGGTAAAAGTCTTCCTCTCCCTTTCGTCCTAGCTCCGTGGAAATGGAAGGGGATCATTAGAATCATAGAATGGTTTGGGTGGGAAGGGACCTTAAAGGTCATCCAGTCCAACCCCCCTGCAATCAGCCGGGACATCTTCAACTCACTCAGGTTGCTTGGAGCCCCGTCCAGCCTGGCCTGGAATGTTCCGGGGATGGGGCATCAACCACCTCTCTACACAAACTGTGCCAGTGTGTCACCACCCTCATGGTAAAAATCCCTTGCCTTACATCTAGTCTAAATCTACCCTCTTTCAGTTTAATGCCATTACCCCTTGAGCTATCGCAACAGGCCCTGCTGAAAAGTCTGTCCCTATCTTTCTTGTAAGCCCCTTTAACTACTGGAAGGCTGCTCTAAGGTCTCCCCAGAGCCTTCTCTAGGCTGAACAGCCCCAACTGTCTCAGCCTTTCCTCACAGAAGAGGTGTTCCAGCCCTTGGATCGTTTTTGTGGCTTCCTCTGGCCCCACTCCAACAGGTCCGTGTCTTTCCTGTACTGTGGGATGATTTGGGAAATTATTCATGCTATCTGAGAACTGGCCCAAATGAGTTCTTCAGTGGTCCTTGATGAGAATCACTTAAACGCGTCTTGGAATCATAGTGATGTCAACAGAGGAGACATCTGAGTGTCTCTAGTACAGCCTTCTGCTCCAAGCAGGGCTGTCCCCAGCACTAGAACCATGGCTTTGTCTAGCTGAGTCTTGAGTACCTGCAAGGTTGCAGATGCTGTACCTGTCTAGTGATCTGTCCCAGGGCTACCACGTCCACCTGGGGAAGGAGGTTTTCTGTCCCCATCTAGAATCTCCCAAGCAGCAAATTTCCCCTTCTTTTTCCATGACAGTTTTCCATCTGCTGCTACTGAGAAGAATTTGTCTCCATCGTCTTTGCAATTCCCTTTCAGTTAGTTGTGGTCTGCTGTTAGATCACCCTTAGTCTCCTCTTTGCTACGATAAACCGTCACAGCTCCCTCAGCCTCTCCTCTAGGCTGGTGACCATCTCAACAGCCTTTCGCTGGCCGCTCTCTAGTTTCATAGAATCACAGAATCATTAAGGTTGGAAAAGACCTCTAAGATCATAAAGTCCAACTGTCAACCCAACACCACCATGTCTACTAAGCCACGTCCTCAAGTGCCATGTCTGCATGGTTTTTGAACCCCTCCAGGGATGGGGACTCGACCACTGCCCTGGGCAGCCTGGTCCAATGCCTGACCACTCTTTCAGTAAAGAAATTTTTCCTAATATTCAATCTAAACCTCCCCTGACACAACTTGAGGCCATTTCCTCTTGTCCTATTGCTTTTTACTTTGGAGAAGAGACCCAACACCTGCCTCGCTACAGCTGCCTTCCAGGTAGTTGTAGAGGGCAGTAAGGTCTCCCCTCAGCCTCCTCTTCTCCAGACTAAACAGCCCCAGTTCCTCAGCTGCTCCTCATAAGACTTGTGCCCTAGGCCCTTCACCAGCCTCACTGCCCTTCTCTGGACACGCTCCAGCCCCTCAAGGTCCTTCTTGTCGTGAGGGGCCCAAAGCTGCACACAGGATTTGATGCGCAGCCTCACCAGTGCCGAGTGCAGGGGCACAATCCCTGCCCTGCTCCTGCTGGCCACCCCATTCCTGATACAAGCCATCTCCTCACATACCGCTGGACCTGGGGATGCCATCTGGGGAAGCTTTCCCGGTGCCAGGCCGGGTGTGTCAGCTGGGCGGTGTTCTCCAGCATGCAGTTCACCGTACCCACAGGGAGAGGGCGCTGCTGGCTCGTACTGCGCCTGCCGTCCGCCGTACCCTCCAGCTTCTCCCAGCCTGGACCAGTACGGGGTTATTCTACCTCACATGCAGAATCTGCAGTTACTGCACAACTTCTAGTTCCTGTTGGCCCAGCTCTCCAGTTTATCAAAGTCCTTCTGTGCTGAAACTCTGCTGTTCCTCGTGGCAGCCAATCCCCCTTATTTATCACAACAAAGATGTCTCTGATAAACCCCAGGGTCATTCACCTGGCCCACTCCAGATTACAGACAGTAAAATTCTACCCTAGCAGGGCTCAAAAGTTCATCAGCACGCAAAGTTTTTGCTTTTATGACTGTGAAAGCAATAGAAGCTTTTGAAATAGTTTGACCTGGAGCACCTTACTCTGAGCGTAGAGTTGCACTGTGGAGGTAGATCAACGCCACCGCACTAAACTGGAAGAGTTTAATTAGTCATGTGTTCAGCCTGTAAGATGAATACTGTTGTTCATATCTGTTAAAAGCATGCTGCGACTAGCCACAAAATTAACCCCAAAACTTACTCCTTTATTGTAGCTCAGTGCTTGGAGTATCTCAGCTCTAACCTGCTTTTATTCTCCACGCAGCGAGTGTTTCTCTGGGACCTGGATGAGACCATCATCATCTTCCATTCACTTCTCACAGGGTCTTATGCTCAAAAATATGGCAAGGTAATGTTTTTTCTGTGGAAAAAAAACCCCCGATCTGTCATGTAGAAGTAAATGTTAGTCTTTTGAAAAGGAATAGAAAATGATATTTTGTTCTAAATGTATAAGGTGACATTTTTAACTCGTTGGCAGTTTGGGGAGGGGAAAGAACACTAAATTTTGCTTTATACGGAGCTAGGATATGGGCATCACAAACGCTTCCCTTCTACCAGTACAAGTCTTAAAATGTCAAACTGTTTTTATCATCATTGGGAATTACTGAGGCCAGAGCACATAGTGAAAAGAAGTATTTTTTCTCCTTCAAAATATGTCGAAGAGTTTTGAATGTTTTGTTTGCGTTGCTTCTGAAAATGCCATCAGCCCCTGCTGTGCAGTACTGAAGTGTTTTGTGAAATTTTGGGTTGCTGTATTGCCAGAATGTGCTTTTTTTTTTTTATTGAGTTGTTTAGAATACTTGGGAAATTGTAGTTCCCACCACTGAATGCAGATGGAATGAGGCTTGATATAGGGTGGAAACTCTGTGCAATGTAACTGGTGAAAGCTTTATCCCAGTTTACTTCTGCTGTATCCACAGGGAATTTACATTTTCTGTTTTGCCAGGATCCAACTCTAGTGATCGGCTCAGGCCTGTCCATGGAGGAGATGATCTTTGAAGTAGCTGATACTCACTTGTTTTTCAATGACTTGGAGGTAGGAGGCAAATGCTTTTGAAAGGCAGAGCTCCGCGTTCGCCGGTTAGGATTCCGCTGCACCATTGGTGAGGGCTGTTGTGCTGCAGAGCCACTTAATGCTGAAACACGACAGTCTGCCGAGCTGGAGGGCTTCCAAGCACAGCCACATCCCAGAGGTGTACTCTGGTGTCTGGGACAGGCATTCCGCAGACTTCCAGTGTCGTGAGCGCTCTTAGCTCGCTCACGGGTTTCTGTCTGAACCTGTATAAATAAAAAGAGTGATGTCTGCTTTGTCTTACATTTTTGTTCTGGACTGGTAAGCACTTTGCTTTCACCGATCCGGTTTTGAAATGCAGACGAGAGATGTGAGGAGCAAGGCGACCTGGAGAATGTCGCTTCACAGGGGCTTTGACTAAGCCGAGGACAGAACACAACTTGTGCGTCTCAGCCCGCGCCTTGGGAGGTGACGTCGGCTGTGACAGCTGTGCAGGACACGCGCCCGTGGGCAGGCGTGCTGTACGCATGGGGTACCCCAGCACCCTCCTTTTTTCTTTGCTGCAAGCTGTCCCTGGTGCCCTCCCGTTCCCATCCTGCCGCAGGGGCTGCTGATCAGCTCCCATCCTCTGTCACGCGCAGTATTCTTTGCTAAATAAAATGCATCCCACTGCTCTGCACCACTTCCACCGAAGCTGAACAGGAATCTGTACTTTAGTCGTGGCAGCGCCCTGCGCTGGGCTGTGATGTGTTACCAGGCAGTAATGGACACCGCAATGCGATCTCTGCAGGAAGGTGTGAAGTTACACCAGAATCTGGAATTAAATGGTTGGAAAGAGCAAATTTCCTGACCCATATCTTGTTTGAGATGCGCCTACGAATATGGACTCATGACCCTAATTTGCAGAATTTACAGGACTAGTTTAAAGCTTGGGAAGGCTGAATATGAACAGTGAGCAATTAATTGTTGGTGCCTCACTGGTGCACATGCTGGGAAAGCAAGATGTTTTTGTTGATGCAAATAGAAACTTAAGTGAAGTTTCCATTTGTGGCTGTGACTGCTTGCAGCTGTGAACTCTGCAGAGGTGGTAAGGACAGTTACCTCCTGCCCCGGAAAAAAAAACAACAACAAACCACCAAGTACAGTCTCTGGTGCTGGAAAGGTGCTCATCGCTATGTTAACCATGTGATCAGCAGCAGTGCTTCTTGCTGTGGTGTTGGTTAGTAGCAGCAGTGGGAAATTCGTGAAATGGGGAAAATTCACTTCTTGTCTAAGGTATTTGCACTTTGTCTCTGGTTTAAATGAGCTGTGCTGAGCACCAGAGCCTTGGCAGTGCCACGGTGCTGAGGTTTCATGCTGTGGCTCTCCGGTAACAGAATTGACCGTTGTGTTAATGAAGTGGAATATCAATACTTGACCAGATAATGTGGTTTAGGGGTATTTTGGGATTTGTTTGGTTTGTTTTTGTGAAATGGCAGAAGGGTTTCAAATGAAAAGTGAGCTTTGAGTCCAACCTGTTTAATGAGTGTCAAAGTTCCTTTTTTGCAGACAACTGGCAATGTCACAGGAACATGATTTTTTCAGACTTTTCTGATACTTGGGATCCCAGTCTTGGCTAGGATCTGTAGGTGCTGAGAACTGGTAGTGGAAAGCAAAGCTAAAAGAAGCTCTGAATAGGTTTGTGGAGGCAATATGGCATGGCTTGTTGCTGTTGGGAAATGTGAGGGGATGGGTTTATATCACATGTTCTTTAATCTGCAAATTTCAGTATGTTTCTGCGTTACAAAAGCATGACTTTTTTTTTGTTTTCCTTAACCAGGAGTGTGACCAGGTACACATAGAAGATGTGGCATCTGATGACAATGGCCAAGATTTAAGGTGGTGTACTGGTGAATGCATGGAATGTGTGGCCGGTGTGATCTGATTTTTGTGGGGACTGCAAACCCAAGTGGGGTTAAGGGATGGACGTCAGCATATTGTGCAGAGGATGAAAATTGGCAGTGGTGTTTGTTTGCTGGGCGGTATTTCTTTGAAGATCTCCAAAACGTTAAGACTTTGGGAATTATAACGTGAATGACATTGTCCACCACTGAACGTTGCCTGTGTGCTTGGTGACGTGTGGTGAGTGGAGAACCAACACTCCAGACTTCATCATCTTGACCTTTGAAAGTCTCCCTGTGGTTTGCATCCCTCTGTGAGCTGATGTGCACAGATGTCAGGTGGGGTGGGATTTCTGCTGCGTCAGTGAGCTGAACTGGCTCATGGAAGGGCTTGAAAAGTGCCTGTCCCTCCGGGAGCAAGGAATATGGGGAAAGTGGTGAGGCAGAACCTGCTTCCTGCTGTCACGAGCTGGTAAAGCAGCTGGGCTGCCTGTGGAGCTGCAGCTGTGATGTAGAGACACAGATGTTCTGCTTGGCAAATGCTCTGCTGGGGTTTATCCCTGCGGGATGAGAAAGGGGTTAAAGGGAAGGATGCTCTGTGTCGCGGAGGCGTGAGCACTCAAAGAGCAAGGGCAGGCTTGGTAGTGGAGGGTGGGATGGCAGAGTTGGGTCCGTACATTTCAGTACAGCAGTTCAGACCTGGCAGCAGACGTAGCTGGGCGACAGAGTACGTTGCCCAGAGAAGCTGGTCTCTGCTGTTGGGGTGCAGCGGTGGCTGTGAGAGTTCCTCCCCGAGGGGCTTTTCTGTCTGCTGTCAGAGCTGAACTCTGCAAGCCCACCAGCCACGCTGTGGTGATTCTGCTGCTAACAGATCTGCTTTTCTGAAACAGCAACTACAATTTCTCCACGGATGGCTTCAGTGGCTCAGGAAGTAACGCAAATCACAGCTCGTCGGTTGGTGTCCAGGGCGGAGTGGACTGGATGAGAAAACTGGCCTTCCGCTACCGCCGGGTACGAGAGATCTACGACAAATACAAAACTAACGTCGGAGGTGAGTGTTCACCTGCGCCAGCAGCTGAGCCCTCAGCAGGGTTTGTGGTGCCAGACTGGCCTTCCTCAGGGCTTTTGCTTTCCTGAATGTTTGGACGTGAAAAGTAACCGCTCTCCCAGTGCTAAACGGGATCGAATCGCCGGGGGATCTAAGAGTGTACCCCTTCCAAAAATGAACAGCGTGCCCCTGCAGTCTGTGAGTTATCACGTAGATAGGGATGGTCCATCCTGCATCTAAGAGAAAATTTTCGTGCAAACCCTGTCACTTTGCTAATTTTGTATGAAGGCTGCCTGTCACTCTGCTCAGAACAGGCCTAAGTGGCTTCCGTGTCGTGCTGCTTAGGAGCTCTTTTCACTCACGTCTTCACAAAATCTGCCTTTTATCATGCCATTGTCAAGCAGTACGGCTTCCCCTTCGGCTGGTGTGCTCCTAGGCTGACGTGACGTCTCTACCATCTGTTCACAAAGTCACAATCTCCTTGTCTTGCTTCCCTTCCAATGCCAAAGTAGCAATAGTGGTGCAAACCACAGACATCAAACGCAGAGAAATTTTCTGTTTAGTCTGAATCTTGGCACTGACACCCCTGGGAAAGGACCGCTGCTGGAGCCGCTCGCCTGGCAGGGGTCTCTGCCTGGGGGCTGGTGGGTTTGGGTACTCTTTGCCTGTGCAAAAAAAACTTGATAGAACGTTTTCCTGGACATATTTTCTAAAAACCAGGTGTTCAAAATTATAACTTTCAACCTTCAAAATCTATCAGTGCAAGTCTGCATTTCAGTAGGCTGCAATTGCCTTATTTCTGGTAGGGACTGAGCCGTTATTCCGTATTTTGCATGTGGGAAACATGGATGTAAAGTTTTTCGGGACCTGTCTAAAGCCACGTGGTAAAGCAGTCGGTGCCGTGGGTCCCTCGTGGCCTCGCTGCCAGGGGAGGGGTGTCCTTCAGGGCTGGAGTGGGGGGGCCGTCCGTCCCGGCTGGAAATCGGGCGGAGAGAGGCTCCGACTCGGGGTGCTCCGTTCTTGCCGCGCTTACTGACGGGAACAGGTTGGAGTGTATGGGCTCCACTTCTGGCCACTTTCAATTCATAACAGGATGCTTTGAGAAAAGGATATCTAAAGGGGATAAAAAATAATAGGATAAAAATAAAAGGAGATTTTAAAAGATATGTAAAAGGGGTTGAAGTGGAAAGGGTCCTTGGGAATAGGAAGTCAGAGAGGGTGACTGCAGGAGTTCCTTCCCCTGCCGTCTGTGGCCTCGGACAACACCTACTGCTGCGAGTGCCTTGGGCAAGAGAAATGTGTTTTGTTGCACATATCCTGAGAAATGGTTTGAAATAATCGGAGAAAAGCTTCCATGCGGTTCCCCACAGCCAGAGCCACAGCTGGGTGTCGGGGCTCACCGGTGTCACTGGGAGCTGGTTTCTCCCCTTGCCTGGAGACGGTCTCAGTGGTCGGGTGCCTTCCGTGCCGAGTTACGATTGCAGCACAGGCAGCTGTTAAACCAAGTGACGCCTCTCTTTGTGCTAGACCTGCCAGCTCAGCTGGGAAAACCTGGGTTGCTTACCTTCCAGGCCTGCTTAGCCCGCAGAAGAGGGAGGCTCTGCAGCGACTGAGGACCGATATAGAAGTGCTAACGGATTCCTGGCTGGAAACTGCATTAAAGTCCCTGCTGCTCATACAGTCCAGGTATGGAGACGGGAAACACGTACGATGCTTTCGCAGCCCTTTCTCAAGTAAGTGAGTTTTGCATGCCGTGCTCTGTGGCACCCGTGCCCGTGTGTAATACTGGTGTTTGTCGCAGGTACTGGGAAGCAAAGTGCGTGAGTGCAGGAACTCCACTCCTGAGCAGCCTCTGGGATTTTTCTGCTGCATCCCCTGTTGCTCAGCAGGTCCCGGTAGTGGAACTGAGCTCACAAAGTTGCATTTCTGTCAGAGAATTTCTGGTTAAAACAAAAAGCAAAGAAAGAAAAACCACAAATCAAAATCTTGGCTAAAAAGTCTCCTGAAAGCAGGACAACAAAGCACATGGCACTTCAGAAAGCCGAGCAAGCTGCCCAGGGCAGCCCTCCATGGATTCTAGAATCACAGAATCAGAGAATGGATTGGTTGGGGAGGGACCTTCAGAGGGCATCCAGCCCACCTCCCCTGCAGTGAGCAGGGACATCTGCAGC
Source organism: Opisthocomus hoazin (assembly GCF_030867145.1). Classification (NCBI taxonomy): domain Eukaryota; kingdom Metazoa; phylum Chordata; class Aves; order Opisthocomiformes; family Opisthocomidae; genus Opisthocomus; species Opisthocomus hoazin. The sequence goes on along the minus strand of NC_134430.1, from coordinate 8,011,572 downwards.
CAGACCAGGGTGCTCAGAGCCCGTCCGGCCTGGCCTGGAGAGTTTCCAGGGATGGGGCCTCCACTGCCTCTCTGGGCAGCCTGTGCCAGGGTTTCACCACCCCCATGGTAAAAAATCTCTTCCTTCTGTCCAGCCTAAATCTGCCCTGCCTTGGTTTAAAGCCATTGCTCCTTGTCCTGTCGCAACAAGCCCTGCTGAAAATATTTTCCCCATCTTTCCTGTCGGCCCCTCCAGGCCCTGGCAGCTGCTCTAAGCTCTCCCCGTAGCCTTCTCCTCCCCGGGCTGACCAGCCCCAGCTCTCCCAGCCTTTCCTTCCAGCAGAGGAGTTCCAGACCTCGGATCATCACTGTGGCCTCCTCTGGATGCACTTTTACAAGTGTTTTTCTTCTTTCAGAAAAAACTGCGTGAACATCCTGATCACAACCACCCAGCTGGTGCCAGCTCTTGCCAAAGTTCTCCTGTATGGATTGGGAGAGGTGTTTCCCATCGAAAATATTTATAGTGCTACAAAAGTAGGTAAGAGGTTGTGCTGAGAACCTGGCACTGAGGTGTCTGCTGTGGGTTAGCTGGGATTTTTATGCAGGAAGTACAATTTCTGCAGCTGAGCAGCCCCGTGGCTGCTGTGGTCCAGCTGGCCGCATGGCTCTGGCCTCATGAGCTGGACTGGGTGTTATCCCCTTCCCAGTAAGACAAGAATGTGTTTCTGGACTGGGAAGAAGGGACCTGTTCAGGCTTCTGTTACTCTCTGCCTGAGGCTCACTGGAACGCGGTTGTCTTTTGGCAGGTAAAGAGAGCTGTTTCGAGAGGATCGTGTCCCGGTTTGGGAAGAAGGTCACCTACGTGGTAATTGGAGATGGCCGTGACGAAGAGGTTGCGGCTAAGGAGGTGGGTTTCTGCCTCTGCCGGGGTGGGCTGCCGTGGGTCGGTGCGAAGGGAAGTGCCTGCAGCAGCCTTTTTCTGCAGGGACATTTTCCAGGGCTGAACTCTTCAGGCCGGGGCAGCCAGGGTGAAACTTTGCCTTTGGTGCAAGAGATCTTTCCCTAGGTTAAGATGGGGAGTTTTCTGGCTCTTGGGGGTTTAAAGTTTCTTTTTTACTGTTGTTTAGGGTTGTGTATAATGCTGTCCCTGTACAGCAGTATCTTCACATAGCAAGTCTTGCTCGTAGCCTGCAGCTGTTGGTTGGGATAACACAGTTTCTCAGAAGCGCGGAGGGAGTCGGGACTCGGTTGCTGGCGGTCAGATCAGTGTGCAGCACCCAGCAGGAGTCTGAGCTGCAGACAAGGAGCACACTGATGGATTGAGTCGCGCAGGCCTGAAGAGGTTGTTCAGTCGTGCTGATTAACGGCAGCGAAGTGCACAGGTTACTGTCAGGACGTGGTCTCTGCGGGCGCCGCGCTGCCTGCCACGTGCCAGCGTTGCCGTCCACGCGGGCGCCCTGGGCAGCTCTCCTGGGTGAAGCAGCCGCGCGCGGCCGAGCGCCGCGGTTTGCGTCGGGAGCGTGCAGAGCGGCTGCCGGTCAGTGCCGCTGCCCGTCGTGCGCAGGCGTGCGCGTGAGATAGGCTGAGGTCCCGGCGTGCAGAGGCTGAGCTCCGTCCCGGGCACGGGGGCTGTCAGAAACCCGGCGTCGCACAGCCCCGCGGGTCTGCCCCGGCTGCTTCCGCCTCGCTGGAAGATGACTCCGCTAAACCTGACGTTGCTGTCTCTTGCAGCACAACATGCCTTTCTGGAGGATCACGAATCACGCAGACCTCGTGTCCCTTCACCAAGCCCTCGAGCTGGACTTCCTGTAAGAAGGGGGAGCGGAGGCGGGAGCCCGTCGCTGGGGAGGCAGGGAGCTCGTACGGTCGGGGGCTCGCTTGTCAGCTTGATGAAGAACTCATACCCAACGCAGACTGTCCGGTGAACACGGCGCCGCGTCGTTTCCTCGGGAGCGCGGGCCCTGCCCGTCCAGGAGCACGAGAGTCGGCAGAGCCGAGCTCTTGGCTGCAGGAGGGACGCGCAGCAGCCAGCTGAATTCCTCGAGCAGGGAGTCTCCCGGGGGAAGGGGTGATACAACAGCGGAAGGATTTGTAAGAGCCTCCTCCTTTCTATTCAGCTTAGTTGTAGAACCCAAATAAACACAAAACCTTATTTTTATAGAAAAATACCAATGGCAGAGCTGAACCTCCCTTGTTTCGCAAAGCTGAGAAGAGCTATGCTTTTTTCATAGGAAATATTAATGAAAATGTCAAAAATACCTCTGTTGCTGTGAAATGTGTCCTCTCTCCTTCCCTGGGTGTTGAAAGCAGGTAATTTATTACAATGTCCTTGTGTTATTTCCTCAGCGTGGGATTACTGGAAAGTGGAAAGATCGGGGAATGTTTCTGGGATACGTGGTTCCCCGCAGCGGGAAGCGTCGGTGCTGGGAGCCGCTCCTGGTGGCTGCTGGTGGGTGCGCGCACAACGCCCTGCGCAAGCGGGACACCGCTGGAGGCCCGCTGTCCCCGAGCCAGCCCGCAGGTCCCGCGGGTGCGCCCTGCCGAGGACAGCCCCGCTGCCTCTGAAGGTTAGGTGCAGGCTGCGGCGGGCTGCGCCGCGGCGAGCGGAGCCCTCGTCAGGACGAGGAGCAGCTTGCGAGAGCTGAACCCTCCGGAATGTCACACGGAAGGGTATGGTCGTCTCCCTCGCCTCCGCTCTCCTGCCTCCTCCTCTGAGAGGAAGTTCCTGTTGGTAGAATCAGATTCAGTTTTCTTGTATTCTTCTTTGCGTTAGCCTAACTACATAGTTAGAAACAAACCCCTTGTCAAGAGGGACTTAATTTTTCTGAGACACTGTGACGTGGCAGACCGGAGCACGCTGGCCTTGGGAGCGATGCTCGTGCTGATTTTTCTGCCGCCATCTCAGAAGAAAAAAGGCTGCAGTGAGCGACCTGCGGAACGGCTTGCCAGAAATGGGGGGCTGGAGGCGGAGGGCTGGCACGGGGCGCGGGTTTTGTGCCAGGTCAGGCTGTGTTCGCTGGGATCTGCCTCCTCCCTGCGCCCCGGCGGCACCGCGGAGCAGGTGCCTGGGTGTCCGCGCAGAGGACGGACGTCGGCTGCCGCTCCCCGATGCTGCTCCTGCCGCGCCGAGCACCGCGGCTGCGCCCAGGCCCTCCGCAGCTCTGGTCCCAGCCCAGCGTCGCCCGCGTGGGACCCGCGGGGGCCTGCTCCGAAAGCTGTCGCCTCAGGGAGGACGCTGACCCGCTCGGGCTGTGCCGCGGAAGCAGGGGACGTGTTTGCTGCATTCCCTTCATGGCATTAATTAGTGAGGAATAATTTGCGTCGGCGCTGGGGGAGTTCCTGTGACCAGCTCGGGTCACCCCCGTGGAGAAAGTGTCCAGAGCGAGGGGTTTGGGTCCCTGGAGCGCGGGGACTGGGCACAGAGCTCTCTAGGTCATGAGTTCCTAGCTCCAGTTTGCTTTTTTTTAAAAAAGAATTAAAATCAGAGATTCTCCAAGGTGGTCGCAGGAGCCGGGAGCGGTCTGCTCTCCATCCAGCTCCTTGCGGGCTGTGGGCCGGGTGCTCCGCTCTGGGAGCTCTGGGTCGGCGTTTCCCCAGGGCCCCGCTGCTGCCTGCGAGCAGCATGACCGGGCGTCCCGTCAGAAAAACCTGAGGAGCTGGGCTGTGCCGCGGGCGTCAGCCGGTGGCCACAGGCTCTGCTCGCAGCGGCCGGCTCCGGGGACGGCCCTGGGAGAGACGCGGGAGCAGGAGGTCTTCTCCCGGCCGCCGCGTGCGCGCGACGGCGAGCTCGGGTGTGTTAGCGGCTGCTGGCACGCAGCCGGCGCAGCCCGGGCAGCTCCGCGCCGTGTTTCCCGGCGGCGTGGGCCCCACACCCAGCGGGGACGGACGCTGCAGGGTCTGCAAGGTCACAGAACTTACCTGCAGTTGCAGAAGAGTCCGTGCTGGGTCCTGAACATCCCCGCAGGTCCCCAGCCCATCCAAAGGTCACCTGTAAGCGGGCTGGGAGATGGCCCAGCCTGTGACACAGCCTGTTGGGAGCGCGTCTCCTGCTCCAGCCGCCTGAGCTTTGGGATTAAAACCTGTGCCTTAACCTGCCCCGACCCAGCACGGCCGAGCGGCCCCGTCGCTTCGCTGCCGGCCCGAGCAGCGCCGGGGCGGGAGGTGTTCTGCTGGGCCCCAGGCGCCGAGCGGCCGGCTGGCTTCGCTCCGTCTTTGTTTACTTTTAAACGTTTTAAGGAAATTTTAAGGTATCGGCAGAATTTTAGCTGAGTGTGGAACTCTTGCAGCCAGTGACATTTCATACTGATATTTATACGATGTCTCCTTGAATGTATGTAAAGTACTTTTATAACGGGAGGTTGATGGTACGTTTCTGTGTTTATGTTTAATAAAGGTTCACCTGGCTCTTTTATTTTTTTCCTTTGCGGCTGAATTCAAGGCTTGTCCCTCGCGTGGCGGGACCGGCATCTCTCTCCAGGCGTTGCTCTGCAGCTGACTCTGTGCCCCCCCCCTCACCCCGGCCCCGGCCGTAGCGAACGGGTGACGAACGAGCGCCCGCCGGCCTCGCCGCAGCCGCCCGGGCTTTGAACCCGCCGGAGCCGCCGCCGCCTGCTGCCCGCGGGAGCCCGGGGGAGATGCCCGCGCTGGCCCTGGCGGAAGGCAGCCGGACCCCCGGAGCCCGCAGCAGCCCCCGACCCCTCCGCACGGGGCCAGCCCTGGGCACTGCTGGCTGCGGAGCCTCCACCCGTTCGTGGTCTCTGTGATGGGAACTGTGCTATGAACTGGAAAGAAAAGAAAATAAAGTCTTTATTTTCTGTAGTGGCCGCTTCAGCCTGCTCTCTGCCAGCCCCGCAGCCGGCCCCTGTCCCCTGCGAGGGCCATGGCACAGACGGCGGGCAGGGGCACGGTGCTGCGGGGCCCCGGTGATGGCGGCTCCGGCTCCTCGGCTCTGCTGTGGGGCCGGGGGGCACCGGGACGGCCCCGCACGAACCTTCCCTTCACTTTTTCTTTTGCACAAGGCCAGTAACCAGCCCTCCTCCCGCCCGCTGCTGCGGTGCCGCCGGCCTTGGCCTTGGCCTTGCTACAGAAGAGCGGAGAGAGGAGCATCTCGCATCTCCGCTCCTCCGCCTCCTCCCGCGGCATCCCCTGCGCTGGCGCAGGGTCCCCTCCTGGCACAGGGCCCTGCCGGGAGGGTGGGCGATGGCGGCGAGGGGAGGGGGCCGCGGGCAGCTCTGCGGGCAGCCGGGACCTGCCAGGCTGTTGGCATCGAGTCGGGGCAGCCGGCGCAGCCCGCACCGACCACGCCGAGGCGCGGGCCAGGGCCAGCTCCAGCCTGGTGATGGCGTCGGCAGCGTGACCCGCGGTGGCAACGCCAGCACCGGGACCACGAGCGTGGGAAGGGAGCCGGCCAACACGGCCAAGGGCAGAACGGACGCTTCTGTCCCCGGAGAATCCACGCTGGCAGCTGCTTCCCCGCTTCGGAAGGGGCAAAGCGCTGCCCCGAGGAGGGGCACAGCCCCGCGCCCTGGCCCTGCCCATCCCCGCGGTGCGGGCAGCCCACGGCCCCTGCCCGCCCGGGGCCGCCTGCCCCGTCCCGCCCTGAGCACGGCGATAACGGGCAATCTTTGACCTTCGCAGGAGGAAAATCCTGGCTGGAAACAGAAAGATCGGAGCCACTGCCAAGGAGGGAATGAGCCCCACCACCAGCACCCCCTCCCCGAGCAGCAACAGCAGCAGCGGGCAGAGGAGAGGCACAGAGAGAACAAACCATTGCTGTTTTTTGGTTGTTTTTTTTTTTTTTTTTTCTTGAAAAAGCTAATAATAAATAACAAGAGAGTGCAGCCACAACGCGCTGGCCCCACCATGAACACCGTGGCTCTCCCCGAGGGCACGGCCGTGGGAGCCGTGCTGATGCCGTGGGACGTGCCGGGCGCTCGCCCATCGCCCCGGTTGCTGCCAGCTCCCTCCAGCTGCCCAAAACGGCAGCCTGGGGGCAGAGCCGGGAGCAGGGCTGACAACCCTGCCTACCTCCCCGGCGAGTCCCCGGCCTCAGAGAGCGGACTCCGCAGCAGCCGTCCCGTTCAGGAAGCGCTGCCCGACCGGCTGGGAGACAGGGAGCTGGGCCCGGGCCAGCCGCTGCATCCGCCTGTTCACCAGGTCCGGCACCGCCAGCGCGCGCAACGCCAGCCCGCCGCTCCTCCCATCGGCGTCCACCTCGTCGCAGGCGCCTTCCCGCTGCACCCGCGCGTTGGGGTGCAGCCACGTGTAGTAGGCGGCTCTCAGCGCCAGCCCCAGCAGGTAGCAGGGCAGGGCGGCGCAGACCACCGGCACCAGGTACGCGTGCTCCTCCGAGGGGGTCCGGCACCAGAGCCAGGACAGGGCCAGCAGCGTGCTGTCCGCCAGGATGAAGCCGTGGTAGATGACGCTGCGGTGGAGCGTCCTGCCCTGCGCCACGTTGAACCAGCTGAAGTAGAGGATGACGGCCACCATGGCCCGGTAGAGCTGCTCGGGGCCGGGCGACTCCATGAAGTCGGTGCCTTGCAGGCTGACCCAGAGGAACATGGCCAGCCACACCAGCGGGAAGTGGACAGCCACGCCGTAGGGCCAGAGCAGGGCGAAGAGGGCGACGGCCAGGACGCGCGGGCAGATGAGGAAGAGGTTCCACAAGAAGTAGACGACAGAGGAGCCCCAGGTCAGCTCATACTTGTCCTGCAAGAAGGCGCGCAGGGACTGGTGGTAGTCCAGCAGAGACCAGGTCACACACAGGAACGCCGTGCAGATCCCCAGCCCTGCGAATGCAGTGGGGGAGACGCTGAGGGGGACCCAGCCTCAGACCTCCCCCTGCCCGGCATGGCCGAAAGGAGCTTCCCACCCGCTCGCGAAGCGGCCGCTGCGGAGGGTCAGAGCCGCAACACCTCGTCCTGCCCCGGCCTCCTGCCCTCCCCGAGGAAGACGCTGGTGCCCGGCCTGGGCATGGGGATGGGGAAGAAGCGATGGGAGCGAGTGGCTCTGCGGAGCCCCTCTCCCAGCCACGGAAGCCCCCAGCCCACGTGGGCAGGAGGCTGGGCATGGTTGGGCTCCCCATTTCATTGCTGTGACATCGCTCCCCACCCCAGGACAGGCCCCAAAGCCCCCCCTCGGTGGCCTGCACCCCACCTTCTGTCCACATCCACATCGGCATCTCCCCAGTTTCCCTCCTGACCCTCAGCCTCTCCTGGGCACGTAGGGGAGAGACCGCATTGGTCCCCAGCACCAACCCTCCCCGCCCGGGCCCAGCATCATCTCTCGGGGCACGCGAGCGCAGGACCGGGTCCCACCCTCCCGGGGTGTCCCATCAAGGGAAGGAGTGACGTGGGAGAAGGGTGACACCTCGAGCAAGGACAGACGAGGGCTGTTGGGGGGCTCTGGGGCGGGTTATGGGGGGGTTAAAGGGTTATTTGGGGGGTTCTTGGGAGGCACTGGGATGGACTGGGAGTCCAGACTTAAGGGTTCCTGCGGGGCCCTGCAGCTCCCAGAGAGCCCGTCGGCTCGGTCCCCCCCAAGCCCACAGCCCCTGGCCCCCTCACCCTGCGAGGGCTCTGCCTTGTTTGTCCGCAGGATGACGTAGAGGAGCAGGGTGAGCTGTGGGGTGTTCTCCAGGAAGGTCTCGAAGAGGCGCAGCATGCTGATGTCGTGGGAGAGGAAGGCCATGCGGCTCTGCTCCTCCTCCTCATCCTCCTCCTCCTCCCCCGCCTTTGCCCAGCACACCTTCCAGCCCAGCTTCAGAGCGTGGAGGCACCTGCGTGGGGACCCGGCCCGCGGTGAGGAGTCCCTCCCTGGCAGGACACCTCGAACCGCTCCCGTTCCCGCTCCCACCTCTCCCACCCCTTTCCCAAGCCACGTCCACGCGACGCCCAAGCTGTTGAGTGAAGCTCAAGCGTGAAATCGAACATCGCCCTCGGTAAAAGCCGACGGATGATTTCTTACCCCTCCAGCCCGGGGAAAGCGGAACTTCCCCAAACAGCCGGGAGAGCCCAGAGACAAAGATTTTGGGCGTTCACCGCCCCGGCACCTGGCCTTGGTTTGGCAGGAGGTGTCGTGACAGCGATGGGAGACGGAGCGAAGGTGGGAAACCTCACCAACACGGTTCCGGCTCGCTCCACGCTCTGCCCAGGGGGGACCCTCGGGCATCCGGTTCCCCCCCGTCCCCGGGCGTCCGGATGCCCGAGGGTCCCCCCTGGGCAGAGCGGTAGCTGGAGGGGACTCCCGGAGGTCACGGTACCTGAAGAGGAAGCCGAGCTGGAGGAGATGCAGCGCGGCCAGCAGCCACGGCGGCACGGCGGGTCGGAGGGCGGGCGGGTCGGAGCGGATCCAGAGCCAGCTGCAGGCCTGCGTGGCGAGCGAGGAGCCGGCCAGCAGCCCCAGCACCAGCGCTGCCCAGCCGGGCTGCCCTGCCCGGGCGTACCCAGCCGCCAGCCACCCGTCCGACCCCAGGTCCAGGGCCGCGGCCGCCGTCCCCGCCGCCGCCAGACCCAGCTGCAGCGGCCCGAAGCGCCGCGCCATCCGCCGGCACCCGCGGGCGCGCCCCGCTCCGAGGCCACGCCCCCCCGCAGGGCGGACACGCCTCCCCGGGAGGAAGGCCACGCCTCCCCACGCCGCCAACCACGCCCCCCCGCAGTGTCGAATATAGCCCGCCGGCCCCGCCCCGCTTCCCGGCCCCACCCCCGCAAAGCTGACCACGCCTCCTCGGGCGGTCAGTCACGACCCCACAACGCTGACCACGCCTCCCTGCTTCCAGGCCCCGCCCCGCTTCCCGTCCTCGCCTTCCGCGCCGCCGGCCGCGCCTCCCCGGGCGGATGGCCACGCCCCGCCCACTGGCCACGCCTCCCCATCCCGCCGGTCGCACCTATCCGAAAGGTCAGTCACGCCCCCACCCCCTGGCCACGCCTCCCCGCCCCCTTCCCGACCACGCCCCCGAAGCGCCGACCACGCCTTCCCGCCCCGGCGGCCACGCCCCACTTCCCGTCCTCGCCCCCCACGCCGCCGGCCACGCCTCCCCGGACGGCCTGTCACGCCCCGCCCCCTGGCCACGCCTCCCCTCCCGCCCCGCCCCGCCGCATCCCGAAGCCGCTTCCCGCCTCGGGCCCTGCCGAGCAGAAGGGCGGGCCGGGCGCTGCGGGCGCTGCGGGGTCTGGTGCCCGCCCAGGCTGTGCTCAGCTGCGGGTTCCGAGCCCCAAGAGCTGCAGGCAGAGCCTCGACAGCACCGAGGCTGCTGCTGCATCTCCCCGCCCCGCAGCTGGCGCGCCCGCCCCTCTCCCAGGGGCCCGGTCCCTCGGGGGGCTCGGGGGAGCCACCGGCCCCGGCCGGCGGATGGCCACCCCGTTCACCGGCTCCGGACGGGGAAGCGGCCGGGGCCGGCTCGCCAGGCCCGCCTGAAGGCAGACGCGCAGCGGCCGTGAGTCGAGGGAGCGCAGCAGGGAAGAGCTCTTCACGCTCAGCAGCTGGGGGGGATTTAAAACATGAGAAGAATCATCACGCTTCTTACCCCTTGCTTCTTACCTCACCTTGGGCGCTGATGTGTGAAAGTCTTCAGTCTTCAGTGCCAAGGCCGGCCCTCAGGAATCCCAGGCCCCGGAGGTCAGAGAGGAAGCCCACAGAGAGGATGGTCCTCCCTTGGTCCAGGAGGACTGTGTGAAGGATCACTTAAGCGATCTGGACGCCCACAAATCCATGGGCCCCAATGGAATGCACCCACGAGTGCTGAGGGAGCTGGCGGATGTCATTGCTGAGCCACTCTCGATCATCTTTGAGAGGTCCTGGAGGACAGGAGAGGTGCCCAAGGACTGGAGAAAGGCCAATGTCACTCCAATCTTCAAAAAGGGCAAGAAGGAGGACCCAGGGAACTACAGGCCGGTCAGCCTCACCTCCATCCCAGGAAAGATGATGGAGCAGCTCATTCTAGAGGTCATCATCAAGCAAGTGGAAGAAAAGATTATCAGGAGTAGTCAGCATGGATTCACCAAGGGGAAATCGTGCCTGACCAATCTGATAGCTTTCTACGATGACATGACTGGCTGGGTAGATGAGGGGAGAGCAGTGGATGTCGTCCACCTCGACTTCAGCAAGGCTCTCGACACTGTCTCCCATAATATCCTCCTAGGGAAGCTCAGGAAGTGTGGCCTGGATGAGTGGTCGGTGAGGTGGATTGAGAACTGGCTGAATGGCAGAGCTCAGAGGGCTGTCATCAGCGGCGCTGAGTCTGGTTGGAGGCCTGTAACTAGTGGTGTCCCTCAGGGGTCAGTACTTGGCCCAGTCTTGTTTAACTTTTTCATCAATGACCTGGATGAAGAGTTAGAGTGGACCCTCAGCAAGTTTTCTGATGACACCAAACTGGGAGGAGTGGTGGACACACCGGCAGGCTGTGCTGCCATTCAGCGAGACCTGGACAGGCTGGAGAGTTGGGCAGAGAGGAACCTGATGAGGTTCAACAAGGGCAAGTGCAGGGTCCTGCACCTGGGGAGGAACAACCCCAGGCACCAGTACAGGCTGGGGCTGACCTGCTGGAGAGCAGCTCTGCGGAGAGGGACTGGGAGTGCTGGGGGACGACAGGGTGACCATGAGCCAGCAGCGTGCCCTGGGTGCCAAGAAGGCCAATGGTCTCCTGGGGTGCATGAGGAGGAGTGTGGGCAGCAGGGCGAGGGAGGTTCTCCTCCCCCTCTGCTCTGCCCTGCTGAGGCCCCATCTGCAGTGCTGTGTCCAGTGCTGGGCTCCCCAGTTCAAGAAAGATGAGGAGCTACTGGAGAGAGTCCAGCGGAGGGCTACGAGGATGAGGAGGGGACTGGAGCATCTCTCCTACGAGGAGAGGCTGAGGGAGCTGGGCTTGTTCAGCCTGGAGAAGAGAAGGCTGAGAGGGGACCTTCGAAATGCCTCTAAATATCTGCAGGGTGGGGGTCAGGAGGACGGGGCCAGACTCTTTGCAGTGGTGCCCAGCGACAGGACAAGGGGCAACGGGCACAAACTGAAGCAGAGGAAGCTCCAGCTGAACCCGAGGAAGAACTTCTTCCCTCTGAGGGTGACGGAGCCCTGGCCCAGGCTGCCCAGGGAGGCTGTGGAGTCTCCTTCTCTGGAGATATTCCAGCCCCGCCTGGCCGCGGTGCTGTGCAGCCTGCTCTGGGTGACCCTGCTTGGGCAGGGGGTTGGGCTGGGGGACCCACAGAGGGCCCTGCCAGCCCCTGCCATGATGGGATTCTGTGAAAAGTCACGGCCCAAGCTCGCTGACATTCACGCACCACTAAAGGAAGAACCAGTCCGACCTGGCGTTGCTCACGAGCCAAAGGCAAGGCTGCTGCGGTACAAGGCCACCAAAACAAGACCTTCTGAGTCACCGTTGCGGGGTGTTTCTGGAAGCAGAGCGTGAGCCCACAGGAGGAACCCGCCTGGCAGCAGCCTCCTGGGAGCATGTGGCAGCTCACAGCTTGCACCCACGGTAAGCTGGGGTCTCCGGGGAGGCCTGGTTGTCATCGCTTCGTGAATGTTACGGTTTGGGCTGGGTGAGTGCCAGGTGCCCCCCAAAGCCACTCCATCACTCCCCTCCTCAGCTGGACAGGGGAGAGGAGCTGTGACGAAAGCCTCAGGGGTAGAGATAAGGACGGGGAGAGATCAGTCAGCAGCTATCGTCATGGGCAAAACAGATTTGACTTGGGGAAATTGGTTTAATTCATCACCAATCAAATCAGAGTAGGATAATGAGAAATAAAACCAAATCTTACAAACACCTTCCCCAACCCCACCCCCCCCTTCTTCCCAGGCTGAACTTTGTGGGAACATTCTGTATCAACGAAGGTCGGGATGTCCTTGAGAGCTTCTGAACAAGACTAAAATGAGGACGTTATCAGGTGCAACAGAGGACTTTGGCAGAACTCCCAGAGCAAACGAAGGAGAAATCGTGCACAGCTAAGCCACCCAACTGAATGTTTGGAACAGGCGCGCAAACAATGTCTGTTAACCAGTAAGCATTTGGGTCGGAGCGCGTGGACAGCTTTGCAAGGGTATAAAACGCAGCTTTCTGATAAATAAAGGGTCTTTGATTTGGACATCGCAGTCCGTGTCGTCAGTCTCCTCAGAACTTCACCCCCGGTTCTCTCCCTCCTCCCCCCGAGCGGCGCAGGGGGACGGGGAATGGGGGCTGCGGTCAGTCCATCGCACGCTGTCTCGGCCGCTCCTCCCTCCTCGCTCCCTTCCCCGGCTCCAGCGTGGGGTCCCTCCCGCCGCAGGCAGTTCACGAATCACTCCAGCCTGGGTCCTTCCCCCCGGGTGCAGACCCCAGAACAGGCTGCTCCAGCGTGGGTCCCCACGGGGTCACCAGCCCTGCCAGCAGCCCTGCTCCGGCGTGGGCTCCTCTCTCCACGGGTCCACAGGTCCGGGCGGGAGCCTGCTCCAGCGCGGGGCTCCCCACGGGGTCACAGCTTCCTTCAGGCATCCCCCTGCTCCGGCGTGGGGTCCCTTCCACGGGCTGCAGGTGGAGATCTGCTCCACCGTGGACCTCCATGGGCTGCAGGGACATCCTGCCTCACCGTGGTCTGCTCCACAGCTGCGGGGGAAAATCTCTGCTCTGGCACCTGGAGCATCTCCTGCCCTCCTTCTGCACTGACCTGGTGTCTACAGAGTTGTTCCTCTCACATCATCTCACTCCTCTCTCTTCACTGCTGTTCCACAGCAGGTTTTTCCCCTTCTTAAACGCGTTATCCCAGAGGTGCTGCCACCATTGCTGATGGGCTTGGCCTTGGCCAGCAGCGGGTCCATCTCGGAGCCGGCTGGCCCTGGCTCTGTCAGACACGGGGGAAGCTTCTCGCAGCTTCTCACAGAAGCCACCCCCTTATAGACCCCCGGCTACCAAAACCTTGCCATGCAAACCCACAACAGTGAGACCACCTCAGAAGTCAGAGCGCAAGGGAGACAGGCTCCCCGACGCCAGCCAACCTGGCACAAAAAGACTTTGTAGCAATCACTGCCCTTCCCCGATACATCAAGCTTTTTTAGAGGATTTCCGATCAACGCCACTGAGCTTTTAGTAGAAGCCACTGATTTTGTCTTGGTGTCCAAGCAAGTTCTCAATGCCAAAATCATTCACAATTGCTGATCCATGTGCATTGTGAACTTGTGCTCTCTTCACGTTCCCTTGCTCTCCATCATGACAGCGCTTGCTGGGGACCGAGAAGTCCTAAGAGCAAGCAGAAAAACAAAAAGCAAACACTGCTGATGGCGGAGGCAGGGCTGCGGGCTTTAACACACCGATTGTATTTCGTAAAATCGACTTCCCTGATGGCACAAACATGATCGACGCGGCAGGCCTCCTCGCACGGGGTGAGGTCGTAGCTGACGGAGTTGAACTCGTAGTACCGCTGCAGGTAGCGCGGCTCCGTCGATATCCTCTCCAGCACCACCTGCATGGAGGGCGCAGAGCCGTCGGGGACCTGGAAGGCGTCCGTCAGCCTGTACTCCTCCTCCCACGCCGGGACCTCCTCCGTTCCTGCCGAGGCCACCATGTTGGCACGAGTTAGGTTCAAGTAGTAAGTCACCATGTCCTGCAGGGAGAGAAGACCAACGCGAGGGCGAATCAGGAAATGGTCAGCCCTTGCGTGCAGTGTTTGGCGGGGCCGCGGTCAGCCCCTGCTCCCCGCCACCGGCACGCAGCACCCGACACGTGTCTTCAGCGCAGGCAGCGCACGGCCCTGCCCAGCAAGGGCTGAGCCGCTCCCAGCAGGTGCCTTCTACCGGGATGTGAGCCTGGGGACATGCACCCGCGGTGGGAGCCTCCAGCACTCGCCACAGAAGCATCCTGTTTCGTAAGGGATGAAGGGCTGGCTTTTCCCTGCTTGACTTTCATCTCCTAACAGGAATTTTGAGCTTGGCCTGCTTCAGAATCACTCTGTTCTTCACTATCAACACTGTCCCCTGGCAGAAGCAAGGGCTGGAGCGGTATCACTTACTGAGTGAAGTTATTTTAGCACTCATTTCTCATGCTATAAACATGCAAACAGAGCATCTACAGAGCTGCTTTATCCATTGCAAAGAAAGGCTCAAACAGCCCATCCTCGACGTCTTCGCCAGTAAGGCAGAGGGAACAGAAGCCACCCCTGTAATTCACCTCAACTCAGATCCATTGCAAACGAATCAATTTAGCCAGCAGGGCGGACCCAAATCATTCTCTAGATGGCTGAAAGTTCTCGGAGGGGCTTTGACAAATTTGTCAGTCCCCAGCGGGAAGTTCTGCAATCCACGCTACCTGGGGAGTAAAGCCAGTGTCAAAGGAGAGTAGCTGAAGGCACGAGGAACACGACGGCGCCTGTCCTGCACGGCCCTGGGGAGCTCACCCCAGCAGGCGGCCTGGGCCAGCTGACGGCCGTCCCTTGCCTTCACTCTCAGGCTCCCACTGAACCTCTGTGCCAGACCGGAGCCCGAAATGTCTTGGTTTAGGCTCTCCACTACGCAGCCGCTTGGCTCCTGCGGTCCTGCCTGTTGCATGGAGGAACGAAAACACCCTTCTAAAACAGCAGTGTGCCGCACACGGGGACCCCCTACCAGCACTCGAAGGGTGTCCGGATCGTACTCGATCACCCGAATCCCGGGGTTGTTGGCTCCATTGACCACTCCAGGTAACGTTGTTTTCCAGGGAGTCACTCCCGGGGCCAGGAACATGACATTGATTGGAGAACCTTAACAGAAAGGCAAAGCAACCCATGAATGGGAGGCCCCGGCTTGGATCACGAGAACCACGCTCAGCAAAGGAGACCCAGAGCACTCTCGTTACGACTCGTAACCCCAGTGCATATATTCGTAACTGCTCCCTCGTGCCCCAGCGAACGGCCAGAAGCCGTCGACAGGATGCAGGCAAGGAGCTGCAAGGGGCTGAGGGGAAATGATGAAACTGGATGCAAACAGGCCGGTGGGCTGGGCTACAGGCTGGGGATGGAGATCACAGCCACTGATGTCTCTTGAGCAAACATTTCACAAGCCTTTTCCAATTTCTCAGCTGCATTCACCTAACAGCTACTGAAAAAATCTCATTGACAGTGATTTTATGGGGGCTGGCAGAGCAGTCATGCAAACGGTCGGGTGGCCAGAACTGGTACCTGTGTCACTGTAAAACATTCGAAAGCTGTCCGTGTGATGGTGCCCAAAAAACTGGGCAGCAATCACTCTGTGGTGCTTCTGCACGATTCTCAAGTATCGTTCATTAAAGCCACTCCGGAACCAGGGCTTGCCTCGCTTCTTCTCGAAGAAGCCCGGAGGGATGTGTCCCACGATGTAGACCTACAAAAGCAAAGAGCTGCAGGGAGCGCAAAGCCCACGCGTCCCTCAGACTTGCTGTGACTGCATAGAGGGGAGAGCGGGAGCGAGAAGAGCTTCCAGGCTGGGAGAAGCCCTCTACAAATTTTGTTTATTCATTTCTTTTAATACCATTTCATCTGCTCGAGAGGCATTGGTCAGCGTTTCTTCCAGCCACTGGAACTGCCCTCCAGGATCTTCCTCACCAGCCGTCTCGGCGTTCTGGTCGTAGTACAGATTGGTATTGAGGACAACCATTCGCCCGCTTGTGCTGGGCAGCTTCTCGCTGTAGAAAGCTCCTGAAAAACGCAACCAGCAGGGAAAGAGCTGGAGGTCTGGTCAAACGGGTTGCCGTGACCCCAGATCCCATCGTGTTCATCCCTCCCAGCTCTCCTTGGCAACTGCCACAGCAGAGTCGCTGTCTGGACAAGGTGCCAGCAGCGCTCGGGCCGCGCCAGGACGGGGATTTGAGCGACTCTTCTCCCCGCGTACCTCCCGTTGTGCTTACGCCTTGAAGGCGAGGGGAGACCCTGCCTGGGGACAGCATGCAGCACCACGAGCTGGGCAGCTTTCTTAAAAGACCTTTTTTCTCCCACTGAAGCTCACTACTCCTCATTCCCTGTAGGGATACTTTCCAGTAACTCGAGGAAAGCAGGAGAGACTAAAGCATAAAGAAATGTCTTTTCTTGCAAGTGGGAGAATGCGGTGCCAGAAATCAGCATTAAATCAGACCCTTCCTCTGCAAATACTCTACAAATACTGTTGCTCTGAGCATAGACGCAGGGAAAACCACTCATGGTATTCTCCTAACCACCCCCATCTCCCCAGAGTGCTGCCAACGTGAGCCGGCAGTGCCACACCTGCTCTGAAAAGAGGAACAGAAGCATCATTCAGCCAGGGACGCCACAGCTCAGCTGTTCGCTCGTAGATCCTGTGCTCCTTCCCTGGAAACTGATTCTTGGGGTGGAAGTCATGATTGCCCATTGCCGCGTAGACCTTAGTATCTAGAGACAGAGGAAAGGAGGCCCAGGGGAATCCACGCTTGCGTCGGAGTTCCTCAGCACCAAAGCTCCCTGAGGCACTCACAGACTCAGAAAGAACAGCACGGCTTGAGAGCCTTGCAAAGCCCACCACCCACGGCGATGGGGCTGCAACGCTGCAAAGACCATCCCTCCTCGGGACAAAACACCCCAGAGCCACGGCTTTAAGATGAGTCGGTGAGCTTTCACCATCAACAACGCTCCTACCCCCACTGCTGACGTGGAAGGAAATCTTGCAGCCTTTTCTGTCTTAATGACTAATTACAGAAAGGTTTATTTTCCTCTTTTCCGAGCTAACCCAAAACAATGAGGACACATCAGATGCCTCAATTCAGACACGCCTCACACGTACAGGAGGAGGACAAACAGGTCCTAACAACCACAGCGCTTCCACGCCTTTCCCCTTCCCAATTCTGTGGTGTCTCCACCCTGGTAAGCTCTTCCCGTGGGACTCTGTGCCCCTCTCCCCTTCACATCCCTGCAGCTCCTACCTGGAAATGTCTCTTTTATCAGAGAAGTCAGATTTCCTATGATGTGCAGAACCTTTTCTTCTCCAAGATCCTCATCGGGGACGTGCGGGGTGTCATCTCTAGAAAAACCAAAGCAGCACAGTCACTGTCTGTAACTAACGTGGCATACGCTTAAAGTGATGAGCAAGGCAGAGGAAGCGTCTTACTCCTCTTTCTGCCTCCTAGAAAACAAAGTGGAGGCTTCTGGGGGCAGGAACCAGCGCTATGTTGACTGGCAAGGCACTGCAGGAGTTTCAGGGGATTGCCCAAAGTGACAACAGACTCCACTTTATCTTGAAAAGCCTACACACAAGCATATGGAGTGGAGGCTCCCTTGGCCTCAGTGCGTTTAACAGACACTAAAGCTGACTGGAAATACTGCAAGTGAGAGCGTTTTGCACTGTCAGGTCAACATCTGGTTGGCAGCAGTGCAGCAAAGCTGTCTGAGCAGCAGGATAACGACTCTCATCAAAATGAAGCAAAGCAGTGCCCTCAGTAAGGCAGCGATCATCGAGCTCTGCCTCCAAAAGCGCCGCAGGCACACGCTCCTTTGCTTTCACTAACACGTGTATGGCATTTGCAGATGATGCTGGGCTGTCAATATCGAAGAGGAAGATCATAATTCCAAATTATATCATAGAACTGGGAGAAATAACTTGGAGGAAAAAAAACACCGACATATAGTCGTAAGGACCAGTAACTACTTGTAAGTAGGAACACTCATCCGCAGAGACAGAAAGTGAAAATGTGGGGCCAGGCAACAGCTCTGCGAACGAGGACTGGGGGTTACAGCGGATTGCAGGACGATGTTGCGCTGTCAGAAGGAATGCAGACACTACAAGGGGACACGGACGCTCACAATAATCATGCAAAATGAAGCTTTTCCTGCCTGTAAGTGGTACTGAGGACTCCTGTGGAGTAGGGTAGCTGCTTCTGGAGACCACACTAGGAGAAAACATGCTCCATTTGGGGAGGTTCCTCATACTCCTAAAGCAGAACAGCCCCTTTCTGAGAGCAGTCTCCCAGGTGCCTCTCCACAGCGTGAAGGAAAACGCTGTCAGAGTGCTGAGCAACGCTCCCGTCCCACCGCCTCTCGCAGACAGGGCCCGGTGCACCGACCGAACGGGCGTGTCCCATCCCCCAGCGCTGCTGGCACTCAGAGCCCAGGTGGAGCCAGGCGGGGCTGGCCACAATGACAGAGTGAAGGAAGGGGACTGGAGCATCTCTCCTCCGAGGAAAGGCTGAGGGAGCTGGGCTTGTTCAGCCTGGAGAAGAGAAGGCTGAGAGGGGACCTTAGAAATGCCTCTAAATATCTGCAGGGTGGGGGTCAGGAGGACGGGGCCAGACTCTTTCCAGTGGTGCCCAGCGACAGGACAAGGGGCAACGGGCACAAACTGAAGCAGAGGAAGCTCCAGCTGAACCCGAGGAAGAACTTCTTCCCTCTGAGGGTGACGGAGCCCTGGCCCAGGCTGCCCAGGGAGGCTGTGGAGTCTCCTTCTCTGGAGATATTCCAGCCCCGCCTGGACACGGTGCTGTGCAGCCTGCTCTGGGTGACCCTGCTTGGGCAGGGGGCTGGGCTGGGTGACCCACAGAGGGCCCTGCCAGCCCCTGCCCTGCTGGGATTCTGTGAAGGGCAGAGAACAGATCCTCTCCTCCCCTCGCTGCCGGGGCTCGCTGGATCCTCTGCCCGGGGTCGGGAGGCCCCGTTGCCATCACGCTCTCCCCCACGCCTCCATTTTGCATCGCGAGGCACCTCCCCACCTCCCCCCTCCCCAACAGGGACCCCGCGCAGGGACCCCCCGGGCCCGGCACAGCCCCCGCGACGGGCGCTCCCCCCGCGGCTATGCAGCCGCCCGCCCCGCCCCGCGGCCCCCGGCCCCGTCCTCACCCGGTCCAGAGCACGAAGTCCGGCCGCGGCAGGCGGCTCGCCATGGCGCGGGCGGCCGAGGCGAGCAGGCGCCAGGGCGCGTCGCAGAGGTAGCTGCCCCAGGGCCCGGCGGCGGCCCCGGCCCGGGAGCCCCCCGAGGGGCACAGCCGCCCGCTCGCCGCCGCCGCCTCGTAGCCGGGGTCCCAGTGGAGGTCGGTGAGGTGCCAGAAGCGCCCTGCGCCCGCCGGGAGAGCCGGGGCTCAGCGGGGCGGGGGGCGCAGCCCGGCTGGGGCCCCCGCCCGACCGGGGAGCGGGGCGCGCTGCGGCCCCTTACCTGACAGGGCCGCGGCCAGCGGGCACAGCAGGAGGAGCGCGGCGGGCGGCATGGCCAGCGGCGGCTGCCGGAGCGGAGCGTGCCGTGCCGTAAGGGGCCGGGCCGGGCCGGGCCGGGCCGGGCCCCGCCTCGCCTCGCCCCGCCCCGCCCCGCCTCGCCTCCCTCCGCCTCGCCTCCCTCACCTCAGCGCCGCCGGGCAGCGCCCGCACTCAAAATGGCGCCGTCCGCCTCCTCGCGCTCTCCCCCTATTGGAAGGATCCGGAAGACGAAAGGTCTCGATTGGCCGCCGGCCGGCGGAGCGGCGCTCGCGGATTGGGCAGAGACCGGCGGCGCGAGGCGGGGCGGTGCGCGCGGGCCGGCCGGAGCCCGTCGTTCGGCCGCCGCCATGTGGAGCGGGCACGGTGCGGGCCGGGGCGGCGGGGCCGGGCGGGCCGGGGCCGGGGCAGGGGCCGAGGGGCGGCGCGGGGCGCTCGGCGCCGCTGGCGACGGGACGGGGGGGATCCTGGGGCCGCCGCCGCGCCCCGTGATGGCGGCGGCAGGGAGGGAGGGCGGGCGCGTCCCCGCCACCGCCTCACGGGCTCTCCCTCCCCCACTCAGGCACCTTCGATGGCGGGTACGGCGCGGTGGGCGCCTCGGTGCCGGCGGGCGGCTACACGCAGTCCCCGGGCGGCTTCGGCTCCCCCGGCGGTACGCAGGCGGAGAAGAAGCAGGTAGGCCGGGAGCGGGGCCGCGGCGGGGCGCTGGGCCGCGGCGGGGAGGGGGGGGCTGTCCCGGCGGCCCTGACGGCCCCGGCGGCCCTTGCAGAGGCTCCGCTCGCAGAACATCGTGCCCTGCACCGTGTCGCAGCTGCTGGCGGCCGAGCTGGTGGACGAGACCTTCCGGATCCGCGACGTGGAGATCTCGCAGGTGGGCGCCGGCGGGAGGGCTGCGGGGGGAGCGGGCCGGCGGGCCCCCCGCTAACCTGGTCCCGCCGCCCGCCCGCGCAGGTCACCATCATGGGGATCATCCGGCACGCCGAGAAGGCGCCGACGAACATTCTCTACAAGGTGGACGACATGACGGCAGCCCCGATGGACGTCAGGCAGTGGGTCGATACGGACGTAAGCGCCAGATTCCTTGCGAACCTGCTGCTTCCAGAGCTTTCGGGAGCGGTGAAGAGGGAGAGCTTCCCAAAAAGGTGTGGCAGTTCTGAGGAGGGGTTTAGGAATAACGTGCCTCTGGAAGCCGAGGGAGATGCTGCTGTAGCAGCCATCCCTGGTGCTGTGCGCGACTCTTCTCCTGTTTTGTAATTCATACGTGGTTCTACAGCCAATCCCTTTGAATACTTTTTCTTGAGTTTAGCTGCTGAAGCTTGACTGTGACGCCGCAGCTGAACCACGTGAACAGTGGACGCTCATAGAATCATAGGTTGGAAAAGCCCTCTAAGATCATCGAGTCCAACCATCCCACCAACACCACCACACCTGCTAAACCCTGTCCCAAAGTGGCACATCCACACGCTTTTTAAACCCCTGCAGGATGGGGACTCCACCACTGCCCTGGGCAGCCTGGTCCAATGCCTGACCACTCCTTCAGTAAAGAAATTTTTCCTAATATCCAATCTGAACCTCCCCTGACGCAGCCTGAGGCCATTGTCTCTTGTCTTATTGCTGGTTACTTGGGAGAGGAGACCAACACCCACCTCACTACGACCTCCTTGCAGGTCGCTGTAGAGAGCGATAAGGCCCCCCCTCAGCCTCCTCTTAGGAGGAGAGGGAGCAAACGGAGACCTTCGTGTGCGGCTCAGTGACCGAGGCAAAGCTGTGTGCTGATGACTATCGTCTTGTGTCCTGGTGCATGCCTCCCGCAGTGCTGATAATTCTCACTGCTGGTATAGCAGGCCTTTACAGCTAGCCCACATTACGGTAACGTGCATTTGAAGGCGAACAGTTGAGTTTAGCTGAACAATATTTGGAGAGTAGTTAGGCAGACATTCAGCTGGCTTAACTGCAAGTTTATCGTAACTTCAGAAAAGGTTCTGGACTGCTTCCATTCCCTTAGCCAAGGTATGTAGTTGGACACCTGCTTTTTTACTGTTAGAGGGATCTTTACTTTTGTTGCTCTGTGAAAATCTCTCCGAGGTAGACAGAGACAGCAGAGCAGACAGCTGGCTCTGACTGCTGTCAAGTGTACAGTATGTTCAAATAAGCAAATATTTTTTTTCTCTTGTTTTCTGTTTACGGTTATGTCTACCCAGCTGCTCTTGCTGGACGTAGGAACGCGTGCCATTTGTGTTTGCTGGAGATAAGCCTCCTTTCCTAAGTCATTTATTGTGATAACTGAGAAATGGAGATGTGGGTCAGCAAAACCTTCCTTTCTCCTTTTCCTCTCTGCTAGGAGGCAGGTGGCGAGAATGTTGTGGTACCTCCAGGAACTTACGTAAAAGTAGCTGGTCACCTCCGTTCTTTCCAGGTGAGACCGTGGTGCCCCTCTCTGACTCCTCAAGTGCCGAGGCTGGAGCAGTGCCGTGAAGGAGGGGTGGTCTGGCACGGCGTTAGTGGGCTCCCTTGGAACATCCCCACAGTCGTGGTCTTTGCTCATCCCTTCCTGTGGACAAATCCTTGGATGTATTTTGCCAAGGGTGTGCTCAGTAACACTTTAATTGTTGCTCAATGCAGAGGACAGAGGGCCCGTTCAGAGCACCGCTCTGCACCAGTGTGTTGTTCCCAGCGGAGCAGAGTGCTGGCCACCAGGTTCTGGGGTGTTTGCACTGCAGAGCTCAGACCATGTTCTGGTTAATGGGGACACTTGTAGCATATTGTGTGATGGGGTGGCCTCGTAACTAAATATTCTAACTAAATTTATGAATAAATATTCAAATAACGGTGCGTTAAAGCAAAGTGCAGCAAATCACCAGCTGGTTAGAGAGGGAAGCTACCCTGTCTGCATTGTCTTGCAAAATCACGTATGAAAAAGTAAGTTGGAAGATTTTGGGCTGGTTGCGTGCGGACGAGCTCCCTGCCCGCTGCCGTCCCTGTCGCTGGGGAGGGTGCTTGGGTTGGCTGGTAAGCGTGTTCTGTGACGCGCTTTTTCTTTTATTTCTCTGAAAGAATAAGAAAAGCTTGGTGGCCTTTAAGATCATGCCTCTGGAAAATATGAATGAGTTCACCACACACATACTAGAGATTGTCAACGCGCACATGATCCTCAGAAAAAATCTTATGGTACGTATTCGAAAGTCCTGATTCTGTCTTGGTGCTTCCTGGTTCTCTCTCATCTTCTGTGGGAATTGTACGCAGGCTGTGGGGCTGGAAAACGTGAAGCTGTTGGGGGGCTGCAGTGGAGGTGTGACAGCAGTCCTGGTTTCCTTGGAGAGAGGTTGCGTTGCAGTCCGTTTCCAGCGGTTTCTTTTAGGACTCTGTTTTTAAGTACTGTTTCTCTGAAGTAACACTGAGTCTTTAATGCCGCGGGCTCGTGGCAGCCTGCGTAACCGCAGCGATTTTCCTCTCCTCACTGCAGTCAGCGTCAAGAGTGCCTCAGTCGTTCTCCTCCGCTGGGATCGGCGACATGGGGGGCTACGGAGGGGGAGGCAGCCTGCCCGTGAACGGACTCACAGCGCATCAGAGTCAGGTGGGTGCAGGCAGCTTCTCCGGGAGCGCAGCAGGCGCAGCAGAGGCTGCTGCGGCCCGGGGCAGGGCGAAGACGTGCAAGCTCCGTTCCTCTTTGGGGACAGATAGTTCTGCCTCAGCCTTGCTGTCTGTCGGTGGTGGGGAAGCTTCGCCGCGTGCTGATGGTGGTTCACGCTTTTCCAGGTGCTGAACTTGATTAAAAACTGCCCTGTCCCAGAAGGGATGAGTCTGCAAGAGCTGAAGCTTCAGCTCCACAATATGAGCATGTCAACAATCAAGTAAGTGCGAAGAAACGCAGGGTGTGCTGGGAACCAGGCAGTGCTTCCTGGAGGCTGGTAAAAGGAGGCAGAGAGGAAAACAGTGGGCAAGCCTAGATCCTTACTTGTGAAACAGCACTGGTAATTTATAGAATCGTAGAATGGGTTGGGTGGGAGGGGACCTTCAGAGGGCATCCAGCCCAACCCCCCTGCAGTGAGCAGGGACATCTGCAGCCAGACCAGGGTGCTTGGAGCCCGTCCAGCCTGGCCTGGAGTGTTTCCAGGGGTGGGGCCTCCACTGCCTCTCTGGGCAGCCTGTGCCAGGGTTTCACCACCCCCATGCTAAAAAATTTCTTCCTTCTATCCAGTCTAGATCTCCCCTCCCTTAATTTAAAGCCATTGCTCCTTGTCCTGTTGTTACAGGCCTTGCTTAAAAGATTGTCCCCATCTGTCCCGTAGGCCCCTGTAAGTGCCGAAGGGACTGGATTTCAGACGTTCCCAGTACGATGCAGTAGGGGTGATGGAAGGGGTGATAAAATCCCTCGCGCCCTCTGCTCCAAACAAGCTGCTCAGCAACTCGGTAGCAAAGCGATAGGTACCTGGGAGCGGTGCAGGGCCGCCGCAGTATTTTCTCCTGCTCTCTGCACACCGATGAAAACTTGGGCGTAGACCGTTTCTGGTCTCCGCTCCTTCGCTGCCTCTTACCGCTTCTCCTCCCTGAGACTTAGAAGAACGGTGGAGCCTAAAGCCAGTAATTACCGTCCCTTATCGTCGCGTGTTCTGCCCCTGTGAAGCAGAGCCCTAGGTCCTGCTGGTACGTGGGAAGTCCCAGAGCGGTGGCCTTCCCGTCTGCGGCAGGCGCAGTCGGAGCTGCCGGGGAGCGTATTGCCACTGCTTTGGGGAGCTTTCCCTCCCCGCCGCGCCGTGGAGCAGCACTTCAGCTGCTCACAGGACACAGCCCCCGAGAGCCCCCTTGGCTGGTGCCAGAGGGGAGCAGTAGGGATGGGGCCCTTAAGTGGGAAATTCCTGAGAGAAAGCCGTTAATAGGAGCTCGTTAGCAATTCCCTCTTTTTTATTTTTTTATTTTTTTTTCCTTCAAAGGCAAGCAGTTGAATTCCTCAGCAGTGAGGGACACATCTACTCCACTGTGGATGATGATCACTATAAGTCGACGGATGCTGAGTGAAGTTACTGCCAGCTGGATTTAGTTCTAAGCAAATGCTTGTCCGTGTATCAAGTTCTCCTGCCGAGCTTTGCGCCGTGGAAGGGGATCCCTGCCCTCTCTAGCCTGTGAAAGTCCCAGTTACTCTGCGAGTGCCTCCTGGCAATTCGAGGACAAACGGAACGTAGAGGATTCTGGTAACTGGGCTCCAGTTTATGCTGTGACCGTGTGACTGGAAGCGTAACGGGACGTGGAAGACTGAACTCCTCAAAGCTTCAGAGCCCTCAGTTTGTGTTTGTCTCCGCAGAGGACGCCTGTGGGAGAGAGAAGAATAATCTTGTCCTGGGCAGACTGTCTTTTGTTTCTAGAGCTCTTTCTCCTAACTCAGCTTTCATTCCAGGTCATTCTCCAAGTGGGTAGTCAGGAGTAATATTCCACTAATGTACAGTAATCATGAGTAGATTTTTAATTGGTTTAGTTTATGCATTTCAATCTATATTTGTACTATGAGGTGATCTTGTTACTAGAGCTTTCGAATGTTTCCAATTAAACTTTAACTTGGGTAGGCTTGGATGTGCGCGTGGTTCTGGCGGCTTCTCGTCGTCCCTGGAGGAGGTGACGACCATCTGCGCTGACACAACCCGGCCGTGGGGCTCGGAGCACAGCCCCTGCTTTCAGGGTTTCTTTAACTAGCGTTATTTTTTTTCCTTAGCTTTTGAAGTAAATTGCTTTAAAAGGTCCAACTGAAGTGAAGGTCTGGACACTAAGAAATTAAATAATCGTTGTGCTGAAGAAAGCTCCACGTTGTATCCATGTTCCAAATATAGCCAGGATCCTTTCTGCCACCGAAGTTCTGCAGCCGAAGCTCAGATGAATTAGATCGTGTAGTACACGTTTTTCTTTTTTAAACTATTTTCAAAGCATAACAGAGTCCCCCCTAAGTCAGGAAACAGCAGGGTTGGTGTTGGTGATGTGCTGGGGTGGAGGTCACAGGTTTGCATCTCCTGTTTCTCTGCCCAGTGCTGCCCTGTTCAGGGAGGCAGCGTGCCGAGGGCCACTGCTTCGGCGTGGCTCTGTCCTCTTGGTCGTGGTGGGTATAATGCAGAGTTACAAACTGCCTTCTGGGCATGGCTTCGCGTCGGTTAACGGCAGCGTTTCAGGAGTTCACGAATAGCCAGGACTGTTTTTCACCACGACCCGCAGAGGAGCGTAGCTGTGCTCGCAAGAGGAGCCACGGCTATAGTGGGCAATGCCTTGCTGAAACGTGGAGCGCCAAGACACCGGAACGCGCTGGCTGCCTGCGGGGTGGGAGCCCGGTCTGCCGTGCCGCGCTGAGCTGCCCCGCGGTCGCTGCCTGCGGAGCGTGGGGGGCTGCTGGGGGAGCAGCGACAGCTGGGGCTGCTCGGCTCCGGGTGCTGCGGGAGCTGCGAGCCGGGGGGCTTTGTCACCTGGGACTGGTGAAGCGACCCGGCTTCGAAGAAGTGGTTCCTCCCTCTGCGCACATCTGGGGCCGGCTGCTGGACCCACGGCATCTCCTTCTGGTGTTAATCCCGGGGCAAACCCACGCGTCCTGCCGGGCTCAGAGGCTCAGCTCTGGCCCACGGCGCGCTCTCGGGGCTGCCTTGTGCAGCGGCTGTGTCGCAGGTGAACGTCAGCGGACGGAGCCTGGTGGGTCTCGAAGCCAAAAGCCCGGTCGCTTCCCTTTTGCAGAGCCAGAGAGGGAAACCAGCCCAAGCCCAAGCTGGGGCTCCAGGCAGCGGTGTTAACGCGATCCTCTCTGCAGCGCTGGGGCTCTGCCCTAGGAGTGAGGAGTGACACGACCCAAAAACTGAGCCCAAGCTGCTCTTCACTCGGAGAGGGGAAAAACAAAACCCAATCAATTTGATCTTAAATGAAATTTAACATTTATTTTCTGGGCCTGCTTTGAAAGACGAGGAGCGCGGTGCGTGACGCAGGAGTGAAATGCCTGCTTGCTCTCGGTGTAAAGCTCTCCCCTCGTCAGATCTTTTCCCTTAATGCACGTCAGGACTGTGAGGTCTTTGCCACTTCCCAGGGGCTTTGCCAAACTTCCAGTAAAAGGAGAGTTTGAAATTTGGTCCTTGTTTGGCTTTCAGGTCATTTTTTGCCTCCAGTGCCACGAGTGCAGCAGGAGCCTTTGTAGGCACCAAGACTGCAAGCGCATGACGAGCACGGTGACAGGCGGGAGGGGACTGCGGAGGCCTAGGACGGACGCTGCTTCCAGTTGTGAGTGCAGTTAAAAACAGGTGAGAAAGCCAGCAAAACCCAAAGCCACCATGTTTTTACAGTGTTTCTACAACCTTGGTGGGAAATTCGGCCAGAGTGAGAAGTGAGTTTGTCTGCACTTTATGAAAGTGCGGCTTCTGCCTTGTGACAGCGGATTTCTGACGTGCAGTTGTACAAATGTGTCACTCGGTGGTTTGAGCCCCAGCTGGGCAGCGCTTGCACCTCGTCACATCTCCTCCTAACCCTGTCCCACCCCGCGCGCCAAACGGTGTCTGGAGGTGCTGGCCCCAAAGCATCTCTGTCTGGAAGCATCTGTAACCCCAGCCCCGACGCCGTGGCACTGCAGCGGAGCAGCGAGCTCTGTGTCCCAGGGCCTGGGCTGGCAGCGTGGTGGCATCGCAGTGGCCGCCCAGCCGTGTGCTGGTCTTGTGCTGGCGGAGGGTCACAGAATGACAGGATGGTCGGGGCTGGCAGGGCCCTCTGTGGGTCACCCAGCCCAACCCCCTGCCCAAGCAGGGTCACCCAGAGCAGGGGGCACAGCACCGCGGCCAGGCGGGGCTGGAATATCTCCAGAGAAGGAGACTCCACAGCCTCCCTGGGCAGCCTGGGCCAGGGCTCCGGCACCCTCAGAGGGAAGAAGTTCTTCCTCGGGTTCAGCTGGAGCTTCCAGCACAACAGCGGATTTATTCCGTGCCCGGGGCATACGGGCTGCCTGCCTGTGGGGAAAGCGGGCACCTTTCTGCCGGCGGGAGGCAGCTGGAGGTTGTGCTGTGGATCCCTCGGGCTGGGTTTAGCCTCTGTGAGTAACTGACGGCGGGTGAGGGCTCAGAGTGTTTGGAGGCTGGGTGGTGTCCAGAAACTAGAGGACTAGAAAGGAAAAATTGTCTGCGTTTTGTGAACTGTCTTTTGAATGCCGTCATCAACACTTTCGTAATCGTGTTCAGGGCTGTCGCTCTCGGTGCCTGGAAGGGAAAAGAGAGCACAGCCTGCAGACACGCCGCAGCACGGACTGCGGCCGAAACCCCGCGGGGGACGCCCCGGCCTGCCCTCCCCACCTTCCCGCCTCGAGCTGCGCCCGCACACGGCGGGGATGGAGGATGTGGGGGGAGCAGGGGCCTCTCGTGGTGTGGTGGCAGCTGCTCGGCCACCGCAGACACCAGCCCTTGGGGCCACAGGTCCCGCGAGCCAGGGAGGGGAAGGCGTTCCATGGCGGACGGGGGCTGAGGGTTTGTCGGCGGTGTTCATCGCCCGTGAGGTCAAGCCTTGCTTCCCCAGGTGCCACGGTCCCCATGTGGGATCGGAGCTGAGGTGGCCCCCCCGTGACTGTCCCCAAGGGGATGGGGCAGACGCCCCATGGGTTCCCCACATGGGATGAGGGGATGGGGCATCCCTGCGGGTCCCCTCAACTCGTGGGAACCGAGGCCGGGGCAGTCGCCCACGGGTCCCCCCTTGCCCGTGGGACAAGCAGGGGCCCAGGCACAGTGGGGATGCGGGTGTCCCCGCCCCGGGTCCCCACCGGGACGACCCGGCAGCACCCCCGGTTCAGCGCGACGCCCCAACGCCGCTGCAGGGCCCTGCCCTCCCGCCACGGCAGCGACCCCGGGCTCAGCCCCACCGAGGGACCGGGGGCCTCACCTGCATCCCGGGGGGGTCCCCGCTGCCTGGGGGTGCCGGGCTGCCGCGGGGCCGGGAGCGGCGGCAGCGGAGGAGCCGAGCGGGCGCTCCTGGGCGGGGAGCCGGGGGCCGCGGGTCGCCTTGCCCCGGGGTGCGAGGCTGCCTGCGCCGGCCTGGGGGGCCGCGGGGGCGGCGGGGCCGAGGCGCGGGGCAGCTGGGCCAGCAGCCGGTAGTAGAAGGCCTCGGTCAGCTCCTCCACGCGGGAGCGGCGGGCGCGGGGGGCGGCGGGGCGCACGGGCCCCTCGCTCAGCAGGACGGAGAAGTCCATCCAGCGCGGCGGGATCTCGAAGGCCTCCTCCGGCTCCTCGCGGAAGCTGCCCAGCAGGAAGGGCTGCTCCAGGCGGGCCTCCAGCCGCAGGGCGGGCAGCGCGCCCAGCGCGTCCCGCTCCAGCGCCGGGTCCGGGGCCACCACCCGCACCTCGCAGGGCAGCGCCCGCTGCTGCAGCAGCTCCGCCAGCCCGCACTTCTTCCCACCGCGCGCCTCCTCCACGAAGCCACCCCCCAGGTGCAGCGGCAGCAGCAGCTCCTCGCCTTCCTCCTCCTCGCCCTCCTCCTCCTCGCCGCGGCGGTGGCAGAGCAGCCGGGCGCTGGAGCCGTCGCCCCGCAGCCCCCGGGCCTCCAGCCGGTCGCCCACGCCGAGCGGGGGGACGTCGTCGCCGCGGCCCTCGCAGTCCCGCGTCACCACCACGCGCAGCCGTTGCCCCGGCTGCAGGCCGGCCGCCAGCTCCCGCACCCCCGCGAACTGCCGCGGCCGCCGGCGGAACCGGCCCTCGTAGGCGCTGGAGAGGAGGAAATGGCGGCCGCCGCTGGGCGCCGAGGCCAGGACCCGCCAGGCACGGGAGCAGCCGTGGAGCTGCAGCCGCTGCCCTCGCCGCAGCCGCGGCACCCAGGCGCTCTCGAAGATGGCGGGGCCGGCCGGGCCCTCCAGGATCTCGGCCTGGGCCGGCAGCGCCTCCGCCATCCCCAGCAGCTCGCTCAGCAGCAGCGGCCGGGCGAAGCGCACGTCCTGCGCCTCCTCCGTGACGTCCTCCACGTCCACCTCCAGCGTGGAGGGGATCTTCACCACGTCCCGGCGCACTGCGGGGGCAGAGCTGTCCTGGCCCCGGCGCTCAGCCCCTCCCTGGGCCCGTGTGGGGCAGACCCCCGCCTCACCTCCCCCCACCTCACCCACCCACACCGCGCGCGTCGGGGTCCCGGTGCCGAACCGGGCCAGCCCCCAACCCTGCAACATCCCCATCCCGACCCCCAGCACCCCGCAGCCCCCCAGCACCGCGCCCCGACCCCCAGCACCCTGCAACCCCCCTGGCACCCCACAACCCCCCAGCACCCTGCCCCGACCCCCCACGCCCCTGACCCCCAGCACCCCGCAACCCCCCCACGCCCCCAACCCCCAGCACCCCGCAACCCCCCATGCCCCCGACCCCCCAGCACCCCTCAACCCCCTGCGCCCCTGCCGCGACCCCCCAGCACCCCGCAACTCCCTGCACCTCCGACCCCCCAGCACCCCACAACCCCCAGCACCCTGCCCTGACCCCCAGCACCCCGCAGCCCCCCGCAGCCCCCCGCACCCCCGATGCCCCGCAGCCCACCGGCCCGTCCGGACTCACGCTGCATGGCGGCGTGCACCTCGTAGATGGGGTGCAGGAGCAGGGCGCGGGGGCCGATGGCGGGGCACATCAGGGGCTGTGGGCTCCCGTCCCACCGCCCCAGCGCCTGGAGCAGCGTCAGGCCCCGCTGCCCGCCGCCCTCCCGCCGGGGACCCCGCGGTGTGGCGTACACCCCCGGGTCTGGGGCAGCCTGAAAAAGACCTGTGGGACGACGACGCTGAGCCCACGGGGGCTGCGAGGCTCTGCCCCGCGGGATGCGGGCTGGGGCAGGGCAGCCACGCTCACCCTTAAACGTCGGTGGCAGTTCCGTCGTCTGCCCTGTCTCTGTGTCCTCGCATGTCACCTTCTGCAGCGCCACGGCCACAACTTTCAGCAGGTCGCCCGTCGACAAGCAGCACTCGTTGCCCGAGACCTCGTACACGGACCCTGCGGGGCGAGGAGGGAGATTGCCTCAAGGAAAATGGCTCCACCAGCATTTCACAGAACCGCAGAGTGGTTTGGGTGGGAAAGGACCTGCACATATCACCTGGTCCAACCCCCCTGCCACGGGCATGTCCCCTGCAGGGACCCCTGCCCCCAGCCCAGGGTGCTCCCAGTCCCGTCCAACCTGGCCTTGGACACTGCCAGGGAGGGGGCAGCCACAGCTCCTCTGGGCACCTCACGGCCCTCTGAGAGCTGCCCCTACCACACAGGGGGGCTTTGCTCAAACATGGGAGGGAGGGGCAGAGCAGGGGCCCGGGACGAGCACAGAGACACGGCCCAGCAGGCAGCGGTGGGGTGAGGAAAGCCAAAGCCTGCCCGGGGCTGAACCTGCTGAGGGACGTTGCTGTGGGTTTGCGTGGCAAGGTTTTGGTGGCCGGGGGCTGCAGGGGTGGCTTCTGTGAGAAGCTGCGAGAAGCTTCCCCCGTGTCTGACAGAGCCAGGGCCAGCCGGCTCCGAGATGGACCCGCTGCTGGCCAAGGCCGAGCCCATCAGCAACGGTGGTAGCACCTCTGGGATAACGCGTTTAAGAAGGGGAAAAACCTGCTGTGGAACAGCAGTGAAGAGAGAGGAGTGAGATGATGTGAGAGGAACAACTCTGCAGACACCAGGTCAGTGCAGAAGGAGGGCAGGAGATGCTCCAGGTGCCAGAGCAGAGATTTTCCCCCGCAGCTGTGGAGCAGACCACGGTGAGGCAGGATGTCCCTGCAGCCCACGGAGGTCCACGGTGGAGCAGATCTCCACCTGCAGCCCGTGGAAGGGACCCCACGCCGGAGCAGGGGGATGCCTGAAGGAAGCTGTGACCCCGTGGGGAGCCCCGCGCTGGAGCAGGCTCCCGCCCAGACCTGTGGACCCGTGGAGAGAGGAGCCCACGCCGGAGCAGGGCTGCTGGCAGGGCTGGTGACCCCATGGGGACCCACGCTGGAGCAGCCTGTTCTGGGGTCTGCACCCGGGGGGAAGGACCCAGGCTGGAGTGATTCGTGAACTGCCTGCGGCGGGAGGGACCCCACGCTGGAGCCGGGGAAGGGAGCGAGGAGGGAGGAGCGGCCGAGACAGCGTGCGATGGACTGACCGCAGCCCCCATTCCCCGTCCCCCTGCGCCGCTCGGGGGGAGGAGGGAGAGAACCGGGGGTGAAGCTGAGCCTGGGAACAGGTGGATGACAGCTAGGAAGTTTCGTAAAGTATCGCATGTTGTGCAAGCCCCAGTCCGCCTCCTGCAGCCCCCCCGCGCCCTGTCACGCTGTGACAGCACCCAGGGCACGGTCTGCAAAGGGAGGAAGCCCCCGGCCGGGCTGCGCTGCCCCGAGCACAGCGAAGCCTCGCACCCTGGGTGCAGAGACCCGGCGAACTCCACGCACGCGTGGCGGGGCTGGGCCCGTCGGCTGGCAGCGAGGCGCAGACGCGCGTGGCTGTGGGTGCCCTGCGCAGGACCCCAAGGCTCTGCTCGTCGCCGCCGCAGCACCGCGCCAGAGCAGCTCTGTGACACAGAACAGGACCAAGGGCGCAGAGGAGCCGAGGAGCGCGCGGCTGGGACAGGCGCCCGGAAGGGGCTGAGAGCAGCAGCAGTTTTGTTCAGCATCTTGGGGACCCACCAGAATTTTTGCTAACAAAAATCTAGAAGTAAGGAGATCGTCAGTAATGGCAGGAAATCCAGAAGCGTTCAAGAAACATCACGGGTGCAGGACGGCAGATCTGCAGGGTGCAACACTGACTGATCCCAGGGCACTCTGATCCCTCTGTGAGGTCCAGCACCGTCCACCAGCAGCCAAGGGAATTCCCAGCCAGGAGGCTGGCTGAGGGGTCTTTGCTGGACTGATGCTTCTTCCTAAGGAATCAGGAGTACCTGGAAGCTTGTACAGCCCACGGCCTGGAAAGCTTCCAGTGCGGGGAACTGTGCGGGAGTCGTAACAGAAGAGAAAAGCAGCGCAGAAGAGCACAACGGGAATGGCTGGAGGCTGAACCGAAGTAACTCAGACAAGGAACGTCGCAGGAAAGATTCAAGATTCAGTGCCTGACCATGCTGCAAAGGGACGGGGAAGCTGTGCCTTTCCTGGAGCAGGAGCTCCTCAGGCTGCGCTACCAGGTCACGATGCCCTCCAGCACGCGCAATGCCCCTTCTGCCCTTAAATCTCTGCATCCATCGAGCTGCTGCCAAACCTCCTGTGCAGCCCCAAGCTTCTCCCCTCCCTGAGACGAACTCATGACAAGCCCCTTGCTATGCAAAGCAGAAAGCATCAGCTACCTCGCCACGACGACCAGCGACTGCTAAACAAATTGACTGCTGCTGTTGGAACTGGGGCGTTTTCACTCGTTTAGCAAATATTAAGATGTTATCAAGGCTGCCAGAAGTCTTTGGGGAAGCTAAACACCCACCCCAGCTGAGCTACAGAGAAGCACTGAGAACCTCCCCCCGCTTCTCCTACTCTTCAAAAGTCAGTGCAGCCTGCACAAGTGCCACAAACCCTGCAAGCCCTGACGGTAACGGCCACACCGCTGTTGCCGGGGTCCTGCTGTGCATTCCCAGCTTGTTTGGGAGCCCCAGCAATCCAGGAGAAGCATTTGCTAATTCCTGGCTCCGTTTCACCACCAACACTGCCACCAGCTGAGGAAGCCAGGCTGGTCAAGGCTTCTCCTTGACCTAAGATGTCTCCAGGGACATGGCCCAGGACGAAGCGGAGAGCTCAGACCAGGCTGCTCTCTGCGCCCTTGCTGGACTCCTTGCGCCGGGGCCGGGAGCGACGCCGTCCCACCTTCCCCTGGCTGCTGAGCGTACGGCTCCGTCCCCTCCAGACCCACCGCCCGCACCCACCGCCCATCGTGATTCCCTGCCCGGGACTGTGCACGCAGTGGAGCCCCTTGGCTGGTTCTCGGTGTCCCACCGAAGGCACTGGGGCACTCTGCTGGGTGGGCACCGGGGCTCGGAGGGAAGGGTTTCGGCGAGCAGCTGTGCCTTAGGCACCGGTGTCTGGGGGTGGCACAAGGACCTGTGCCTCCCCCCGGGCACGGCCACCCCGGCGGCAGGGGACCAGGGCGGGAGAAGGGCTGCACAGGGGGGGAGGTGGCACAGCCTTGGGGCACCCTGGGCAGGCAGCGGGCACCCAGCACTCACCTTGGAAGTAGACACCGGAGCAAATCCGGAGGATGCGGGGCAGGGTGGCGGGGTCCAGGGAGCGGATGTATTCCTGGAAGGAGAGGGGCTCCATGGCCGTGCTGCTGGGTGCTCCGGGGCAAGGAACTGTGTGGGAAGCAGCTCGGGGCTCTGCTTTCACTTCTGCCTACCTTTCACTTCTGCTTCTAGCAGCAGGAACTTCTCCCTCTGGCCATAGACCCACGCTGCTCGCAGCTCTCCAGCGTGCACAGATTGACCTGCTGCCGGGACAACCCTCCTCCCGGCCCCCAGCACCCACACTGCTTGGTGGCCCCTGGTCCTGGCTCTGGTGGGAACCAGAGGGTGGTGCTGAGGGTGGCTGAAGGCCTGGACCCCCCCCAGCTCTGCCGTGGTGCTGTCCCACCCAGACCGATGCTCCCACCTGGGCTGTCCCCATCTCACACCTCCCATGAACCACCCTGCCCTATGCTGATAAATATCTGCAGGGTGGGGGTCAGGAGGACGGGGCCAGACTCTTTCCAGTGGTGCCCAGCGACAGGACAAGGGGCAACGGGCACAAACTGGAGCACAGGAAGCTCCAGCTGAACCCGAGGAAGAACTTCTTCCCTCTGAGGGTGATGGAGCCCTGGCCCAGGCTGCCCAGGGAGGCTGTGGAGTCTCCTTCTCTGGAGATATTCCAGCCCCGCCTGGCCGCGGTGCTGTGCAGCCTGCTCTGGGTGACCCTGCTTGGGCAGGGGGTTGGGCTGGGGGACCCAGAGGTCCCTTCCAACCCCACGCTCTGTGTGGGACCAGGCAGAGTGATGGTGTGTGGACCAGAGGGCAGGTCTGGGTGGACCACGCTGGGGAAAGCCAAGGGCTGTGTCCAGGCAGTCCCCACCCCTCACAGACATGCAGGCACCTCCACCCCGCTCCCCTCGGCTCTCAGACCCCGCTCATCCCCAGCTGCGTTCAGTGTGCGGAGGAGAGGGCAGCTGGGGGTCCGGACTGCGTGTCCAGTGGCAGCGGCAGCCGTGGGAAAGGCAGAGCCAAACTCGCCGGCCCCCGGCGCAGGCAGCAGCACCCGCCTCACCCTCCTGCAGAGACGGCCCCGTCCTTCCCCAAAGCAGCCGAGCACGGTCCCCGTGGCTGCCAGCCCCAAGGTGGAAACGGAGTCCTGAGAGCTGCCGCTCCTGACGAGCTTCATCTTTGTAATGATTTTCCTTTAACTGGCCCTACGAATCAAACTGAAGCTGCAGGCTAGGAACACCAGCAGAATGGGACTTGATGTAGAAATGAACCTTGGAGAAAGGTTTTTTTAAGTAGATGATGCAGAAAAAAAGGTCTTTCTGCTTTGACTCCAGCTGCTGAGGTCAGCGGCACTGAATGTGAATTTGTGTCTCCTTCACTCAGCAGCGGATGAAGCAATCAGAGGGACAGAGAGTGCTGGCTCATCAAGATTCCTCCCGCGCGAAGCAGTTTCGCCATGCCACGCAGGGTGTCACAGCAGCGGGGACGTGTAGAGGACTTTAGGTCAAACTGACACTTGGAGCTGGACTGTCCTTGGCAGCAGAGCAAGTCAGACATGTCAAGGTCTTGACAGCCTACAAGGATGGAGCTCTGTCAAGAGCTGCACCACCCTCCCAGAGAAGATGCCTTCCTAATGCCCACCCTGCTTCTCCCAAGTTGTAGATGTGGCCATCGGCCCTCACTATCATGTCTGCCATTGCTGGGAAGAATTTGGCTCCATTATGAGCAAAATTGTCCTTCAAGCGGCTGCAGACTGCTGTTAGCTGACCCTTCTCCTCCTCTTCACCAGACAAAACCAGCCCAGCTCCGGTAAACACTCCTCGCAGGTTGTGTGCCCAGCCCAATGACCATCTTGGTCGCCCTTTGGTGGTCACTCCTCCACATCCCTCTTGTTGAACTCGGGGTCCAACACTGGGTCCATTACTCATGGCAGGGATAGCTTCCCTTGATCTGCCAGCCATGGTCTGGTCTTAGTCCTGCACATGGTTTGCTCCGTTCACAGCATGGGTACAAGTGTGGTGGTGTGCATTGAAGACTGAGGATATGGGGGAGAAGATATGAGAACTGTCATGCGTCAGCCCCCAGCATTTTGCTGGCTCTCCGGAGGGGGCTGACGCGTGACAGTTCCCCAGCAGGACAGGCTGTCCCAGGCAGGCAGGCTCAGCACCGTGCTGCTGGGGCACTGCAAGATTCACCGCTGGGCAGCAGCACACAAGCCCAAGGGAACCAGAGGAACGAAGCTAAAGTGGGTAGCAGAGCCCAAGCAGCAGAAGTTTAGATGCTGTTAGTTTTATCATCGTGAAATGGGAATGGGACACAGTGCCTAGGAGAAATCTCCTTTGTACCAATAGCTGGGAAGCAAGTGTATCTCAATGTCTCAAATAATGCCAAGAATCCCTGAAGGGCAGGACCAGACTCACCACGGGAGGTCAGGAAACTCGGTACAGTACAGAGAAGCCCCCAAACCTCCAGAGCTTGTTCCTCTGGGAGTGTTTTGCAGCTCTAAGGCAGAGTCCAGGGAGGAGCTGAGCAGACTCTGGGAATCGCAGGGCAATGGAGGAGCCAGCAGCAAAGGTCTCTGCACACCAAGTATCCATCCCTCCCTCCCCATCCAGCCGCATGCGCTGAAGCCTGAAACGCTGGTGGCAAGGCTGCCTCCAGGGCCTCTCTGCAGGGAACTGGCGACTGCGGCTGTGGTGGGTGTCCCTGGCAAACCGGGCTGCGGGGTTTTAGTGTGGCTCAGACCTGTGTTGGCAGCTTCAGGAGAGGACGCGGGTTTCCCCAGCTGCTGTGCTGGGCTAGTTCAAAACGGAAGAGCCTGGCCACAGCCAGCCCTGCCTGCCTGTGCTCTGCTGCCGGCCCGGGGAAAGTGGGAGGGTGACAGGGAACAGAGGGATTTAGTTAAAAAATGAGTCATAGAAAAATATGTCTAAAAATACAAGGTCACTCCAGAAACCAGAAATGTACAGTGGCCTAAACCAGACAGCTCAGCAGCCCATGGTTCAGCATGTAACAAGCTGGCTGTGGTTGGAGAAGACACCAAAGACTGCCTGCTCTTTTCTGAGGTTTCCTCCCAAGGACATGTGAGAACACCAAGCAGAGCCAGCACAGAGGAAAGACCCAGCGCTCGTGCAGCTCCCCGGGCTCTGCCCATTGACACGGTGCTGGGATGCTGCTGGTCCAGCAGCCCCTGATCCCAGGGCTCAGGGAAAGAAGCTCACGGGCGATGCTGATACCCCAGCTGCAGAGCGTGGTTGTGAAAGAGCAGCTGGGGACCCTGTACGCGAACCTCCATGGGAATTTTGGAAAAATAAAAAGGGTCATGGAGGTGTCCAAGCACTGGACACAGATACAATGAGCATGGCCACGGAGAGCAATCCTGCTCAGCTCAAAAGCCCACTGGCTCTGGAGGCTTCTAGGAGCAGCTCTCCATACTGCTGAGCTCCAGCAGTGAAGAACCAGGGCCTGGCCACGGTGTGTCAGGGCCAGGGAGGAAGCAGCATCTCTTCAGGGACGGGGAAGCGCTGCAAGGAACGGGGAATGAGGAGAGGCAGAGACATGTTCAAGGCAGCTCACTACGGGCCAAGCGGCTGAGCGGCTCTGCCTGGGGCCAACGATGCCTGCTCTCCCCTCGCCGTAGCTCAGCCCCGAGCCTGATTTCACCAGGGGATGGGTGAAGGAGGTCATTGCTTTGTAGTTACCCAGAAGCATCCATAGCAGACCCGCGGGCTTTGGGATGCCTCCAGGAACAGCAGAGTAGGCGCAGGAGGAAAAGGCAGCAAACCGGTCAGGGCTCTGTCATCCCAAACGCAGCTGAATAAATGGGTGGAACATTCTTGCTTCTGCTCGGCCCCAGGCTGGTTCCCGCTGCCTGCAAGGGGGGGAACAGGCCAGCCACCACAGGGCCTTAGGAACTGCTGCTTTATTTCACACGCTAATCGAAAGCAGCCCTCCCCTCCCCACCGCAAGCCAGCACTCCGCAGGGGCTGAGGAAAGGCCCTTCTTTCCCCATAGCTGGCATTTCCCTGTCAGCCACCCAGGGCTTGACGTCAGTGGCAGGGAGCGTGGGGTAGCGTGGGCAAGTACCTGGGGCGGTGGGCACCTCTGGTGCTTCGGGACGTCAGCCCTGAACAAGTGCAGAAACCTGAAGAACCAGCAAAGTGTCTGGAAGAAGGACGCTGCCACGCTGGCGACTCCAGAGAGACACAGAGCTCTGCAGCGCGCTGGGGCCTGGCCCACGCGTACCGAGCCCCGTTCAGCGCGGCTCCGTGCCCTCAAGGGGAGCAGAAGGTCTCTGGATCTGACACAAAACGACAGGCGCCGTGGCTGCCCCAACCCCGTGACGGGCACTGCGGCTGAACCAGAGAACCAACCCGTGCCGGTTCCGGTCACCCCTACACACCGTAAGAAATATCGGACGTGAAAGTCAGCTCGTTCAGCAAGGGAAGAAACTGCTACTAAGAAGTGAAAGGAGGAAGAAGTGGACAAGGCAGGCTACTCGGAAGCAGGGCCATCACGAGAAGAGGAGGAGGAAGAGGCAGAACTCACAAACGAGGCGGTAACCACCCGGTCCCTGTCCCTGAGAGCTGTGAGAGACGTGAAAAGACTTCAGCCCTCGTCCAGCGAGCACGTTGTCAGCTGGCTGCTCCGGTGCTGGGACGACGGGGCCAGACGCCTGGAATTAGAGGGCAGGGAAGCCAAGCAGCTGGGATCCCTGGCCAGGGAAGGGGGCATTGACAGAGCGATTGGAAAAGGGGCACAAGCCCTCAGCCTCTGGAGGCGACTCCTGTCACGCATGAAGAAAAGGTGCCCCTTCAAGGAAGATGCTGTAAGTCACCCAGGCAAGTGGAGCACCACAGTGAGAGGTTTCCTGTAGCTGCAGGAATTGGCCATGCTGGAGGTGATTTATGATGACCTGGGGTCCAGATGAGTCAAGTGCTCACGAGCCACGTGGCTGAAGTTCGTGCAGAGCTGTCCTGGTTTCGGATGGGACAGAGTTAATTTTCCTCCCAGTAGCATGAGAAGAATGCTGAAAACACTGATGTTTTCAGTTGTTAAGAAATCAAGGACTTTGTCCAGTCCCATATTTGGCCGATGTGCAGGTGCTGGGGGGGAGCACAGCAGCCAGACAACCCAAGCTGGACAATGGAAATCTTCCATACCATAGATGGCTTGTTGAGCTGATAAACGGGCGTTGGCTGGTGGGCACGAATATTCTATTTTCTGTCAGTTTGAATCCTCTCTTGCCTTGGAGTTCACACTTTTCCGTGAGTTCAGTCTTTTTTCAGGATTTCTGCAAAATTCACAAATCCACAAGTTGTTGGTTCTGTAATACTGCTGATATGGCATCTAGCATCCATAGTGTGGATGACACAGTATTATATAGCAACTATCATCATACAATTCAAATAATTGGCTGTTCTCACACAAAATCAAACCCCCATGAGGTACACATCAGACTTCCCCATCCTTCCACATCACCCACCAAGTGCACCCCGGTCCGTGAGCAAACGCGATCCCATGGATAGGTTTGCCTTTGCCCGTGGCAGGACTAACCCAGACTGTCTGTCCTAGCGTATTCTTCACGTGCACTACGGGGACTTCATCCCCTTCCACAGGACATGGAAGTTTCGACTGGGCAGGGCCAGCCCAGTTGGTGAATCCTCTGGTGTTAACAAACCAGGGGGCCTTTGCTAAGTGAATGTCCCGGCGTTTGAAGGTCCCACCCCCCACTGCTCTCAGAGTAATTTTTAGCAGTCCACTGCATCGTTTGGTTTTCCCAGAGGCTGGCACCTGGTAGGGGATGTGATACACCCACTCTGTGCCATGCTCTTTGCCCAGGTGTCTATGAGGCTGTTACGAAAGTGAGTCCCGTTGCCTGACTCAGTTCTTTCTGGGGTGCCATGTCGCTGTAGGACTTGCTTTTCAAGGTCCAGGACGGTATTCCAGGGGGTGGCATGGGGCACAGGGTAGGTCTCCAGCCATCCGGTGGTGGCCTCCACCACTGTGAGCGCATGGCGCTTGCCTTGGCGGGTTTGTGGCAGTGTGATAGAATCAACCTGCTGGGCCTCCCCATATTTATATTTCAACCACGGAGGCTTTACCCACTTGGCTTGCTTGACTGCAGTGCATGTTTCACATTCATGGATAACCTGTGTGATGGTGTCCATGGCCAAGTCCACCCCTCAGTCTCGAGCCCATCTACAGGCTGTGTCTCTTCCTTGGTGGCCCGAGGTGTCATGGGCCCACCGAGCTATAAACAGTTCACCCTTACGTTGCCAGTCCAGATCCACCTGAGCCACTTCAATCTTAGCAGCCTGATCTACCTGGTGGTTGTTTTGATGTTCTTCAGTGGCCCGACTCTCAGGGACGTGGGCGTCCACGTGACGGACTTTTACAACGAACTGCTCCAGCCGGGCAGCAATATCTTGCCACAATGGGGCCGCCCAGATAGGTTTGCCTCTGCGCTGCCAGTTGTTCTTCTTCTATTGCTGCAGCCACCCCCACAAGGCATTGGCCACCATCCAGGAGTCGGTGTAAAGACAGAGCACTGGCCACTTCTCTCGACTGGCGATGTCTAAAGCCAGCTGGATGGCTTTCACCTCTGCAAACTGGCTGGACTCACCTTCCCCCTCGGCCGTTTCCACGACTTGTCGTGTAGGGCTCCATCCAGCAGCCTTCCACCTCCGCTGCTTCCCCACAACGCGACAGGACCCATCCGTGAACAGGGCAGACTGTTTCTCATCTTCTGGCAGCTGGTTATACAGTGGGGCCTCTTCAGCATGTGTCACCTCCTCCTCTGGCGATGCTCCAAAATCTTTGCCTTCTGGCCAGTCCATGATTACCTCCAGAATTCCTGGGCGACTGGGGTTTCCCATTCGGGCGCGCTGGGTGATCAGAGCGACCCACTTACTCCACGTAGCATCGGTGGCATGATGCGTAGAGGGGACCCTCTCTTTGAACATCCAGCCCAGGACCGGCAAGCGTGGAGCTAGGAGGAGCTGTGCTTCAGTGCTGACCACTTCTGAAGCAGCTCGAACGCCTTCATATGCTGCCAGAATCTCTTTTTCAGTGGGAGCATAGCGGGCCTCGGAGCCTTTGTATCCCCGGCTCCAGAACCCCAGGGGCCGACCTCGAGTCTCCCCTGGTGCTTTCTGCCAGAGACTCCAGGTTGGGCCGTTCTCCCTGGCTGCGGTGTAGAGCACGTTTTTAACATCTTGCCCTGACCGGACTGGACCAAGGGCTGCGGCACGACCTGTTCCCCGTTCAATGTGTCCAAAAGCCTGGCATTGCGCAGGGCCCCGTCCTGGCCCCACACTTTGCTCGGGGCCGCATCCCACCGCGGGGCAGTGAGTGAACGGCTGGTGTTCAGCTGCCAGCCAGGTTAAACTGCAGCACCGCGATAAAGCTGTTAAGAGACGGCAAGAAAAACGCAAAACCTCTCTAACAGATGGGCCCAGTGATATCAAATGAGGAAAGCACTGGCAACTGTCCCTAGCCAGAGGGCTACTATCAGCCCCACACAGTCGTCGTTTGCAAAAGACAGCCTGGGCAGAAATGCTCCTTTTACCAGGGATGGGTTATTCGTGGAATCGGTTATTCTCACCTCCCCCAAAAACCCACATAACCCAAGGGGAAGTGCAGGGCCCACAGCAACGATTCACACAAGCCACACGGAGTTTCTGCGCTCCTAGGCTGACGAAGGGAAGAGCAAACAAGCCCTGCACGCGAAGGCGAGGTCCTCCTGCAGCTGAACAGCTCACCCGAGGCCTCCAGCAGTGCTGTCCCCCGGCACAGAGGCGGCCGCTGAAGAGATGTGCCCACGCATCGTTTCAGCTTCCACTGAGCTCGCTGGCAGCACCTCCGAAGAGCACTTAGAGTCAGTGCCGTGCAAAGAGCTTTTCGGCAGCTGATGCTGGCAGGAGACATAAGCTTTACCGCACGATAATGGTCACCGAACCAGTGGTTCCATCTTCTCCAGTCAGCACTGGTTGATTGTAGCTTTTCTCTTGATAAAGATCCAAAGCACACCATCAGTTACCTCCCCGCTGCTCGCTACGGGCTGTACTCGGTGTCAGATGGCGTTGACAGTCCTTGGTGCCACCGAAACCCTGGCTGAGCCCCGGGCAAATCTCTGCTGTGCCCCAAGCAACGCCTCAGGGTCTGCGCTGGAATGGCCGGCAGCCGGGCTCTGGCTCCGCGGACGGCCGCTGTGAGCTCGGGACAC
Organism: Opisthocomus hoazin; assembly: GCF_030867145.1. Taxonomy (NCBI): domain Eukaryota; kingdom Metazoa; phylum Chordata; class Aves; order Opisthocomiformes; family Opisthocomidae; genus Opisthocomus; species Opisthocomus hoazin. Next base: position 7,970,164 of record NC_134430.1, on the reverse strand, counting down.
CCTCCCCGCCGCGCCGCGGGCTGTTGGCTGCCCTGCCACTCCCTGTGCGCCCGCAGCAGACGCTCAGGGAGACACAGTGAGACGTTCTGCCGCGTCCCCGCGGCTCAGCTGACAGCTGGTGGAGTTCCTGGAAGAACACACCACTGGCTTCCTGTTCTCACCCACAGGGTACCGTGCCACCCCACATGACATCAGAGATTTTATCACCATTTATTTCTGCCTTCAAACTTCTCACTTGGGCTTGTGACACTCATTTTCTTACTCTGCCCATTTTAGCCACTACCTTGGCCTCTGGACAGCATTCCCAGGCTCAGAGAGGCAAGATGTTGAGCTGTCAGCAGCCTTCATTGCACCAGTCCTCCCACCCATAGCGTTTAATCTCCATTTCCTTCATGTGGTGTGGCTGGAAGAAAAGGTAAGCGAAGCAGAGACACAGAAGCACTCATGGACAGGCAGATGATCTCCGTGCTGCAGGACAAAGGAAAGCTCCCATGGAGAAGTCGGGAATAAGCCTTGAACAGGCCAGCGTCAGGTCACGGGGATGAAAATCACACCAATCATGAGCAGCTACAGGGAGCAAAGTTGTCCTCCTGCTCTTCTGGTGTCCAAATTCAACCGTGGAAACAAAGATTACCTAAAGAAATTGCCTTCCAGGGCACCAGGCAGACAACTGATATCAGGCAGCCCCCAAGTCATCCTGCACTGCTTGTGAAAGTCCTGAACTTTGCTGTTGTTTGGCTGCAGCTGGGGGCCTGAAGTTACAACGTGCGGGAAGTCAGAGCTCCTCAGACAGATGCAGGAGCTGTGATCCCACAAGCAGGGCCCCAGACAGATGAGCACAGAAGACGTGAAAGCCACCATCATCACAGAATCATCACAGGTTCAGGTTTGGGTTGGAAGGGACCTTATAGACCATCCAGTTCCAACCCCCCCGCCACAACCAGGCTGCTCCAAGCCCCGTCCAACCTGGGTCTGAACATGACCAGGGAGGGGGCAGCCACAGCTTCTCTGGGCAACCTCCGCCAGGGCCTCACCACCCTCACAGTAAACAATGTCTTTCTTATATTGAATCGAAATCTCCAATCTTTCAGCTTCAAGCCATCACCCCTTGTCCTGTCACTCCAGGCCCTTGTAAAAAGCCCCTCTCCAGCTCTCTTGCAGGCCCTTCAGGTACTGGAAGGCTGCAACAAGGTCTCCCTGCAGCCTTCTCTTCTCCAGGCTGAACAGCCCCAGCGCTCTCGGCCTCTCCTCACGGCAGAGGTGCTCCAGCCCTCGGATCATTGCTGTGGTCAGGGGATCACATCAGCTGCTAGGACCCAGGAAAACTGGTCTTAGCCTGAAGCATCCTCACCTTGAAGGTTTGTAATGGTCCCTGCAGTGGAGCACAAACCTTCTCTGACCTGTCAACAAGCAAGAATTATCAGAGCTACCTGAGGTATCAGAGTTGAAGCAGACAGTGGAACCACTGCTTAAGCAGCCCATTTCCTGGCTTTTCTTGATTTTTCACCAAACCCTGAAATTGTGAAGTAACTGAACACTCTGGTAAGCCTGTGTGGGAGAGCTTAATAGAGAACGAGCTCCTGGTAGCCCTTGAAGTTGTAAAACCAGTACTTTCACAAAGACACTGGAGAAAATTGTTTGTGCCTCCTTTCAGAAAGGACTTGCCCTGGGGTGCTATCGGCACAAACACACCCCTCTCAGCCAAGATATGGGTCAGAAAGGACTCTGCGGCCAGCCATGACCAGAGCTGCTAGGTCACTCCAGTATCACTGGCCAGCTCCTCAACGGCCGGCACACACGCAGACAGCTCCCCATCTGGGCGTCTCTGCAGGGTGACGGTAAACAATGTGGGCCATGGCAAGACGTGTCAGAATGACCAGAGCAGTGCTTGGAGCACATCTGGTATTTATGAGTTCCCCCTCCTCTACCATCCTGCAAAGGTGCTTGAAACCTTTCACAGACGTAGGTGAGAATACATGACAAGACAGCAACACACAAGAGGGTGGACAGCAAAGAGTCAGGCTCTTCAGCTGCTTCTCCCTTAAAGCTCCTCTGAAGAGGACATCAGTTCCGGGAAATTCCGAAGAAGCACAAGACAACACGGAAGCAACCATCAATGCTGCTGGAAAGCTACAGCTTTTGTGGAGCAGCCAGGAGCTCCCAGGGAGGCAGGGGAAACATCATGGTTAGTCCCAGGCACCAACGTGATGCTGGGATGTGAGGTACCTCTTACTGCTTTACTGGTTATGGGACCTCCAGGGAAGGCTAATTTAGAAGACTGTGTCCCAAAACACACGGTTGTCTATCCTGAACTTGCCACAATCTTGCTTCACGCTCTCCGCCTTGCACCGCGTTCCTGTCCCCTGCACCAAGCAGGCAGGTCCCAGTGACAGCCCATAGCTCGTATGAATGACGAGCTGGTCCTGGCATTGAGCAGAACTGAAAGCAGAAACTTTTTTGCCCCCCGTCTACCTACAACTGCCAGATTAAGACAGAGTTCTGAGATCAAAAAACCTACAAATTACCTGACTGTATTAGACTGCTTTTGAAAACAAGCTCTTAAACAGCATCTGACCCCTGAGCCCAGAAACAGCCGTTACACAGCCGCAGCCCTTGGCTTGTCTGAAGCCACGTCTTCCAGTCCAACCCTCTGCCGTGGTCCTTCTCAGTGCCACTGAGTGTTTCAAAGCGCTTGGTGTAATTGCACAACCCGCCAGCACACTCACCTGTCCTGTGCTGGAAGCTATTCCTGCTCTCCTAAAAGGCCCCAGGGAGCAGTCACCTCCTCTCCAAGAAGCCATTCTTTCAGGCACGGCGTCACAAGGTCTAACACGTTGGTATCTTATTGCGCAGCTCACTGGGAACGGAGCAACTGCTGTCAGCTCATTATCAGCTCCTGGGGTGCCTGCTGGGTGCTGCACTCTTGCATTTCAAAACCAAAAGAGAGAAGAGGGGTTACAATGACAACCCAGTGTATGCTGCAAGGACAGATGTTCCTGGAAAACACTGCCATTATTCTTTAGCTCAGTCATTTATTCAGCTGCAAATTCTTCTTCACTTCTTTGTTCCCGTTTCTGCATTCCACACTGCAGAGAGCGCTTTACATTATCATGCAAGCTGACTCCTTCTAGTACTTCCTTTAATACAGGAAATTAACTGCTAACCACACCAACACTTACAATAGACCACAAAGTCAACTACCACAACGCTAACTACTCCTGAACCTGTACCCACTATTTCTACCTACAGCAGATCAGCAGCTTGCACGTGGATTGAGAAGATTCAGCCTTCTGCTGGCACACGATGATGAAAATACAACTGCCCCAGCTGCTTAAAGGGTATCGCTGGATTGAGAAGAAATACTAACCTATAGCCTAAATATTACCAAATTCAGCAAAGTGTGGGAATCCATCTTAACCCTACACTGCAGGCACCACAGTTACCTTTCACGAGGCCCCAGTTTACTGGTTTTCACCACAGCTCTCCCCAGCGAGCCCAGGACTGGCTGCAGAGACACAGTGTGACAAGGGACGGTGCGTGTAGGCTGCCCAAGGCCACTCTACAGGCCAGAGGCAGCACGGCGGGCAATGCGAAGAGCAACGCCGGGCTCTAGAATGTAACTTTTGCAGAAAGAGGATTGTGCCAGAACCAGATAAAACTTTACTCAGAAAACAAAGGCAACTGCTGTTCACAACCCACTGTTCAGCATCACTCCTGCGTGCAGCAGTGCAGCTAGGCAGCAAGGCAGGTCACCGGCAAAGAAGCCGGCGCAGCTTTAAGAGCTGCAGCCGGAGCCGGCGGCTACGAACGAGACCTGCGGGGACAGCTGGCACTTTGCCACGGCAAAAATCCTTCAGTCAGCCACAGAACAACGCAGAGTCTCAGCTGCAGAAGTGTAGACTGGGAACGAACACACTACACTCTCCAAACTGGCAAAATCTGCATTTAATTTACAACATAGTAAAGGTTACAGGTAGAAAGCTCAACAGAAAGTGTGAAAGGCCTATTACATATTACACAAGTGTACAAACTTCTGTACAAAGCCCCTGGATGTTACACCGTCCCCTCCGGTACCGGCCAGCTACGGCCTCTAAGCTCTAAAATAATGAGAGCTTGTTCAAACTCAGGGAGGGGAAGAGCTTTAAAAATCAACGAGCAGTAAAGCTTCCCTTTTCAAGAAAAATCTTGCAAAGAGCCACTTGCAAAAAAAAAAAAAAACAAAAAACCACCAACAACCCAAAACCCTCAAATCCCCACCCATCCACCCCACCCCCCACAAAAAAAACCAAAATGGAAAAAAAAAGAAGAAGAAAACCTGTTCAACTTTTACTTGCCCTAACTAGTCTTACCCTAAAGAGTTGCCTTCATAAAGCAGACTGGCTGGAAAAAGAAAATTCTACATACCAGAAACAAGCAAATCTAAAACAAAGGGAGAAAGATTTTAAGAGCCAGCACGGAGTGTTTGGAAGCAGAATGTCTGAGGACTGAATCGTATTCGATAGCGACTAAACACGGAGCGGCACAGCTGTGTCATGAGGAAGGTCCTGCATTCGCCCACAGTCTGAGCTAGGTGTGACGGTGCGGGGAGGGGAACAAACCAGTCTCTAAAGCCATTGCTCTTGTAAGGGGGGTAGCTAGCAGCTCACTTTCACCTCCGTAACACGACAGAAGCAACCGCTCTGCAGATGCAGAGGTCACGCTGACTGCAGAGCCTCTGTCCAAACCAGGTCCAGCACCCAGCGCCGTCACGCAGCGCCGCTCCGGCAACCACCGCCTTCCACGGCCCTGCTGAGCCAGGGAGCTACGGGGCTGCACACAGCGAACAGCCGGGCACGCCACCGGCACCCGAGTGCACGTCTCCTGAAGGAACCCCCGAACAAAGGAATGTGACTACGCAGCCGAACTGCATTACAGAATGTGAAAAACATCCAGAGGAAAACTAAGAAAAACAGAGCTCTGGCCTTACCTTGTGTTAATACACAGTGTCTGAATAGGCATGAATTAGATTTTGAAATCTAAAATTGAGGATTTGAAGGGCTAGAGCGACAATCCAAATCAAGCTTCTCATTTTATTCAATGGGAAGAAGTGATGAAGTAGTCAAAAAATGTAGCATTATGAGACCAACTTGCGCACTGCTTTATTCAAGACGAGGCAGATCCTCTACTGAGAGCTCATACTCTAGCTTTAAGTAGCACTCAGTTCTCACCCAGTTACTAGCAGTGGGCAGATTGTGGTTTCAGTCATTAAACATGCAAGTCCTCTGATGCTGCCGACGGTTGCTCGTTTTTGCCTGTCTCTTGTTGCACCTCACATGCACTCTAAGCTCTCAAGTTCCATTTGCAAAGAAAGATGAAACTAAGTTAAAACGGCCACCAAGTTTACGAGAAACTGTTCTCCTCTGTGCTAACTCCACCTTCAGTTATCACAGCGGGGAGAGTCAATGCTACTCTGCTGATCACCGTTTGTCCACCAGCCACAGGCTCCTAGGCTGGCCGTGCTCGTTCGCTGCCATCAGCACCGACACAAGCTCGGATTCACCCACGTGTACACCCTTATCCCCCCCACCGCACTCCAGCGGACAATGCTGGACCAAGCTAAGGAAGCCCACCTATTTCTCACCCATCTCAACTCCACGTTCTCATGAGCTAATGGGATGCTGTAGTGTTTTAGGTGGAAATTAAAACAAGCTGTAGCCAAACAAGACAAAACTAAAAAGATAATGCCCCACACTGGTGGGGTTTTGAAAATGTAAAAAATAAAAGCTGACCTGTATTTTGCTAGTTTTAGAACTCAAACAAATGGGATTTCTGAAAGGCCTGGCCCCACAAACATTCATCTCTGATACTGCTGACCTGCTGTGAGCAAATCCAGCAGGAACAACATTACTCATAGTAAACACGACACCTAAATACACAAATTTGTAGGGTCATGCCATAAATGATAGTTAAATTGTATGACTCTGCCCCTTCAACTTGCAGATCAAAATTCAGAGTAAAGACCTCCGGCCAGATATTTTGGTTCAAAAGGAGTTGGGAGCTGTATTTTTTTTTTTTTCCTTTTAAACAGACATATAAAAACGTTTGAAGACAGATCTTTAAAGGATATTTCACTTCTCCAATCTTGGTATTACATCTGGTTAGGACACTGAAATTTTAAAAAGACGATACCGCACATGAACAGTTTATGGAGTTCGTGACTCCCACCCTCCCTCAACAAAACCCAACTCAGATCAGCAGGGAAGGGGTCGGCTTCTTGCCCGGCCATGCCTCCTTTGCGTACTTCTTCTTCTTGGGTTCATTCACAGCTTCAGGATTAAAGACAGCAGGGTTTGGAGCCGGGTTCATGTTAACTGTCGAGGGCACAACAGGAGTCAAGTCCACATCTGGGGCAAGATTGGGGTAGGGCATTGGCAGGCCACCAATGAGCGCTGTCCCGTGGACGCCATGCGACTGGGAGCCTGCCTCGCTGTGGGTGGGAGGCAAACCTCCGTATAATCCTCCGCTGTAGGGAAAGTTTTGCATCCGCCGTGATGCAGAATCATCTGTGGTCAACGAGCCTGGATTCTCCAACCGTTTTTTCTGCAAAGGGAAGTATTTAAAGAATTATTGAAAATACATGAAACAAGCAAGCTATTTAAACGGGATGCCAACACCATTTTCCCCAAAAAGACACCTAGACCAGCCACATATGAAGTGGTTACAGATTATGTCCCAGTCTTTGTCCCAGAAGATTTCTTCTGGGTTTCCTTGAAAACCACTTAATAATAAACTCTTCAAGGAGCACAATGCAGGAAGGGGTGACAGAAGCTGAAGCTCAGGTTTAACTTGGGTCAGGTCTGAGCACCTGTACACGCCTGCCAGTCTTGAGCTTGTCCCGAACACAAGACTGAGTAGGTCTCAGTAACACAGACCCTCCTTCGCTCCACAGTAAGAAACTGCAAATTCTAGATCACTCGGGTGATTTTGTCTAGCTCCTGATCATTTGAATCTCCTCCTGCAGTCTGCGATTTATGCAGAATTATCTTCTCCCACAGACATTATTTAGTGTACCTCAGCAACAAGTGAAATTGCTGTTACACTGTTGCTTAGCTACCCTGAAGTTCTGCAAGTCTTCCCTACTCCTAGCACATTCAAATTAAATATAGCACTGGCAACACACTCATCTTGGGGCAAAGTCTAAACCCTGCTAGTTCTAGCAGACAGTCTCATGAAATCTTTAGCACTTACAGTCTTTAAACAAACAACCTCTCATTTTTACCTTTTATCTTCCACACTCCCCACAGTTTTAACCAATGCCTAAAACTACCACACTGAATTTCTGGAAAGTGTTTCTTTCTGGGAGGAAAAAAAATTTCCATTGATCCCATGTGTTATTAAAGAAAAGAGCTAAAGCTCGATTTCAAAGGAAATGGTCAAACCTGCTAAAAAAAAGATAATTGTGAAACACGAACATGACTTTTGCTTAGCAATAAAACACTTTCCACCATAGAACATTATGTTTCTAAAGTGTAATTCATAAAGTGATTTCATCAACATAATGCCTTAATTAGAAAGCTGGGAGTTACTCCGTACCTTAACAGGGACTACTGCTGTCTGTACCATGTTCCTGAAACGCCCGACAGAAGGGTCCACGTCCTCTGTAAAGGCAAGAACAGTGAAGCCTTCAGTGAGAACACAGGAGAAGACAGAACATCTGTCAGGTAAAGGAACCTAGACGAAGAACTGAGATGAGACTGTCCAAGTACCAAAGCCAGCGCTCGGGCAGCTCTCAGCCAGCACAAGCACGCCCAGACAAAGAGAGGAGCTGAGGGACATCTAGTGGCTTCGTCTCAAGGTGGCTCCTCAGATACTCTGGTAAGACAGGCTTCCACCCAGACAGAGAACAGGGAAGGGGAACAGATGGATGGGCAGTTTGCAGGGATCGGACAAACTGGAGCTCTGGGCCGAGCGCTGCTGCTGACACGGCACTGCACATGCCCAGAGACACAACAGCTAGCCCCAGCAGTCCTTCGGGGACCTGGAAGGAGGAGTCAGAAGAAATCACTGTAGAGTCTCTAAGAGTCTGAAAAAATGATCTTTCTTGTCATGCGAATGACTGCTGTTTACGTTAGGATGTTCCAAGCACTAAACTGCATAACCTTATAAATCAAGTAGTTATTCTGGGTGGTATACACTGCCAACTGAAACTAGCTCCAGACTATATTTTAAAATGCATGCTCATTAATAAGCTACTCTTATTAATAGGAATATTGCCCATATAAAACATAATCAATAGGAATGCCATTAATATAAAACAGCCAAGGGAGAAAAATGACTAATTAGGAATTGGATGCATCTTCAGCAGCATCATTCTGAATGAGGATGGCTTCTTTCAGATACGCAGACAAGCAGCAAGAAACCTCTGCGCTTGAGAGAGACAACCATTAGGCAACAGGCAAGGAAAGCATGAAGGGGCAGCTAAAAACAAACAGGTTCAGCTCTCATTTAGATTCTAAAGAAGGCAAAAAATGCAAAACACTGTCCTCCTTTTGGACCCATGAGATTTTTCCAACATCTGACAGAATTTTGAAGGATGCAGCTGAGTGTGATATGCCTGTCCTGCACAAGTCATGCAGTTATTTTACAGGTAGAAGACCTGAGGTCAAAGACTCAAGTGAGACACGTGGCAGCTTCTCTGAAACAGCAGATTCCAAATATTGACTGCCAAATTTCTGTTCTCCTTATCCACATGCAGCCATGAGGAATCCCTATAAGAACATTCGAAAGGCGGCTGTAGGGCATCACCTAAAGACTGACACCAACTACTTACCCGGATTGATGATTTCATCATCATCACTGAATGTCACTCTGGAGTTCTTCCGTTTTCTCTTTGGTCTCTGAATATCCAAGTTCCCCTCCTCAATGGTTAGCGTGGAAATTCTTTTGTTGTGGGCTGTATTAAACTCTGTTAGGTTCTAATGACAAATTTGGAGACAAAATAGTTTAAGCAACTAGTGTACCAAGTCCGATTTAATCATGTGATTATGCACACCAGAAGACCACAGCACACACTGTTTAGCTTCACCTTTAGAACCCTAGGAAGAAAGAGTGCTCCAGTGCTGCAACAGGTTGCCCAGAGAGGTTGTGGAGTCTCCTGTCTGCAGAGATCTTCAGAATTTGACTGGGCAACCCGCTTGAGCATGGGGGCCGGCCCAGATAATCCCAAGAGGTCCCTTCCACCCTCAACAATCCTGCGAACGCCACACACACTGCTTTCTCCCTCTTCCCTAGCTAACTGCAGGAAGCAGGGCAGCATTCACTGTTATCTGGTGACGGGGAACAGGGTAGGAAATCACTCCTGGCCTGGGGTGATGTTAGCTGGAGAGCGCGTACTCCCTGGCAAGCCTTTGTGAGAAGACCATTAGAGCAGCAGGACTATTAGGTGACTGATTCTGGGAAGCAGGATGATTGCAGGCTTGTCATGGCAGAACGAGACGGTGTGTGCGTATCTGCCAGCAGAAGACACCTCAGACTACCTTCAAGACCAAGAAATTCAGAACCTGAACCTAAGCAAACGAGTGGAGAATGCCATCCTTTTAGCCGGAAATGCCATCTAGGTACATCGTACTCACGTCAAGCTCTGTCTCCTCCTCTGGCAGGCCCAGCAAGCCTTTGAGCTCTTCATCTTCACCGCCCATTTTCTCATCTCCTTTAACTGCTGATGGCAGTGTCTGAGGCTTCTCTCGCAGAGTATACGCCCGTGTAGAAGCCCCAAATGAAACCGTGGAGTCAATGGGTATCTGTTGGGGTTTGTGAGCTTCCAAACGGATATGACCCAAGAACGTGCCATGTGCTGAGAACACCAAAACGCAAAATTGTCTGTTAAGTCATCAGCTTGGGCTCACAGTATTCGCGTTCAAGTCTAGAGGGCTGCATCAAGATACAAGTCACTGAGGTACTGCTGACAACATTACCTATGTACATTTTACCTACCATCTCACGAAGTAAGATAACACACATCAGAAGTCCTCAAAAAGTCATGGAAATAAATGAGAAACACCATTTACTTTCTGGATTCTTGTAGGTCCCAATGTACCATGTCTGGAATCATTCCCTCAGGGGAAAAGATAGTATGTCAGGTTTTAGATCTTGGGAAACCACCCTCAGCAGAGAAAGCTTCATTACTATTGTGAAGCAAAGGCCAAGTCACTTTCTTTCTCCTCACCCTTAGCCTCTTGAGTCTAGGAATGTTGTTTTAAACACCACGTGAAGCAGATGTAAGCTGACCAGAGCAAACACTCCTTTGCTCCTAACCCTTGCCAATCCTTCACTCGGATGCTAATTCAGAACACAGTCATCTATCCACACAGTGCAAACAACAACAAAAAAAGGGAAAAAGTGTCTCGGATACACAAATCTTTAAGCACTGAAATACTGTACTTCTACGTGGTTAAATGTCACACTACTTACTGCTGTTCAGATCTATGAGGAAAACCCTCTTGAGATGTTTGTGATAGACCAAGGCAGCATGGACCCGAGAGCAAGACTGGTGGTCAATGGTAAAATCGCACAGATCAGGATTTCTCCCAAAGAGATAGTATTTCTTCTCATCAATGATGAGTTTCTGAGGTAGAATATCAAACAGAGAAGCACGTTAGACTCCTACAATCTTTTGGATCTTCCTGAAAAAAATTCAAGAACATGAATAAACAGAGCAAATTCAAAACAAAGCATCAACAGCTAATCGATATTTCAGTTTTGTCTGACACCGTTAAACACAGAAACTCAAACCTTCTCTTTGCAAAATCAGAACAGCTGAACACGGAAGAGTCCCAGTTCTTCCCTTCTTTAACAGCCATTACCAGACAGCCTGGGAAGGGCAGTGACTCTTCAAAGCATGAGACTGCCTCATACAAGAGATTCTCTCTCACATCTGCTCCCAATGATTTTTACCCATTCCTTGATGCAGATGACCTTGGGCCTTGTCTAAGCCAGGAATCTATGCTAGATGACCTCCAGTCCAATACAGAACACCAAAATTATATTTCTGTATAGAAATGGACATACAGCAGACTTCAGACCTTTGTAATAGAGATGTAAAACTATACTGGATATGTACTGTGATATGAATCCATATTAGTCTAGTAAATCATTAATTTTAGGCATTTCTTCTTAATTCATCCTAGTTCTAATCTCTTCTTCAAACAAGATCTTACATACTGTACTATCAGTTACATATTCCATTCAGAGATGGTTATCTCTGAAAAGCAAAGGAACATGTTGGCACAGTCCTAAGGTGTACACAGCATGTTTCTATGATCAGACAACGCTGCTGAAAGCAACTGTGCCAAGCTGCTGCAGAACCTCAGCAGAGCAGCGTTCCTTCTCACTGTATTCCGAGACCTTCATCTACCCTCAGCTTTCTTACCTCCAGCTGCACAAGTCAAAGGCTGGCAATGCGTTACAGATCTGTTAACAGATGGCTTCTCCTGCTTTTTGAAACATTTACCAAAGCCCACACGTTTCAATAGCATGATCAAGGGAAGGCTCATGATACATTTTCCATCACAAAACCCCTGAGATCTTAGTTCAGGAACGTGCTTTCATGAGATGGTCTGACCTGAGTTAACATTTTGCCTGCTAGAGCATGAGAACTTCTCCCCTCTCCTTCCTTCCACTCCCAGCTCTACAACCCTGCCCTCAGTCGCTCTGCCACACGTCTGAGCAAAGCTTCCAGCTCGCAAAGCTCTTTTTTTCTGTGTTAGTGTCCTACTGTTCTAGTGGACTGAGCCAGTTTGCCTGCAGCTGGATGCGTATCCCAGCTGGCTCCAGTGAAGCACCAGGACTGTGTGGGGAGGAAGGCCCTCCCTTCCTGGCAGCAGCAGTCATGTCCATCGGTTCTTTGCTCCTCGGTGTTGCCAGCTCTCCAAACCACGTGCTCAGCTAAAGAGCCGACGTATCGGACTGGTTACAAGCAGGCGGTCTGGGGGTTTTTTGAGCTGTCAGAAAGACTGACACAATGAGCAGCCAGACAGTTACTTGTGTGGCATCACCAAGTCATGCGGACGATAAGGAGACAGCTTGGAATAGACATAGTATTTATATTCCTCTGCTTTATCTGCAAGCAGAAAAATCACACTGACTTCATTTTCCACAAATCATAGAATCATCATAGAATGGTAAGGGTTGGAAGGGACCTTAAAGATCATCTAGTTCCAACCCTCCTGCCATCAGCAGGGACATCTCCCACTAGACCAGGTGGAAAAATCACCTTGCAAAGTCACATCTGTTTACCTGCCCACCCATTAGGAACTTCAAGGCTTTTAGAACTGCTCTATTCAGATGCCCCTTCCCCACTGACATTTTTCCCCCCACTTTCCCCCCCCAGAGGTGTTCTACATTTTCTAGGCTGGATTTCTCATTGTTCTGCTGCACATTTCTCAGCCCCCATGCTGCAAGTTCTCATAACCTGGTATTCAGTAATATGTATTTGATTTATTCCTGTACGTTTATTCTCTCTTTTAGGTCACTAGAAGAATGAATTGAACAACTCAGCTCCATACTAGTACACATCACGACGACTTTACAATTAATTGGTCCCTTGGGTAATAATCTGCTAATGTCTTATTCCCAACAAACTCCAGGTACACATTTTAAGCACGATCTCACAGGAGTAAACACTTGTGAAATCTACTGACTTGCATCTTTTGGCCTGCTTTGCTAAAGCAACAAGATTTAGGCGGTCAAGCTGTGTGTGTATCCATCAGCTCCCGACATTCACTACTAAACCAAGTAACTTCCCAGCCAACCGCCCAATTTCAACCAGCACTACAAGATATTAAATTTCAAGAAGTTCTGTGACAACAAACAGCTCTACAGAACGACAACTTCATCGGTACCCTCAGTGATACGTAAGTTGGCAGAAAATCAACAGGAGTGCCAATACTTAGGCTTTAACTACAAAAAAATTCTTCTTTGTGAGTCTGCCTCTCATTTGATAAGATAGAAATCACAGCTTAATTAGCAATTCACCTTCAAGTACATTATCTGGTGACCTATGAGATGCAAATGCAAAACGCAAGTGATTTTCCTCTAACTGGAACATTTAAAACATGCAGATGCCTCCTCTGAATCTATTTGTGTCTGGTGGGCAAGAGTGTACCTCAAAGCCTCAGTGTAATTCAGATAAAAACCCCAATACATCAATATACTGAAACAGACTACTGGATTCTGCTCTCACCTGCTTACTTCATTATCGCTTTCTGTCTCTTCACCAATACTGGTTTGCACAAGACCATCCCGTCAGAATTAACCAGAAAGTACAGGCCACTGATAAAGAGCTTAAACCAGCACAGTTTCTTCCGTCCTTTCTGGTTGAACATTATTTCACTTTTTTTTTTATTCCTCCTGTAAACAGATCAACCTTCTCCCTGTACATTCGTCATGCTAGAGTACTTCTGTTACGCTTTCCCCTGCAAGCCTGAATCAACAGCTATCATTCCATCAGTCCCACTGACATTTTCCCTTAAAACAACAGTTGTTTCACCCAGCAGTTGATCCGTGAATAACACAGAGTTTGTTACAACACATCTCTTGAGGAATGCTGGTTAGGTTTCCTGGGTATTCAACTTCATAGCAACGGATTTATGTCCAATATTATGCAGTGCCTTACTCATTCAGTCCAGCACTCTGAGTCTTCCCAAACTCAATACCTTTGTACTCGTGAATTCTATGATTCCACCTTGTGAGAAAGATGAGCATTAACTCTGCCTTTTATTCTTGTGTATTTGAAAAAAGATCCTGTGCAAACACAACTCTGATACAAACAAGTGGGTCTTCAGCTGACTCATTATTCCACATTTCAGTGCTCAGCTCCACAAGCAGTTCTCTCACGATTTCAAGCACCATAAAAATCAGTCGTACAATTTCTCATTCTTGTCCACAACTGAAAGCAGAAGTGTCCTTAAGTTTTCATTTGTACCTGTTGCTCACAAAACGGTATCGCCCTGACTTGACAGCATTTCAAGAGATTTTGCAAAGACACAAACAAATCCATAAATTGGAAATATTGCAACAAATCATCAACACAGAAAATAATTTTATTGCCTTTACGTCAAGAAAATGTTTCCAAAGCGTTCTGTGCCTCTGAGTTATAACCCAGTGTTATCCTTCATACACTGAGCTTAAACGCTTCATGGCTTGTTTTGATGTTGCACTTTTCGGACCCAGCAATCACAAGGTGTACCTCAGACCTCCGCTCGAGACCTGGGACACAGATGGCTCGGTTAGTATCAAGTGCTCAGGAACCCACAAGATTTAAGAATGTTCCTTCTTGGTTACTGCTGTCTACTGTAAGATGCAAAACCAAAAAACTGTTTGCCACATGCACCCAAAAGGGAAACGGATGGGTCACACTCGAACGCTGTCAATTTGTCGCTCCGTTCCCATACGTTCTCACAGTACATTGTCCCACGTAACCACCCCAGCCGTCACCCGTACGCAGTGCGCAAGGCCGCAGAGCACCCACACCAGCAGGCAGCTAACAGAGCAGTCTGTCAGAACGTCCCCACCAAGCCAGCTCTTCTGGCTCTCCCTTCGGCAGCCAGGAGTACGGCAGCGAGCCAGGCCGCCATGCTGCACACGCAGGTGCCTGGGCCTGGCCACCACGGCGTCCAGCACGCCCGTGACACACCGCATGGCAGGCCAGCTGCACCTCACTGACCTCAGCCACGCCGACAGCCAACACCAGATACCCAGGAGGTAAAATGCGAACTCTACAGTCATTCTGTATCCTCTGCGTGATCACACCCTCCGGGTACTGGGACAGCGGACTAGCGCTAGCTGTTAGCCGTGCTCTGCACGACAGCAAAAAGAACCTCTCTTAGGTTATCATGAGAGTTGACGGCAGGAAGAGGGAACCGGGATGTTCGTACCACCCCCCTCCCCATGCAGAGACCCCAGGCTTACAAAGCCAGCTTGGGCTTCCTGTGGGTCCAACAGCTTTGGGCAGCACAGCCTCAGAGTCTGACACCACCAGGACAATATTCCTGACTGTCAATTTATTAACACCGAAACTGCTCATCTGTTGCCAAAACCAATGGTGGATCCTCAGCTTCCACAGGGCATTTTGCTGCTTTTTTCAGTCCTGACCAGGACTCCCATGCTAGGTATTTGCCTAGCACCTGAGGATTAAGTCAGCAGAGAGCTCCATATAAACTCTCTCATCCTAAAGCTCTCTCCACACTCCAAAACACAAAAGAAAAATGACAAGACAAAAGTAATCTCACAGAAGAAGTCTCCCAGGTGGGAAGGCTGCATTATGTTTGGCCACCGGCCGCGTACCAGAAAACCCAAAGTCACTGCCATTTGGCTTTGCTCGCTGAATCTCATCCCATGGCCTGGAACAACCAGGGGAAAACCCAGTGCCAAGTACAGTCCTTACCCCAGACACTATGGCTAGGATGGCAGTGAGAAGGCCGAGCTGAGCAGTCTTCCTGCAGCTCTCTGACCTCTGAAAATGATTCTGAACACGTAACAGCACCATCAGAAGCAGAACACATGGCCCAAGGGCTGCAGACAAACACAAGGCAAAGGGTCGGAAAGCTGCCCAGGAAGAGCCAGTGAAGGATCGCTCCAGCCCAGCCCGAGCAGCGGGCACCAGCCAACTCTGCCAGGTCTTGTACGAACTAACGAGCTACTCTGAAGGTGCAGTGAACGTGTGTTAGTATCTAACTCCTTTCAAATTAAGGCTGAGCGAAGATATCTTAGGTCAAGACTGGCTTTGCCAATTTTCTGTGTCTTTAAACCCAGAGTAAGAGCACTCTCAAAACAGTCTGTAAAACCAACACTAACGGACTATACAGAAAAGCCTCATTTTACTGGTTTCTGGCCTGGGAAAACACAAGTTTATTTGTGAGATACCTATTTGTGACATCTCCATCTGCCTTCCTATGCAAAGCATGTTCCGACAACCAAATCCTAAAGAGTAAACCACTCCTGCTAGACACCAGAAGGAACACTTCATGCTGTCTTATGCTCCTGTGGTAACACACATTAAAAACCAGCCAAGATTTTAAGCATCTAAATCTTTCTTGATCTAACATCGAGTTCTTAATTTTCCCAGTTGCTGCTCAGAAAAGTTGGCTCCACTTTGCAAACCTTTGCTGCCCAGAAACATTTCTCTGTTTCAGTCGATTACAAGTCAGGAGTCCCTCCACAGCTAAAATACATCCACTGGCTTGGGTCCTCTCTGTCTACCCCGTTAAAAAGCCTTTTTTTTTAATTTACTACTTGTAGTGTGATGTAAGACAAAGTATGAAACAGAGAATGAGGTGGTGTGGATCAGGCAAATTCCTCTGCTGTAACACAAATAACTCATTGTCTCTGTGCTAATCACAAGTGTTCACAGATCCAGAACACGGGATGAGAAATCATCTTGTAAGTCATCCTGTAGGACAGGGCCACAACCCTGTAAAACACAGGCTGCCTACTTAACCTTACTGTAACACAAAACAAAAAATAAACTGACCAGACAAGCACCTCAAACAAGCAGTACAAAGTGAAGAGTTTTTACTCTTACTGGTTTGTATTTGAGATTTCTTTCCCCATGTTATTCGAGTTTCTGCTCCTGAAGTTCCTAAGACAACATGCCTCCTGGCCACAGTCTGATACCTCCTATGTCGGTGTCTCGTAGGAAACAAAATGTGAACTTTGGTCCAAAATTAAGTTTGGAAGAACTAAGGCTCTGCAAAGTACTGAGTTTCCCTTACAAACACTTTTTTTTTTTCTCTCTCTAAGACAGGTTTAACGTTCAGGACTCCAAGTGTCATTGTCTGCTAGCTGAGCACTGCTGTTTCAGACCCCTTCAAACAGGGCATCTAACTGGAAGGTAACCGATGGAAGCACTGCGTAGCATGAGACAGCCTTAGAGTACAGGCAAGGGAAAATTCACTTCATTCTGAAGCTTCAGAGTAAACCAAATTGATCCAAAAATAATCAACATGAGAGAGAAAGGAAATGCTTATGAGTAAGTATGAAAAATGCTGGGAAATGTTCTACTGCTGGTGCCTATGTATACCATACACCAAATACATACAAAACTTATTTTCATACCTCAATGAGTTTATCTCCTTTGACTACATCCAGATGTAAGCCAGGTGGTGGTTTCCCCGCCCTGGAAAATAAAGAAAGGAAAATCATAGAATAAAAATATTTAATAAAAAGTTTATTTGTATTAGAGCTAACACCCTACTAGAGCTACAGATGAAACCTACACAAATGTAAGCAGAATTCTTTTAGGGAAAATATGAAAATACCATAATTTTCTTTTCCTCCCTGCAAATTCCTTCTGACAACACATAAACCATAATTTGTTAGAATAAGACTTAAACTAACAGGACATGAGGCATTTCCAGCTTTGCTTCTCCTGCTGAAAAAGAGCTAATTTACAAAATGAACAGACCAGCTCCTCAGAGAGCATGACACGAGGCCAGGAAGGGGCCAACAACCAGAGGAGAGGCTGTGACTGTTAGCTTAAGGGCCTGCTGCAGGGCTCTGCTTTCTCCCGTTACCTTCAAAGCAGGAGACCTCAGCTGCTGAGAGGAACGGAAACTTCTACCACCCTTCCCCTCTAGGACTGGTAATGGCCAAAGGCCTGCAAGCGGCTCCACACACCTGTAATATTATAACCATGTTGGCCAATAGCCAGCGTTCCCCCACACTCACCCAATAACCAAACTTCCCTACCAACACAAGCAGCACACAAGAGACTACAGCAGGAGCTGGCAGAGGAACGCCTACCTGCGGCCGTACAACCCTCCTCCACCAAATCCTCCAACGAGGAGAGCTCAGCTCCCCCCGCCCCACACCCCCCCCCGCTCCGCTCCTGGGGAGCGGACTCATCAGACAGCACTATTCCCACGTGGGCACAGGGAGCGCAGCAAAACAAGGCTGACACGCGGGAGAGCCCACGAGGATTAGCAGCACCAGAACAGGTTTGGTGTTTACAGTGCTCGAAGCCAGGACACCGCCGCGGTATCAATACGCTGCCCTTCACTACACAGGATCTGCGGCTGTCGACAGCAAATGATCTTTTTCTACTCAGGTCTCTCAAAATCTGCATCTCCAGTAATTCTTCACTGATAATAGCACTGCTGCTTGTCTCTCTGGCTGGGCCAACTTTCCAGGCAACAGCAGTGACCCAGTTCTCTGAAGAACACCCACAGAGCAGATCCCATTCCCATTTACTGCTTTGCTCACTGCACGGAGCAAGCCAAGGGAACAGCGAGAACGGGTAGCGACGTTCTCAGCATGGCTGGAGAAGAAAGGAAGGTCACTTGTAATTGAAGTTGCCTGAGGGGGTTAAATATACATGTTCATGTTTCTGGGACGTGCCTTACAATTTGAAGGCTTCTTCTGTGTCCCCAGCTCAGCTGGTTACTACACGTATGCTCTCCAAGGTAACTTCATACAAGAACAGAGTCCTCTGTTACTCCTCCTTCACTTCTCTCTCAAGTATTCAACAAGCATTTTCCATTCTTGCTCCAAATCCATTACACCAGGCTGCTCAGCTCTCTCTGGCCCTTCTTGAACGTGCCAGCTGGGACTCCCGCAAGTTTTATTGCCAAGCCCTTCTCTAAGCTTGCGGATAGTACCATCCTAACAAGTAAGACGGATACGGTTGATACTGATTCTTATTCTTTTGGAAGAACAAACAGCAGCAGCAAAAGCAGAGGATGCAAAGCTCCAGGGCAACCTGCTAAAATGGTGGCTGCTTCCTAGACCTGGGATTACGGTCGTGTGAGGGAAAACCAGCAAGTACAAACGCTCCCCATGAAGATACCCAGTCCGCCTGACGAGTTCTGCAAGGATTGACTTCCAGTCACCCCAGTACAGCCAGGGGACTGCCTCCTCTGAAGTTCTGCTCTAGGAGCGTACATCCAGGCTACACCTAAGCGTTGCTGGCTCCTCCTGTACTCCTCTCAGATTTCAGCTCTCATTTTTCATTGACAGACAGGTTTCATTCATAGATTCATGTCTGCTTCTCAGTGTTTCCTCTTTCTGCCCCTGAGCACTGGCAAACTTGTTTTTCTCCATTCCACTGAAATTGCCAAGTTCTAGTTACTCTGCGACACAATTTCTGATAATTTTCACAAACCTGTCTTACTTTGATCAAACAAAAACTGCTTTCCCCACCTTTTTTTTTTCCCTTCCAATAGGCAAACCTTTCACCAAATTGACTCTACAAGCAAGTCTACTTATCTATTCAGCCTGGCCTCTGCTTTTCACTGATCTCTTCTTGGATACTCAACAGTCAACCTGTCCCAAAAACATTTTAGCAGCATCCTCACTGTACCTGTTAGGTCATGGGAAAGCTCCAAAGCGCTCCAGCACCACCACTTTATTCTTCTGTAAACTGGATCTTGTCCGATTGTCATCGTTTGCCACACACAATCTCCGATGTTTCACTACACCCTTTACTCTTAGTTTCATTCCTGCTGTTATTTTTACTTTGCTTTTTACCTTCACCTTTATTTTGAACACAGAAGAAAAGCCCAGTAGCAGCGTAAGATAGTGCCTTCAGCTATGAATCAGGGTGCTTGAAAAACTATCTGTTCTCGGGCTTCTTTTGTACTGAGAATCCTTTGTAGAGAGCATTTCCCCTATCCACCTACGCCTGCATAACACTGAACACGGCAAGTCTGTAAATACTGATCACAATACCATCAAACCAAACTCACAGAGGTAATTTCTGGCACAGAAATGGTTTAGCCTGTCCCTTGGCAACAAACTAAATTCTATGTCACAGCTTAGGCTGCTTAAACTAGATATTTGAAGACTTTTGATGAAAAAAGTAGAAAGATTTTCCAGTTCTACATTAAAAACTAACTAGCTGCAGATTCACCAAAGATCAGAAATAACGGCTGTATGTGGAAGCATCAACGACCCCTCACGTGCTCTGCCCTGTCAGACCCCTCACCTCGTGCATCAAGAAGGCTAAACAACGAAAGAAAACCTCTTGCAAAAATCCACTAGAAGAACGTTCGTTAGACAGTTGGCACTGTGCTGTTGGAGAAGAGCGCTTTTTTCCCCTCTTATCTTCAATATGTAAAAAAAGAGTCCTCTCCCACTAATTAGTGTCCTAAAATATCCACTAAACTAATTTTTCTACACTGTTCTGAAGGATGGAGAATTACTTGAGGTCAACAGACTCTCCCCTCTGTAGCGCACACAGGGAGCTCCAAGACAAACGATCTCACAGCAGAACTTGGCTCCAGCACAAGTGCTGGCATTTGAAGGAGAGAAACAAGATGCTGTTCTGTACCTTCCAGGTTGTGTATCACAGTCCCCACCACTCGGACGTCTTCTGCTCTCTCCAGGTCAGCATTCTGCAAGTGACCTTAAAATAAGACCTGCGAATGGACTAACTGTTAATGATTACTAGTTCAGTAAGTTTAACTCAGACAGTGCGTGCTTAGACTGCCTGCTGCATCCCCAAAGGCTTAACCTGGGAGAAGAGAAGCCTCCTAGAGAATTAACGAGGCTAACTGGCACAGAGAACGCAACCAGAACAGTATCATTAAATGAATTCTCTTGGTCAGAGAAGAACTGAGAGGACAACCCCCACTAGAGCTTTTCTTCATGAAGAACGAGTCCAAGGAACTCAAAGAAGTGTCAGAAAGTTCATGAGAACTGATGAAAAGAAGTATCAAACTGCAAAACCCAGATGGTATCAGCCACGCATTGTAACAGACATCAAACACCAGTCTTCTACACTGAACAGTCGGCAATCTATCGCTTACACCACCGCCGCTGTCAGAGAAATGAAGGTTATCAACGGATTATGCTAATTTTAAAGCATATTTTAGGAGTGACGTGGAGACTACATACAGTGAAGTTCTGACTGGGAAACTGGCAGAACAGAACAGACTGTTTCAGTTGGAAGGGACCTGGAATGCCATCTGCCTGACCACGCCAGGGCCGACCAAGTTAACGCACGTCATTAGAGGCATTGTCCAAACGCCTCTTCAACACCAACAGGCTTGGGGCATCGACCCCCTCTCTGGGAAGCCTGTTCCCGTGTTTGACCACCATCTCAGTAACGAAACGCTTCCCAAAGTCAAGTCAGAACCTCTCCTGACACAGCTTTGAGCCATTCCCACGCATCCTGTCCCTGGGTACCAGGGAGCAGAGCTCAGCACCTCCCTCTCCACGGTCCCTGCTCAGGATGCTGCAGAGAGCAGAGCTGTAGGAACTGTACTACTGAGCAGAACTGGCAGACAGGTAGAAACTGAGGAATAGCCAGACTAGAACAGAGTCATCTCATCCGCACTTCAGTACTCAACAGTGTATCTCCTTTGGAAATGTGACGGTATGTGGGGCATGGCAGTTCTTCCTATGCCAGGGAATTGAGACTGGCACTCTACCCCAGAACTGCTGTTCGCTACCTGTACAGTGGATGGGCAGTTACAAAACGGACTGTTTTCATACTCAAAATATTCCTAATAGGATGCTGGAGTTTTGGGCTTTCGTGGTTTTTTTGTATGTTTTGTTTTAATTTTTTTTATTGCAAAGTGAACTTTTCTTGAAACAATCCTCTTCAAGCCCTGCATACAAGACGTGTATGACTTACCCGGTGGTCCAAAAACACTGTATTCATGTTGCTTTAGACCATTTCTCTTGTCAAATGAGAGCACTGTTTAATGAAGAGAGCAGTGCTGCTCCCGCGTGGCTTCAAGAACTCTCCTTATCTTTCCCATTTCTGTGGAATTGTATCAGGCAGATCAAACTGACAAACCCAGAATAAGGAACCTTTTGGAAAATAGAAACTACCTCCAGTAACCAGTATGAGGTGCCTCACTCAGCAGTACTCTCCCAGTTTCCAACAGCTGCCATCTCAAGCGCTTCCTGAGCCATCGCTGCCATCCATTTAAACAGCCCCCTACCTCCACTGCTCCAAGAACCCAAGTAAACTTCATGCATTCACAGAATCTTACACCAGCTATTTCATAGGTCACCTACATACAGCTGAAGCACCCTCTCCACTGTTTGGCCACAAACCCGCTTGCTGTTAATTTCATTTTGCAAACTTCAATTCTTCTCCCCAAACGCACAGCAAACACTGCTCTCCTACAGACTTTCTGTTCGCTGTTCAAGACAACCACCACATCTCTCCGTTGTTCCTTTTCCGGACTGGAGAGCAGCCTAGGCTAACCATCTGTAGTACAGATTTCTACATCTTTGATTGAGATCATACCTGAAAATAGTACTTGAGAGAAAGAATTTGCATGGTTTTTGAGGGGCAAGCAATATCACACAATCTACCAAAACTTTTGGAAACAACCAAGATGTAAACAAGTCTACCAGTACAGCAGACTGGCATTTTTCAAAAAGCTTTGGACAAAATTATCAAACGGTCTTATGGAAATTAAGGTGTGATGGGGAAGAGAAACACTAGTCCATGAGGGAATGTAAATAATTAAGAGTCAGGAAGGAGCAGGGGTCTGCAAGGGCTCTGTTCTGTTTATGTGCAGTCTGGAAAACAGGAGCCAACAAACAAATGAGAAAAGTCACTTATGACAACAGCTACGCATGAAACTCAAATCGGACTCAAACGCTGCAAATGAATCTCATGATACTCAACTATTGCTTGAGAAACCATCCTGTGGAAAAAACCAAACCCAAACCAAACACAACAGGGCTCTTGAGGGCCAGTGCATGCTAGAGAAAGACCACCTCAACCACGCCAACCCACCCAGGAGCTCCAGGCTCCTCACTGCCACTCAGCAAAGATCTAGAGCCATCATGAAAGAGGTAGAGTCAGAGGAACGCTCATCAACAATGACAAAGCAAAGACATTATAAGGACGAAACTATAAAAGTACTATGTTTTCACATCTTGAATGCTGTACTAGTTCTGGTTCTCTTGCTGAAACGGGCCCAAGGATGATAACCAGTACGGATGGCTCGATGCAAGAGGGGGAACACAATGGGGTACATCTCTTCAGAAACTTGGGGAAAAAACCAGGCATGTCCGTTCCCTTTATCCTCTCAACGAACGCCACAAAACTAGTGTATTGGCTATTTCTTGAAACACAAGAAGCAAGGAGCCCTGTATCCGAAACCAAGGAGACTGCCTTTTCCAGCACTTGCATAATTTGTGGAAAGCACTGTCACTCTGAGCTGTGGAATTCAGCCGCAAGTTCACAAAGAAAAATCAGAACATTTGTGGAGGTTAGGTCTGGTGTTAGTTGTTAAATATGACCACTCAGACAGAATCTTTGGCTCACAAAATCCATTTGCTTCTGATGGCCAAAAGCTTAGAGTGCGTACAAGAGGACGGAGTACTTGAGGCTTACACATAAGTTATTGGTCGCTACCATGACAGGATAGGAAACCATCTGGGCTGTTGTTTTCAATTAGTACGGCTGTTGTCACACACTTTTCCACAGAAAGAAATCAGAATAAAGAAAAATCCTCCTCTTACCAAGATGCTGCTTGAACCCAAAGTTGTTGCTGCTCATGGAAATGAGTCATATGCCTTTCTCAAAGCACAGCATATGCACCACGGGAAGTGAGACCACGCTAACACTGGAATTTGTTTTGGTGACTTAACTTTGAAAATACAAGGAGGCATTGTGACAAATTTAAGGCCAGAATCTTTAGGTTAATTATTTTAGCTCACGCAGAACAGTTTCTTCCCATGTGGAAGAGGAATACTGGATAAAGAACTGACCAATAGCTCTGATCCAACCTTGCTACATCTGGAGGAAATACGATGGTTATGGCATCCAAACTTTAAAATATGCAGGTTGATGCGAGGCATTTACAATTTCTTCCACTCTTAGAAGCATTAAAATAATTCTCACCAAACTTCCAGTTGTAAGAAATACAGTTTAAAAAAGCTGGTGGTTCAAACCCGGTGATTACAGACTCCTCCTGAACACAGAAAACTGCATTGTGTTCTAGGAGTACTTTATGGAAGATTTCTGATGAGAAATGTGGCTGCTTCAACTGAACAAAGCATTCCATTTACATTAAAGCATTCGCCCAACTTCACCTTGGCACTACATATGTTTTCTCGTTATAATGCAGTTCCACACTGAACTAGATTTTACTGGTTCACTCTGGTTCCCTTGGTTACTTACTCAGGAACAAAGTCTCCATGGAATACAGTGAAATTTGGAAATTGTATACAAAATTTAATTCCTGAGAGCAGAGCCATAAATATTCTATTAGAGAGAACTGCAGAATGAAAAAAAAAAAAAAAAAAGAATTCAAATGGCACTGAATTAAATAGGAAAATTAGTATTAAGTAGTGAGCAACAACACAATGATTATTTGGTAAGATTATTCCTACATTTTTGGAGTGAGAACAGGTATGTTGGACTTGTAATTCACCTGTAGAAAGCAGAGGAAGACAAGACACAACCTCCAGAATCAGCAAGTCCAGCCACTGCTGTCACAGGTCATCTTGTGGTAACCTCCACGCCCACCAGGAAGCTGTCCCAAAGCCTCGTTGCTCTGACAGTTTGATCTCCATCCTAAATTTTTTGATCAAATTCTTTCATTTCCATTCCAAACGTTTTGGATTTTTCCCTTCAGCTATAAAAAAATTCCCCAATACCATCCCTCTTTAAATGCACTTCAGCCGCTGAAAACCGGTGTTGGTTTTATTTTACTAAACAACTAAAGCTCTGTTCTGTCTCAAAGTGAGAGCTCTCTTTCCCCATCAATGAAATTTCCCACTACACCTGTTTCAGTCTGAACTGAGCTTTATTAAGCGCAGGTAACACAGGCTACGCATCTTCATCAGTGCCTTCTACAACACTAACACAAGCACTGACATTACCTCACAAACAGATACCTGTTATCACACATCAGGTAGAGTATCAGTCTTTTTATGCATTCTTGACCAGCCCCACGTTACTAGTGATTGCTTGTCATTCTGTGATTGCCCTATGTGCTTGTGTGTATGTCCTTTTATTTCTGAATACAAACTTGTGTCCTTTTACTTCTGAACAGTGAGTTTCTAGCCTTAAGAATAAGTTCTTGTCCTTAGTCCCTAATTTTCCACCTTACACTTCTGCATTTTATCTTGGTTTTATTGTTCTGGTCTTTGAATTATACCAACAGGACTGGATAATACTCTGGCCTCTATGCTGACCACACTTGTGTCACTTTTGTTAAGGTAATTAATTAAAAAAAAACCCCAAACATCCAACACTAGAAGGGCCAGCCCACAGATTCTGTTCACCTGCTATCGCCTCCTCAAAGCCAATTCCGTACACACCCACAGCTCTCGCAGGGACCCCTCTCCTGCTTCCTAAACGGATTGTTTCCTGTGTGCTCCGAAAGAAACGGTCTTGAAGAAAGCTAGCTCATCTGACAAAGCCAGCCTTCGCCACCCAGAGCACAGCTTCTCCTCTGCCTCGAACAATCAGCTCCTCCACAGTCCAGCCTGGCAGCCGGGCACAGTGAGGTTCAGGTTCTCCCACAGTACCTACATGTATGGGTTTGCTAGCCTTAGAGAAGGCACCAACTGCTTAAAATGATTAACAATGAAATATTTAAGAGGGACATCGCTCAACAAAAACAAGTTCCAGTGTATGTTTTTAAAATATTAAAGCACCTACAAGCAAACATTCTTTCTTCTGTACTAGAAAAATGTGTTTCTTCACCCTCTGCTCTACAGTCCACTGCTCTGTGTGTCACATCAGCACGATTCTGTGAAGAATTTGTATAGATTATTTCTGCCACCGATGGCAAACCCTCTACTGCAGAACTACAGACTAATGGGAAAAATCAGGAACAGACAGCCAAGAAGCAGTGGAAAAGCCCAAGCTCTGGGCAGGAGCACACAACAAAAATAAAACATTTCAGCAAAAGAGGACAAAGCCATTCATGCTTTGGGATGTGACGCTAGGTAGAAGTCCCAAGTAACAGAACCGAAGCTTTACAAATTAGCTGACAGCATCTCTTCGACAAGGCGAGGATTCAGGGCTGACGTGCCAGCTGGGTTACAACAGCCATACCCAGCTGAAGGGCAGCAGCCTCAATGACGTCAAGTCCTGCCCAGTCTAAAGAGAAATTCCGAGTTGTAGCTATTAAGGACACAGACAGGACAACTTCAATTCTATCGTGTTAGTTTAAAATTAGGCCAATTATTTAGGTTTCTAAATGTGGACTGAGAAGCATAAATTTAGCCGCTTCTGAAAACTCTTGGCCTACGTGACTACTGTACACACCTTCATGCCCAACTTCAAGGACAGGGTGGAATTTCCAGAATTCAAGAGCTCATCTTCTCCAGAAATTTGTGTACGATCGTTGCCAGGAATAACTTGTTCTTGGCTCAGAGAAACTGAAGAGGACCCATTGCTGCCTTTAAAACATACTATTTCAGTTTTATGTACCTTCCGGAACAAGCTTGACATCTCAGCTAACGGTGTGTCAAGATAAGAGAGGAAAGCAAGATTCACAATTCCAAGTGCAGGTTAACCCAGGACAAAAGGAGAGGCAGGCAGTATCCATTAAACATCTGGTGGTCACCTCTATCTACTACACCTCAGACCACCTGTACCTCACAGATTTACTTTTACTCACTAACAACACCTCAGAAAGTATGAAAAAGTCTTATTAAGACTTGGATATGCAATTGTTATCTAAAGACATTTTCTAACCTCATGGTATGGCTAATTTTAACCTGTAGAAAGTATTGGCAACATCTTTATTCCAACTTCATTCCGATTTTAAGTGCGCAGCCCGTGTCTTTGCTAACACGTATGGAGGAATTACAGTACATGCATGGACAAGTTCTGGCATAAGCAAGAGTTACTAAGATAGCACTCACTATTTTTCAGCTGTCTTAAGCTAGTTTAACTGTTGGAAACACAAGAAAATAATGAAGAAGTAACCTATAACAGCACAAAAACTAAATCAAACCCAGAACTTCAAGCCGATGAAAACTTTGAATTTCAGTAGAGAAGTCCCTTCTGGAAACTGGGTACTAAACCACTATCCACATTAGGGAAGAAGAGATGCAATGATGGAGGCAAACCTCAAAAGCATGGGCAACAATTTAAAGACAAGGGAAAAAAAAAAAGCTGTTCCTGTTGATTACATTTATTTCTCATATGATCAGTGTTTGCAGTCCCCAAGGGAGCTCTACTCGGACACAGAAAAATAAATAGATAGGTAAAGACTGTGATCATGATTTTAATACAGGTTGATGAGATTGAAGATAATTCCCTGCAGAAGAAGCTGCTACTGAACATGATGACTGGCTGCAACTCTCTGGTCACCCAAAGCTCTCCCTGCGAAGATGTATATACACTCCCACCTATACAGAAGACTTCTGAGTGCTCGTGTAAGACATCAAGGATCCTGCAGGATACGTTTACATCGAGACTTTCTGGTAGTCAAGAGCTTCAAATAACAATACTGTCGGTCCAAGCCTGCTACTACAAACCGTTCTCACTCTGGAGAACCCTACCTGTGAAAGACTCATCACTTGTTCAGTACCATAACTGTGTGCTCTTTGGTTTGCTCTGAAAGAAACAAGTATTTTAAAACTGTGAGCTAGAATCTGTAATTCAGTAGATGCCAGCGGAAGTCATGTAAAGCTTTAACATGAAATATATTCTACTTTCTTTGCAGACTAGAAAAATAAACCAGAAGTAAATAAATCCACCAGGTAGGAGGGCTCTTTCCTTCTATTGGATGAGGCAGTGGAACACCCAGCCATAACCACCTAATACTTCCCATTGTTGGCTGCCTATTCAGTAGATTATAAACACTGCAACTGGAAGCTATCCACACTGGCTCCTGCTATAGGGTTGGTTTGTTTGGGCTGTGGTGGTGGGTTGTTTGTTTTTTTTTCCATTTATGAAACACCAGCTTACTTGTTTCAAAAGAAGCGTTAAGAAAAATGTTAAGTTTTTCCACACAAAACTGAATCTTTCACTGATAAAAAATGCCACATCTACACATGACAATTCGACTAACATCAAACTGCATCAGGTATGCACTTCACTATATTGGTATAAACACAACAGCTTGCCCAAACTCAGTCTCTAAAACACACAGAATCCCAGCATGGCAGGGGTTGGCAGGGCCCTCTGTGGGTCACCCAGCCCAACCCCTGCCCAAGCAGGGTCACCCAGAGCAGGGGGCACAGCACCGCGTCCAGGCGGGGCTGGAATATCTCCAGAGAAGGAGACTCCACAGCCTCCCTGGGCAGCCTGGGCCAGGGCTCCGTCACCCTCAGAGGGAAGAAGTTCACATACAACAGAAGTGCAAGGGAAAAAAAAGAGCTTCCTTAGAACGCGAGAATCCATATACGAGCTTTGTTTTAGCTGAGAAGAATTTTAGAACATTATATGGTAAAAGGATATTCAGGCTGCAAAAAGCAAATCATAAAAACTCCTCGCAATGTCAAAATGGCCTGGCCCCAAACATGACCCCCTTACTCCTGGATGTGACACCCTGGCTTGGACCACCTCCCCAACAGCCCTTCCACCTCCCTTCTCTATCACTCAGAGCAACGCACTGTGCTTCAGAACCAAATCAGCTTGGCAGCAGCACAGGGAAGAAAGCTGTCTGGCTGTAAGACCCTGCCCTGTTTGTAGCGGAAGCCAGAAAGTTCGCAGCTAAAGAGGCCCTCACAGCTGTTACAGCCCTCCCCTCCAGGAGGTATTTATTTAGGAATTCCTCTGCAGTAGCATCAAAGTTACTGGAACTGAGCGTTTCACCAGTTATACTTCTCCAGCTGTTCAGTCTATAGCTTTCAAAGGCAAAAGTCATTCAGATTCACCACTGAATATAATGCAAGCTGTAAACACTGCTGTATAAAAACACTGAGAAAAAAAAAAATCAGAGATGGCATTTCAAATTGCAAGTTGAGCATGTAGAATAATTTTGGGCTTACTCTACCGTGTCATCATTTTACAGAGCACCATCTTGTCTCAAAGAGATGTCTGTTATTGTGTATGTTCAGCACAAGTGAAATACATGAGCAATTCTTTTCCATGAGAGGGTTAAATGGTTTTTCTAACTAAGCAGGCACCTATAAAACAGGTGAAAATGAAAAAGCACATTCACCAAGCATCCATTCGCTCGGCACTATCACCGCAGCGCTGAACGGCAGGGGACCCGGAGCAATAACCAGATGACTGTGCAATTAAAGGCTGCAACCACGCACGCACGCACACAGCCAGCTCATACAAACACACAAGCGCTTGAATATACAAATGCAGTGTAATTTTCTATGCGATTTAAAAAATAACTGCGCAGGTCCCCTGAATAGTCAATGCCCTGGCACCCACAGAAGATGGTGCAGCGGCGACGTGGTGATGTATCCAAAACGAAGCTGGGCACCAGGCACCCTGCCTCGGGCCCCGCTTTCGGGAGCGAGCGGGGCAGCCCGTGCCCAGAGACCCCTCCCAGGGCGAACTCAGGGCCCCGAGCCCAGGCAGAGGCCAAGCCTGGCCCGGCTCCTCCCGCACCCCCCCCTTCCCTCCTGCACTCGGCAGAATAAAACATCCCGGGCCAGGCTGGAGCCGACCGACTCCTCGCGCTGAACGCTCCCCTGAGGAGAGCGCCCAGCGCGCCCACATCGCGCCCGGCCCCGGCCCCCGGCAGCACCCAGCGCCCGGCTCCCGCCCGCCGGCCCCGCGGGCGCGGGCAGCGCAGCCCCGGGCAGGAGCCTCACCCCGCGGCCCTCCCCGCCCCGCTCCCCGCGCCCGGCCCCGGCCCCCGCTGGGCCCGGCCCCGCCGCCACTCCCCCGGCTCGGCCCGGCCCGGCCCGGCCCGGCGGGCACCCGCGGCGCGCCCAAGGGCGAGCGGCCCCGGCCCCGGCCCCGGCCCCGGCCCGCCCGGCCGCTCACCAGCTGGGGCACTCGAAGAGCGAGAGGCCGCCGCCGCCGGCGGAGTTGGCGTTGGCCGCCATCTTGCCTCTGCCCCATTCAGGCGGGCCCAGGGCAGGACGGGAAGGTGGCGGCGCGGCCGTCCCGGCGTGCCCCGCGCGGCGGCGGCGGGTGGGGCCCGGCGGGATGCGGGGCCCGGCGGGATGCGGGGCCCGGCGGCATGCGGGGCCCGGCGGCATGCGGGGCCCGGCCGCTCTGCCCGCGGGAAGGGGCTGCAGGGCGGCCCCGTGCGGAGGGCGAGCGCGGGGAACAGCCCGGCCCGCAGCCCCTTTTGGGCCGTTTCAGCGCCTCAGCTCTTCGGAGGACACCAGGCAGAACCCCGCCAGCGGGCGGCAGCGCGGGTCGCCCCCGTGGTGACAGGGGCAGGTCGCTGAGCTGCTGTGAGGGGAAATCACGTTTCCCCAGTACCGCCCCGGTTTCCCCAGTTCCACCCCAGTTTCCCCGTTGCTGGCAGGGCTCCCCGCACAACACGCGGCGCCGAGCGAGCTTCTCCCGGTGAGCGCCAGGCTTCCAGGAGCTTTGCAGCATCTCCCAGAGCGGCAGAAAACTCATCCGAGAGCCAGGAAGGGCGAGCGCTGCGGAGGGGGGGTCCCGCGCTCAGGAGCACCGCTCAGCGCTTCGCAACAGCCCCTGCGCGGTGCCACGGCGAAGCTCAGGGATGGGGAGAAAGAGAACGGGGTCAAGCGAGCGGAGCAACCCTGAGTCCAGCCAGCTGGACGGGTGTTCTCAATTCCGGTTTCCAGAGGACCAACACAGGCTGGAGTAAGGATGAATCCTACAAATAACGCACCCAGGCCCCGTTCCAAGCATGGGGAGAAGGCAGGTGCCTTCATTTCCAGACGCAGGGGTGACATCCCCGCAGCAGGCTGTGCCCTTTAGAAGGAATGTTTTAATTAAGGAGCAGGACAACATAGAAGTTCCCGTCCCAGATTTTACCATCCAGGCTCAGCAAAGACTTGAAGTTCTAGCAACAGGCAAACAGTCAAAGTTGACCGAACGCTGGTGTGGGGCATCAGACCCATTTTCCTGGGATCAGGGCTCTGCACAGGAGTTCTGTCCATGTGAAAGTCACTCAGTGCTTCCAGCTAGTTTCAGTCTTAAGAATCAGGGACCACAGAACTACAGCTGGAGGAAACGCTGCTGCTGCTGCAGTCTTCTCTGCTTGCAGAGGGAAATGCAAACACACCCGTGCCAATGCCTAAACTGCAAGAGAAAGCAGCTCTGAGGTAGGCTTTTAAAAGTGTTTATTGATGGTTATAAGATGGAATGATGGCGCAATAGTGCAAACCACTGTGCAACTGGGAGAACACGCTCCCTTCCCAGCCTTCACATTGACTTTATTATACAGGAGACATGGAATAAGGATTAAATACAAAATGGGTCAGTATGCTGCATTTACCACGCGCTCTTGGGCTTTGGACAGATTACTGTTCCCTCAGTGCATGTCAGTTCAGAGCTACATCGAAGTGGGGAGTGGCTGCCATGTGCCACCCAGCTCCACTGGCCAGGCAGCTGGAACCAGCAATCTTTAGCACTTCACTCAGCCAGTTTCTGCACTTTCTGTTTCAAAGAATGGAAGATACCAGGTGTTCACAAGCCACACATAATATTTACTAGTAGACTACAAGTGGGCTTTAAGACTCCTTCAGAAGCAAGATGTCAGCTAATACTCATCTGTCTTGCTAGCTTGTAAACGTAAGCGCCCACTTCTTCATCTTTGCCCGATTTTCTCCCTGGGAGCTTCTAAAGGCAATTAGAAGCGAGCAGCTAAACTTTGTATTTCTAGTGCTTGAGAGTCAGCATTAGAAGAGATTTATTTGTCCAATAATAAACCACCAGCTAGTTTCTCTAAGGAAGTTGCATTGTTAGATTATAAGTCAAAGAACATCCTGTCCTCCTCAAGTGATGCATTTTGGAAAAAAACAATCCCCACCACGCTCAAAAAATTGAACACCACAGTTACGAGTCCCAGGGCTAACCTGACCAGCACGCAGTGGTTCCAGCTACCATCCACGCACACTTCTCCTTGCCTTTCAAGTCTGTAACAACATCTTTCTCTTCAAGAGGATCTAGAGCCACAGCCACCTGGAGACTAATAAAACCATGGGGCAGATACTGGAGACTTTAGAAACTGCTGGATTAAGGTAATGTGAATTGGTGTTGTGCCCTCTTTGAATGTCATTCTTATTCCAGTCCAACAAAGTTACTTATACATATAAAATGTTAAAGTTGTGCC
The DNA here is from genome assembly GCF_030867145.1 of Opisthocomus hoazin. Taxonomy (NCBI): domain Eukaryota; kingdom Metazoa; phylum Chordata; class Aves; order Opisthocomiformes; family Opisthocomidae; genus Opisthocomus; species Opisthocomus hoazin. The sequence continues at coordinate 7,938,029 of NC_134430.1, read as the reverse complement.
ACTTGTCAAAAACAAGACATCTCCAATTATTGATCACACTTCAGCATACAGTTGGGACAGGGAATAATACATTACAGAAAGCAAAACCACAAGATTTTAGTTACATAAAACAATATAATTTGTATATAAACTGATAAATACTGTCTCCATGGTTCACTAATTCCAAATACTAGTTATCTGCACATTAGTTGCTAATATCTATTACTAGAAGTAGTTCCAGCTTGTGCTCTTTCAGGGTGGTCAATTCGTTTCCGAGACCAGTCAGCCTGTTCGCTCCGAGGGGAAAAAAAAAAATCTCAGCAGTGAGACTAGGTTCCACGTGAAGACTTCATTATGTTGCCTGCCAGATAATGAATCCTATGATTATAGAAGCCACAGCAAGACCAAGAATCAGGATACAGATCTTCTTACGGGACTTCTTCTAATAAAAGAAGAAAAAAACAAAGCCACTGACACCAGGAACAGATGACAAGAGGAAAAAGCAAGTCTACCAGTTAATGTTGCTAACTTTGGCGAACTAGAGCACTCAATACCCATAATTATTCAAGAGAAGTAACCAGTGTAGTCTGAATGCTTTTCCATGTTCCTTAAACTGCACGATCCTACAGCTAAGTGTTTTTAGTTTTAGGAGCACAGTGGTCTAGGAGATGCCGTTAAGTCAAAATGTGACAAGTTTTCATTCTCTTAAGGAAAATGCAAGCTTTACTTCAAGTTGGCTGCAAAAAGAGAACTTGACAACAGCTACCACATGCTTTTCATCCTAACGGACAACAACATGGCTTCAAAGGAAAGCCAAACATCTCCACCTATTTAGATTTTCCATGTAAGACTAATAAAACTGCTAAGCCATTCTCCAATACAACTTGGCTTCTTGGAGCTGGTGTGGAAATAGTATTGCATTTCTACAGTTTGAATGATTTACTGTACAGGTACTGTACTTGGATTTTACAGTTTTGATCACTTTATTCATCGTAGGAAACTACAGTCTGTCCATAGACACCAAGTATTTTTAACTTGGTATCTAAGGATTGGAGGATAGTTATATCTAACCGCTTCCTTCTCCAGCCAGAAAAACACATCCGTGTCCAATAGCTCCCAAACTTAGATCTATAACGTACCTCAAAGCTTTATACAGGAAGCCATGGACAGAGATAATACTACCAAATGCTGCCAGATGGTAAAAGCTACTGTCCCTCCCTTGCGCTAACCAGCACTGCAGTTTCATTGCCCTCTAGTACCTCCCCACGCCAACAGCTTGAGAGAGTCCCAGTTTTTTGTCTTGTGTGGAAGCGTGAAGTCCCAGCAGTGAAACTCCGCATGGGACTGACTGAAGCAGAACCCTTGCTCCTTCACAGAGCTTGAACCTACATGGACAATAACAATGAAAGGAACCTACACAAAACATTGAATATCATGCGCAAAGGAGATTTAAGCAGCAATGAGAACCACTGCAAGAGATTTGATGGGAGAGGGAGGACAGGCTATGGGACACAAACTCAGAAGGGTGCTGCAAATCCCAGTCACCAGAAGTTTCCCTAGTCTGGGCAAGGATTTCAGCACATCAGAGTCTTGGCTGATATGTTTACAAGATGGACACAGCATAAGAAATTGTGTTTGACTGTTCTGCTAACTCCGAGAACAGCACAGACAGCCAAACACTTCAACCTGCTGAGCACATCTACGTGAAGGGACAGACTGACTATAGATCTCTGAAGTAGAAGGGTGATTTCAATACTCTGTTTTTGACTCAAGCACTTTATTCCTTGCAGCACAATTCTGAATGAGCACCTGCTTGCACAAGCTGTTTTGAATAACTTGTTTGGTGTGCTGCAGTCCTTGCTATGTGTCTTGTTATGCCTGTTCCATTATTGCTCAACTGTACACTGACAATAACGCACGCATACAGAATTTACCTGATAATAGGCAGCTCTCTGTAACTGCTCACTGGCTCTTTCCACATGGACTTCTGCACTTTCCACATTTGCCTCTATGCTATCTATAGAAAAAATAAGAGAACTCATTGTACAATAGTTCAGAGCTTCAGCGTTTAAAGAAAAATACCAGAAATACAAAACTTTTTACACAAAATCCTGGAAAGTTTAATCTATGGAGGCAAAATATGTAACTAAACTAAAAAGAAACTTTCTATTATCCAAACACACTTACCAATCATATCTCCTTGGTCATGAATCATCATGGCTAAATCCTTAAATATCTGGTTGACATCCAAAATGTCTGCCTGAAGACAACAGTTTGACATGTTACCACAAACACCGGTTACAATTTTTCTAATCCTTATTCTTAGTACCTCTGCTGACCATTGCTCAGGGAGTCAGAATAGCTACCATCGTCCACTGACTGAGGTGACTTGACGCTACGATCTGTGGAACTGGGGGTTAACACAGGAGCCTACAATACTCCTGCCACTGACGATGTGTTTCATCACTCTAGCAATTAGCACAGTATGGAACTGAGATGAACATCGTAACATGTGTTGCTCCTGCCATCTCTGAAGGACCACCAGTCAACACTGAAGAAAAATATACATAGTTTCCTGCAACAGGAGCAGGAAGATTGATCTTGGCATCAATCCTCTCTACAAGGAACTCCGTTCCTCCACCTGCAGATCTCCTCAGCCCATCCCATTAGTTAGCACCGCACGACTTCTTTGGTTTATCTCCCAGCACTGTTAACTGTGCAGGGTCAACTGGTCACCTCTAATTGCCTGATTGCTGTTTCTCTTTCTTTAATGAGTTCAAGGTCCTGTTCAGTTATTGCCACATCTTCTTCCTGAGACTGCATTTGATTCCAATCTTCACCACTGGAAAGAGATGGAAAGAAAGCTCTGCTCTTTCTCTGAGCGTAGGTACTTCCACACGCCATTTATAGCAAAGTGCCAGTGAGTATAAGTTGAAAAGTTTCCTACAGAACAAGACCCAGGTTCCTGGCCCTGCACCTGTATGCAGAGACAGGATTGATCTGTGACCATTTACAAACTGTAAAAATTGAAAAAAGGGACAGATAAGGAAAAGTGAAAAAACTGGAAAGCAGTTACATGCATAGAATATTCTGTTCTCGGATGTGACAGTTATCTATAGCATTATAGAAGAAACCTCCTTATTTCAGTTCAGGGTGGTTTTTTTTCTAAATACCTGTACCTCCCTTCCCTCTCACCATCCCCCAAAAAGGGAGAAATCAGGGTGAAAGTTTGGACAGAGAGCAGCCTGCAAGCTGAACATTATCAGAACAAAAGAACACCCAACCAGCATCGGGATTCAAAGATTCTCACTTGCTATCGGCCATTTGGAGGTAAGAATAAAGTGGTTTAGTATTTTAATTCATTAGTTTAGCAAGAACTTCAAATTAAATCACACGCCAAGAGAGATGTTAAAAACCAAGTAACTCTGCATCCCAGTCTACCTCTCTCCCGGTGAGCTGGTACTTTACTGCTGCACAGTTACACCAATTCTAGCGAAGGCAGTACCTATAACACAAGGCCATCTCTATGTTCAGCATAGAAAGTTCTTCAAAGGGAACATCTCCCTCTTCTCAACGAGTAGAGCGTGCCGGAAAGCACTGTAACGTTCCGGCGTTAGGTGTACAACACTAAATGGTAAGTTTTAAAGTCTCAAAGTGCCAAAGGAAATGAAGATAAGCTTCATGGTTAGGTCAGAGACAGCTGACCATGCCAGCAGTTCAGCTCTAATATGGCAGTAGGGTTTTCAGATATTTAAGGCAGAGGTTTCTGACACGTAGCACACAAGAACAACTCCAAATGTGGAGTAGCTGCTGTGTGCCACTACCTCTCGCCAAGCTAAGAGCCTCTGCGTGAACAGGTACCTGTCTGGCTCCCCTATCTTTAGTGTGCAAGGCCTTCACATTCATCACAGCACCTGTGTAACTGAACAACGTGGGGTTTTCACTCGGTATGTGAAAGCACAGGGCTAATAAAGGGGATGCACACCAAGCAGCGGATGAGATGAAGAACAGTTCGCAGAGGGAGGATGTACAGATGAGACACGTAAGCTAGGTCTCTTGATTTAGAAAGTGTTTTATACAGGCAGGGCCAGCAGATTGCATCCCAGTTTTCTCAAACATACATACAGTAGAAACTGACACTGTAATCACTTCTGGAGTGTTCCGAGTTCGCTTTACCACACTGTAGAGTTAATATAACATTTTACAAACCTATCGACCATGCAGGTACCCTGTTACTGCAGAACTGATACAACTGTCTGACAGGTGACAGCAATCCTGTCATGTTGTGCACGTTCTAGGATTAGTTTGCCCGTGCATAACGTCCAGGACTTCTGAATTTAAGGCAGCCTCATCCGCTGCTCTGTAATAGGTCCAACTGGGCTGCTGGAGAACACCCAAACCCATGAAATAAACACACAGCTCTTTGCAGAGAGAGTTGCAGCGGGAGGAATCCTGTCTGGTAATTTGTGCTCACAGTCCAGAAAGGAGCTCCAACTGCCACATACTAGGGACTCTGCAATTCCCCGCAGGGCAGGAATCACACAATCTGCATTTAAGGAGGATAAAACACTGTCACATGCAGTTAGTTTTTTACACTGTATATTACAAGTACTGTAATAATTGCATTTCAAATCTTTTTGCTTTGTGTTCAGCTAACAGAGCCTGCCCAAGTTACAGTAACGTATCTTGCCTCAAAAACTTTATTTATACATAGTTAAAAGTACACATCAAGAGTACAAGAAGCTGTTACCTATCAAATGAAACAAGCTGTTCTTCTCTGAACCGCTCATCAGCCTGGAAGAGATAAATGAATTATTAGCCTTGCAGACTGCCAGGACCACTCGCAAAATCAACAGCAGTATCTTGAAGACAAAGGCATATACTGTCCAGAGAGTTCTTTGAAAATGCCACTGTCACTTCAATTTAACCTAGATAATTAAGATTAGACTTAGATTCATCTTTAGATTTGATTTAAGATTCAGAATGTCTCTGCAAATCAGAGGTAACTGAGCAATCAAAAGCAGCTAATCCATTAACTCAGACCAGCTGTCGTTTGTCACTTGCTTTCTCAACACACAGGAAAAAATTCAGAGCATAATCCAATGGATAAATGTGTTCCCTCGTAGAAATTAAGAATGCGTACTTGACACAAAGCCCCAAGGCAAGGGGAGAAAAATGCTTTCACTGGCCTTTTTATTATGAATTCTTAGTAGTCACAGGGGTTTCTCAAAACATAATAGGGAGAAAGTTTGAATGTACATTCAAGATGTTAGCAGGACAGAAGCTATAATAAAATAAAGAAACACAGCGTGAGATTTCAGATGTAATTTAAGGTGTGATAAGCTTCCAACTGACCTCTTAAATTTTATAGTCTAGGCCTGACATCAAGCAAAGAGCAGCCTGCAATACTTTGCTATTAACTATACTTAACTATCCTCAGCTCGTCCTCCACAACATTTACAACTACCAGGATTCCTTCCCTCCTCTCCTACCATTGACAAGGAGCACACTGAAATGAGTGCTGACTTACAACATTTGGAATGACAAAACTAACGCACCGAGGCCTCATCTACACTCGGTAACATGTCAGGAGACAGCTATGAAGTTGGTAGGCAAGTACAAAATATCTCACAGACTTGTAGTTCACTGTATCAATACAAAACTTCTATAAATACTTACAGAGATACGGGAGCCAGCTCTCGCCCTTGCCACAGTCTCTTTTTCCTTCTCTGACACTCGCCTCTGTACTGCCTGGAAGTTATTTAAGGCCGCGGAGAAGTCATTCATTAAACGTTCTTTCTGAAGCCTCTGTTGGCGCTAAGGAATTGAAACAAAACCAAGTGTTCAGATATTCCCATTCATGAGAACGTAACTGTCAGAGTGAAAAAAACCATCATCATAACAACAACGACGAAAGCCGGCGTTCACAGGATCTTTTGGTTCCAGCATTCTGGGGCACTGGAGAGAACAAAAAGCCCACCATATCCAAATTCCCTACACCACACGCTCTACACCTTGCCTATTGCAGAAGAGGTTTGTCCAATACAGTTCTCTAATTTCAATCTAGTTTTAAGCCTGAAGTAGAGAGGTCTTCTACACTGTTACTTTTATTCAAATCACATTCCAGTCATCTACCACATTTCATTACGTACCTTTTGGATACCTACAATGCCTTTACCCTCCATTCCTCTACTTAGCCAGCCTGGAAGTACTTAACTTTCTCTTGTCCCGGTAAGACAACCCCCTTAACCTTCTTACAAACAGAGGAAGCCCCACGCTTCCAGAACTAATGACAACACCCATTACCCCAGTTTCATCAGCTCCCTCTCCCAGCCATGCCACACTACAAGCCTGCTGTTATTTGATCAGAGGATATCCTTAGTCCTGATAACCATTTCAGTTTATCTTTTCTCCAAACACATTCATTGCAGTATTCCTTTTCATCCTCGTTTTACAGTATGAACTTATTTAGCTTGCACAGAGCATCTCCTTTGAGTGTTGTGACATTCCACTTACAGGAAACAAGAAGCTGTGAAAAAGGACACTCAATGCTCCGGTCAGTTCTTATGTTTTCCATTAGAGAGATTCCCAACAGCTGTCTCAAATTGCAGGCTTTCCAGTATTGTAATCTTTCAATGAGTTTATATCAATTCAACAGCCATTTCAAGGAAATAAATGTTTTCAATTTTTATTTTTTTTTTCCTCTATAATAAGCCACTACAGCAGTCTCATAATCCGCTGCAGCTTCCATCTGAGCTGTCTGGAAGCAACAACTCTTCTGCCAGAGGAGATCCTCAGCAGGTTAATACCAGCTCCTGCAGATTTTGACTGGACTACTCCAACGGGCTTCACTAGGCTTCAGAAGTCACTGCTGCATTCGGAGAGATGCACATCACAGGATTTTGTTCACCAGAGGGAAATTAACTCACAAATATTTGCTGAACAAACAGGCAAAACATGGCCATGCTTACAACTGGCACATAAACCTTTACATACAGAATTAGACTAAGAAAACATCTGCTGACCCATATCCACCGATCATCCCACAGCAGTATCACAAAAGCAGACATATCAAGATTGTGGTAATTTTTTAAAGTAGAGCAAGAAAACGCCAACAGCAGAGGACTGTCCCTTCCCTTTCCCATACAGAGGGGGAACTCGAAGGACTACTTGGCAAGAGATAAAGTCATAATCATTGCCTCACTATATTTTGCTTTAGTCAAGTATGAGCAAGGTGAGTCAGCTTTTTCCCCCCACTGAGACATCACATGCAAGAGAAAGCTTTTTGGCGTGATCACATTTCATCTGACATGCAGTTTGCTGTTAGTTCTTACCCTGAAACACTGCCTCGCATCACCAGGCGCTTTGTAAACAAGACTATTTTTTAGAAATTTACTCAGAAAAACCAAATTGCATACTCAGCTCTCCCCAAACATTTAACACTCCTTATTCCCATGCGAGTAAGTTTTACACCTATTTGCCACTGGGAAACATTGTTTTCCCAGTGTCACATAAGCAGCCAGCTTAATGCGTTTCCCTTCTTCAGCAACATTCTTCATCACTAAAGGCTGCTGTCTCCGTTAAAGCTTTGTGAGGCTGCAGTCTAAGCTACTTGCATGAAATGAGTGATTTAAAAATACACCCAGACAAATTCTGCGTGCCCACCTGTTCAGAAGCAGATAGAGGAAGTGGCAGAGACCCCAGCTCCTTTAGATATTCATTGGTCTCTTTGGCAAGGCGGTTTGCAGAATGTTGTAGCTGTTGTCTGAAATAAAAATTCAAAAGCAGTTACACAAGCTTCAGAAAAGCAGTCTCTGAGCATTTCAGATTCCAAAAAAATGACCAAGTAGGGGTTCTGAGATCAGACATCTTTATGGTGGTTTTTTTCATCCTAATGGAACAGAGATGGACTTTTAACTTGACTCTGGACTACATTTTAAAAAAGATTCAGAGAAGTTCCGTGCTCCCTGCTAACTAGTATAATTCAGCAGTTTTAAAAAGATATTTTTCTCCAATGGCATGAGAGAAAACTTCAAGGGAGAGACAACTTTATTCAGTGAACATAATCACTCTTTTAGGGTGAATTCTTTGTGGTACCAATTGGTAACTAACTGTTCACATGACAGCTGCCAGCTCCATTGGTTAAATGTACATTTGATAAAAGCACAGAGACTCAAAAGTATTAAATTCTTATATTTTCCTGAAAATTAATGGTCAGAGAGAGGAATGATCCAGCTTCTACTTTGGGAAATGCAAGGCTTTCCCTTGAGCCCTTATGCTTTCCAGCAACGCTGCAATTCAAAGCTATTGTTGCAAAGGATCTAGGGGAACAGCACCTTCATTAGTACCACAATACAGAAAGCCATTAATTGAACTGAACTGCATGTGAAGACATCACCTTGCACAACACACAAAGATGCAGTTTAGTAGAAAGAAAGTTAGTGCTTCACAGGGAGCAGAACTGCAGCTTTTATTTTGCAGCCATATGCACAAAAACTAATAGTGTAAACCAGGAAGATACAAAATACTAATATGAGAACCGATTTTTTTGGCATTCAATGGATAACAAGATGCTTGTGAAGTCACCTATTCAGCCTGATAAATACACAAATCAAAGTATTCAGGCTGCATTATTCTACAAGTTGACCTGCAATCACAGAATCACAGAATAGTAGGGGTTGGAAGGGACCTCTGTGGGTCATCTAGTCCAACCCCCCTGCCGAAGCAGGGTCACCCAGAGCAGGCTGCACAGGACCTTGTCCAGGCGGGTCTTGAATATCTCCAGAGAAGGAGACTCCACAACCAATATGTGAGCTAAATAAACCACCCATGCATTTTTGTGTTAAATTTGTACAGCAGCTGACAATTTGTGAGCGCAAACACTCACCTTAAAGATGAGGGTCATTTCTACAATGAAAGTAACTGGAAAGACATTTGTTTGGTCACCAGTGATTAGTTTTTTAATCTACCAATTAAATACAGATCAAGTCAACCGAGCAGCTCAGGCAAACAAATTCCTTTTCCTCCCAAGCAGGCTCTGATCTCATCCTTCAAGTGTGGTGCATCTAGCTACCACCACAAGTTATGAACTTCTCCAAAAATCAGCTTTTATAGAAAAACAGGGAAGTTGCATACTCAGAGATTCAAGGTACAGTCACATGAAGAGACAGTGGAAGAACTTACTTCCAAGTTTTCTTTTATTACTCTGGAAATTATTCTTCTCATAACTCGCTACTTATGCTTCACAAGTTTGTAAAAGATGCACAGACATACTGACTCCCTGTTCAGTCTCCCTAGCAGTCACTTTGGACTACGCCTGTTTAAGTGTCTTCTATGTTGTCCCCCACTGCCATATTATTCTTCTGAAATGACATGTGGCATTTTGGCTGCCACACAGGATTGCTACTCTTTCTAGTGCCTAAATCTATCTGCACTACAAGCTACTATTTCACCAGTTATAGGCCTTCCTTGCTGTTTTTCCTTATTGCTCTTACGTGAGGACCAAGTACCTAGTATGGCATTCGCTTCTTCTAAACCACAGGTGAAGCCGCTGTGGCTAGTCCTCAGCACACAGCTAATGCGTGGCTGGTGTACTACTACCCTTTCTAAATAAACTATACCATTTGTAACCATTCCCATCCAGCAGTTTTGAATGGCTGAAACATGGTAATTAATTCAGTAAACTACTTAACATAGCTAGCTTTGTTTTGTAGGACTGCATTAAATTTATTGAACAGCGCATCTATCTCCCCAAAGCAAGTAACCCAGCTCCTCTAACAATACAGACAGAAATGAAAGAGAACTTACATAAATGTTATCTCATTTGATACTCACAAGTTCTCCTGAAGCTTGCTGGAATCCTGCTTGGTTCCCAGCTGGCTCATCAAATTCTTTATCTGAGCAGCTGAAGATAAAGAGATCACAAGATGAGTTAGTAAGAGAAGTGTATTTTATTCCTTCTTGAATGTATTCTTCTAGCTTTCCCCAAAGGATTTCTCTCAATGTTTGACTTACACAAGCTGGTAAGACAACGCTCGTATTCTTTCCTTTAAAGGCAAAGTGTATTTTAAACATCCCCATTTAGACATGGTCCAGCCTAAGAGACTAACTTTCAGATAAGAAAGCGATGGTGAGGCATACGTGCCCTGAAGACAAGTCTGTGGAGCTAAAAAGCTTGTGCACTCCTCCTGCTCAACCCTCCTAGACAAACGAACATACCTGTTTGTCTCTACCAGCCTTACTATTTCTGTATTTCAGGCTATCACTGCTGCAGAACAACTTTACCATGCTGTGTTGCCACTCTTACATATTCTAAAGTTACTTAAATTATTCGTGCTGTTTAAAAAAAAAAAAAAAAGGAAAAAGCCAAGGGTTGCTACCAGTTAAAAAAAAAAAAAAAAAAAAATCTTAATTTTTCTAGTCATGATAGCCCAAACCTTTCACAATACTGGCACAAACAATGCTTCAAGAATAGCAGATAGCAATGGTACACTTCACGGTTAGCTTGCATCCATCTGAAATCATGTTGTAGCAAGAAGAGATGTTCTAGCCCTCTTTCTCCCGTATCTCCCATGTTTTTCCATTATTTTCTTGTGTAGGCACTAGTGATTATGCAGCCACACAATGAATCACATCAAACTGTTAACCTCTCCCCACTCCCTCTACCTTAGAAGATGGGTTTTTTTTTGACAGATCAGCAAGCTGATCCACTTTATTCTGCAGCTGCACAATTTTTAGCATTCCTAAAGATGCCGGGCGCACCACTTGTGTCAGCACTGCAATGTCTGCCTGGCCCAAACCCATCATGAAATCATACGCTAGCCCATCAAGCGTCCAGAGAGGCAAGACCAAGGAGGATCAGCTTCATACAGTTCTACAGGCACCTGCACCGAGCTGAAATACCTGATGAGTTTAACAAGAGCTCCCTCCAATTCAGTGACACCCTACTGGTGCCACTTCTGCTTTCAGCCTGGAGCAAGCCACTTAAATGTGTTGGTGAAGGAACACCAGATTCCAAAGGCCACTTCTTCTAAAGTGATGTCCACTGGCTTACAGTAACAGCAGCTCAGCTGAGGCTGCAATGTGATTTAATCAGGAATTAGGCAAGTATTCTAGCTTTTGCATCCAGTGAGAGTATTCTTGCTGAGAATTCCAGACTCCTATTAGCTCATACAGTGAAGAGTTGTTTAGCAGCTCCTTGTACACCGAGGTGAACACGCCTTCCAGCAAGCAAGACTGCACGAATTTCACAGCTCTGTCAGCCCCAGGAAGGTCAGAAAAGTTCATAGTCAAGTTAAACTGACAAACGGCACACGGACTATACTCTGTGTGCGGATATCAAGGACTCTGCAAATGGCATTTGCACTAGATACTCTGTGATATTTTTCTTCTCCCTTGGGGGAGATTCTTGCACAAGCCCCCTCAGCAGCTTTCAGTCTCCAAACCCTTTCAATTTTAGGCAGGAAAGCCTTCCGCATACTAACTATTTTCAGAATCACAGAATGGTCGGGGTTGGCAGGGACCTCTGTGGGTCACCCAGCCCAACCCCCTGCCCAAGCAGGGTCACCCAGACCAGGCTGCACAGCACCGCGGCCAGGCGGGGCTGGAATATCTCCAGAGAAGGAGACTCCACAGCCTCCCTGGGCAGCCTGGGCCAGGGCTCCGTCACCCTCAGAGGGAAGAAGTTCTTCCTCGGGTTCAGCTGGAGCTTCCTCTGCTTCAGTTTGTGCCCGTTGCCCCTTGTCCTGTCGCTGGGCACCACTGGAAAGAGTCTGGCCCCGTCCTCCTGACCCCCACCCTGCAGATATTTAGAGGCATTTCTAAGGTCCCCTCTCAGCCTTCTCTTCTCCAGGCTGAACAAGCCCAGCTCCCTCAGCCTCTCCTTGGAGGAGAGATGCTCCAGTCCCCTCCTCATCCTCGTAGCCCTCCGCTGGACTCTCTCCAGTAGCTCCTCATCTTTCTTGAACTGGGGAGCCCAGCACTGGACACAGCACTGCAGATGGGGCCTCACCAGGGCAGAGCAGAGGGGGAGGAGAACCTCCCTCACCCTGCTGGCCACACTCCTCCTCATGCACCCCAGGAGACCATTGGCCTTCTTGGCACCCAGGGCACGCTGCTGGCTCATGGTCACCCTGTCGTCCCCCAGCACTCCCAGTCCCTCTCCGCAGAGCTGCTCTCCAGCAGGTCCGTCCCAGCCTGTACTGGTGCCTGGGGTTGTTCCTCCCCAGGTGCAAGGACCCTACCCTTTCCCTTGTTGAACTTCATCAGGTTCCTCTCTGCCCAACTCTCCAGCCTGTCCAGGTCTCGCTGAATGGCAGCACAGCCTGCCGGTGTGTCCACCACTCCTCCCAGTTTGGTGTCATCAGCAAACTTGCTGAGGGTACACTCTAACTCTTCATCCAGGTCATTGATGAAGAAGTTAAACAAGACTGGCCCCAGTACTGACCCCTGAGGGACACCACTAGTTACTGGCCTCCAACCAGACTCAGTGCCGCTGACGACAGCCCTCTGAGCTCTGCCATTCAGCCAGTTCTCAATCCACCTCACCGACCACTCATCCAGCCCACACTTCCTGGGCTTCCCAAGGAGGATGTTAGGGGAGACGGTGTCGAGAGCCTTGCTGAAGTCGAGGTAGACAACATCCACGGCTCTCCCCTCATCTACCCAGCCAGTCATGCCATCGTAGAAAGCTATCAGATTGATTTTACACCTAAGATTACTGAAAACGTTTCAATCTCTGCTCTAGATGAAATGCAACAGTCTTGCAAGCAACAGTTTTACCAGCTCACATCACCACTTTTCTGTACATTTGGTGTGAGACGCTAACTCTGCAGTTTCCCAACAGGAGTGAATATTAGTCTGCTTGTCCACTGTGCGCCTGCTGTTTTCCCTACAGTGAATAAAGTGAGAAATAAGGACAGGCTTAAGGCTTCAGTATCTCTTCTACTCCTAGGCTTGAATGGAAAGCTTTTATAAAACGTGTAATAAAGTTAATTACCATAACGTTAAGTCAGATGTCCTGTGTGTTCCCACCCACCTCGATGAAAACTGTAGGGCTGTTTGTTTGAGACAGGCAGCGCACCGAGATAGGATGGCTGCGCGTCACGAGACAGCGGGAGCTTGTCCTGTGAGGAAGAGCAGCTGAACTACTTAGCAGGGCAGATTCACAGAGAGGAGTCCCATGGAAGGGGCGGGGTGTAAAGAAAAAAAAAAGGAAAAAAAAAGGAAAAACCTCAGACAACTCGCGTTTGGGGAACTTCACAGCAACTCCAGTAGCAGCCGTGCCTACGCCAAGAGGAAACGAACACGGCTGATAAAGAGCAAAACAGTTTCAGCAATGTTCATAGCTTGGTATAATTGAATTGGAGAAGTCACCACCTTTCAGAGGAACCAACGCGTTCAGCTGAGCTTGCCCCTGAAGAACCACACGGGGACGGGGAGGACCAACACCTTCCCCACGCAGCCAAGGCCGCACCTCGGCAGGGGCTTCAGCAGAGCCCCCCCGGCAGCGGCGTGTGGGCCACCAGCGGTCAGCTCACAACGCCGGGACTCTCTCCAGCGACAGCCACAGTGCCACGGCACCCACCCCCCCGCCACCCACCCCTCACGGGCACCCACCCCCCCCGGCACCCACCGCCCCCCTGGCCACAGCAGCTTCTGCGACCCCCCCGCGGCTCCCCCAAGCGCCGAGGGGCGGGCGGGCAGACGGGCTCCGGCCCGGGCTGCCGGAGGGCTCCGGTGCCGCCGCGGCTGGGCACAGCGCAGGGAGGGCCCCCCGGCCGCCGCATCACGGCTAATCAGAGCGCACCGGGGGCGGGGGGAAGCTCGGCCACGGGCCGGCCTCCGCCCGCGGGGAAGGCAGACCCGCACCGCCCTGCCGCAGGCTCTGCCCGCCCCGGGGTGTCTGAGGGGATGAGGGGGGGGACTCCGGGCCGGGCCCCGCGGGCGGGCGCACTCACTGTACTGCGCGATGCGCTGCACGTTGCCGCTGCATGTCTGGATGATGCCGCCGAAGTCCCGCGGCGGGGGCGGCGCGCCGGGGCGGCGGGGTTCCAGCGGCCCGTACGACATGGCCGGGGCGGCAGGCAGCGCGGCTCCCCCAGGCCCGGCTGACAGAGCCCCGCCGGCCGCTGCGCATGCGCGGCCACCGCCCCCCCGCGCTGCTGACGGAGCGGGGCGCGGCCGCCGGCGCCTGCGCACTCGAGGGGTGGGGAGGGCGCGTGGGGTGGCAACGGGGCGCGCGCCCCGCCCGTGAGGGGGCTGGGCCTGGACGCCGGGCCGGGCCGCCGTCAGGGGCCGTGAGGGGCCGGTGTGCCGTGAGGGGCCGGTGTGCCGGGCCGGGCTGCCATCGGGGGCTGTGAGGGGCCGGTGTGCCCTGAGGGGCCGGTTGCCCCGCCGGTGAGGGGGGCCCTGCCACGCCGCGGGCGCTGTGCCCCCGGCTCCTCGGGTGAGGGGAGGTCGAGGAGCGGATGGGTCTGGCCGGGACACAGGCCGCTGCCTGACCCGCCTCATGGCGTGGCCCGGGGCCGGGGCCGGCCCGAGGAGCGGGGGACGTGTGGCTGCGGGGCGGCAGAGAGCCGGGGCTGGGCTGGGCGTGACCTGGGCGTGCGTGAAGGCACGAGAACCAAGGCAGCTAACGTTACAGAATCATAGCATCACGAAGGCTGGAAAAGCCCTCTAAGATGAAGTCCTCTAAGATCATCAAGTCCAACTGGCTCATCATTAGATGAGAAGAATCCTGCTGTAGCACCGCTGAAAAGCAATGAACACTCTAAGCTTTCTAAAAGGCCTAGAATTTATAACTGGTCAATAAAACAGTGGGAGAATAATGAATAGGTGTTTAGAGGTTGAGCATACATAACAATTTGCGATTAACTTTATCCCTTCTCTTTCCATTACCACAGAGCTGTCAAAGACCATCCAGAGGGACCTGGACAAGCTCAAGAAGTGGCCACGTGTGAACCTCATGAGGTTCAACAAGGCCAAGCGCAAGGTCCTGCTCCTGGGTCGGGGCAACCCCCACTATCAATACAGGGTGGGGGGTGAGGGGATGGAGAGCAGCCCTGCCGAGAAGGACTTGGGGGTGCTGGGGGATGAGAAGCTGGCCATGACCCGGCAGCGTGCGCTGGCAGCCCAGCAGGCCAACCGTGCCCTGGGCTGCATCCCCAGCATTGTGGGCACAGGGTGAGGGAGGGGGTTCTGCCCCTCTGCCCTGCTCTGCTGAGACCACCCCCCAGAGTCCTGCGTCCAGCTCTGGAGCCCTCAGCACAGGACAGAGCTGGAGCTGTGGGAGCGGGGCCAGAGGAGGCCCCAGCAATGATGTGAGGGCTGGAACCCCTCTGCTGGGAGGAAAGGCTGGGAGAGCTGGGGCTGCTCAGCCTGGGGAGGAGAAGGCTGCAGGGAGACCTTAGAGCAGCCTTCCGGTACTTAAAGGGAAAGGATATATATATACTATAGGAAAGGTGGGGGCAATCTTTTTAGCAAGGCCTGTTGTGACAGGACAAGCTTTTAAACTAAAGGAGCGTGGATTTGCACTAGATATAAATAAGAAATTTTTTACAATGGGGGTGGTGAAACCCTGGCCCAGGTTGCCCAGAGAGGTGGTCGATGCCCCATCCCTGGAAACACTCCAGGCCAGGTTGGCCGGGGCTCTGAGCACCCTGAGCGAGTTGAAGATGTCCCTGCTCACTGCAGAGGGGTTGGACTGGATGACCTTTAATGGTCCCTTCTAACCTAACCCATTCTATGATTCTATGATATTCTTTCCACGTAACACCACTTTAAATTGCATCTCAAAACATGGTACACGTACACTGGCTCTTGGGGAAATGCCTTTTTCAAGGCAGCAGAACAATTTAATTTGAATAATTGGTTGTAGAATTTACTTGGTCAGATTACTAATTTTAATCAAACCAAGGCTGTAAAATTAGTTTATTTTTTCTTGTTTTATTTCAGCTTAATATATATAATGAACTAAATTATAGGTGCTTTTTAAATGCCACCACTGGTGGGAATCATATCTGAATTTAAAAAAATGGTTGTAGTCAACAAACAAAAACATTTGTGCCAGTCCTGAAGATGCTGAAGTGCTGTTCACTCTGCTGGTATAAACGGCCCCGTTACCTGAGAAGGCAGCCTCTGAAGAAGAAAACTGCTTCACTGCTAACGATGCCTTCCAATCAATGAACAAAGTTACTGCGAACAGGTGTTACACGGGCAAGTGCACACGTCAGGCTCGGCCGAAGGCGGAAGAGCGGGCGTTCGCACTGGTTGCAGGTAGTGGGTGCTGGGGGGGAGGTGGGTGCCTCACCTCGCTGAAACAATTCAGTTCGGATTTGGGCCAGTTCAGTATTTGGTTTTGCATTTCAGGGTTTATTTGCTAGTGAAGCTGTTGGTGTGTCTATGTCTGTACAATAAGCACAACGGAAATGAGATATTTTGATACAAAAAGCATGAATATTTCAATGTGTGTTCACAAAGATTACAAAATAATCACTAGCAATATCAGAATATAAGAGGAAAACAATTAGAAATATAAAAAAATAGAGAACCTTTTTAATTTTGAAAACAATTTACATTTTAAAATGATTAAAAATTCATAATATTTTTACACACTTTCTCAACTTGCCTTTTTTGTTCAGGTAGTAATGCAATGCTAGCTTTCAAATCAAGAGTAAAGAAATTTAAGTTAATGTCCATTTCTGCTGCCTGCTGGAGAAGCTACAGTATTTTAAGGAAAGTACATCCAAGCTCTGAATAAAAAATCTGAGGTCGTGCCCTGTAAGAAGGAAAGCAATAGTGTATGTGTGATGAAGAGTAAATGTTTCTTTGAGAAATGCCTGATACAGCAACAAATTCCTAATTACAGAAATGCCCACAATGGGTTGAAATTATGTTAAATGCCGAGCAGGGCTGCGGATGAAAAATGTGTGTGTGCAATAGATATTTATGCAACTTTCAGCACACGAGCAGTTTGTTGAAGTCGGTTTGACTGCTGCTTGCTCGAGATGGTGTGTGAGCCAGTACTTGCGGGTTCTGGATTGTTAAATGCTTGTTCACGTTCCACACGTCTACGATGAGCACAGACAGAGCTTAGGACAAAGGCGGCAGGCGGCGGAGAGGGCACTGAGGGTAGCACAGGTAATTCCCAGATTGGCCAAATTTGTGACAGAAACTATTCTGAAACAGAATGTAGTGAATTCCAATAAACAGCGCTACAAATTGCAGCGAAGCACCGCTTTTTCACTCTGTTTAAGCGTAGTTCAGCTTCAGAAGTGTTCTAGGATAAATAACCCTCATCCCTCCAAATTATATTCCTAAGCAAGGCTTCAGAAAATAAATGGAAGCAAAGCAAACACAGGGTGGTGCTGGGCTGGAGTTGCAACTCGTTTGTACTGGAAGTGGTCTCTTTTAGCTAGACTAAATAAGCAAACCATTGTCAGGAGATGAAAATACACTTTAAAGAAAAGAAGCAGCACTTCAAAGGGTTTTCTTTATCTCTTGGCAGAAGGTTACTGTGAAAATCCAGATCCCTCTCTTGGCTGGATCGGATTCATGGTTCCTGCAGGTCCGTAAGGACGGTGGGATCGTCTGGCTGCAGCGGAGTCGTACGGTGTGTTCTCCGGGATGAGCTGTTCTGCTGGAAGAGTGGCTGGTTTGGTGCGGTGCGTTTGCTGTGATAAAGTCCCACGCTCCCTCCCTGCTTTTGAAGAATAATGGCACTCTCATCTGAGAGAATAAGAGATCTTTTTCTTTCTCTTTTGTCCGGTTTTGTCAGTGTCAGCTCAGAAGAGGTGACAGACAACAGCCAGTCTCCAAGATGGAAGTGCTTTATTGTGTAAATTCTGGCCTGATAATTTACACACGATATTGTCTGGCGGAAAAGCACCAGCATCTTCTCTAGGTGCTTTTGTGTCCTGGGAGTTGTGGTTTTTTGTTTTTTTTTTTTTTTTTTTTTTTTTTTTTAAACCAATAAAAATGTTAATTCCAAAAGCAGGGAATCTCTGGGTTGTGAGGTTTCACTGCATACACTGACTGACCCATGGGGGAGGAAGGGAGCGCAGCTCAAGCTTCATGATGCCAGCTATTTCCCACTCTGTGTACGTTCACCATCATCATGTGTAACTATCTGATTGCAAAACCAATCCATGTTGTGTACCTGGATCTCCCAGCTCCAACTCTGACCATCCCTGTGGAAAAAGTAAAGCTTGGTTATAAGAAAAACATTTACAGGGCTTTCGAGAAATTTATTCAGTGTTTGAAGAACCAATTCTTCAAACGCAGAAGAATTTCCAGTACCTTCTTTTGCACACTTCCTCAGTGAAATAGGACCATCTACAGAGAAACGAAGCCTGCCGAGCGAAGGAGCCGTAGGGAGAAGAGGAATCGCTCGCAGACCACAGAGGTGACCTCTGGGGCGTGGGAACCTGTGGCACGCACAGCGCAGGGCGATGCCTGCGTCCTCCCCAGCGCTCGCTGCTGCCCTTCGGGGACTGCGCCTGCGCTGCACTTCTGCCTGCAGACTCAGCAGTGTGAGTTCATCCTCCTTTCTAGAGGTATCTGAAAAACCCTCCGGCCCTCCAAGGGAGATCAGTCCTTCTCAGCGGTACGTTCGTCCTGGGACTGAAGGAACAGTCCTCCGCCAAGAAACTGCTCTGGGGAGCGGCAGCGGGTGGCAGAGAGCACACACATGCGAGGGAGGGTGGGCCGGATTCACACACAGCTGTCTGCGCTGCATTACCACAACAATAGTCACCAGCTTGCATGCTGCTAGCATGACTTTAGGATCCTTCTTCTTCACAGGCTAAATCCAATCATGGAAAAAAACAACTAGCACGTCCAGAGTAATGCCTGTTCATGACAGAGTCCTCAAAGATCTTTCAAAGAACTTCGCAAAAACAAATAATTTGGAGTGATCCCTGGAGAGGGAAGCAGGGTGGGGAAAAAGTCGTGTTGCTTGGTTGGATGCACTGCAGACCTGTCAGTCCGAAGGAGGATTCGGAAGCACAGAGCAGACCCAGACAAGGAAAATTACAAAAAGAGCAGCGCCGTGGGTCATCGCAGTCGAGGTGATACCTGGAAGCCCAGCAAGCCGTGCTTCTGCCTGCTGTTTTTGTCCTGAGACTGCAGATGTGCATAGGGGCAAAGTGGCATTCCTAGTGAACGCAGCAGTGTGTGGCAGGCAAGGAGGTGATGACCTGTTGGGACCAGTTCTGCTCTGGAGGTACTTTTCACACCATCGCTACTTACCGCTCTCAGTCAGCAGTGGGAAGCAGCTCATTGCTGGGTGGAAGTTCCCTCTGGCTGGCAATGAGCAGGTCATGGAGGCCCGATGTTTGGGGAGCCTGGAACCTGAGCAGTAAGGAAAGGTGTGGTTGGGAAGCCCTGGAAACCTCTTTAGGCATCGTGCACTCATTCTTGCTTGGGTATGTTACCTAAGCATGACCTGTGTTTCTGCTGTGGCTTCAGATGACGTGCCGGATCTGCTCCGCTCTGAGCTGGAGGATCCTCCTGACCGTGCTGGAGGAAAAGAGCAGTGCTGGGGCTCTGCAGGAGAGTCCCTTTCCAGGATCCCATGCTTTGGTGACTGTCACTGATGGGATGCAGAGGACAGGACACTGGTGATAACCTGTCTGACCATCTGGTCATGCTGGCCTAGAGGAGTGTCTATGTCAAGCCATGGCAGAGACCTGACAGACTGCCTTCATCTCCTGTAGTGCCTCCAAACCCTTGGAAAGTCTCTAGAAATAGAGCCTAGGAAGGAACTGATCTGTAGGCTGTGTGGACAAAACAGGGGACTGGAGTCATCAGCAGAGCTGTCTTGCAACCAGTGGCCCACACAGTGTCCCGTGCACCCAGCCAGGCCTTGCTTCCCCTCCACCAAACTCACGGTGTGGCTTGGCGAGACCTCTGTGTTCCTGCTGTGCTTACAGCAATAACTGGTCTCCACACCAGGCAAAAATGAAGATTGTTGACGGATTTATTTCAGGAGAGGCTACAGCAGTGTTGATGAGGAGGGCAAAGGCTCCAAGGAGCTGAGCATCCGAGAGGGTGAGAACCTTTCGGCATGCTCCCACTCCTCCTTGATCAATGGTCATTCATTTGCCGTTTTATTTTCCAGGCAATATAGCCAGAAACAGCCTGTGTGCTGGTGGGCTAGAGGGTGCTAAATGTCCTAAATGGTTTTAAAATAAGGCTATAGATGGTATCTGGCGATGGTAAACCAGGGACAAGACCCGGATATCCATAGCCGGCAAACCAAGAGCATCCGTATGGCAATGATGTGACACAGCTGAGCCAGCGCAAGGCAAAGCCTTTTCTCACAGATCACAGCTCTCTATTAAAGCCAGTAAAGTTTATGATACTGGAGAACCTTGCGCAAACCAGACAACAGCACTCGCTGCAGACAGGGAGGACAGGGAGGTGGGGGGTGCTTGAAGGGCCGGGGCAATGTGTGGTCCAGGAGCAGCGCAGCGGTGTCTGCCTGCCACCAGTCCCGGGGCTGGGAAGCATCTGGGACAGCAGGCTGGAAGAACTTCGTCAACCACGAGTTTTCCGACAGTATCTGTATTTTGTTTCGTACCAAGAACAAGGTGATATTTGATGGAAATTCGAAACAATCCACGTAATTGGCCTGTGGAGGTCAGTGCTGTGGGAAGTCACTGGGGGATGCTTAGCAAAGGGATGGGATGACAGTGAGAGCAAAGGACGGTCCAGAGGGGTGTTCAGCGGTTTTCAGGGCCACAGTGCTGCGCACATCAAAGCGCCAGCTCTCTCAAGAGGTGTCTCGTGGCAAATCACTTCTGCTTCTGGCTGGAGCAGCCGGTTGCGGCTGCTCACGCAGGCAGGCCAGTGGGTTTGGCAGACCTCAGGCTTGCTGCAGTCGGACAGTTTCTGTGTATCTGCCCTGAGGATGGTCAGTAGGTGTTGGTATTGCCAGGTGATGCAGGATTCGGGGAGTCTGCCGAGCTCAGTGCTGCAGCCCACTTCTGGTATGTGCCCACAGAAGAGATTTTTGGAGAAGCATGCTCCTGGGTACAGCAGCGTGGGTCATGAGGCACTTTGTACCTGAGCACAGAGACAATGATCACAAGGCTTTTATGAAACATGGACTCAGGATCGTTGGGCAGACAGGAGACTGTAACGGAGGGGAGATTAAAAGATTTGTCCAAGACTGCACAGGATGTCTGTGCCAGAGCTGGAAAGGAGACCTGTGTCACCTGAGTTGTGATTTAAACTGAGTAACAGTCATTCTCTGACAATAGGTACACGAATTTGGTACTGTGCCGCCGTGGTGGCTGGGCCATGCTGCCAGTCCCTGGCATGTCCAGCTTCCACGGCTCCAGGACCCAGCAGGCATCTGCAGGCGCTTGCAGTGCCTGTTGAGCAGTTTGGGCTGGGAGGTCCCCAGCGCACGAAGTGCTGATGCAGGAGCAGAGCCTGGAACAGAGCCTGGTGGAGCAGGACTGGCTCTGCTCCCGCGGAAGCGGGGAGATGGGGCACGGGGAGCTCATGCGGCGGAGAAGGAGTTTTGCAGAAGGAGTTAACGCAACAGAAATAGCTTTGGGGAAGATCCCCGTAACGCTGCTGTTCTTACAGTATATTCTGCTTCAGCAAGCAGGAGCATTTCCAGGGCCCTGGCTCCTCTCTCCAGTTTCTGAGGGTGCAAAATGTGAAGAGGTCAGAATCCCAGAATCCCAGCATGGTGGGGGTTGGCAGGGCCCTCTGTGGGTCCCCCAGCCCAACCCCCTGCCCAAGCAGGGTCACCCAGAGCAGGCTGCACAGCACCGCGGCCAGGCAGGGCTGGAATATCTCCAGAGAAGGAGACTCCACAGCCTCCCTGGGCAGCCTGGGCCAGGGCTCCATCACCCTCAGAGGGAAGAAGTTCTTCCTCGGGTTCAGATGGAGCTTCCTCTGCTTCAGTTTGTGCCCGTTGCCCACCTCCGTTACTCACAGTCCGTGTGTCTCGCCGTTGTTGGAGCGAGCAGCATGGCTGCCAGAAGGAAGGGGCCAGCACCAGCTTCTGAGAGATGACCCCAATGGCGTGAGACGCAGGACCCCCCGCAGCCCCCAGTCCCCACAGCCCCTGGTCCCCACAGCCCCCAGTCCCCATAGACCCTGGTCCCCACAGCCCCCAGTCCCCGCAGCCCCTAGTCCCGGTGGGGGCTGGGCTGCGGTTCTCGCCCGGTGCCACCGGGAGGCAGCAGCGCCCCGTGGGAGCTCCCGGGTGTCCCCGGGTGTCTCTGAGTGTCCCCGGGTGTCCCCGGGTGCCGGGGACCTCGCTGCCCACTCCGCTCGGTCCCAGCACGGTGGCTGCGTGGCGGTGCCTGTGCCCGGGCGACGCTGTCACCATCGCTGGCCCCTGCCACCCAGCACCCGGGGGCCCGTGCTCGCCTGGGGACAGCCATGCTGCCACGGGGAGGAGAGGCATCTTGCAGTGTGTCCCTACTCTCTGCTTTACGCTGGCTACTACAGAGAGCCGAGTTCGCGGCCCTGGCGAGGAAGCGAACCCCGTTATCTGTAGGGCTTTGCTCTCCCTCCACCCTACGGAGGGAAAAACCCTCCTGTCCTACTTCCAGCCCCGTTCCGTGGGGCATCAGAACAGTCAAAGACTCCCAGGGGTGAAGAGAAAAGGGAAAGGCAGGGTGTGCTTTTCAGAAAGTGCCAGGAGTCCAGAAACTGCGTCTCTGCCTGGGAGGTCTGAGAGCTCCTTTGACTCAAACTGCGTCCTTGGAGAAGTTCCCAGGCGGTGCTGCCGGGCTGAGCTGCCCCGCGCTCCCGCAGAAGCTGCAGGCTCCCTCCGTTTGCTCCTAGCTCTGTTGTTGCCTGTCTCACACCGACATTCAACCTGTCTGTTTTTCACCTGGTATACTACGTATTTTAGCCCATGGTCCAGCTCAGGTGAGTTGTGAAAGTGCAGTAAAGTCCTTCAGTGAGTGGCCGTGCCCTCACACCGCGGGCACTGCTCCAGCACGCTCGAGCCCCTCGTTGTTCTCCTGAGGTCCCGTGTAACCCAGGCCAGCGGTGCAGAACTGAGGGAACGGGCTGAACGCCCGGCGCTACCGACTGTGCCGCAGCCACCGGCCCAGGGCACCCCTGCGCTGCCGAGCCCGCGCAGGCTGATGCAGGGTTTTGCCTACTGAGAAGATAAGGAGGGCTTTTTTCAGCTCTGAAAGCTGTTTATTCTTTACAGCGTACTGACACCAGAACGGAAAGTGCCTTTTCCTGAAACTGGCTATTTATAAACAGCCTGCTGTGCCGAGCCTGCTCGTGCAGGGGGGCAGGGACTCCTGCAGCTTTTCTTTCGCTGTCTTGAATTCACCCAGAGATGCTCCAGCCAGGAGCGAACAGAGCGGATCCTGCTGACCATCTGCTGGGGCACACGACAGCACCGACAGCTTTTAATAACTCCTTGGAGTTACCAAACTCCAGTGAGTATCTAATTCAGCCCTGAACACTTTGGCTGTGCAGCCGGTGCTGTTCACAGCCCTGGATTCTTGCAAAGGCTTTGCAGGAGAAACTAGTCGTTTGTGGCAGCCATGCCTTCAGCGCATGAAGCACCTGTGCTTCTCCAAAGGGGATGATCCTTGCGGCGCATGGGCAGAAATCGGCAGCAGCAGCTTTAACTGAATCTCCCCAAGCTGCTGAACAGTGCAGTTCGCTGCACGCACACGCTTGAGGTGGGATTTGTCTGCTCCGAGGTGTCTAAAACACAGCCTCCAAGTCCTAGCTAACTTTCTTTCCCCGTCAAAGGACAGAAATATGCACCTTCAGATCTCCTCTCCATGAGATGCCTTTCTTAGGATTTTAGCTGGTTTAACTGTGTAGAGACGCTGGGCAACACTCTGCCCACCTCCCCCCATCCCACTCCAGCAGGCCGGCGGCTCTGCGGGCAGTGCTGAGCTCCTCTTCCTCCAGGGACACCAGGATCCTCTTCTGAACCCCACCAGAAACTCCAAGGAAGCTAGGACTAGGGTTAATTATTCAAACTACTGCTCCTTCCCCGACGAGCTGTGCTCCCTTTGCAAACAAGGTTTGCTCTTGGCGCTGCTCGCAGCACAGCACCGCAGCATTTCCCAGATTTTCCCACCTGCAGTGAGGTGGCTTTCGGTTGTGGCTCGTAGTAGCCCGGCACAGCAGGCCGGTGTGCCTGGCAAAACAATACACAGGGCTTCGGCTGAGAACGAACGAATGAAATTAAACCCTCTGTCCCCTTCTGGTGTTTGTCTTGGAGTTGTCAGAGAGGGGATGAGCTGTGCAGAGGGATGGGGAGAGCACGGGGCAGGCTACGCAGCTCTCCAGCCATGCAGGGAGGGCCACACTTCAGCGTGGCTCCGCACGCCAAACACAGCTGAAGCAGTGAGGATGGACGTGTGGCTCAGCGCCAGAAGAGCGAGAAAAGATCTGAAAATGGTTGAATTGAGGTCTTTTCACCCCCTTGGTATTTCAATGGTCACGAGCAGGTCATGGACTTTTGTAGCAGGCTGAACTTGCAGAATTCCCTGGAAATGTGAACTCAGGGATATTTCTGGCAGATCTGGAAAGGAAATAATCTTCCATCCGGAGGCTGCAGGATGCAGCACAGCCCCCTGCACACCGAAAGGTCCCAGGGCTTCTGAGCTGTGCACAGACAACTGACAACAGCACTTGGCTGGCTTGTCAAAACTTTTCTCAACTCACTACAATGTCCTGCAATCAACTGCCTTTTGTATTTACAGTTGAAACAGGAAAAGCAGGACTTGGTCCATAGCTTGGTGTAGCAATTATGAAGCAACCTAACGGCAGACTGTAACCAGTATCTGAAAATCAAGAGTGTTGTAATGTGCCATAAACAGCGACATGCCCCAGAAGAGACCCTCAGCATTCAAATACTGCTGCGAGATGGGCCGTAGAGTCACCTCCTGGGCTTTCTAATCAACTGCAATTTCTCAAAGACTTCAGGTGCAGATGCCCTCCTCTTTCCCCCTCCTTCAGGGCAAAGGCTTAACTGGGAGTTGGGCTGGGGGCAGATGCTTGCAAAAGCAGTCACTTGCAAAGCTTTTAGTATGGGCTTAGTCCTTTGTCACTGGAATATCACTCGGATTTGGCCAAGAGCTGCTTTCCCTAATCCCCATTCATGCAGGCACACGTGGAAGCTCCTGGGAATCCCTACTGCACTAGGGGCTCGGGTTCAGCAAAGTGGGACTGCTCCCCGTGAGCACTCCACGGCGGCATCCTGCGGAGACCCCAGCCTGCCCGCCTGGCTCTGGGCAGCGGTGCACGGCCCCTCTGCATTGATCTTCTCGACTGCGGTGTCCTTCCCCGTGATCCAGAGATGTGAGAATACACAGAGCTGCTGACCCGAAAGAGAGATGAAACATCATCGAGCCTCATCCACGTATCCGTACGCTGAGCCCTGGGCTGGCCCCTCCAGATCCACAGGGACGTGCAGAGGAGCTGTGACAAGTTATAGCGGGGCTTCTCCCAGTCCCCATGGCAAAGTCTCTGTGCAGAGACCAGTGGAGATGGTGCAGGAGGAGGGCACCCCACTTTGCCCCCAGTCCTGGATCGCGTGGTGTCTGTGTGACGCATCAGAGGCGTGCGCCAGCTCTTCCCCGTGGACACTGCTCCTCACTGAGTATTGGTTCCGCCCTGGGGAGCCCGTGTTTTGCAACGGGCCAGATCTGCCCTTTTGTGACTCCAGACTGAATTTGGTGCATCGTTAATAATAAAGAGATGAATTGTTGCCTATTTCTCACACTGTTTTCTGGGGGCAGACCTGTCGCCTGGTTCCTTGCCGTGCTGCTGGTGCTGCAGGTTAAACCCAGCCGCGGTGGCTTGCAGAGGCAGCCAGGAGGAGGAAAGGAAAGGAGCCGGCTGCTTTTTAATGCAGTGCATCTAAGCCCTGAGGTGTGTCTGCGCAGAGGGAATCCCTCACACGTGGCACTTCCATTGACGCAGAGGTCAGGGAAAGGAGGAGAGAAGGGCATCGCCAGCCCCAGGCTGCTGCTGGCTGTGTGTAACCGCGGCTGGAGGAGGCTTCAGCTGCAGATCTAAGACCTGAGACCTTCGCAAACCTCTGGCTTTCTCACCCCCACCCAGCGTCATGGCACTGCTCTGCAGGTCACACCAGCCCTCACAGTCCAGTGCACCAGGCAGATACATTTTCTTATTCTAAATAAGCAAGAAGGGGTTCCACACACACCCTGTCCTGACTCTGCCATTTCCTGGAAAGCCCAAAGTCCTCCCTTCTAAAGGTCTGGCTCTTATGGAGCCTCTAGCATCCTTTGCTACAGCCACAGATCTCTCATCCCACTGGTCTGCCAGTGCTTAGCACACGTAGAACAGGGCTGGGGCTGCAGCTCTTCTTCCCACAGCTATCAACAAAGAAGGACATGGAAGCAGTTCTCTCGCAAATCTCCTTAAGCTGAAAAGAGGAGCTGTTTCACCAAAGCTGTCATTCCAGGGCCAGCAGGTACCTGACGATGTTTTTTGTGCGCCCTTGGTGCTGGTGCCTGTTCACAAAGCTGCGTTTTCTCCCTGGATCATGGCAGCTTGTATCCGAGCGAAGGACTCCTGCTTCTTTAGGCATCTTCTGAAGCAGCCTGCCAGCGGTTTCAGACTCAGACTGGGATGGCTGGAGCCTTTCTCTCCAAGCTGGATCATTTGTTGTATCATTTTGTTTAAGTCCACAGAAGGACCTGGCTTGTCCCCTGAGACGCAGAACAGCCCCTCGCGTGAAGGCAGGTGGCTTCTTCGCTTGCCAGGGCTCCGCTCCATCCCTCCTCTGCCTTAACTGGAATGCCTGAATTACCAGTTCCACCCCTCCAGCCCAGGGTGCTGCATCTACTGGGCACTCCAGCAGAAAGCACAACATACGGCAAGAGGTTTCTTAGGGGATTTCTACAAAATTCCCATATTCTGAGCAGGCCACTGTCTCAGATGCTAATGGAGGAATCTGTACATTCTCAAATGCACCTGTGCAAAACCAGTCAGTTTCCTTCTCTCCAAAGAAACAAAGCGATATTTCATGATTTTATTGCAAGAAATTTTCTAGTTTCCTTAGTAGAGAACCGGATCTGCTCATTCATTGATGCTTTGCTCATTTGTTCATGCTGGTATGTTGCCCTCACGGTTTCATTTCTGCTGCCCTATTGGGAAAGTGATGTAATTAAGAAATGAACTAGGAAATAATTCATGCCCCTGTACTCAGCACTGGTGAGGCCGCACCTGGAGCACTGTGTTCAGTTCTGGGCCCCTCACTACAGGAAGGACATTGAGGGGCTGGAGTGTGTCCAGAGAAGGGCAGCGAGGCTGGTGAGGGGGCTGGAGAACAAGTCTGATGAGGAGCGGCTGAGGGAGCTGGGGCTGCTCAGTCTGGAGAAGAGGAGGCTGAGGGGGGACCTTATTGCTCTCTGCAACTACCTGACAGGAGGGTGTAGTGAGGTGAGTGTTGGTCTCTTCTCCCAGGTAACCAGCAACAGGATGAGAGGCAATGGCCTCAAGTTGCATCAGGGGAGGCTGACATCAGATATTAGGAAAAATGTCTTTACTGTAAGAGTGGTCAGGCATTGGGACAGGCTGCCCAGGGCAGTGGTGGAGTCACCATCCCTGGAGGGGTTCAAAAAACGTGTGGATGTGGCTCTTTGGGACGTGGTTTAGTAGGCGTGGTGGTGTTGGAATGATGGTTGGACTTGATGATCTTAGAAGTCTTTTCCAACCTATGATTCTATGATTCTATGAAATTTAGGATGGAAAATACTGAAATTGCTGATGTTTGGAAATTTGGTGTTGCAATGGATTTGCTGTAAAAGTTTAGTAAAGACTGTCAGTTCCTTCTGCATGGCAAATGTTACTGGAGATCAGTATATAAAGCCCTCTCAAAGAGGTTTATATACTTGATGAACAGATCTTTGACCGCACAGTACAAGAAAATACTTTTCTTGGTCCAGGACTGTAATGTCCACTTGGTGTTTTCAATAGTCTTGCCTGGACTAAAACATCTTCCATGAGGCTTTTGAGGTCCAATCTAGCACATAAGAAGATAATCTGTAATACATTTACTCCAGGTTCCCACTCAAACCTTTTTTTCTATGCAAGAATGATACACCCAGATGTGACAGACCCCAAAGGCACCTTAAATCACATCTGAAAAGCAGCACTGCTGATGTCTGAACAATACTAGAGGCTCCTCTTAGCCTCTGACAATCCCGCTGAGAAATTACAAACAACAGACCTTATTTTAATGTTTACCAAATTCTCTTTTAGACCTTCCTCCTTTGAAGAAATCCAGGCAAGACTTGACCTGATGTCTGCTGCATCCTGTAGCTCTTGGAATGCTGTATTTCTTCCTGTTGTCATCTACATGCCAATGAATCTGCAATCACGTGGCATTAGCTTCGTGCAGAGGAGCTGTGTGCATTGCAATTATTGCACACTCCCATGCCTTGTTTTGAATTTTCAGTAGGATTTACCTGCAGACCATCAGACTTTTTGCCTACAAGTCTGGTTTTTGACTGTTGGTCTGGACCCTAGGCACACAGTCTGGGGCTCTGGGAGCAGAGGAGATGGTGAGCACCAGCAGTGGGACTGGGCACACCCCAGCAACAACGCTACCCATTCCCTAGACTCTAACCCTGCTCCCTCTCCTCAGTCACAGGGAGCTGTCATGGTAAAGCTCAGTTTTAAGCACATGCTGGAGAAGGCACATGACGGGTCACAAAGCAAGCTCTGCTCACAGAGCGATACACCTTACCTGGTCCAGTGTATGCTGGAAAGAGAGTGACATTACAAAGTAAGATGGAAAGGAGTTACTGCAGCAAATAACTTGTTAGTAGCAATGTCTATGGCTGGAGACGGGAATGTGCTGCAGGCCATTCTGCTGGGACAGCTTCAGCTCCCTTGGTTCCTCTTGCTGGTTTGCAAAGATCAGCATGAGCTGTGCTGGAACCTCAATGTGACACAAAACTGCTGCTCAGCAAGTTTGGTTACAGAAAAAGATATAGGAAGAGGCCATTGACTCTTCTTCTGTCAGGCAGGTAACACCATGCATCTCAGAAATGTCCTCCTCAGCAGGTGCTTGTGACCTGAGGATGCAGAAGAGGGAACAACACAAATGTTTCTGGCATTCACATAACCAGGCTTAACTCTAGTTTCTGCTTGCGAGCAACAAAAGCACCTGGTACATGGGATGCCCTGCTTGGTCCCCTCAGGGACAGGCTGCAATCCCACACCAAGCCAAAGTGATTCTGCTCCGTTGTGGCAGCTGTGGGGCTCTTCATCATCTGTTTGCTGTTGGCTTCTTTTATCCAAATTGGTCTTTTGCCTTGACAGTGCAATCAAGCAATGCTATTGCTGGGGAGCCCGTGCTAACAGGCAATAACCAAGTGTCTCAGTGCTGTCCAAACACAGTGCGTGATGGAGCTGGAGGTGGTGGGGTAATGCTCTGCTTGGGAGGCACCAGCCCCACAGCTGCTGCCTGCCTCTGCCTGTTGCCATATGCCCCAGGAGGAGAGCTAGGACATGAGGAGGGACTTACCTGTAAGACAGGGCTAGAGCTGATGTGCAGAGTGTTGCATTGAACTCTACTGTGGGTGCCATTTGTGTGAGGGATGTCCTTAGCACCCAGCTTGTCTTTTGAGGCAAGTGCTATGGTTTGGTTTGGGAACTGCACAGGGTGACATCAGGCACAGCCATAGTTTTATTTTTACACGACATCACTATTTGACTAGGAGAATTTACAACGTGGCTAGAGGAGAAAACCACACCTGAGACAGTTCTCTTGTAGCCAATAATATGAAAGCTATTTGCCTGAATATTTCTTAGTAAAAGTGTTTTGGAGTTTGAGGACAACGTAAACTGCAAAATCCCATTTCTTCCTCACCCATCTGGTAGTCCAGAAGACACACGAGCAAAGTCAAGATTTCTCAAGAACAAACTGTATTCTCATCCTGCCTGTCTTCAGCAGGAATCAACTGCGACCCAGAAATGCGCTGCAGAGAAGCAGAGCAAAGCCCACTCCTGTTATTTTATGACCAAGAAAACTCGATCAGGTTTTTCTAAAGGCTCGAGGGGAGAGCAATGCAGAAACTGTGAGCTCCCAAGTTGAAGAGGCTTGGTATCCTGGAGAAGATGAGCAGATGGGAGAACGACTCTATCGAGGATGTCCCTGGGAAATGTCTGAGCTCATGGGGGGACCAAGGGATGGTGCTGGGGTGTGTTTTTTAGGAATACGGGTATCTGGGCAACAGTTGCACTTGTATTTTAGATGTGGAGGTGGCCATCCACCATCTCCTAGGCCAAGAGTGCTTGTAGGAGAGAGAACCCTGCCAGTACGTGCAGAGGTGGCTACAAGTACGGTATTATCCCTTGGGAGAGATACCTGGAGTCCCTGCATACAGATCTCTGAAAACATTCAGTCAGAGCCTGTGCCAGCCAACAAATAACTGGGAAGGGAGAACGTAGGAAAGAAATGAGAGCAGTGCAGCACTGAAACAAGGGTCTGTACAAATCCCGTCCTCTGAGGTTTTCAGATTTTGACTGGACAAGGCCCTGAGCAGCCTGCCCTGCCTTTGAACGCAGTCCTGCTTGGAGCAGGAGATTGGACGGAGTGACCTCCAAAGGTCCCTTCCAGTCTAAATCTTTCTGTGGTTCTATGATGAATGTTTGAAATATAGAACAGCCAGACCTAAAAATAGCACTGGAGAAACCCACGACACATCTACGGCTTAAACCAGTGCTGTTCCCTCCCCCAGCCCATCAAACCAGAGACAGGACAGAAGAAGGTGATCACAACGATCGACAAAACAAAGTGATTCTTGAATCGGGAGAGACTCAGGAGGAAACACCACAGGAACCATAAAATCGTTACTGGTGTAGAGAAGGTGACCAAGAAATGGTTGGGAATCAGGGGACAGCCAACAAAGTGAGTGGGTGGCAGGTTTAAAATGAAGAGGATCTTACAGAGCTTAAGCTTCTTATGAAGAGCTTGATTACATCTTCATAACTCCCTTGTGGACTGCACTGGCACAAGATATCGCTGAAGTAAAATGTTATCTATGAATTAAAAAGTGATTGCAGGTATATGGTGGGTACACCCACAGCTAGGTATTCAACATGTCAAAAAAATAACCTGTGGCAGAGAACTCCTTTGGCCACTACTTTCTAAAAGCTGTGAAGGAACATCATGAGGACCATATACAATCACTTGATTTCTCAAATTTCCTCCCCGAGTACCCAGTTCCAGAGAGCAGACAGGGCTAGATGGGCCTTTGGCTTGACTTTCCCTGGCAATTCTCACTTGTTCTCAATCCCTCTGGCTGCAAATGGGACTTTGTCTCTTTTTGGCAGTGTTAGTCTGGCCCATGCTCAAATTCCCAGTTATGGCCAGTGAGAGCGGGTACACACGCAGCTGGGTAACCCCCAGGCTTGGTCAGACCACAGGTTCCCGGGGCAGACAGCACTGCCGGGACCCGTGGCTGACAGCAGTGCCTAGGGCAGAGGCGATGCTGGCACACTGGCCGTGGTCCTTCCCAGTTCACTCTCCCGCACCGAGTGAGCTGTGGGTCAAAGACCTCCTGGCTCAGAAACAGCATCTTTTTATTATAGGGTGGATTATTTTTCCTCCAGGTCTTTTGTCTATCTGCTCTTTAAAGCCACATGTCTCAGCACCTATCATATCCTGCAGCATAAGAGGTGTCCTAGGCAGGCCAAAAGACCTGACAGATAGTTTCATATCTTGTCTCCAACGTTGTCCTCAGTAGATGCCTTCAGCAGAACAGAGGCACAAGGCAAGCATGCATGGTACTGCATGCTTGGCCGATTTTCCAGCCCTTAACTCTCTGTTCCTCTTGCAACCTCCTAAGCCAGAAATAATTTTTATGTGCTCACAGACCCTTCATGGATTTCTCTTCCAGGAACTTGTCTGGCCATCCCTCAAACCCTCAACAACGTCACATATCCACAACATCTTGTGGAGGGGAGTCCCAACAGCTCAACCACTCACTGTAGAAGATTTGCTTCTACATCCTTTAATTCGCTCCGAACCTGCAACTTGTCAGTCTCCTTTGATGACTTGTTGCTTGCAACAGAAGAAGAGTGAACAACTGCATCCCTTCTCAGATACTTTCTGAAGAGCTGTGGTTAGTGGGGCCTCAAACAAAGGCTGACCCGCAACTTTGATCATCCTGGTGGCCCTTCTCTGAACCTTTTTAATTTTCACCCCATCGTCTCTCAGCCAGGCAGATGGTAGGACAAGGACAGCACACAGTGTCCAAGTTGGAAGTGAACCAGGCAGAGACAGTGGTGGAGAGCGATGGCCTCTGCCGTGTTCTCTGGTCCAGTCTTAACAGTTCATAAGAGTCAACGGGTTTTTTGGCCATACAGAAGTGTTCGTGTACTTCCCACACTGTCAGAACGAGATTTACCGTTTGAGCTACACGTTGCATGCAGAGATACTTCTGTTTGCTCAGGTTTGAACCTGGCCCCTGCCACCTAAATTTGCAGACATCAACAAGTATCTTCCATTACACCTGGGGAAAATAATTCCATAGTCACCTTCCCCTTTGGCTTATTTTATGAACCTCTGTTACCCAGCCTTCTCCCTCCTGACTGAGAAGCCCCAGTCTATTTTGTGGCTTCTTTTGAGAAACGTTACTCTGCCTCAGCTGTTTCCTCTTTCTCTACAGTTTCTCTAGCTTGACGCTATAGTTTTTCTGATGAACTGACCAGAGCTTTGGACAATTCGCTAGCGCAGGCAGTGCACAGGATGCAGCTGAGTTGTGTACTGATGCTGTAAGGCATTCACTGTTTTTGATTCTGCTTTCTATTCCTCTCCTAACGATTTCTTACCTTCCCTTTGCTTGTCTGGCTCCTCCTGAACAGCGAGCTGAGATTTTTCATAGGAACATTCATTATAATGCTAAGATCTTTCCTGACTGGCTGTCGCTAGTTTAGAACCTAGCCCTGTGTATGAAGTCAAGAAAGATCAATCCTACACATATAATTTCATATTTACCACTCATTGATCATCTTATTGCCCAGTCACTCACTATTAGCAGAACCTTTACCAGCTCTCTGCACTGGACTTTCATCTTTGCTACTCTGAATCACCAAGCATTATCAGCAAACTTCATCACCATGAGGGAACATGTGGTCAAAGGCAGGGAAGGAGAGAAACGCCTTGCCTTTCTGCAGCCTTCACACTTGCATGCTCCCAGAGGCTCTCTCAGGACCTGGTCTGCACAAGAATAGCTATAAAATCTGTTAGGAGTGGAAGAGAGGATCCAGCCTAGGTGAGGGGAGGGGGTGGTTGTGTCCCAGCCATCCCATCTGGACCAGGCAGCGGGGTGGGAGAACTCTCCTTCTTCCCCAACATGGAAAACAGACTCCCAGTATGTCAGAGGAGAGGTGCTTCCCAGCAGTCTGTGAACACAAACTCTCCACGTGAGTTCACTTGTGTCCTCACAGCCCCCAAACTGGTTGGCACCGTCATCCAGCACCCGTCTGCGGTGCCTGTCAGCCCCCCGCAGATACCAGTGCTCTGGAGCATCACCCCACTGCCCTCCGGCCTGCTGCTGGGCGGGGAGGGCGGTGACAGAATCACAGATGGTCGGGGTTGGAAGGGACCTCTGTGGGTCAGCCAGTCCAACCCCCCTGCCAAAGCAGGGTCACCCAGAGCAGGCTGCACAGGACAACTAGATGGGAAAAGCAGAGTTCAGCCCTGGTGTATTTTTGGTGATCTTGGCTGACTTCAAGAAACCCGTCTGCAGACCCCCGTGGTGCCAGCCCTGCCGGGGGACCGGGACAGGCAGGCTGCCCTGTAAAGCAGTGAGGACAGGGAGAGCCAGAGCCGCCCACGCTGCAGCTCACGCTGCTGTAGCAGGCTCTGTGTGCCTAATGCAGGGCACACAACACAAGCATCGCGAAGAGCAGTGGTCCGAACCGCACCTAACCCAAGGCAGCATTAGGAAGGAGGCGATGACTGGACTCATCCAGCCTAACCACGCCAGAAGCAATAGGCTCGTAGCAGAAATCGTGTTTTTGGCCTGGGTTATTTAGAAAATCATAGAGGCTGACCACAATTACCAGTGTCTTCTGGGGAGATGAAGAGGTAACACACCCAAGGAGCTCATTCCTGCTCTGAAGCTTGCATTTGTATGAAAGCTGACACTGAAATAATCTCAATTGAGCCTGCTAGGACAGACTGCCAAGAAAATCCTGACTGAGACCCCCCAGTCACTTCGCATCTCTGGTAATACCCGCTCCCCCGCTCCAACTTCAATCAACAGCCCCTTTCCCAGTGCACTGCACAGCCCTCCAAGAGGATCTACAGACACGTTCCTCCACCCAGTTTGCACCCAGTGCCAAGTGCTCCTTACAGAGAAACACGTTCCTGTTCCTGGGAAACCTCAAATTGCTCAAGCTGACAATGGAGCATCTGTGGGCTGGCCATAGCTCCGCGCTGCAGGCCACAACGGTGTGTCACACAGCCTGCTCCCCCCACAACCACAACTGACAGCCTAGAGCATGCCTGTTTATTTTGGGGTTCAGCTACTTTTAGTCTAAGAGATAACTCCAGTTGCCAAGTCCTTGCTGCTTACCTACAATCAAGCCATCTGCTGTTCTGCAGATGCACAGAGCAAGCAAAGCTCTTCCAGGACTCAAACAGCCCATCACCACAGAGCTGACAGCCCAAGCAGGGCTCTCCCATCCGCAACACAAGCCCCGTCATTCACTTTTTGACCAGCTCTCCAGCTTGCACAGGCATAACCACCGAAAGGACAGGACAGGACTTCAACGATTGCCCTCGAGTTGTGCAAGGAACAAGGCCAGGGGACACTTGACAGGCAATCCAAAGCGTGGCCAGAGTCATCCAGCCACTCCACAGCCAGCATCCACAGCCCCATTGCTACAGGGCAGGAAAGGGACACGTGGGAATATTCCCGAGCTCTGCAAAAGGACTGGCTGGGAACCCTTAAAAACAAGCAAACAAAACTTAAGCTCTGGCAGAGCAGGACATCAAAGGCTGTCTTGATTTTTAGAGCCTTTGTGGTACAGAAAGCTGCAACGGGGAGCTCCTAGCAGAGCTGCAACCCAGCCGTCAGAGCTGCCCTTGGTCTGCAGGAGGTGTGGGGAGTCACCACCCCCTCGTCTGAGCCGCTGGGGTCAGCCCACGGCAGGGCTGCAAGCAGCAGCAGCCACTCTGCAACACGTCAGCACCATCCACGCCAGGATTTTGCCCTCAGTGGAGGGAAGGAGCATCTCATCCTCCCAGACACACTCCGAGGGCTGCGTTAGTCCAAGCATCAAAGCAGAAACACAGTCCTTACAACTGACACGTCGGGTGGGGGACACGAGTGACCGGATCTACAGCCCACCGGTGGGAGCGAGGAAGGCACTCATCCCCAGTGCTCGACACTGCACAGACGAGCACTGAACAAATGCACACGGGAGATATTTCAGCTTTTATTTGCAAATTCATCCGTACATTCTCGCTTGGGTGAGCGACAGCTGCCAGGAGCCGGCAGCAGCAGAGGGCAGCAGCAGCCAGCAGCGAACAGGAGCTTTCCACAGAGCCTGGAAACAAGAGACAGCAGAGGAAACAAAACCCCACCAGCGCTTACATTTAACCTTCTCTGAGTAAGGGAATTGGAAATTGAGTCATCTTTATCACCTTCAGAAAGGTGTTGGATGTACAGTCCTCCGCGTTCAGAAGAAGGATCTCGGGTTGAGGTGGCTTATCTGCAGAGCTGCTTGAAAACTATCCCAGGCTGGCTTTTTTTCCGAAGCCAGCATCTTAAAGCTGCAGTACTCTCCATGCATCCTTCCCAGCAGTCCCAAAGCCAAATAACAAAAGAAGCCCTTGCAAATAAATAATCATAGGAAAAATAAATAAGATTAGATCTCAAATATACAGCTACATGGTCTTTATTTGGTTTCAGAGGTGGAAAAAAAGTGGAGTTTGACTGCAGCTTTAAGCCTTATGCCTGAATCAGCCTCAAACACTTTGTAAATTTTACAGGTGATTAGCTGTACAGAACATTTAGGCACATACGCACAACCTTCCCAAGGCATACTTTATTTTGCTCAGCCGGTTAGAAAAAAGCCTGCTGGAAGGGAAGGGCCCCCTCGCCGAGCAGAGCAGACTGAAGACCTATTTACTGTCACAGTAAAAAGTCCCAACAAGTGTCTAACCCCACCCATGTCTGCAAAAGGAAACTGGTTCAAACCATGCACCAGGGAGACGATCCTCTCTCAGGGGATCCTTCAGCTTCGCTGGCACCACAGAATCCTTGAGCAAATCCAGCGACCGGCAGGGCTGCCGGCTGCCCAGCGCTTCCTGCGCTCCAAGCCTAGTTGTGGAAAGTCGTGAGTCCATTATTTCTACTTAAGCCAGAAATCCTGTTAATGCCATTTAGAGGCAGCTCTACAGCCGGAGCTCTCGCTCTGCTCTCCGTTCGGGGTGCACGCCCCCTCCCCAGGAACTCCCGAATGAAAAACCACGCAGAAGAGAGGAGCAATCCATTGCAAGCCGGTGTCCGATGATTGTCTCTTTGGGGAGGTCAGGAATCCAGGGCAGGGCAAGGCAGGGAGGGGAGGAGGCTGGCAGGTGGAGAAGGAAGTTAAAAACAAACTGAAAACCGCCGAGACACGAGGAGGAGCTCAAAGCCCCTCAGCAGCTGATGGCACTGGGTTGCTGTTTGCTAACGAAGTCTGAAATGAAGTCGAACTCGTTCTGTCCCAAGAATAGCTCCGGCAGCTCCTGAATCCGGTCCAACCCCAGTTCCAGGACAAGGGACGTCAAGACCTCCTCGTCTATGAGATCAGTGTCCATAACGTTCAAGGTCAGCGCCGGCGAGGGCATGTGCTGCATGCCTGGGTGCTGGCTCGGCCCCACTCTGTACTGCTGGCCGGCAGCTCCCACGGGCCCGCTGCTCATGCCCAGCGGGTGGCCCTGGTACTGGGTGTTGAGTTTCTGGAGGTGCATGCTAGCCATGAGCTGCTGGGCGCCCACCGGCCCCCCGTACTGCTGCTGCTGCCCGGCGCCGCCGAACATCATCGCGCTCTGCAGCTGGTGGTGGCCCATCTGTCCGCCGAGGCCGGCTCTCGGCCGCATGGCCCCCTCCATGCCGGCCCCTCCGTAGGGCATCATCGGGCCGGCGGCGGGCAGCGCCCGCAGCACGTGCTGCCCGTGCGGCGGGGGTCCCGGCAGCCCGCTGACCCCGACGCGGTAGCTGGGCAGCCCGCTCCCGCCGTGGCTCATCGGCATCAGCATGTGCTCGGCCATCGCTCCAGGCCCTGCAAGGTGACACGGGGCTCAGCGACCGGCGACGGGGGGGACACACGGGACATCACCGCCCGCGGGCCCCGGGGGGAAGCACCACGCTGCACCCCCCCCCCCCCCACCGCAACCTCCCCGGGAGCCGACCGGCCGCCGTCCCCCCGACAAAGCTCGGCGCGACGAACCCCGCGGCACCCCCGCACCGCACCCCGCGCGGTACGCACCGTCCCGGGGCTCCGGCGGCAGCGGCTCCGCGCACCGGCTCGGCTCGGCTCGGCTCGGCTCGGCTCGGCTCGGCTCGGCTCGGCTCGGCTCGGCTCGGCTCGGCTCGGCTCGGCTCGGCTCGGCGTCTGCGGGGCCCCGCGCTCCCCGCGCTTATAGGGCCGCGGGCAGGGGCGGGGCTCCCGGGCCGGCCCCCCGCCGCCCATTGGCTGCCCGGCCCCCGACGGGGCGGACCGACGGCCCCGGCCGGGCGGCCCCGCTGGGCTCGGCGCGGCCCGGCTGGTGGCGGGGTGCTCCCAGCCGTCGTCGCTACACGCTGCCCGGTCGCGACACGCCCCGTTGTCGCGAAACGGCCCGACTGGCGGGGGACTGGCTGCACGTGGGGCACTGGTGTTGGCAAATCCCCGCCGTCAGGGCTGTGGGATCCGAGGTGTGGGCAGCCTGGGGAGGTTCTGATCGGATACTGGGAGAAACGTCTGCACTGGAAGAGTGGTCAGGCACCGGGCCAGGCTGCCCGGGAAGGTGGTGGAGTCCCCATCCCTGGAGGGCTTCAAAAGCCGTGCAGACGTGGCACTTCGGGACAGGGTTTAGCAGGCGTGGGGGTGCTGGGTTGGACTTGATGATTGTAGAGGTCTTTTCCAGCCTTGGTGATTCTGTGTTTCTGTGAAAGGGATGGACAGCATCCAGGGCCCCCAGCCCAGCACCCCCAGTTTCCCACCGATACCCTTCTGGGGGCCAGGAGCCCCCCAACACACACTCTGTCCCTGACCAGGATGCCCAGGTCTTGCCGTGCTGCCTGCTGTCACCCTCCCCACGGATGCTGCGTGCACCATCCTGTTTTTCCATGCCAGCACCAACAAGGGCATGGAGGTGGTTGGGGACAAGGGACAGTGTCCCCAGCGTGCTGGGCTGGGGGTCCCTCAGTGTGTACGGGCACCTCAGTTCCTCCAGGGATACTTGGCTGCAGAAAACTTGGGTCATCGCTGATCAACACCCCAGTTACATGCCTTGGGGTAAGGACCTCAGGGCCTGAGGTGACTGGAGAACCTCAGGCAGGTCACTTCTGCTCCCGTACTGGGAATGGAGGCGCGTTCATGGGAAGAGCTAATTTTGCACGGTGTTTGCTTGCGCTGTATTCACTCTGCTTCCTGAGCAGGGACGCTGCCTGCCCCCGACGCTGCAGACGGCATGAGGTCACCTCGCTGGAGAGAGCCATCCCCCCAGCGCCTGCCTCCCCCAGCGCCCTCTGACCGAGCCGTCGTACGGCCGGCCGGGCGCAGGTGCCCGCTGCGGAGGTCGCGCTGGATTTCCCGGTCGCGCTGCAGGACGCGCGCGCAGACCTTGGCCGAGCGCTCGCGGGGCCGCTGCCCGCTGGCCCCCGCACCACGTGCCCTGGTGCCGCGGGCCGCTGGCCGTCGTGAGAGGGGTCCCTGCCTGACGGTGGTGCTGGCTGCAGGGTCGGCAGCGGGACGCTACCCCGCAGCGAGACCTTACCAGCCACGGGGACCCGGGGCCGTCACGCAGGGACACCAGCCAGACCAGCTCAGTGGTGCCCACCCAGCAAGGGTGCACCAGCGCTCCAACCACGGCTGGTAGCGAGGTGGATGTGACGAGCAGAGATCTGCCGGTGTAACTCTGTCCGCAGCGGTGTCCTTCACCTCTGACTGCGGTTTTGGCTCACGGGGCCCCAGGGAGCCCCGCGGGCTCACCCGCTGAGCCGGGCTGGCCGAATTATTCTGCCACGGGCCTCGACTACAGCGGCACCGGTGCTCTCTGTGGGACACGGTGCTTTGCAGTAGCGTCTGAAAGCACAGTGGTGATTTTTCCCCTTTATTTTTTGTTTTGAAGGAACCCGGCGACTTTTTTTTTTTTCAAGATATCAGTGTTGCATGGTTACCCGCGAGGAAGGCGGGTGACGGCAAAGTTAAGCTTGCTTCCCGAACTTCATTCTGTCTTTGTCTGCGTGCTCTCCTGTGCAGCCTTTAACTGCAGCTCCGGTAATAACAGACAGGTCTTTTCTGGAGACTTGGAGCAGGCTGTTTGATGGAGTTTTATGTGTTCTGCATATTCATGATGCTCACGGACCCTGCTGAGCAGCAGGAAGTGCCAGCAAAGGTTTCAAAGGTTGCTGAAGAAGAGGTTTGTTGCTAACTGTATTACCTGAGAAATGAGGTCTAACTATATGCTGTCACGAAGGGGTTGAAATTAGGCGGCACGGACACTTTGGGTGATGCCTAACCACACAGCACTGACCTGAAGAGTTTCTTGTGTGAAATATCTCTATATCAAACCACCTTAAACCAGCAGCTCAGAGCAGATAATGCCCAGAAGCCATCAGCTTCCAGATGTGAGCGGCCAGGAGTGGAAAGTGTCTCCTCTTCCCCGGACAGAGCACAGGGCCACTGCCCTCCAGGACGTGGAGCTGGGAGTCACGTTTGTTTGTGCCACCTTCTGCCTTGTTAAGTGGTTGGGATGGGTTCAGGTGTTGTTGGTGAGCCTCTAACTGATGAATCAGTTGGTTAATTGTTTAATGTAATTACGTAATGATTGTTTTTTAACTCTAGAGATTTTGACAAATGCATTTTTCAGTGCTAATAAACACATGCTCACATACGTACACCTGCCTGCCCGGGAGTTCACAGGCAGATGCACGCCCAGGTGAGGAACAAGCACAAGGGGAGTGTCTGCCCTCGTCTTTGCAGATGCATCCAGCCATAAAAGCCTCTAACTTGGAGGAGAGGTGTGGCGTGGAGCGCGAGTCCTGATCAGGGGTGGGAATGCTTGGACAGGAGTAACTGGTGGGAAGAGGCTCTGCACAGCCGCTTGCGTTACAGAAGATGCCGGGGGTGGTAAATGGCCCGTCGTTCTGGAAACAGATTGCTGGATGAGAGAGCACGTTTGCTGAACAGAAGTGTGAAAGTCCCCTCCATTTCTATGCTGACTCATGTCCCTTCTCCTTTGGGAAGGGTAAGCCAGATCAGCAATGCATCCAGTTTGAAAATAATTTGACCGAAAATGGAGCTATGTTGGCTGGGATCAGCTCTCTGATCTAGCTTGTTGCGTTGTCCCCTAGATGCTTCAGCAGCATAACCTGGGGTGTTTTGAGCGGCACCAGTGCCTGCAGAGATGGAAGGGTGTGGGGGGATGGGAGGCACTGTGATGGTGAGGGGTGTCCACAGATCCGCAGCCCCCATGTTTGCCCTGCCGCATGCCATCACCCTGTGCTCTGTGTCTTGAGGACTTCCCGTGCTTGAACCAGTAATATTTTATTTTACAGGGGCCAGCGTAGACCTGTTTGCTGCAGTTGACGCTGCTCAGCCAACAGCTGGGCAGCAGAGCTGGGAAAGGGCTGACTGGTCCTGGTAGCATCTCTCTCACCGGTCTCTTTGGCCCAGAACAAGCAATGGTTCCTTGTCGTGCTGAGGTCTCAAGCACGAAGGATCCAAACCACTGTGTGTGGCTCGATCTAACCCCAGGTTTGCAGTCCCTTGTCCATCTCCCCGTGTGCCGCCATCTGTCACCAGCCCATGGACAGAGTGGCCGTTCTGGGAAGGCAGATCACAGAATCACAGAATCACAGAATAGTAGGGGTTGGAAGGGACCTCTGTGGGTCATCTAGTCCAACCCCCCCGCCGAAGCAGGGTCACCTACAGCAGGCTGCACAGGACCTTGTCCAGGCGGGTCTTGAATATCTCCAGAGAAGGAGACTCCACAACCTCCCTGGGCAGCCTGTTCCAGTGCTCCGTCACCCTCAGAGGGAAGAAGTTCCTCCTCATGTTCAGACGGAACTTCCTGTGCCTCAGTTTGTGCCCATTGCCCCTTGTCCTGTCACTGGGCACCACTGAAAAGAGCTTGGCCCCATCCTCCTGACACCCACCCTTCAGATATTTGTAGGCATTTATAAGGTCCCCTCGCAGCCTTCTCTTCTTCAGGCTGAACAAGCCCAGTTCCCTCAACCTCTCCTCGTAGGGGAGATGCTCCAGTCCCCTCACCATCCTTGTAGCCCTCCGCTGGACTCTCTCCAGTAGCTCTTCATCCTTCTTGAACTGGGGAGCCCAGAACTGGACACAGTACTCCAGATGAGGCCTCACCAGGGCAGTGTAGAGGGGAAGGAGAACCTCCCTTGTCCTGCTGGCCACACTCTTCTTGATGCACCCCAGGATCCCATTGGCCTTCTTGGCAGCCAGGGCACACTGCTGGCTCATAGTTAACCTGTCGTCCACCAGGACACCCAGGTCCCTCTCCGCAGAGCTGCTCTCCAGCAGGTCCACCCCAAGCCTGTACTGGTGCATGAGGTTGTTCCTCCCCAGGTGCAGGACCCTGCACTTGCCCTTGTTGAACCTCATCAGGTTCCTCTCTGCCCAGCTCTCCAGCCTATCCAGGTCACGCTGAATGGCAGCACAGCCTTCTGGTGTATCTACCACACCTCCCAGTTTGGTGTCGTCAGCAAACTTGCTGAGGGTACATTCTAACTCTTCATCCAGGTCGTTGATGAAGAATCCAGGTCGTTGATGAAGAAAACCCACCTGTGTCTCAGATCCATCCCTGGGGCTGTCAGTTGGCCAGCCCTGGCTCAAGCCACCTCCAGGAGTGTGTCATTCACAGCTTCCTGACATGGGACTTCCCCAGTCTGGCTGTACTGGTGTCACCAGCCCTGTGTTGTCGAGGGTGGATTACCCATGCTGGGAATTAATTGGACTGTTGCTCCAGTGGCACCAGTTTGGCTCTGTGTGACTGGGGATCTGGAAGCACCGCCTGTGTGTCCGTGTCCCAGGTCAAGGCAGCCATGTGGGTGGGCATCAGTTTGGGGGTCTGATCACCCGCCTGGTGCAGACCTTTTTGCTCTTCGGAGGGTGCTTGCAGCATGACGTACCGCTGGTCTGTGTTACCTATGACTTTATCTAAAATGTTCCTTCCTCATATCTGATCCCTGAGCACCATGTGTTGACTGCACAGCTCCAGGGGTATTACTGTGGTAAAATCATGTCCCCACAGCCCCCTGGGGATGAGAGGTGGCACGGGCGAGAGCTTTTTGTAAGCGGAGATGTGAACACTTCTATCTTGCAACGTTTTGCATGTGTCAGAACTGGTTCTTGCTAATTCCAGCTGCTGATCTACAGTCCAAGATCTCTTTTTTTGCAAGAGTCTGAGAGCCTCAATTGGGGGGGGAGGGAAAAAAGAAAAGAACGTTTTTATAAAGAGCCTTGTAGGATGTAAGATGCAACGATGAATGGAGAGGGGGCGGAGGATTCTGGGGGGAATTTCCTCTGACCAAGCGATTCTTACTATGCATTTCAGTTTACCACCCACCCACTGCTGTGGGGTGTGAGTTACCTTTACATGGAGATTGCAGAACGTTTTGAGTAGCAATGTCAGCTGTGTATTTGGGTGTAGATGGAAGGATCTGTGGAACCCCATGATTTAAAGACTCCTGGATGACCAGCTGGGTCTGTGCTTGGCCCTACAGAGCTCCTGCAAGTTTTAAAGCAATTAAGGTATGCAGACAGAAGCTAAAACAATTTGAAATCTCATCTGTTAAGGGAGCAGCTTGCATTTGAGGGGCAAACATCCAGAAGAAGCCCCTTTGCAATCCCCTACTCACTGGAGGACGAACACAGAGAGCAGAACTGTGCAGTGGAAGGCTGGAAATCTGCAGAGGTGTGACCTAAACTGAGGTCCATCAGGTACGACTGTCTGACGTTGCTGTATCTGGGTCTGGCCATGGGCAGATGCAGGGCAGAGGTGTGCATAAATCACTTCCACCTCAGCTTGGACCCCTCAGTACAAGAAGGACATTGAGGTGCTGGAGCGTGTCCAGAGAAGAGCAATGAGGCTGGTGAAGGGTCTGGAGAACAAGTCCTATGAGGAGCGGCT
This sequence comes from Opisthocomus hoazin, assembly GCF_030867145.1. Classification (NCBI taxonomy): domain Eukaryota; kingdom Metazoa; phylum Chordata; class Aves; order Opisthocomiformes; family Opisthocomidae; genus Opisthocomus; species Opisthocomus hoazin. Next base: position 7,894,696 of record NC_134430.1, on the reverse strand, counting down.
GAGGGAACTGGGATTATTTAGTCTGGAGAACAGGAGGCTGAGCGTGGACCTTCTCACTCTCTACAACTCCCTGACAGAAGGGTGTAGTGAGGCGGGTATTGGTCTCTTCTCCCAGGTAACCAGCGACAGGACGAGAGGCAATGGCCTCAAGTTGCATCAGGGGAGGTTGAGATCGGATATTAGGGGGCAGTGGTGGAGTCCCCATCCCTGGAGGGGTTCAAAAACCATGTAGATATGGCACTTCAGGACATGGTGGTGTTGGGGTGACGGTTGGACTTGATGGTCTTTGAGGTCTTTTACAACCTGAATGATTCTGTGATTCTATTAAACTCCTTGGAGCTCTCAGCTGTATTGCAAGGGATTCCTCTGAAGTGTTGTTCTTCCGGAAGATGCCAGGCATCAGGTGAGCTGCTCCTCTTGCATGCTGTTGGCTTGCAGTAGCTGCTTTGGGCACAGCAGCTGGCTGACTGTGGCATTTGGGAAGATCTTGGGTTGGACGAGGTCAGATCTGAATCACTAAAGCACGCATTTTGTTCCATGAAGGGTGGAGAATGTCAAGGGCACACGGCGCACGGGAGGATCAGCTATTAAACATCAAGGCAGCCATAACCTGTGGCAGCAACCAGCTCCCACCTGCATTTTTCTCCATAAACTGTCCTCACTTAATCCGCCCCTCATCATGCAAAGAAGGCACCTACATTGAAAAAGGCAGGGGGGTCTCTGTGTAAGATGGCAGTGGGGATGGGCTGCAGCTGCTAGAGCAGCTCACCAGTTCGTAGCCAGCTCCTAACCGGTGGCACCGGCTCCTGGAGAGAAAGAGCAGCCATGAGCCAGGTGCAGGGTGACTAAACAAATCTGCTGGACTCGAAGCGGCCGGAGCCCAAGTTGCCCACCCCGCGGTGCCAGGTTTTGCAGCTGCTTTTCCCTTCCTGGTGGAGGGGTTACCAGGGTCTGATTCCTTCGCGGCCTCCCTGGGGGAGCGTGCCCACCGCCTCTCCCTGCACCGCCAAGGAGCTGACAGCTTTTCTACCTAGTGTTTGTCTAACTGGGACCTCCAGTTCAACCAGATATTCACTACCAGCTGCTGGAGTTCTCTGTGCTGTATCTTGAAAGGATCCCAGTGAACGTCTGCTGCGCATGTAACGCTTTCCTAGCAGATTCGTTTACTGGCAATCAGGAGACGCAATGCACTGCCATTTTTTGTTTGTTTGGGAATGTTCACAGTGGTTTGCAAACCTCGACTTTGAAGTGCAGAAGTCCAGCACGGTGTTATGAACACTGAACCAGGAGCTAATTCTAATGGAGTTTCTCCAGTTTGGCTTTAAATAAGTACGTCAACAAGCCAAGATTTAGATGTTAAATTAAATATTAAGCTTCTTGACGCAGAGTGTAACTCGGTGTCTTACAGGAGTCTCTAACAAAGAGGACTGGAGGGACACTGGACAACAGCAAATTCTTTCAGACATCTGCTACCAACCCTATTTCTTGTCTCCAGATGGGTCTGATGTGGAAAAGTGCGGGGACAAGCTCCATTCCCTGGGCAGGACATGGGGAATCTGTGGTGCCATCAGGGCCATGGGTCCCAGCACAGCGCATCGAGGAGGTGTAGTGGATCCGAGTTCTGCCGGGGCTTTGCAGCAGGACACATCAGCTTCTCCTGGGAAGGTGCCCCAGGCACTACCTGCCTGCTGATGGGTCTGTGGAGTTGTCACCCCACATGTGGTCCACAGGGGAGGACTGCCTGGCGCAGTCAGGGTGTTGTGCCTTCCCTCTGCAGTGTAGATGCATTAGTGCATGTGGGGCAGGGACAGGCTCGTGCCAGCGCGGAGCTCCCTTGAGCAAATGCCTCCTAGACAGATGCCCAGCAGAGAGGTGAGGAGAGCGTGGGTTTCACCGAGAGCAGCCGTGGGTGTCCAGCAGAAAAGATTTTTCATTAAGATTAAGAAAAGGAAACAGTCAGGGAATATGAAGGAAGGGCGCAGAGCCCAGCAGGGGCACGGAGCGGCTCCTCTCGGGGACACGGGGCAGTAGCGGGGTCCTCCCTGCCTGGTGGCTGGGCAGCCATGCAGCAGCCACCGCTGAGCAGCCACCCCAAATTCCCTCTCCCCAATTTCCGCATGGTAAAAGGATCCTCCAGGAGAGCTGAATCCAGGTGCGACATTATCCTGTGATTCCTCATCTGCATTTAGATGGAAACACTTCACAAAAGGCAGGAGGTGTTAGGCAGAGACTGGCCCTGCAGACCAGTCACGATGAGAGCGAGCGTGACTGCTCTGCAGCTGGAGGCCAGCTCCAGGGAGACGAGGTCCCCCGCTAACCCTGCTGGGATTCGGGAGCAAAGACGCCAAGGAGGGGAAGGTTGTGCCCCTGCTCAGCTCTGCGGGAGCCTGCCAGGCGTGCAGGTGGCTCGCGTGCAAGCTCCCTGCACGCGTGGTCCGGGACGCTCGGCTTTCTGCCCGCGCTGGTAGCGACATGGGACCGTGCGCCCTTCAGCAGCGTCTCGCCTGCCAGAGCCACCGGACGGTGCAAAGGTGACAGATCGGAGCAGGGCATGGAGGGGTTTGGTGCTTCTTCTGAAGCAGCTGACCCTGGCGTGCTCCAACCACTGAGCTGGTTTGCCCAGCTTGTAAACAACTTATTTTTTTTCCTCTGGGCTAATCTTGCTCTGTGGGGGCAGATAACATCACTGGAATTTTTCCAGTGTCCTTTGCAAGTGCCTCCTGCTTTGGACTTTGTCTGAGACGCACACGAATGAGACACGAGTTTCCTCAATTGCTTTCTCTTGTTTGCTTTCCTCTGGGCACGCTGTGCACCCCTTGTGCTGGCTGCTTCCTGCTCTGGTCCCCGCTCCCTGCCAGCACCTTGCTCTCCGTCTCGGGGAAGGCGGCCGGGACGCGAGCCCGGCACAGCCTCGTGCTGCCACCGATGTCCCTGCGGGGCTGGGGCCGGGCTGCTGGCTGGGAGCAGGGCGGGCAGCGGGGTCTGCCCTCTCCTCGCTGGTGCCTGCAGAGCCGGCGTGGGACTCGGCGAGGTCCGGCTCAGCGTCCTGGCTCTTTGCCCTGCAACTTTCGCCTTGCTCTGCTGCACTTGTGCCAGTGCAGCCATTTGGGGTTTAGACCTGCACCACGGCAGGCACCGGCTGCACTTTAGCCTTGAAGGGCCAAAAGGCTTCTAGTCCTGAGGCAGAGCCAACGCCAACACAGCTGGCGTGGTACCTGACCCCCAGCCCACCCAGCTGCCTGTCCCCTCTCTGCCCACAGATCCCACTCATCACCCCCCGAGGCCTCGGGGATCTCCGTTGTGGGGTCTGGCAACAGAAAATCTGTGCTGCTTTGGAGAGAGCTGGCAGCCTGAGCCCTGCCCAGCCACGGACATGCAGCCTGAACCTGGCCCGGAGGGCTCTGGCTGCTGCCCCACGCCTGGCAGGAGCAGGCAGCCTGCCAGACCGGTTTGCCGGCGCAGCCTCTGACGCGGTGTGGGGCCGTGCACATCACCAGATCCTGCCTCAGCTGCACGTGTGGCCGCTCACCTCCTCCCTGTGCTGTCACCCCTCCCCAGCACAGCCCCTGCCTTGCCACGGCCAAGGAAACCGAGGCACCGACCCTGTCCTTCTGCTGGCCACAGCCTGGGTCACCAGCCTGCACAGCCCTTGCTGGTGCTCCGTTGGTGTTTCCCGTTTCTATCCTTCTTTTCCACCTTGGAGTTTTCCAGGTTTCCTTATGGTGTCTGCGGTCCATGGACTGTGAGCCGTCACACCAAGCCAGCTCTTGTGTCAAAGGTATGGTCCATGCGCAACATCATGGGGCTCTGTTCTTGCATGGTCCCTTCAGTCCTGCCCAGGTACCCCAGCGTGTCCTTCTTCCTGCTAAAGACAAGCCAAGCAGTAATCCCCTCTCATACGAGGAACCCACAGGTCTGCTTCAGGTTAAGAACCTGCTTTTGCCGTGGCCTGGCTCACACTGCTGCCTGGGCGTATGTTTCTCCCTGCGTGGCCTCTCTGGATGTCTTGGTCACTGCAGTTGCCCTCAGGCTGGACCTGAACCACAGATGGACAGAGCAGTGCTGTGGTTTCTCTGGCAAGGAGCCTGTTGAGTTAGGTATCATGGGTCAAGCCTACCTCCTCTCGGGTCCCTGTCCCTCTGCCAGTTCCTCCCAGGGTCTGGCGCATGGTGGTGGGATCAGTGGAGATGGGCAGCAGTGGGGCTCTCCCACCCCAGTGACTGCTCCTGAAAGGCACAGCGTCCTCCGGGGCATGGAGTCAGAGAGGTTTTGGGTTATTTCTTCTTATCTCTTGGCGCCTGCGTTGCTGCTGTCTTGAGGCAGATTAGCTGGTGGCGGTTTCTCTGGTCTGCTGAAGTTGCCTCATGCAACTGTCTTGCATTTGGAAGTGTAGGGTAGTCAGGGCCGTGGTGGTGAGTCTTCGGGGGGAGGGGGGCTGTAGTGTGGTGTTTCTTGCATTATCATCAGAAATAGCTGTTGCTGTTTATCTGCCTTCTCTTTCCTTCGTGTTATGCAACCTCCTTTTCGAATGGCAGGGGTTGTTTTCCCTGGGTCGGTGTAGCAACCGTGCTCTTCCTGGTATTTCCAGACCTCCTGGCTATGACGGTGCTTCCCCAACCTCACTCCTGCCCCTCTCACTCCCCTGACTGCGTTAGGATGCCCGCGTGCTTTTCCACTGTCTCCAGTCCGAGAGCTGAGCAGGGACTACGGCGAAGCCTCGGGACGCTGCGAGCTTGCGGGCGGGCTGGGTGCCCGGCGGCTCGCGTGGTCAGGGGAGGAATGCGGTGGGTGACTCAGGGCAACCGAAAGTTTTGTCCTGGGAGAGCTGCCTGGGATCCAGGTCACCGCGACCTGTTTGTCAGGTTCCTATTTTTGTTGTTCATCAGCTCAGTATTCCTGAAAACAAATCGTGGTGTTGTCAGCTAATTGGCAGCGCATGGTGTGGGAGCGTGGAGGGTGTCCTCTGCCGAGTGCCTGCTTGCGTGGCCGGATTTTGGCTCTGCCGTGACCACGGGCGGTTGTGCCGGTCCCGTGGCTGCCTCCACCTCGGCTGCTCCTCTCGGCCGCGCTGCTGCCAACAGCCCCTGGTCCTGCCTGGGGACCTGCTGCCCACCAGCCTCCTCCAAAGCCAGGGCAGAGGAGCGTCGGGCTCTGCAACGCGTGGCCGCAGCTTTGTGCGCGGAGGGTGGTGCACAGCGGCTGCGGGCTGAGCTTCCAGCAGGCAGGGGAGCTTCGCTGGGCTTTGGAGAACAGCTTTTGTCCTCCAGCTGGCATCAGGGTGAGCTCTGCTGGACCCCGGCTCGGGCGGGGGCTGATGGTGGTCTCTGAGTCCTCACTGGGCTGGGGTGGGACAGGAGAGGGCTGTGCGGGTGAGTCACTGCTGCGTGAGGGATGAGAAACTGCTGCTGAGAGGGAGAAGGGAAGGAGCTGACAGCAGGCTGCTGCGAGGGCCCTCGACACAGCCCGAACCACCTCGGGAGGCTGCAGGCACTGCTGGGGAGAAGCCATTGCTGTTTCCCTGGTCTGCAACAGCTTCTTCCTGGAGCTGGACGGGATGCTTCTACTCAGACCAAGCTTCAGCAGAAAAACCTGGTAGATACACTAGGGAGTTCACTGATAAGTGTTTTTTAATTAATGGAGAAACTTCTAAATGAAAATGTTTGTTTTATTTTAAGGAAATACAGAAACTATTTTTCTTGCATCATCCATTCTCCTTTCCATCGTGGTAAAAGCTTACAGGGAGCAATCCCTCCTTCTGATCTCAGAGACAAAGCAGAAAACACTTGTTGCTATCTGTGGTGAAAGAAACAGAGCTGTGCATGTCTCACTGAGCAGCCGTCCTGCTGCTGCCCGCCTGGATTTTGGTCGTCTTGTCGTGTCACCAGGGTGGCAATGTCAGAGGGCTCCAGCAGCACTGCTGGCCTGGTGCAGCAGACGTGTGCCAGATGCCCGGAGGTTGGCCAAAGCAGCGGGGCTTGTGGCCAGAGAAAGCCCAGCTGTCATGTGGACACGTTTTCTTCTTACATGAAGGAACAGTCTGGATGCTGAAGTGAGTTATCAGTTTATTGGGAGTAACCTGAAAACATGTGCTACCCAAAAATGCGCGTTCCTGGCCAGCATCCAGTGAAATCCACGGGAGCTACTGGCACATGTGACGTTAGGAAAACAGCTCGTGTTGCTGCTGCCATTGTCAGGATTAAAACGCAGTTGCCCTTTTTGGGAACGCTGATTGCTGAAGGCATCTGTTGTGTAAGGGACAAGCTGGTGAAAGCAGTGGAGTGCCAGGCGGGCAGAGAAACCATCCTGCAGCCTGCCACGGGCCACGCTGTGTGCTTCTGAAAGGCGATTTTTGTTCTTTGCTCTGCTTTGTGTTCCTCCTGCCTGGGCTCCAGGGAAGGCAGAGTTAGGATAGTCAGTGCTAGTGGGTACGAGATGGGATACAGCAGAGGTGGGAGCAGCCGGTGGTCAGCCCAAACCTGGGCAAGGAAGTCCCTGGCTTGATGCAGAATGCAGGACTTGGAATCACGGGATGGGCTTGAGAAGAGGAAAATGAGAGCCAGGCTTTGTGGCAAACCTCCGGCCTGGGAGACCAATTTGGCCATAGGCTGTCATCCCTCTGGGGAGCCGTGGGTGTTCTTCACCCAGGAGCTGAAACAATGCTCAGGGAGGTGTTTGGTGGCAGGTGAGCCTGCAGCAGGGCCTGGAGGACCGAAGGCATTCCTCCTTCCCCTCCATTCTCCACTTGCCCCATGGCCTGGGCAGGGTTGTCTCAAAGGATGCTCCTGTGTATCTCAATGGAGAAGTGGCTGAAGCCAGACCCTGAGGTTCTCCTGTCACCGCGGTCTCTCTGATGCTGCCCAGTGGAGACACGAGACGGCACCAGTCACATGCTGGCACCCCTCAGAGGTCTCAATTCCTGACACCAACACCCAAGTGCCACCAGTTCTGGTCTCAGCAAGGGCTGAGCTGGGCACTGCAGCTGAGAGCCTGAAATGGGTTTAGGGAAAAGCTCAGGGTCTGAAATGAGAAAATCCATTTTAGAAAATGACAGCCCCTGGGAGACACGAGTGCAAGGCTGGGTGACAGCTCTGCGTGGAGTTACAGACCTCTCACCTTGGACAGAGGTGGAGGTCTTGGGTGCGACCTGGGCTGCCGCTACTCTACCTGTGTCCCCATATAGGTGACCATGGCTTGATCATGCTGCGCTTTCCAGCAGCACTGTGAAGGCATTCCCATGTCTTGCGGTGAGGTGACTGTGTTAGTGTTGTCCTGAGAAAACAACCCATGGGGTTGTGCTCCATGACTGCATTTTTGCAGGCAGCTGATTGCCTTCTTGCTGGGAGAGTTACCTGCTGTTTTAGGGACTTCCAGCAGCACACACAGGGGTCCATCCACTGCTGGACCTGGCACTGGATAAGCAGGGAGGAAGGGCGTTGGGATGGGAAGCAAGATCTCCTTCTTGCTATGGATATGTGGCATCAATTTGGCCCACTGTATCTCCATGAAATGAACCCTCAACCTTGGAGAGCAATTTGGACCAGCTCTCAAGCCCCCACCCTGGTTGCACTGCAGACGACTTCCAGCTGTGCCTTGGCCACAAGAGTCCTAGTTCAAAGGTCCAAAGGGCCCTGCCCTGGGACTTCAGGAGCTGAGCTGGCCCAGCACTGAGCAAAGAGAAGCACCAGGCTGGTGGGACCGGGACGAGAAGAAACACGCAGGAGCCACATTGCATCAGGGCAGTGCAACCCTGGCAGTCTCTGGGACCTCCTCTGGGCATTTTCAGCTGGAGTTTGTCAGGTAAAAGAATGGTGGGTTTGGACTTGAGATGTCTGGTGAGGTCCAGCATGGATGTGGGGCCTCCACGGTAGCCCATGGGGGCAGAGAGCTGCTGTTGATCTCCCCACGTGAAGAGCTGATCCAAAGTACATGGATTTCCCCAGCACTCCCAGTTAAGATCTGCTTTCCCAGAGTTGTATGAGCAATGCAGTTTCCTTCTCAAGGTGTAGGGAGCAGGTGACACTCCTAGCACACAAACTTTCCAGGCACTCCCGGAATGATCACCATTCACCGTAGACAGCATGAGAGACGCACGTGTTTCACGGTTTCATCTAGATGTCGGTGTGTGTTTCACAGTCTCCGTTTTATGGCCACTGGGGAATGCTTTTAAGGTTTTGGCTGGGTGACCCAGTGTCACCGCTCAGGAATGTGGCAGGTGCTGCCAGTGTTTTGGATGGGTCTGTGCAGCATTTGGGTCCCTGAGGTTTGGGTGTGTAGGGGTCCATGGTGGGCCAGCTGGGACGGGTGATGCTGGGGGAAGCGGAGGGCAATGCAGGCGAGGGGTCCACGCACAGGTTGCCTTTCTGGTGGCTGAATGCTTGTGCTGGTCTCTCAGGGCTGGGCTGGCAACGGGCACCCACTCTGCTGCTCTCCCCAGGGCCGCTGCCTCAGGATGCTCTACCTGGGACCTGGTAAAGTCTGTGGCTGCACCCTGGAGGGCTCTGGCCAGAGCACTGCGTTAAAACAAAGTTGCTCCGAACCCTTCAGATCAAGGCCTGATCCACTGCAAAGGTCTGCACTGCTCACAGGGGCTGCCCACGCTCGCTGTCACCGCAGCACTGGAAGCACAGGTCTCAGAGGTGGCGTCTGCAGTGGCAGCCTGTTGCAAGCTCTGAAGTCATTCAGTTCAACAAACCTTGCTGTGGCATCACTGCCTTATCCTTCTCCTTGGTGGGTCCTGTCCTTGGGTCAGAAGGTCCTCTGTCCTCATCGGCTCTGTGCTGCAGGGTATGAACATCTCCAGGACCTGAAGGGTCCCAGCTCTCTCGGCCTCTCCTCATACAAAAGATGCTCCAGCCCCTTCAGTCCTGTGGCCCTGCACTGGACTTGCTCCAGTAAGTCCATGTCTTGTATTGCAGTTTCTGCAATACACAGGTGCCCCATGTGCTGTCCATCTGCCTGCCCCTCCTTGCGGCATCCATCTGCTCTGGTGGGGTCTGCACTGCCCAAGAGGTGTGGGGCACGTCAGTGTTTGGTGTGGCCCTGGGCTGTGCCTGACAAAGGGAATGTGTCGTGTGCCTGGGACGATGGGGTTCCCCCAAGGCCAGGACAAAGCATGCCGGTAGGTGGGAAGGTCCACTGGAGATGACCTCAACTGCTGCAACTGCGGTGTTTGGTCTGTGCAATGTGTGAGCAACACATTACACATGGAAATGGGGGAAGGGAAGAGAGGTGGCCCTCCCCCACTGGCTACTTTTGTGGGGTTAAAAGTACCACCAAGTTTCGAAGCGGGTGACAACAAGGAGCAGGAAGGGGAGATGTGAGGGGTTATAAATATCTGACTTTCGAGGGGCAAAGCAATGAGATACTGGTTTCCATGAACAGGCCCTTGGAGTGTGACACCCTCTTCCCTCTCTCACATGGTTGTGCTCCAGATAACAGAAACCACTGCTGATTTCCTGAACTCGCTATCTTTGTCATAAAAACCCCAAACAGCAGCAGTTTATAAATAAGGCTTAGAAAAAAGAGCTGCTGTTCTGAGAAGCAATGAAACCGGCAGCTTTCCCAGCTCAACACTTCAGTTCTGGTACTCAACACACTCAAGCCACCCCAGAAAGAAACCTTGAAACCTTTTGCAAAGAGGAAAGGAGGGTGGGACTGGGCTGCGAAGGAGGCAGTGGAAGTGCCCTGCAGAGAGACGGGGTCCTGGGTGCCAGGGGCTGCCTGCCTGCCCCGCTTCTGCTGGCTCCGTGCTGCGCTTCCCTCTTCCTCCCAAGCTTCACCAAAGAACCTACCTGCGTCCTGGGAGAAGCCCACAGACACAGCTACCCGCTAGACTTGCTGCTCCAGAAAGCACAGCACTTCTCATTCGCTCTGCTTTTGCAACCTGTGACATTTCAGGGCTCTAGGCTTATACACTAGTTCCAATGGAGAGTACTCCACCTGGCACCATGTGGTGGCCAGATGCTGAGGACCATCAGCAAGACAGCAGGAGCTGAAATGAGTGCAGGGATGTCTGCTAAATGTTTTCTTAGAGTTCACCGTGCCTCTGGCCACAGGGTCCACCCTGTACTGGGACTTCTGGGTACTGCTGCACCTTCCCTGAGGTGGGGTATGAACCTGTGTCTAACGGGGTAGACGAGCCAGCACTGCAGTGCTGAAACCCCACAAATGTTCATGGTGAAGATCTAATGGGGTGGATGTGAAGAGGGAAGCCCTAGGGGAGGGTTTTCCTGAAGCCCCAGCACTTCAGGAAAGATGTGGAGCAACTGGAGAGTGCTTTGAGATGAGCAATCACCAGCAGAGCCCTGGTAGCTGGAGGTACGGGACAGTTTATCCTGGAGAGAGGACAACAGAGGCAGGCAGGAGAACAGTCTTCTAATTCCCAGAGAACCACTGTGAAGGTGAAGGACAGATCTTTCTGCAATATTCATGGTGCCCAGCAGCTGACCAAGGGGCTTCAGCTGTGGGAAGGAGGATTTCCCTTACCCAGGGAAGACCTTCCTGCCTGGAGACAGCTCTTCAACTTGTAAGAACTTTAAAATAGGACAATGCAAGGATAGCTGAGCTATCTGGGGTTGGAGGGCAGACCTGTCTTCACCCCAGGTCCCTTATAGTCCCAAGGTGATGCCAAGTCCAGTCTATGGGCTTCTGTGGTCCAAGAAGACTGTAGGGTCACTTGGGTCAGGGTCTGCTGAGTTTCCAGAGTGGAGCATCTGCCCTTTGCTACTCATTGTGTGGAAGTTTTATAGTTCAGGCCAAGAAAGGACCAAAACCAAGCTGCCTGCTGCCATATGGGGCCCTAGGCATCCTGAAGGAGCTTCCTCCAGGGCAGAAAAAATGACTGTGCAGATAGCTGTGTGGCCCAGGACTTGTCAGTGTTTGCATTTAGAGAAGGCCATGTATCTTGGTGGTTCTTGCTGTCAGGGCTTCACCCTGCTGCACCTTGGTAGGGGCTGTCTGGCTTATGGACCTTCCCACAGCCAGAGCTTTGGGTTTTCACAGGGCAAGACCTCGGGTGCAGAGGCTTTTGCTGAAAGCACGTTCAGACCTAGGCAGGCCCGGACACAGTTTTACGCTGGAGTCTTCCAAGCTCAGAGTGTAACAGGGAAGCAGAGCCATCTCTTCTGGAAAGCCGCTGCACCCCCATCCCACCGTCCCACCCCCAGTCTCCAGAGGGGAGTGAAGCCTGGCAGAGCCCCACCTCGCAGCAAAACAGCCCCTGCTCTTGGTGCAAGAGCGGATGATTTCCGAAATGTCACCAGCTCTGGCTGTGCAATCTTTGGGCTTTTGCAAGCTACAGTATTGACAGAATAAGCAGTTAAACAAATACTGTCTTCTGCTGTAACGTTTGTTATTGTGGGCCACAAACCACAAGCAGCTTGGCCTGGCTCCAGGAGAGAGACCTGCGTAAATATTCCCATGTTAGCAGTTATCTTGAAGATGCAGCCTCAGCTTGGGTCTTTCCCAGAGAGGATGGAGAGATAATGGTTTACAGGCAAAGGCAGATCATCTCAGCACGCTGCCAGCAGAAGCTGGGGCCGTGGAAATCTGCTCCCTGGGCTCCAGGGCTGCATCTTCTGCAGCTCCCAGACCCAAGCAGGATTTTTCAGACAACATCTATGCATGCACCTAGGCACATATGCACGGAGAGAGGGGCAGCAGGCTAAAGCAGGGTGTACGGTGTATTTGTTGGCAGCCCCTGTGGGCTCAGCTTTGAGGAATGACACTAGAAAAATGGCAAAAACCATGCCAGTTTTGAATTCCGTCACATCGAAAACCTTTCCCATGTTTCCTACTGGGGTATTAGAACTGTCAGCTCACTGCAGCCAAGATGATGGGTTCTGCTAATCCACAAAATGTGGTAAATAGGGAGCTGTAGCAGAGATTTCATATATACTTCATATATTGTGCCTACAAAGTAAAACACTATTTAGTGTAGTCCTTGTTCGTTGCCTTGTTGATGCCCCCGACACTACAGATGGGATGGGATGGGATGGGATGGGATGGGGTGGGGTGGGATGGGATGGGATGGGATGGGATGGGGTGGGGTGGGATGGGATGGGATGGGAAGGGATGGGTGGGATGGGATGGGGTGGGATGGGATAGGATGGGATGGGATGGGATGGGGTGGGATGGGGTGGGGTGGGGTGGGGTGGGATGGGTGGGATGGGCAGAGAGAGTGCAGACAGACTTAGTCAAGATGCTGAACCTCAGGGCTTCCTGCAGCCGTGCTTTCAGAAGCATGTGTGCAACGCTGGATGCTCCCCTGGAGATGAATGGCCGCTCTTTGTGAATGACCATTCATAACGACTGAGGAGGAAGTCCTCCGCCGGAGCAGATAACGGAGGGTGGCTCAGATTCAAGCGCGCTTGGTCCTTGCAAAAGGTTGTCTGGTTCTCGGGTATCTCTGGCTGCTGAAGGTGTGTAATGACTGAGCACGCGACTCCTTACCGCAGTGAAGAGGCCCTGTGGACTAAGGCACTGATGTCAGGAGCTGCACAGCCGCACATTTTAAGAGGAGATGCCCCAGTGCTGAGCCTTTACCTGGATCCTGCCAAGGATCCGTCGTTCCGCAGCCTGGGAGCAGAAACCCCGTCTCGCCTTGCCGGGATGCAGCAGTGGCAGAAGCACGGTGGCTGCGTGAGGACCCCGCGGCGGCGGGCGCAGAGGAGGGTGCCCGGTCTCCGTGCTCGGCGCTGCCTGCGCTGGCTTGCGGTGCGGGGCTGAGCGCTGCCGTTGTGCCCCACGTCCCGGTGCCCTCCGCAGCGCGCGTTGTGAAAGAGTCGAGCCGTTACAGCTGCCTTCACTTGGCTGGCACTCCGGTTGCATCGGGTTTTTGTTCCTGATTCCTTTCCTGCGTAAGAAAACAAGGGATTTTTTTTTTCCTCTCTCATCTCTGGTGATCCTGCAAATGTGTTTCCTTTCCAGCCGCGTGGCCTGTCACCAGCTCTGGGCTCCAGTGCAATCCAAAACTGCGTGCAAACAAGGTCGAAGTCTACAGCCCTTCAGAAACGAAAATCCTTGGAGCTGTGCTGATGGGCTTGGAGCGTGGTCTGGTTCCACACGAGCATGGGGGGCTGTTGGGGTTCACTTCTGAACCGGCAGCACTGCTACAGGTCTGACGTCCTCAGGAGCAGGGCTGTAGTGATCTGACACCCGAAGTCAGCGCCGGGGCCCCTGCAGAATGCCCACGGGAGGGTAGCGAGCACTGCACCTTGTCCTGCTGTGGCCATGCCGCTCGTGTGCAGGCGCGCGCTCGCTCTCTGCCTGCAGCGCCGGAGCCAGCTGCACCGCCCAGCCAGCCTGGAAATGCTGATGGAGAAACATGGGGTGAATGTTTATCCCCCACGCAAAGCCTGGCTGGCCTCTGCAGGGTGCGTGTGTGCCACCTTGGTGTTTGGGAGGGAGGGAGCAAGTGGTGTCAGTGGGGCCGTGAGACCTGGGACAAGTGAGCAAACGGTCTTAAAACAGCACAATCGTGACAGCCGCAGGCAGAGACTATTACAAAATGTCAGGTCAATCCCACTGATTTCTTGGGAATTATTCCTGCCCTGGGAGAGGAAGTTAGAGTTTTCTTCCGTTATCTCTTCTGCTCCAGTGCAGGCACTGTCTGAAAGCCCTGCAGAACAGATAGTGACCTTAAAGTAAACATTTCTCCCATTGCACCTTCATCACAGGCTTTAGACACCATTTCTGGAAAGTCATCTCAAGCCTTGGTCTCTGCACAGCCGCACAGCGATGCTTTTGCTGTCTCTCCTCCTCGGGACGATGCTGGTGAAGCGGTCTCTGCATGCTCTCCTGAAGCTGTGCCGCTGCAGAGCCAGGGTGCAGCAGGAATGAGCAAAGAGCGTTTTTCTGGTGGACTAAGTTTTCAGACACAGCGTGTCTGTTAAGTATGAGAGCCTACCTGCCTCCCAGAAATGGGTCTGACTGAGGTGGAACAGCTCAGTGAGACGGGAAGACCCATGGCTACAGTGAGCCCAGCCCACGCTGCCCGTTCCCAGCTTGGCTGGAAGAGCCAATTCCATGTTCATGGTGGAGGAACAAGAAGTGGTTCATCTCCTCTGCTGCGCCACGTAGCAAATGCACCGTTTTCCTGTGCCTGAGGCAGCACTGGCTGCCTGACATGCTTTTTAGGTAGCAGCAGCACTTCTTGACACAGATGCAGCGCAGCAAGCCACAACTGGGTCACCTCAGGGCTGGCCCGCAGTCCTCTGCTTGGTGAGGGCCAGCCTCGGGAAGGATGCGGGGCTTTGGCTCCTCCAAGGAGCTAGCTGCTCCGAGCACGTCCAGGCTGGGCTCTGTGTGGCCCCTGCATCCCGCTGGGATGAAAGGTGGAAAATCTTGGCTGTGTGCCTCTCCCACCCACAGGACAGCTTTGCTGGGCAAGCTTGGCCACCTGTAGGACTGAGAAAAATGGGGAAAAAAGTACCGGTGGGGTCATTTGTGGTGAGGTGCCAGTAAAAACATCACCCGTTGGTGTTGCAGGCTGCTCAGAGGGCTGATTGCAGGACACAGCTAAGGGTGAGGATATCTCCGGGTCAGATGGAAATGAACTGGAAATGAACGTTGCTGGGCTTGGAAGTGGACTCATGTTAGGGCCAGAACTGGCTGGGAAAAATTTCCTGGAACTGGTATTGCCCCAGCCTATACAAATCTACCAAGAAATCATGGAACTGGGCCAAATGAAGCGGAATTCATTCAGGAACAAAAAGTTCAGTGTTGCAATTGAACCTGTTTCAGAGCTCTTTCAGAGTGAAACATTTCCATGTTTCCTTTTGAAGTGGATGTTTTGAAATCTCAATATTTTCCTGCTTCATATAATAGTAGAAAACCACTTAGAGTTCAGAATAGAAATGGAAACTTGGAATTACCTAAAATAATGAATGCAAACTTCTGTTTCCTTGACTTTTATCCCAGTAGAGACCAAAGTCAAATTCTGACATCTTGAAGGCCGTGGTGGAAGGGATCTTGCACTCTGCGCAGCTTCCCTGGAGAGATGAACGCATGCCGCCGCTTGTCTCTGACTCTTCTGCTCTTCTTGGCACTGTGCAGGGCAGCAGGTTTTGTCCTTCGCTCCTGTGCAGCAGTGTCCTCTGCATCTTGGTGATTGCTTTGCTTGCTCAGTGCATCTGGGTGGGCTGGGTGGGGAGCCGCTGGCTTTGATCACACAGAGCATGAGCAGGAGGGAGGAGGAAGATGGGGGAGGGAGGAAGAGGGGTCAGATGGTGGGAGACGGAGATGGAAGGAGGCAAGTTGAGGAGGCAGCAGCAGAGAAGAGCAGGAATAGTGCTGGAAAAGGCTCCAGTGGAGATGATCCTACAACCTCCTGCCCAGGACCCGTGGGTCCAGCCATGTGCTGAGAGCATCTCCCGTGGTGCCAGGTCCCAGTGCAGCCCTGGGTGCACGGAGGTTGTTTTTGACTGAGTGTAGGTTTTTCCCCGAGTTTGTGCAAGACGCTCTCAGAGAGAGCTATAAATACGGCAGGGCTTCCTGTGCGGCTCGGCGAGGAGGAAGCTGCTTCCCCAGCGGGGGAAGAGGCAGTGGCGTTCTGGGGGTGCAGGCAGCTGCGCCTGTCGGGGTGTGGGGAGAGGGGCTGTGCTGTGCCAGACCCCCCCTTCCCGCAGCAGGGACCGGCTGCTGTCATCCAGCCCGGGTGGCAGAGCCAAGTCCTGTTGCTCCACGTCAGACTGGTCTTTCCAAAAAGCAGCACGTGGGGAAGTCATGGTGGGCTTTCTGGGGGACGAGGCAGCAGGAGGAGGGTGAGGTGCTTCAGAGGCTTGTGCTAGGAACCAAGAGCAAGGCTCTGCTGGGGACAGTCCCAGCCCCTTTCTGACTGAGGTTCACTGGGTGAGAAGATGCTGCTTTGAATGATGCAGGATGTGGCACTCCTGGAAACGGGCCTTTGGGGTGGCTCTGATGGGTCTTCACCCACTGAGATCTCTACAGAGGGGAGGAGAAAGGGCCACCTCTTACTCCATCAGCACTCCCCTGCTCCTCTGCCCAGCCTCTGCCGACAGCCCTTGAGGCAGCAGAGCTCCCGGAGAGGAAGGGAAAATGTGTCAGGGGTGATTGTACCTGACCCACAAGCAGATGATGGAAAGTACCTGGCGAGACACCCCAGGCTACCCAGTGCTCTCCTCATCAGGCTCCAAGGCTGCTGGAGTTTCTCTGGGTCTACGCTAATGGCATCAAGGCTCCAGCCAAGCTCTGGACCCTCCCTGAGGTCTGCTTTGGCTGCCTCCAGGGCTAACATCACTTTGGCTTTCCACAGCTGTTTCTGCGGTGATGTCCAGGCTGGTGAGGCAGCAGATGTGGGTGCCCCACGGGCAGCTGGTGCTGCTACCGCCAGGCTATGTAGAGCAGCCCTGTTGCTGCTGGGCAGACTGGGAAAAGTGGCCATGCTCCAGGGCTGGTTCATGAGTGCTGGGTCCCACTGTGCAACCCTGCTTGGGGACATGTCCGAACAGGACCTCTCCCTTGGGGGCTGGGGTAGGTATGAGGTGGGGAGACTGGTCAGGAGCCCCATCCCCATGGTGGTCTGCTCTCCCAGGGCAACGCAGGGACTGCTCAGGTGAGCATTTTATATTGTGGGCAGCACTTGGTCTCCTCAGTTCTCTGGTGAGAGATCATAGAATCATTAAGGCTGGAAGAGACCTCTAAGATCATGAAGTCCAACCGTCAACCCAACACCACCATGCCTCCTAAACCATGTCCTGAAGTGCCACATCTACACATTTTTTGAACCCCTCCAGGGATGGTGACTCCATCACTGCCCTGGGCAGCCCATTCCAATGTCTGACCAGATGTAGGGACAGAATATCCTTTGGGGAGCCAGGGGGGACCATGCTCCTTCAGCTGATGAGCCTCACCTCACTGGTGATCCAGCTGGGAGAGGGGAGGGGGCTGGTTTATTCACTAGGAAATGCACCTGGGTCAAAAGGACCATCAAAAGGATTTGTAGAGTTAGGCTGATATTGCCAGGAGTTTCAGTTGGATATGAAGCATGGGGAAACTAGGCACTGTTCACGGGAGGAGGTGAGGAGGGGCACGCTCTGCGCCAGTTCCCTTGCCAAGGACCTTTCTGGGGATCGAGACATCATCTCTGTGGCTCGAGCACCAGAAAGCAGGACATGGGAAGGCTGAATTCTCTCAAGGCCTTCTGGTGATCTTCTTTCATTTTGTGCTACATGCATAATTCAACAGAGCAGGGAGAGGGACTGTCTCTGGGTTTCTAGAGAGGTGGGGGGTGCATGCTTCAGTGGTCCTTAGGAGAAACACAGGACAGGGGTGCAGAGGGGGAAGGGACTTGCTCCTTTGAGTCCACTTCTGTTTCGTGTCCACCACAGGGATTTGGCTGCCCTTGCCATGGAGACAAACCATCAGTCACAGCTGTTTGCAGGAGTGGAAACCGTTCCTCGAGCCTCCTCAGCCTTTGCAAGCAGCCCTGAACAATGCTGCTGCTGCTGCACCCACACCTCTGCACCTGGTCTCCTTCCCTGACCTTTCTGCCTGCTCTTCCCCTCCTCTTCATCTCCCACAGGCTGTGAAGACCTGCCGGGTCCGTTTGTGGCCACCACAAGAAAAAAGCTTTTGCACTTTTCATGCCTCTCCAATACTTCTGCACAATATTTTGCTCCTGTTGGACAGTGTTGCAGCCTGGAAGACTGACAAAATACCTAACCCTGACAGCATCTATGCTAGGGACATGATTATTTGGGTTCCTCTCTCACATTTTTGCCAGCTCTGGAAGCTTTGAGTGGCACTGAGTAATGGGTGATTCATAGCAGGGGCAAGGAGGCTTGCAGAATCACTGAAGTGCTGGTGAACAGATGTCTGGAGGACTCCAGTCCAGTCTCCCACTTGGAGCAGGACTGTCCCCAGCACTTGATCAAGCTGGTTATGTCTTCATTTAGCTTAGCCTTGAAAACTTCCAAGATAAAGATGAGATGAAGATCTCCATTACCATGTGGGTTGCTGTTAGGTTGCCCTTAGCCAGCTCTTCGCCATGCTAGCTAAGAACCGCTCGCTCAGCCTCTCCCTCCAGCCCTGTGCTCCAGGTCCATGGATGAGGGGTCCAACACTGGTCCCCGTATTCCCGGCGTAGCTTCAAGTAGGGCAGATAATAACTTCCCTCAGCCTGCCAGAAATGGTTCGTCTACTGCACTCCAGGGTATGGTTTGCCGTATCTGCAAGAGCGAGCTGCTGGTTTCTGCTGTATCAAGCAGAGCCTGAATCAGAAGGAAGCACCAAGCCAACGTTGCATGCATTTTTGTGAGGAACTTGCCTGAGGTTTTGCGTTTGGGAAGCCTCAGGGCTCAAACTGAAAACAAAATTGGTAATCGTGCAAATTCTGGTCCCCAAGGAAGCTCCATCCACAGGAGATACCAAGCTGAATCTCAGCTGTCACTTAGGAAAAAGGGTCTTAGGTGGAGACACTTGGACAGAAACGTGACGTTTTCAGACTCAAGCATAGATGGCAAAGCACACCAACTTAGTTTCCCCATGATTTTTAATAATTATGCTTTAAATGATCTTTAAGCCCATTTGATGATATGGGGGACTTCAGATTTTCGTTTGGCTGGAAGTGGCAGCACTGTGTTTACAGCTAAAGAACAGACTGACGTGGGACTAGGGATCAGCAGGGGCAGAGGGAAGGAAAGTGAAAGGTTTTTTAAATAAAAAATCTGCCAAAATTGATGTGTGTTAACAGAATGCTTTTAAATTATAAATACTGCATTTCCTAAGACAAGTTAACTTTGGGAACTAGCACAGATGGAGAAAAAGCTGTTCCACGGCATGGTCCTCGTGGGAAGAAGGTCCCTGTGCATGGCTATGCCCCGACCTGATCACGTTTCCCCATGAAGTGTCCACCTGGGACCAACGTGTAGCATGGGGACAGGAGAAAGGGAGGTGTAAAGAAACCCTCCAGAAGTCTTCCACTGACCAGGTTTCCCTTCAGGGAAAGCTGATGAGGCAGGAGGGAAATTTGAGTTTGTGCTTGTTTTTTGTCGAGAACAGAAAATGGAAGGTTTTCTGAGCCCATCATTGAGGGAAGTCCCTTTGCAATGAAGATCTTTCCTGCCAGCTGAACATGTGTGCTAAGTAAAACAAACAAAAAACAAAGAATGTGAACTACCACAGCTAGACTTCCCTCCTGGGATGTGGTAGTGGTGCTTGCTCTGCTCTGCACATCACCCCGCAGCCAAGCTTCTTGGTCAACTGTAGTCTCTGCTTTGCAGAGCAGGTAATGGATATCCCTGCCCCAGAAAGCAGAGCCAGGAAAGAGGGGGAAATAAAGACAGAAATGTGGCAAGAAGGTCCAGGAAAAAACAAGCTCAAGATTATGGTGGAATCTGGGAGTGCAGGCTTTGTATTTTCAGCAGGCTAGGGGAGACTGTGGAGGAAGGGGATCTTGGAGAGTGTTTAAAGCATGGAGATGGAGGTGATGGAGAAGAGAAACACATCCTAGTCTCTTGTTGGACACACAGCCTCTTTTTGTCTTGCAAAAGGTATGGGGGGAAAGAGAAGGCTTAGCACCAGCTCTCCTCTGATCAGCCTTTGGGGTTCTCTACTTCTCATATCCATGGTTGAAAATTCACAGTCTCCCTCTGCTGAGATGTGCACTTGCCCAGGAAAGGTGTTGCTGCACCTCAGTCTTGCCAGCCCTCTGGACTCACGGCTTGCCCCTTGCTCACTGATTGTCCTCCCATCGCACTGCTCCTGGGGTGGGAACAGCATGGACACCCAGATTACTCCGGCAGGACCTCAGCACCCAGACTTTGCTATGTCCAGTCTTGGCTTTTCACCTTGTGGGCTTTGCTTCAAACTTCAGAACTGCACAGCGCAGAAACCACCATCATTGGGTGCTTGCTCCAGGGTGAGTGAGCAGCGCTTGCTTTAACAACCCAGCGCCCGAGCTGACCTTTAGGTTCCTCCTGCCATGGTCTCCAGCCCGAGTGTTCGGGGGAGCCCTTGCCTGGACAGGTCCTCGTTCATCCACTCAGGCTCTGGGTGGATTCATGCATCTCTCTGATTGGAAATGTTTCCAGAAGCTCTGTTTCTTCACCCTCTGATATGCAAAGGACACACTGTGGACCGTACTGCTCTGCAGGACGTCTGCTGATCTGTCTCCTCGGAACAGACCTCTGGGAGATAAGGACTGTGGTACAGATTCTGCCTGCCTGCTGCCTAGTGTCACCGGGCTGCCTGCCGCTTTGCAAGCACAGAAAAAACCCTGTGTTCTGCCACAGAAAGGTACAGCTTGTGTTATGCCAAGGACAGAGAGCGAAGAGAAGGAACACAGAGTGCAGGCAGGGAGGGGGTGAACTGTCCCTGACAGACATCTTCTCTTTCATGCGTCCGTTTCACATGGCAGGAGCTGATCCCTGTGAGGTTTCTGTGACCCTGCCAGGGCTCCTGCCCTTGGTGACATGTTGCTGCTTGCTTCTGTGCCAGTGCTGGCCGAGCTAACCCAGGGAGTTGATCGGGCTGAAAAGTAACCCTGCAAAAACTGCTTTGTGTTCGGCAGAATCATCCCCGTGCAGTTTGCGTGGTCAGAATCAGTGCCCGGGAGCAAGGGAAGGGGCTGTGTCGCAGGGGTGGGGAAGGGTGGGTGCCTTGTCGAAATGAGAGGAGGTCAGATTGCCAGAGGACTGCGTGTGGGGGGCTGAGGGGAAAGAGGAAGCAATCAGTCCACAGCCCCCCCGGGGACCTGTTCGCAGCAATCCACCTGGTTCCTGACCCGACCCTGGCTTCCACCGCCTGTGAGCTGACGTTGCTTCACCCGCCAAATGATACGCTCCTGGCTTGAAGGTAAATCTCTCTGTTACCTCGTGCTTGGGTTATTGGTAAATGTCAGGGTCCCGGGAGGGCTCGGTGCTGGTGCCTGCCCGGGTGGGCTGCCCCAGGTCCGGAGGCACTGCTTGACCGGGATGCGTCAGGAACTGTTTGTCCCGACAGCGCGAGTGGGAGATCTGGGATCAGGCTCTGCTGATTCTGCTCTGAGGAACAGGAGGGAAGGAAGCAATTTCTGTAAATTTAGTAAGAAAGTCCTTAAATCTAATTGCTGGAAGTGGTTAGGGAAGCTGACAGACTATAATCAGCATCGTGACTTTTTTCCGGCTCATCAGCAATGCCGGTGCTCGTCGGCTGTGCTCAGCGCAGCTCTGCTGCAGCCTGGTGAGAAGGGACAGAGCCCCTCACCTGCTCGCAGACGGATCCCACCTGCGAGGAGCAGCACGGTGCAGACCAAACACAAACGTGGAGCGTGTAAGGATCTCTGGCTGGAGAGCAGCCAGAAACCTCTGTTTAGATGGGGTGTCCAGATTAGAAAATTGATGATAAAACATTTTCAGAGGATAATTATGCAGGAACAGCCACAGCAAGTGGGAAACTTGGGGCTAAAGTTAGGTTTAAATTGCAGTGGCCCTTCCCAGAGATGAGCTTTCCTAATAACAGTGCTGTGGCTGTGTGTTAATTTGGAATAAGAAGGGGTGACACAGCTTTGAGGGACAGGAGGAGTGATAGCTGTTGCAGAAGGAAATTTTTCAGAGAGAGCAATAGCCAGCAAGGTCTGTTATTCCTGATAAAATATTCTGGAAATGTAGTACCTCCGTGGGATTTCAGAGAATTTCATCTGTGTCCGAGGCTGGGAGCGTGTGCTGTTTCACTGGCGTGACAACGGGGGGAAACGCTACCTGACACTGGATGGCCACTTTCACAAAGGGTCTTCTCTGTGTTAACGTTAACTCACGCACTAATAAGCAACTTTCTTGTAAATTCCCAGTAAGTTCATTTTTGCACCTAGAAAATACTCAGGAAATTGTAGAATATTTTGTGTTCTTGTGTCACCCAGACTTCAGTGCCTTGGGAGGGGGGGACTATATTTCAGCCTTGGTGACTGAATCACCAGGACACAGCTGCTTTGTGAGCTGACACAATGTAGGGTGACATCACATGAGTTAATGTGACATAATGCGGCATAGCATGACATCGACACTTTTTATCATGTGGATTTTTAATGCACTTAGCAGAAGTCTGGGCACATTCTGAACCTCGTTTGCACAGGCAGGGTGTAGCTGTCAGTGGGACTGGTCACCTTTTGGAAAGCAAAGGGCTTGTTCACACCTCTGGGGAGCAAAGTCACACACTGTGCTGGTGCTGCTGAAAGGAGTTTCCTTCCAGAAAGCAACAGGTTTGAATTTCGGTGGATTGTGGACTTCTGATTCCCTCTGGCTCGCTTAGAAATCCTGGCCTGAATTCCTTCATTACAGATAATCTGAAGTCCTTTCATTTAACACTGCTGAGAAGCAGAGCGGAACGGGGCAGCTGTTTGTCAGGTTAAGTCAAAAAAGGGCAGGAGCATCTTGGGCAAGCTGAGACAGCAGTGGGCTGCAGGGAAACAGGGTTTTTTCACAGTCCAGACGGTGACCATGCAGAGCACTGATCAGGGCAGGAACAGGCCCCTCCTAGACCAGCCGTAGTTCTGGATCCCTCTTTCACGAGCAGCCTGACTGTCCTGGGTGGGAGGTGTCTGACACCCGCCAGCCCTCTGCGTCCGCTCTTTGGCAGATGGTTGCATCCTGGTGTCCAGGGGACACCCTGAACAGGCAGGGCTCCCCGAACCCCTGCGAGGGCTTCTCTGCCAAAGCCGTGCGATGGCGTTTTGGTCATTGCTGCACGTGAAGCAGAGGTCTCCACCGTTCCAGCCACACGATGCTCCGGGCCTGTGCCTCAGTGATCCTGTTAAGTTCAATCAAGAGTTATGCTGTCCTGTGGCTGTCGGTGATGAAATCCATGTGCTGTTTCATTTCCCACCATTCAGATCAACTGGCATTAGACCAGTGCCCATAGTTTTCCCTTTTATTTTCCTGGAAAGTCACTTGCAGTAGTTTGAGTCACGTGGTGTGATGGTTCGGAGTTTGGTTCAAGCCAAAGCAATGCAGAGGTCTCAGATCTGCAGGGCCAAAGGTCCAGCCCCTTTTCTCCTCTGCAGGAGCTGTCTGACGCCTTGCTTGGTGGGGAGCAGGACACAGGACAAAGATCTCCCTCCTTCCTCTGCTGCAGGCTGGGCAGGTTGGGTGGGTGCATGTGGGGGCCACAGCCCACCCAGAGGGGCTCAGCCTCCACGGTCTGCTCTGGTGGAACGTCTAATAAGGGCTTTAACTTGATGCAGTTCAGCTGGATGGCAGCTATTGGCAGCTCCAGGTAAACACTGGGAAGAGCTCCAAGTACTCATGCATGGCTCAGACGGAGACTGCTGTGAAGAAAAAGTTTTAGTCCCTTAGGGGCAGGATCCCATTAAGATGGAATTCAAAGAGTTTCATTCTGATGCTTGTAACAAACACAGGCAAATGCAGTAATTCCCCTAAATGGGAATGAAACCCCTTGGGACTGGCTGAGCTAAAGAATGAGGTTGTATATGGACAGCGAGCCAGGTGACGACTGGTCCTGGTCCTCCAAGACCAGAGGGGTCCTTGCCTTGGCTCTGGTGAGAGCTGGATGACACCTTGCTCAGCAAGCACCCTGAAATTTTGAATGCAAAGCAACAGCTGCTGAACAAGCTGCACAAAGTGTGTGGCTGTGGTGAACATGAATACCTGAGCCACAAGGAAGTCGCTTAAAGCTTGTGCGTGAGGGATCATGGCTGGGAGAAGGTGCTGTGATGGAGGGAGACTCTGCTGTTCCCAGCAACCCCAGGCATAGCACTGGGGTTACTGGGAGCATGGCAGGGCAGAAGAAAGGAAGCTTTTGGGAGCTGGATGGGAGCTGGGGCAGGTGTGGCAGAAAAATCCATCCCGTGGATGGTTACCCTGTGAAGTGGCCCCTGGCTGGCATCCCGAACTGGCCCAAGATGGGGCACCCAGGCAGGAGCTGGCGTAGCACAGCTGGTGTGGTTCTTCTGGTTCCTCCTGTGCAAATCCCGTCACAACTGCTGTCCCGGGAGATGTGTTTCGCCGGAACTCGCAGCATGTGGAGCTGCCTTGGGGTGATTCTCTGTGGAGGGAGGCATGTGAACCTGTGTGCTTTGTCATCAGCTCTGGTGAGAAGCTTCAGGCTGGTCTTTCTGTGGTGATGCCCCTGCAGCAGGTCTCCGGCGAGGCAGGGGGACCCGCTGTACCCAGCAGAGTCGCTGCTCAGGTCCTGCAAGGTATGGGGCTGCCGTCTGCGCTGCTGACCCTTTGCGGCCACGGAGCCTGCCCTGGGACTGCGGCTCCGCGGGGCGGCTCTGGGCTGTGTCCCAGCTGCGTCCCAGCTGGGAGGCGTTTGGCTGGTGGGTCAGCGGGGAGGGACTCAAAACAGAGCTGGGTGCTCGGAGCCTGTGCCCTTATCAGGACACATGCAGAGGGAGGAGGCTGGGAGGGTTTCCAGTGAAGGGCGCATCCTGGGCCCCCTCTCCCTGCTCCTTGTCTCCCCAAGGCAGTGGAAGCAGGGAACCACGGCCTGATGCCCTTGCACCTGTACAACCAAAACACAGCAGTAACAGGGGGTATGCGTGGAGGCCAAGCGGGACCGAAGACCTCAGTTTGCAGGACTGATAACTTTCTTCCGTATTTTTTTTCCACCCAGCCGTCGGGGCTGAGATGCCTTTTTTCAGTCGTTCTCATATGGGGCATTTCTCTCCCAGATGCAGAAGGACCAATGGGTGCCGCCTGCTAAGGGCAAATCCGCCTGTCCCAGGGCCAAATGGGTGTTAGATGTTGAAGGACGGTCTATGTGCTGTGCCCCAGGCATGTCTACTCGCTGTCTTGCAGGTCGTGGCTGTGTACTGGCCTAGGGGCTGGACACCAGCTATGTGCTTGGACAGACGTGGCCCAGGGCGGAGTGACTCCCTGGATGACTCTGCTGTGACATTAAGCCAAAAGGCAAAGGATCTGTCCTTGGGGAACAGCGGACAGGTTAAGCAGTGGCCTGCTGCGACCATCTGACCTGGGGCCTTCCCAGGACTGGCTTGGGCAAGGAAGTGCCAGAGGAGAGGTGGTTTCCCAAGTGGTGTGCTTGGGCGTCAGCTTGTTTCTTCAGTAAGGCAGTGAGGATTCTTCTTCTGAAAAGCTGAGAACCAATGGTGGCACCAGACAGCCCCCACTCCCTGGTGCCACCAGTTGACCAAAGCAGACAGGAAAGGCCAGGGTTTCCATGCGAGCTGTCCTAGGCCAGTGTGTCGTGCTCCAGATTGCAGCCACCTCACCCTTCAGGTGTCTTAGGAGACAGTCCCCAGGAGATCTTTGCAGAAGACCCACAAGACTCATGCACAGAACCTCACACCGAAGTTAGCACTTCAATGACCTGGATGAAGAGTTAGAATGTACCCTCAGCAAGTTTGCTGACGACACCAAACTGGGAGGTGTGGTGGATACACCAGCAGGCTGTGCTGCCATTCAGCGTGACCTGGATAGGCTGGAAAGCTGGGCAGAGAGGAACCTGATAAGGTTCAACAAGGGCAAGTGCAGGGTCCTGCACCTGGGGAGGAACAACTTCATGCACCAGTACAGGCTTGGGGTGGACCTGCTGGAGAGCAGCTCTGCGGAGAGGGACCTGGGTGTCCTGGTGGATGACAGGTTAACCATGAGCCAGCAGTGTGCCCTGGGTGCCAAGAAAGTGAATGGGATCCTGGGATGCATCAAGAAGAGTGTGGCCAGCAGGACGAGGGAGGTTCTCCTTCTCCTCTACACTGCCCTGGTGAGGCCTCATCTGGAATACTGTGTCCAGTTCTGGGCTCCCCAGTTCAAGAAAGATGAGGAGCTACTGGAGAGAGTCCAGCGGAGGGCTACAAGGATGGTGAGGGGACTGGAGCATCTCCCCTATGAGGAGAGGTTGAGGGAACTGGGCTTGTTCAGCCTGAAGAAGAGAAGGCTGCGAGGGGACCTTATAAATGCCTACAAATATCTGAAGGGTGGGTGTCAGGAGGATGGGGCCAAGCTCTTTTCAGTGGTGCCCAGTGACAGGACAAGGGGCAATGGGCACAAACTGAGGCACAGGAAGTTCCGTCTGAACATGAGGAAGAACTTCTTCCCTCTGAGGGTGACGGAGCACTGGAACAGGCTGCCCAGGGAGGCTGGGGAGTCTCCTTCTCTGGAGATATTCAAGACCCGCCTGGACAAGATCCTGTGCAGCCTACTGTAGGTGACCCTGCTTCGGCAGGGGGGTTGGACTAGATGACCCACAGAGGTCCCTTCCAACCCCTACTATTCTGTGATTCTGTGATTCCCCAAAACCATGAATTATTATTGTTCCCGTTTTTTAGAGACAGAGAAACTGAGGCATGACGAGGGCCTGGGATTTGTCCTGTTACATGGTCCCAGTGCTGCTGAGTCCAGTGCCCAGCCTGGACCATGTTGCTTTGCAGAACTTCTGGGCCACCTTTGGCACACAGCGTGATGGGACGGAGGCCGTTGCATTCCCACATACCCACACACAGTGCTTAGCCCAGTGGTGGGGATTCATCCCCCTGCCATCTCAGAGGGGATGAATCCCTTGTGTGGTTTGGAAGGGGGTTTTAGATAAAAGGCTCCAGGTTGCAGAGGGATCTCCTAGGTCTTCTGAGGCCAATGCTGTGCAGCTGCAGCTGATGCTGAGCAGGTGATGCAGATGCCTCTGCGTGTTGGTGTGCTACCCTGGGCAAAAGCAGAGCAGGAGGAGAATGAGCTGGGAGTCAGTAGGATTTATCTTGTCTGTCTCCAGGTAGGGCAGAGTGCAATAGGGAGCGGTCACATTTTTACCGTTCTAGGCATATTCTCCTTCTTCCCTTGCAGAAATGAAGACATATTTGTCACTACAGCCCTGGCGCTGCGATGTGTGGGCTGCAGAGGAGGTGCGGGGCCCAGAACCGCAGAGGACAAAGCTCTGTGAGATGAACACCACTAGTTCTTTCTCTCTTTCAATGCTCTCTTAAGAGTCGCGGCAGCTCCGGTGCTGCCTGCGGAACGAGGCGTTGCAGGGCTGCCACGGGGTCCTCCTGGAGAGGCTGCTGTGACACGGTCTTACTGATGGGAATATCTTTCCAAGCTGGGAGCACGTATGCTCCACGCAGCATGGGCAGTCTCAGGTGCATTGTTTTGTGCTTGCAAGTTGGGTTGTTTTGCTGCTGTTCCCCTCGAGCCAGTTGGTGCTTGTGCATTAGACGCAGTAAGACAGAAGGAGATTTGCAAGCCCTCTATGGTCAGGGCTGGCGTAATCCATGGAACAAGACTGCAGGAAGCATCTCCAGGAGGTTTTAATGTCTCCCAGCGCCAGGGTGGAAAGGGCACACAGAGGCCAGAGCCTGGCGAGGCTGTCCTGGGCAGCCGGGTGAGGCAGCTGCTGCTCCCTGCCTTCCGAGGCTGAGTTCAGCTCATTGCTCCTCATCATCGTAGAGTGGAGCTCCTGCACACTCATCCCATGGGCGTGTCCCTGCCCTGGCAGCTCATCTTCCAGGGAAGGCAGGAAGCAGCTCCATGAAAGGCAGCTTTCCCATCTGTGTTTGGGGAGGGCAGGACAGGGAGCATTTGCACAGATCACACCTGGTTCTGGGAATGAGCAGGTGCCTCCTGTCCAGTCAGACCTGTCCCTTTGGCAAGCACTGGGGGAGGATCTTCAGGAGAACATAGGCGATCTTATAGAACGTGCCATGGGCTCTTGTTCCTGGGTCACATAACCCCTAATTTGGCTGGGAGAAGCAGCTGCCTTCCGCGCAGCAGAGATGGTAGACATCCAGTGCTCAGAGGAGTGTTTGAAGTCCTAATTCCAGCCTAGCACTGCAGGTCTGGCTTCCTGGAAGAGTGCTGGGGTTAGTGCAGAAACAAGGGTGCTCCTTTCTCGCTGTGCCCTGCTGTTGCTCCCCTCCAGGCCGGCTCCTGGGGGAGCACAAAGCCATCGTGGCAACTTCTACCCTCCACCCAAGCATGGGCAGCATCTGTGGACACCACAGAGAATGGGGAGGGAGCAGGGAACTGCAGTGAAGGGACCTGGATGGGACGTTTCCTGATATGACTCAGTTTTACAATGTAAGTCCCCGTGCTGTCCCTTCTGTGCCCGTATGCATCCCCGTGAGGTTGTGGGCATTCGGTGAAGCACACAGGGTGTGTCTCTGAGAGCAATGAGCTTCCATCTGCTTATTTTTGCATAAGATCAGATCTTCTTTGCAGTCCATTTAGAAGGAGCTCCACTGGAGCGGTGTCTTGTGTCGCTGAAGGTCCCAGCTTCCCCATGGATTCCTGGCCCCAAAGGCTCAACTCTGCAACTCTGTCTGCCGACCTTCGGGAGATTCTCATTCTCCTAAAGTGCTGGAGGCAATTTTTGGGACATGCTGTTGTCAGCAGGGGGTGAGGTCGGCAGGGAACACCCGGCTCCTCCTCTCCACTCTCTCTAGGTGCCCGTAAATGGGTGGTAGATCGTGAACGTCATGAGCTGGTCTGGAAGGCGCAGAGTGGTTCTGCCATCGCTGGAGTATGAGTTCACGTCTGAGCTATGGAAACACAGAGGCAATTAGCAAGGCTTTTCAGCTGTAAATATACAGTGGAAACCAAGGGAACCTGTAATTAAATGTTGAGAGTTGTAATTAATGCTGCCTATATTGAATATCTGAGCTTCATATGGAATCCAGACATTCCCTGCCGCTCCCTGTTTCCACGGGGTGGGCAGAGAGGGCAGCAGCGGCTGCGGGAGGGCAGACGGGCAGGGGGTGGGCAGACGGGCGGGCAGGCAGGCAGGAGGGCAGGCAGGCTACTCAGACACGTGCAGCAAAGATATAAACAATAAATGACCTGTTTGTATGTTTGTTCTCATGACATTTCAGGATTTCATCTGCTCCTACCAAGCCATGGGTAGGTGGGGAATGGGTGAGCGTGTGCTGGGCTCTGCCGGGACGCAGGTGTCAAGAGCAGGTCAGCCACCTTCCTCTGAAGAGCAGATATGGAATCAGGGGGTACAGCTGTGATGGGTAAAAGACATCTGAAGGAATCAAGTGATCTCCTCCTCTCGGGTGCTGTGTGAGGGGTCTGTCCCAGGGGACCACACTCTGCAGAGCAGCTGCAGGAAGGAGCCGTGCTTTGATAACACCTGCATGAACTGCTTGATGCATCTGTGCTGCTTTGCCGCTGACCTGTGGAGTGCTGGGAAAGAGAGAAGCTCTGAGCAGGCGCTGAGGGCTGGATGAGACTTTAGTGCAGTCACTTGGAAATCAGCATTAACCTGGGCTGTAAAACTGTGTTTATGAATGTGGGTAAATAGAACCACCTCCATCTAACAGCTGGGAAAACGAGGTCTGCCAGAGGAAGATGACTGGCTCATTCTCACCCAGCAAGTCGAGGATGGCACCTTCTCCACCTCCACGGGACTCAGGCATCCTGGTTACCAGTTCTGCATGGCAATCACAGGGTGCACTTTGCTCTCATAAAGTGCAGGCAGCTTTAGCAGAGGAACAGACAGTCTGAAGACACAGAAACTGAGACAGACGCCTCACCTTAAAGAGGAAAAAAAGCTGTAAGTTTTTCTAGAACACACCTGAAGTTACACCAAGTCCAACAGAGGTACCTGGTACAATTTATGCAGGTTGATTTTTGGAGGCATGTTACACTCCGCGTGAAACACCATGTTCCTTGTCCTCATTGTTGGTGCCCACCAGCAGTGTGCTCTGCATGGACCCTGCATGCTTCTACCTTTTTCCTCTCCTGTTACGGTGAAAGGGGCCATGGAGTGCAGATTTCAATGTCAAGGTAGTGAATGGGGCTTTTTTGACACAGAAGCTCTTTGCACACAGGACTGCGACTCCTGGAACAAGACAGGATTTATCTCAAGCGACACAGGGATTGCCCTCTGCTAAGTGACTCATCCTGTCAGACTGTGGTCCCTACCTGAGCATTCTCCCAACTAAAGTCATGTGCATGCCTTTCAGAGGGTTTTCATTTGAACTCACAGATCTCCTACCCGTTTCCAACACCAGAGCACAAACTTGCTGCTTCAGCAGTAACCAAAACCTCCCTGCCACACTGCGAAGAACTTCTTTAGCACCCAGGCTTGAAGTAGTCTCTTTTTCTTGCCTGTTGTGTGTCTTCTTGGCTACTTTTCCTAGAAGCTGCTGTTTCAGGGCTGCTATCTGTATAAAATTAGCTCCTGAGAACATGTGTTCAGATGCACTTTCAGCAGACCTGCTGGCATCAGTACAGCTGCTCCTGGGTTGCAAACTTCTGCCTACGTGCAAGTCTGCTACAGCAGGACTTTGGTTAATGTGGCCCTTGGTGTACAACTGGGATTTTTGTCAAGTTCCTGCTGTTCTGATTAAATGAAGTTTCTACTGGGATCATTCATCTGTTTGATCAAAGCAGGGGTTTTAGCTACTCTAGCTCAATAAGGTTTTCTCTTACTTAAGCAACTGAATGTTTTTCCAAAGATTCACAGGACCCTGGTTTACACCAACCAGTTCAGCTGCTTCAGCTCCTTGGTTACGAGGAGAAGCTTCCCAGTGTTATCCTGCCCTTTCCTCCCAGTGCTTTTCCATCTCTGCTTTCTGTTTTTCCTACCCTTCCTGCACCATTCAACCCCTCACTGCCCGGTCTGCAGGCATGGCAGAAGCATTCAGTTCTTCAGCAAAGCCCAGCTGGTGAAGGGACTGCAGAGCTGAGCCATGCGAGGAGGAGCAGTGGAGGTTGTGATCACAGAGGTGTCACAAGCTGGGAGGAGAAGCAATGGCTTTTGGGTGCACAGGGATGTGGGTCATTGAGAAGATACCCAGAACAGCCTGAAAGCCCCTGCCATTCCCTTGGTCTCTGAAGGCCACCCTGAGTGTAATTACCTTCTCCAAGTGCTGTGTGAGGAGCTCTGGCAGAGCCATGAGTGACTCACAGCAGTGCGTTATAACCGGCGTAGTCCTGCCAGCTCCGAGGTGACCTTGCTGTGACACGACGTGCTGGCACCTCCACAGTGCCAGCAAGGAGCAGATCCATCCCCTCATTCAAGGATGGGGCAGCACACCACCACCTCGAGCTAAACGTGTGGGATGGGGGTAGTCAGCAGCCATCCCGCGTCCCACCGTCCCTATCTTCCCATCCCAGTTCTTTCTGCCTTATCTGTGGCTGTCACTACCAGGTCCTCCTTGAACAAGTCCTGGCTGGAAACTCCAGACTATCACAGGACAGGTAGGGGCTGGGATGTGGATCAGGTCCTCATACTGCTCCTAAGTGACACCCTGAGAAGCTGCAGCCAAGCAGATGAATGGATAGAGAGCCAGCCAGCCAGCAATGCAGATGGACAGCGAAAGGAAGAAAGGGAGATCTTGTCTCAGAACTCTGCTGTGTCATAAAAAACAGTTGCAGATTCGTGTTCCTCCTATTGCTAGTGGGTTTTTTTATTATGGAAGAGTAAAAAGACAAATTAAAACACAACAACTTGGTCCCTTACTAAGCAAACAGAAAATAAAAAGCCTGACCCTTTCTCAAGGGACAAGTAAAATGAACCATCTGATGTTCGTCCAGTGAGGAAGCCCACATGGCGTCTGGGGCAGACAAACCGTGGCTTTGTCAGCAGAGGCTGGGAGAGAGACAAGCCTACAAATGTGCAGCTGTGTCTGTTGCAGGTCAGCTCTTACCACGGCCGTGCGCGCTGAACACAGAGGCTGCCAGGGACATGGCGGGATGGCTCTTCTTGAATGCAAATGCCCTCAGGCTTGGTGTGCTGCTGCCCTGCTTTTGGTCACAATGTTGGAGTAGATAAACTGAAATCTCCATGCTGGCAGTGAACCCAGGCTCCCTGTGAATACTGCTACAGCCATTGAGGGCTGAGCACGGAGCTCTTGGACACTGACTTTGCAGATGTGAGCACTGTTCTGAGCTTGGAGTGTCCCCAGACAGGTGAAGATCAGAGCACTTGAGGGACTTGCATGTCAAAGCTTCTCTGCCAATACTGACACACCAGCAGCCCTTGCCAGCTGAAGAAGCATTGCTAATACCCAGCAAACACAAGCAATGCGTGTTCCCTGGGATCCTTCCCAGTGTTTACGGACCTGACTCTGGGCTTGGAGGTCCATAGCATACGTCAGGAAGGAGCTGTCTGCTCTGGGGTTCATATGGAGGACTCCAGCTGGGGAGCATGGAGACACTCTTGATCTCCCCTTCAGACCTCCAGCCTCCAGCAGGTATGATCTGCCAGGGACTGAGCCCCTGGAGGTACCTACAAGAAAATGCACAGGTGTTTCTAAATCCTGCTTTTGTTTACAGTGAGTTGAAGGTCACTGCCCATGGCTCCGTTTATAACATTTGCTGTAGTCCCTTTTCACAGGATGGAGTTGTCAAAGCCGCCTCCAAAAATGCTGTTTATGAGAATGAAGAGATGCTTGTAGAAACTTTTGTGATACTGTGGCCATCGTGAAGGCCAGTGATCCCCCAGATCTTGGAGCATGAGATTTAGGCAGGCCTCGAAGGCTGGAGAGCAATGATAACCAGGAGTGCTTGGGGAAGGAGGAGTTTATCAGGAAGACAGACCCAAGGTCTTCGTAGTGGTGCATGACAGGAGGAGAAGAGATAGCGGACATAAATTGAAAAAATAGAGTTTCAGGATGGATACCAGGAAAACTTTTTTCACCATGAGGACAGTCCTCATGGAATAGGTGGAATAGGTTGCTCAGAGGTGTTGCAGTCTCCATCCCTGGAAATTTTCAAGACAAGATTGGGTAAAGCTGCGAGCAACCTGGTCTGATCTGATAGCTGACCACGCTTTGAGCAGCAGGTTGGACCAGAAACCTCCAGAGGTCCTTCTGGCCTGAATTGCTCTATAATTCTGTGAGCAAGAGAACAGAAAGGGACCAGCTCCTCAGGGATCTGTGCAAGAAGCATGTAGGGTCTGGGGATGGATGTCTCAATGCAACTCTGTGGAAAAGCTGCAGAACAAGACAAGATGCAACAGGCCAGTGTAGGACTCCAGGGGTGTGCGTGTGCAGGGGCGGTTGTGTGGGTTCTGCTTCCCTTAGTGGTGGTGGCCGAGCAGGCCTGAAGGCTGAGAGCACTCATTGGTGCATGTTCCCTCTTGAACACGTACATGTTTTTCTCTTCAGTGCTTTCTTTGTGGGATAAGCCCCGATTGGATCCAGTGGTACTATTGGGTTTGCATGCCTTCGCAAGATGTCTCTTCCTGGCCCAGGTGTCCTCTGTGGCTTGTATGGGAGCACCTAAAGGCCCCCAGAAGTCGGTGTGTAATAGATGCTGCAGCAAGAAGCCGTTAGCACTCTGGGAAAGGGCTGCAAGTCAAGACTGTGCAAATGATTATTTGCAATGTTGGAAACACTCCCTTGTGTTGCACTCAGGAACTCCAGGTGCGTTTGGTGATGCTGCGGGTTTGCCGGCCGTCTGTTCCCAGGAAAACACCACGTGATTTGTTAAATGGGAGTTTTGGCCAAAATGTTCAAAACCAGAACAACCGGGGTTTCTTTTTTTCCAGGCTGTGAAAAATGCACCATTTTAAGAATCAATAAATTTGTATGCAGATTCCCAGCACATGAATAATTCATTGCCATAAGAAAGGAGAAACTCTATAGTGGTTTGATTATGCAGTTGTTTTAAATAAGCAAAATTAGTTGTTAATGAGACCCCTATGCATATTTAGGAAAGCTGAATAATTTATTAAGAGCCAAGAAGTGACGGCTGGAGAAAAGGGAGGAGAAAGCCAAGCAGCTCTTTTGAGATTGATTGTGTTACTGCGCTTGGGGGAGAAGAGGGCACAAATTAACTGCTTTTTGAATAAAACACGAATAATGCACATGCTTTCAGGAAACAGCTCTGCAGAGAGACCAGGTGATGTCCTTGCACTGAGTGCAGAGGCAGACGCTTTTACAATGGGGCTATGAACTAAAGATAATTGGTAGGTGACATCCCAAATGCTGGGCAGTTCAGGACCCTGGAGCCCAGGAACATCCATTTCTTTCATCTGTAACGAATCACCAGTCTGACGAAGAAAAATTATCTTTCAAAGGCCCCAAGTCATAAATGCTGGACAGAGCAAAAAACAGAAAAAGGATGCTACCCACCTTTTTGTCAAAAATTTCCCTGGGATTTCCTCCTAATAAGCGCTGATTATTTGCAGTGAAGCTCTCCTGTGTTTTAGTAACATCTGTGCACATCCTGATGCCTTTGTCTCCCGTGCGCAGGTGTGCTGGGGAGACGTGTCCCTACGGTGGGAGCTGCAGGCAACCTGCATCGCGCTGCTTTTCGCTGTGCAGGGCATGGCTATCGCTGCAGCGTCCCTGGGGCAGGTCTGATAGCTCTGGTTAGCTCCGCTGTCCCTTTCTCCTTTCCTGACTGAAGCTGCCGGTGCCTTGGAAACCCTAACAGGGATTGCAGCTTAATTGAGCTGGCCCAGAGACAAAAGGGTGGCTCGTGGGAAGGTCACCTGAAGTAAGGACCTTGCAACTGTCCCCTGTGTGGATCATTGGTCCTCTTATATGTGGGAACAACAGTGGTGGTCTCATCCAGAGGCATCTGCAGATGTGCACACATGGGATGTGTGCGAGCCTTGAGGGTGCCTCAGCCTTGCTGTCATGTATGGGTGGAAGAGGAGAGTCTGAAAAGCAGAAGGGAGTTAGAAGTCCTGTGCCGAGAGACATGACCCTAGGAGAAGCCCTCGGAAAGCAGATGTGAAGCTCTGCATACCTACTGTGTGGCACTGTTTTATTGGATATTTTCCTGTTCTGGGGTTTACTTTTACTTACAGAAGAGATGGTAGAGGACTGGTACCATTTTATCCCAACTTGGTGGTCATTTCTCCAGCTTTTGCTTTATTAAGGTTGGCAATATGAACTATGAATCTTGGCTCCATCGTATCTGACAATGTAGTAAAGTGGCACCAACTTCGCAAGGGCTCCCATCTCCTCCATGTTTGCTCGGGTGAAGGCCACGCAGGTGCAAGTCTTCCCATGGACTAGTCATCCTGCCTGTCTGTCCTTCAGGATGGTGCTGTGTGGAGATCCCGTTTTACTGCATGGAGTATGTCAAATAGGTACCAGTTCTGTGGGGTCTCCATTGTGGACCATCACTGCAAGCTGAGTTTTGCTGTCCTCTACCAAGCAGCGACAGTGCTCACACCTGCTTGGAGGACCTGTGACTCTTCGGCTGGAGAGTGTCCTTCTCCTGCAGCTTTCTGCTCAGCACAAGCCAAGAGCCTCTGCTGCTGCTTCTGCTTGATCTCTGATTTGGGTTTGTGGGGCAGTGCTAGGAGCTAATTTTGGCTGTTCAGATCCTAGTGAACTGGATAATTGCAGAGGTCTCCAAAGTTTGTAAAGAGCAGAGCTGGTGCTGGAGTCTGACACAGCTGCATCATTTCAAATGATGTACGAGTGCTTGGGCCTGATGTCTTCTCCTGTTTCTGCTGTGCTGGTTGCTTGCCAGCAAGGAGAGATGGGTCTATTGTGTTACAGGAGAGAGCTTGAGTTTCTGGTGCCTGGACTGGATCTTACACCCAGCTGGGTCCTTTGCCTTTACCAGAGTCACAGGGCTTCTGGAGGGATGTGTCCTACTGGAGCGAGCCAGACCACCTTGTTCAGAGTGTGCAGCAGTGGGATCCTGGGCTTCTTGCTCATCATGGGCCTGTGCCTTTTCTTGCTATAAATGAGAGGCCACAGAAAAGCAGAGTGGCTTTGGAGGAAGATTTCTAAGGCTAGATCTGAGAGTATGTCTCCACTTCAGTGCTCCCTGGAGTGGCATCCTTGGCCTGGGAAAGAACTGCCAGTGCATCACATTTCTCTAGGACAGCTCTAATTGCAGATGAGGTCAGAAATGTGGGTCCATGTGGTGGTGCATGTCCAGGATTGGACACACCAGCCCTTGTCTAATCTGGAAACTCAGAGGAAACTCAAGATACAGCATACTTCATTGGAGGCCTGGGCAGGAGAAAGGCTGTGACCTTTCTTACCCAATTTTGGGGCTGGAGAAGCTCACAAACCCTCCTCACACTCTGGATTGTGTGCCTTTGTTGTTCTTTCAGCCTGGAGGGCACAGAGCTTGGCCATCAATGATACCAACTCCTACAGCCCCTCAGACTGCCAGTCAAACCTTCTCTCTGCCTCGTCCTGCAACACAGGGAGTTTCTTACCCTGAAGAGCTGGGGGATCTGAAACGCTTTGCATGACTGGAGGTAATATCCGTGTTTCACCTTTGTGGCTGTCAGTGACCCTGGCCATACGCTGGGAAGTCTGCCCAGAGCACTCCCAGCCAGGCTTGACTCTTGCTACAGCTGCTCACAGCCAAAGAGCACCCAAGCCAAAGCTTGTAGACTGGTGCTTTTGGTGCAGAAATACTCCAGTGGTGGAAACACAGGAGGATAATCTCTCCCAAACCACCACAAATGCTCCCTCCTTGGATGCCTGTTCACTGCAGCGTGGCTGTGCCGCCTCAGGTCATGAAATGGCACCAGCCCAGAGTCTGCCCAGTTCGTTGCACTGCTGCCTGGGACAGACATGGGACCCTGCATCAGGAGGTGCCCTGGTGTCTGCCATGGACTATGGTGTCTTGGGAACCCAGCTATGTGGTGCCTTTGCACAGCTCTTCATGATGCTTCAGGCAAAGTGCACCAGGGGAAAGAAGTGAGCCCAGAAACTCAGGGAGAGGCCGGATGAGTGACATGCCAAGAGGAAATGCTTACAGAAGCTTCAGGGAACACAGAGGCTGGAGGAGATGTGGCTCCTCTATACAGACATGGGCTGCATATGGCTGTCCCTCAGTGTCTGTGCTGGTGGCTGAGCTGGCAGATGGTTTTGTCTGGATCTGTGTCATGGTCTAGTCACTCTCTGAGCATCTTGCAACACTGGATGATGTGCAGAAGGGGACAGCTTTTTGACCCTGGGAATTTGTCCTGTTTCTTTGTTTGCAGTGAACGTGCTGGAAGAGATTCACAGCTCCTGTGAAGTGGGTTTTTCATCATGAGACAGGAATAGCCCATGGACATGCTGAGCTCCCCAGAAGATCAATGAAGTGCTCAGGGCCAGGATCCTGGTGAATTCACCATGTCGGTGGAAATCTTTGTGGGTACTAGTCGTGATGAGCAACCCGTGTGGCCATTCTGCTTTTGGGAAGAGAGGTCTCAGGAATCCTTGCTGTCTGTTAGCCAGAGAGGAGGCAAGGAAGCTGCAAGTGCCGGATCATGGCTCAGGTCGTACAGCAGCTGCTCCTCAGTGGGTATGGCAGAACCATGGACCTTGCCCTGGGACTGGGTGTGGGGAGATTCTGGGGCTGCTTGCTCCTGTGGGAGTTCGTCTTGTGACCTTCAATCGCATCAGGGATGCTCTCTGTCCTGTGCAGGGATCGCTGACATGGCCGTAGGTTGTCACCTGGGCAGGAACTGCTCTCCATGTGCTGACAGCTTTGCCAAGCACCATCCCTTCTGTCTGGAGCTGACAACCACCCTGGACCAGAGCAGATGCCCCATCGTGAAGCTTAGGGTGGCTGCAGCAGAAGGAAGGCAGGTGCTGGACCTGCTCCTCTCCTGGAAGAGCATGTGCAGCTTCATTTTCCTGGTGGTCCCCATGCCCCAGAGCTGTCTGGGGACCTCCTTGGCTGGGCCGATGCCTGGGCATGTTGCTGGGAGGTTACAGGTGCCCTCGGCCCCAGGAAGGCTGGTGGGATGCATGGCAGTCAGTTTGCACTTGAGATACGAAAGGAAACTGTTTTCTCAGGGGGTGACGTTGGACTGAGGGCTAAATTGATTTCCATAAATATTTGAGGAAGGCTGAATTATTTATGACCCTCTGGTGACACAATAGAAGGAGCCGACGAAATCGTCTGTGAATTTTCCAGATGATTTAGTTTAAAAATGCTGCTCGTTATTATTTATGTGGGTCAGATCCCCCTTTGCTCCTGGCCAGGCCTTGCACACGAGTTAAATAAACACAGAGTCAATATACAAATCTCCCCCTTTATCTATCCTAATCTGCCAGTCAGTAAGTGAGCAGCAGCCTTGCTGTTTGATTCCCCAGCAGGACTGTAATCAGAAACCTTTGTCATTCAGATGAGTGCAGAGGAAAAGAAAGGAAGAAAGGAAGAAAGGAAGGAAGAAAGAAAAGAAAAGAAAAGGAAAAGAAAAGAAAAGAAAAGAAAAGAAAAGAAAAGAAAAGAAAAGAAAAGAAAAGAAAAGAAAAGAAAAGAAAAGAAAAGAAAAGAAAAGAAAAGAAAAGAAAAGAAAAGAAAAGAAAAGAAAAGAAAAGAAGAAAAGAAGAAAAGAAAAGAGAAAAGAAAGGAAGAATAAATGAAAGTAAGAACTTAAAGGAAGAAGGAAGAAAGAATTTATAGGAAGGAAAGAAAGTGAAAAAAAGAGAGCAAGCCATTTGCTTGCACGCAGACCGAGTGTTGCACAGGGGGAAGCAAGAACTGCTGTGGATCTGAGATGCAGCCAGGCTCCTGCAGATCCAAGTCAGACCTGTGCGTGTTCACACCCAAAACAAAACATCTTGCTAGAGCTCTGCTATCGCTGCTTGCCAAGGAAAGAGGTGGTGCTGATGGGTAATTTCTGTGAGTGACCATCAAGAGCTGGCAGGAGGAATAGGGTAGAGAAAGAATTCTCACCTCTGGGATGGCAGGGACTGCAGTGAAACAGGACTTGTTGGCCTGAAATGTGTGGCTTGAAAGGGGACTAACACCGTCCTTTGACGGGACAGGTTTGGAATGAGTATTTCTTGCCAAAATGCCACAGAAAAATTAACCAGAAGCCCGAGTAGTCAGTGTTGGTGGCATGTGTCCCCTGCTGGTTCAGCTCTCTGTGATCTGAAAGAAAGGAAAGCAGAGAGCTTTGGAAACTCAAGAACATAAATAAATTTGTGAGATCTCTAGAACAGGGGTTTGGGGCTGCTTCTAAGCCATTTCAGCAGATGCCAGCTGCTGGGTGTGGAGCGAAGGGCTAATGAAATGCTGGAAATTGTTCTGGGTCTGCTGAATCAGAAGGGAATTTTGGACCTCCAGGACTTCAAATATCATGTGGATTGAGTAGGGTTCTTCAGTTGTTGAGCAGTGAAAGCAGATGGAAGGTGACTTTTTGGATCTGTGTACAAGGAGGTGAAGCTGAAGTGTATTAAGTGGCTTTGAACTCCTAATTGACAACTGAAGTGACTTCATTTAACTAAGATCAGCACATTTTCACTTTTCTGTTCACTCAAGCTTACGAGCAGCACTTGTGAGAGCCATTTTAAGTGGTGTCCTTTTGTCACAAGAAGAATAAAACTTGAGTGGGAGGGATATATGAGACATGTAAGGCCTCGGAAAGCAAACCCCACACTGAAAACCCAACTGTACTTACAGCCAGTCAAATCCAGTCCTTGGGTTCCCCCAGACTTGCCTTAGACAGGAACCTATGGATGGGCCCATTTCTCTTCGCTGACCAACAAAGAGCAAATGTTCAGGGGGCTGAAAGAATCACAGAAATAATTAGTTTGGGAGGGACCTCTGGAGGTCTCTGGTCCAGTTTCCTGCTCTGTGCAGCACTGGCTTTAAAGCTGAAATAAGTTTCTCTGGGCCAGTCCTTTCAAGTTTTGAAATTCTCCAAAAGAGGATATCCCACCCCATCCTTGGGTGTCAGTCTCAGTGTCAGAACATTCACGTTAAGTGAGATGAGTACCTGACAGAGGACATGTCTTATGTTTAGTCTCCAAAACTGGGAGACATCCCCTCCTTCTCCAGCCCCACAGACAGGACATGCACTACTCCTTCCAACTGGCTCTTAAGATGGGTCCCACTGACCCATCTGTGCGGGGCCCAGCTGACGCAGGCACCATGCCAACAGGTCCATGATGCTGGACCCCATGGTGGGTAGAGCCAAGAGCCAGTCTTCAGGAGCAGCTGAGCCTGGTGCAGGGCTGAAGGAGCAGCAAGAGTGAGCAGGCGGAGCAGGCAGGGTCTCAGGGCTGGTGGCCTCTTGGGCTTGCTTGTGTAGGGTTCACACCAGCGTTGTCCGGCCCTTTGATCCCATCGCGTGCAGCACGTGTGCATTTAGGCAAAGCAGCCTCTCCATTCCTTCACCCTCTTGGTCCTGACATTTTGCTCTCAGGTTTGGGAGAAGCACAGGACCTGATACCTTCGGCTTCTGGTCAGAGTGTGGCTTTGGATGAGATGTTAGGAGAGGTGTTTCTCAGGTGGGCAGGGATCCCTTCAGCCATCGCCACTCTCTCTGTGTTTTCAGAGTTTTGACACTGTCTCATTGGAGAGGTAGGATCATGCCCTGAGCAGAGACCTGTTGTTCTTCATCACAGCTGCTGTGTGCAGACTTCAGGCAAGATCCTGGGGACCTGGGAGTGTGAACTGGGTAGAGAAAGGAAGGAGTTTGATGTAAAACTACTGCATCTGGCCCTTTAGGAGAAAGCACCTGCTCTCTGGGCAAGCGGGAGGGTCTTGTAGCAAACCTTGTGGGGTCTCCAAATACAGGACACATGAGCAGACCTTTTTCGTGACTGCAGAACTTCAGATTAACTCCTGACTCAACTTCTGATGGATGCGTGCCACAAGGACAAAGAGCAAGATCCCAGTTCCTCTGGCTTTTCCTTTGGACACAAAAACATCTCTGCAGAGATGCAGCTCTGTACAGTGGGGTCAGCTCTTGCTTGGGGGAAGGTTCGAGCACGGCTGGGTTGGGCAGCATCCCGTGGGCTGCTCTCCCACCCCAAGCCCGTGGATTCTGCTCCCGAGCTGGCGTTTCCCCCGCTGCTGTCGCTGGCTCTGGGTGTTGGCGGTGGGAATGGCCCAGCTGTGTGTGCTGTGTAAGCAAAGGCAGAAGGGCTGTTTTCACCCTGTGCCCTTGAATGGCCACGTCCTACCTAGCTAATCATTAGCCAGGTTAAACACGGCAGGCCAGGCTGTTTCGGAGTGTTTCTGCACACTCAGGGCTGGCCAGTGGCTCCTGCAGGGCTGGGTGGAGGCAGCCCTGACCTCCCAGCCCTGTCTCCAGCCCTCCCGTCTGCACGGGATGAGGAGAAGCTATCACGGACCATCGTCTCACAACACAGTCAGAGCTTTTTCCTCTGCTACAGCAATAAACTCCTCAGGGTATCTCGAGGGCCTTTTGCACTCTGTGACCGTTTTTATCTTGGCTCAAAGCCCTTCACGTACTGACACTCACCCTGTCCCCCAGACAGCCCTGAGCCCTGGTCCCCGTTGCGTGGCCCATGCACCATCCTCCTGAAAAAGCCCTTGATGTACAGCCGGGGCAGGCATCGAGGGGAGCAAGACATGGCTAGGAGTCACTCAAGGTGACACCTCAGATGACTGCAGGGTCGGGGATAGCTGCAGAGGTCAGACAGACCACCTCTGGGGTCGGATGGTGTAGGAACAGGTTGAAAGATGCTGGCAGGCAGCAAACCTGTGACCAGGAGCTGGGGGAGGAGACGCTGGGGGTCTGCTAGGCAAATCGCGTGCGATACACCAGGGTCCTCCAGGCTTCACAGCCTACGTTCATGGCATGCTCTGGGGGGTCTCATTGCAGTAGCTCTGCATGGCGGCTTCTCCCGATGGCAGCACCAACCTGCTGCAGCCAACGAGGCAGAGAGGAGCTGCCCTGGCACTGTGCCCCATGGCTTGGCATTGTCCTGAGTTGCCCTGGGCCAGTCTTGCTGTTTCTTTGCCTTTGTGAGACAGTCGTGTGTCCAGCCCTGCTCTCATCCCTCTGGCAATGCCGAGGACCAGGGCTATCTCTGAAGGCAGCAGGAGGACAGAGTGTGAAATGTGGTTTTGTTTCTCTGGTGGCTTCATCTGGCAGGACCAGGGTGTTGGCAGCCACTGACAGGCTGCTTCACTCTTGCTGGTGGAGGTGGGACAGAAGCTAGACTGGCCTTGTGTTGCACTTGCAGTGAGGCAGGATCGCAGCCCATGCTGGGTATCCAGTGGTCAGCACTGCTCAGCAAACCTGCTGAATGCTGGGCTCTTCCTCTGCCTTCTTCTGTCTGGGGATGCCCTTGGGAAATTGCTTCTGCAAACATTGTAACTCCAAGTCTGCTAATAAAACAAGTAAAATGAATACTTGCAGGTCAAGGTCCTCACCTGCCGTTGGGCTCAGAGACTTCGTAACATGCCGTATGTTGTCAGCCTCAAAGATGGAGCAGGGGTTAGGTGGTGCTCAGTGTTGGCAGCAGCATCTCCCCCCTGCACTGTGCTGAGCCATGAGTGACTCTCAGGCTGCTCTGGATGGTGCCTGCAGCAAAAGGGACTGGACACTTTGCAGCTGGGATGGGGGTGCTGCCCACCTCCTGCTGCCCTGGGCTTCCAGCTCCCCTCAGGGAAGGTGCCCAGGACCCGACAGAGTGACCAGCCATGCCTGAGTACTCATGGGTGGTATGACTCTGGGGAAGGCTCCAAGGGTGCTGTGAGACCTTATAGCATCATCCTTCTGGTCCACGGCAGTCAGGGGAAGCTTGTCTCCTGCCCCCCTCACGTCATCCCCCCAGCAGGTTTAGGAGATGAGCAACGTAGCTGGTGAGGTCCTGCCATGTCTTGGGTGGTGAGCAGCAGCCTGGATGGTGAGGGTGGGAATAAGAAGAGCTTCGTGGAGAAGGAGGTGTGTGCTGGCCTGCAGCACTGGCTGCCAGTGGTGGGCTTGGTGCTCGAGAAGGGCTGTGTGGACGCCTCATGTGGTACGGGGGTGGTCGTGACTCCAGACTGGTGCATGGCCTCCTGCCCAGGACGGCTCAGCAGGTGCCATGAGTGGAGCCCCTTCGCCCTCGCAGGGCAGCCTCCCCACGGGGTGCTGAGCATCCCAGGGTTTGCGCTGCTCTGCTAAGCCGCAGACATCCGAGATGTAGGAAAAGGAGTTTGCATCTGCCAGCACCCAGCCAAGCCCTCCTCTCCTGAAGCCATCACTGCTGGGAGTCCAGGGAAATTGGGAATGTTTGGGGCTTTTCCTCTTCCACTCATGGCACAGGGACTTCCCCCCCATCTCCTGTGGGACCGAATCGGGGCATATCTCTTTCTGGGAAGTGGCTATGTCATCTAGAGACATCTGTGCTCCCAGGAAACGTGAGTTGCAGCTTTCCTCTTTGTGGCAGCGTCTGCAGGGCCAGCCCGCAGCCGGTGACGACAGCCACGGCAGCACGTCTGTCCTCTGCAGCTCCCTTTCCGTCTCTGCTCTTCCAGCCCAGGAGGGTCCCAGGGTCAGCGAGGCTCTTTCCCTAGAGGCAATTAAGCAGTTGGGCTGCGAGGGGGGATGGCAGGCTGCCTGCTGTTCATCTCCTTTGTTTTCTGGGAGCTGCTTTCGAGAGGGAAACAGGTGGGTCCGAGGGGATCCCAGCCTGGTGAAAAGTCACTCGGCACAGACAGCCCCGCTCCAAAGTCCGACACTGGCACCTCCACCACCGCCCCGGGCATGGTTCCCTGCGGGACGGGCAGCAAAGAGCAGCCTGATTTATTTTTTTCTCCCAGTTCAAAAACTTTTGATGGGTCTGGGAGAGAGTGGAGGCTGGGGAAGGGGTGTTCCCTCGCCTGCTGTGACGGGGGTCGCAGGCTGCTGTGCCTTTGGCTGCAGCTCACAGCAGACGTCTGTCAGTGTCACATGAGCCGTCAGGGGACAGATGGCATTTTACTGCCTGGCTGGAAGTCACCCCTTTCTTTTCTTTCCTTTCCTCCCCCCTCCTTTTCTTCTTCTTTTTTTTTTTTTTTTTTTTTTTTTGGTGCTGTTTTTGTGCTTGAAAGAAACTGAGAGGGAGACTGAGAGCAAGGAGAAAGGATGCTTGCCTTCTGCACTGCTGTCTGATGCTAGCGGAGACGGTCTCCGTGCGGCTCGGGCTCTTGCATTTCCACCTGCCTGCCTC
The DNA here is from genome assembly GCF_030867145.1 of Opisthocomus hoazin. NCBI lineage: Eukaryota > Metazoa > Chordata > Aves > Opisthocomiformes > Opisthocomidae > Opisthocomus > Opisthocomus hoazin. The sequence goes on along the minus strand of NC_134430.1, from coordinate 7,850,961 downwards.
GCCAGCCCGGCAGCCCGGGCAGGGCTCAGCCACAAGCGGGGCTGCCCGCGGGACCACCGCCGGGCTGGAGCAGGGGCTGCGCGAGGGGGTGCCCGGGGACGCAGGGGGTTGCTCTGGGTAGGAGGGGAGCAAAGCGAGGGACCTAGGGAAATCCACGGCCCTGTGGCCAGCAGAGCTGTCAGGGGCAGGCAGCACAGCTCCTGCGGTGCTTCCTGCAGGCAGGGCTGGCCCGGCTGATGGACCCTTCAGAGAGCGCAGGGCTGAACCTGTCCTTTCCCCGCTGCCTGCCCGCAGCTGGGGAACTGCGGTCAGGTCCTGGCTGCACGGTCCGAGATTTTGTGAAGTCCTTTACATGCCAGGGTTAAAAGCCCTGAGCTGATCAATTAACTGGGTGACCCTCAGGCTTTTCAGACCCCGAGTAGTTATCAGTAAAGCTAGAAGATGACTATCAGCCTTCCTAAAATATTCCTGGCCTCGTGTCTGCTCAGTTCGAGGATCTCCCCTACCCCATGGCTTGCCATGAAGATGCGTGAGTGCATGTGAGTGTGCACCAAGGTGCAAGTGCCTTCTTCCCACGCTTGTGTGACTTGCACGGCGGGTGAGTGTCTACAGGAGCTGCCAGCTGCGGACAAAGGTGCAGGAGACAAAAAGAGTTCGGATGAAATCTTATTTCATTACAAAAAGAAGTGATATAGGCTCAGTCCGTGTCTGTCACAGCAAATCACTGAGCTAGAGAAACTTAAAGATCTTAAAAGGAATCAAGACTTTTCATCTGGCACTTCTCCCCAAATGTATTTACCTAAGTACCGACAATTAAAAGTATCATTGAAACAGTTCAATGAATTACATTTTCTGTATTGTGCTTACTTTTGAAATGAATGTCCATTTTACTGCTAAGCTTTTTGGTAGTGCCCAGAATAAACCTTTCTTTTCAGTTTGAATTTGATCTTTCCTGTCTCCCTTTAGGACTTAATTTAACTGGTGTTTCTTTAAGTGTTTTTGCTTCCAGAGTGTCTGAAATGACAGGTTTTCTCCTGCAAACAGCAGACAACCTGAGAAGTCAGATACCTGCACAGATGTATTCAAATGCAAGTCTCTGACCCAGACCTGGGTAGGAGACTTTGAAACAGTGCAGAAAATGTTTCCTTTTAAATCTTTCCTTTACATCAGTCACTTGTACATCATGTTGGTTGCTTCAGCGCCTGAGAGCCAGTTCCCTCTGCCAGGGTGCAAGGGGAGTCGATTAATTCATTCATTTGGAGCTAATGGCAATTACATAAAATTTCTGAAATACTCCCGGGCCTGCCCGCTGCCATGCCTGCACAGCAAGTGCAGAGCTTGCTGTACCCTCATCTCTCTGGCTGCAGATATTCGTGCACCGTTATTAGTATAATTCCAAATACAGCCATTATCACTCATTTGGAATTTATTATGTGGAGTAACCTCAATAAATGGGCGATAGGAGCTGGGTGGTACTTTACTGGACACACACTACATTAACTGCCCTATTAAATATAAATTATATGTCTATTTACATTTCCAGTTCACGGCTTTTACTCATTATGTGGTTGTAGGCACTAAAAGTTACTCGCTGAGAGTCAGTACAGCCCTTCAGCTGAGAACTGAATCACAGCTCTGCTTTGCTGGTTTTTCAGCTGGCAGATTCATGGCGGGAGTTTCTGCTGGCGTGGTGCAAACAGCTGTGTGTGGCCGTGTGCGTGTGCGTGCACGTGTGTGCGTGTAACACTGGCTGCACGGACGCCCTGCGGTAGGGACCTGCTCACAGGAGCCAACGGCCAGCTCATCGCTGAGAAAGACCATGAAACTGGAGCTGATGCTAGAGCTGTGCCCCAAGAGCAAAGCTCTCAGGGAAGGCCCGGAAAAGAAAGAGGTATTTCCAGAAGGTGGGCTACAAGGATGATGAGGGGACTGGAACATCTGCCCTACGAGGAGAGGCTGAGGGAGCTGGGCTTGTTCAGCCTGGAGAAGAGAAGGCTGAGAGGGGACCTTAGAAATGCCTCTAAATATCTGCAGGGTGGGGGTCAGGAGGACGGGGCCAGACTCTTTGCAGTGGTGCCCAGCGACAGGACAAGGGGCAACGGGCACAAACTGAGGCACAGGAAGCTCCAGCTGAACATGAGGAAGAACTTCTTCCCTCTGAGGGTGACGGAGCCCTGGAACAGGCTGCCCAGGGAGGTTGTGGAGTCTCCTTCTATGGAGATATTCCAGCCCCCCCTGGACAAGGTCCTGTGCAGCCTGCTCTGGGTGACCCTGCTTCAGCAGGAGGGTTGGACTAGATGACCCACAGAGGTCCCTTCCAACCCCTACTATTCTGTGATTCTGTGATTCTGTGTTGGAGACATTGAGGTGGGAAAGAGTCTGCGCGTGGTGACCCCAGTTTGTGTGCACTGCTGGGCTGCTGTGGATGGGGGTTGAGCAGTGGTCTGCTGCTGGAGCTCTGCGGGGGACGGAGGTGGTCTGTGGGGTGGTGCATGTTCATCTGCCGTGTTTAGGGCAAAGGGAAAGGCTGGCAACGCAGTTCCCACAGCTCCTCGCAGCAAGGGCTGTGCCTTGCAGCTTCCAGCTGTGCTGCTGATGTTGGGGTGCTCGTGGCACCGCTGGCTCCTGCTCAAGGCAGAATAAGCAGGAGAAGAAGCAAACCTGGATCCTTGTGGCTGTGTTTGCATCTCCCCAGCACTCTGGGTGCAGCACGGTCACACGCGATCCCGGAGGTGCCGCGGGCGAAGGCGCTGCCGTGCATCTCCCCGCTCCCCTGTGAGCTGCTGAAGCTCCTCACGGGACCACACTCACTCAGGTACCGTAGCAAGGATGGCTTGGGGTCAGACGTTGCCGTGGCTGGCAGATTAGCCAAGTTCTATTTCTGCAGTGCCTGCGGTGTGCAGAGATCTATACAGATCTATGTGCTAAGCATATAATTATAAGTATATATAGACACATACTGTAATGAGAATTGACTTAAATGGACTATAAAAAGAGCGCTGCGTGACACCTTCCAGTGAACAAACCTCCTGTCCTCCTTCCTCTGGGAACCAGGGAGTGGGTGAAAGCCACTTCAGGTGCTACACAGAGCGAAAGCTGGGTGCTGCCTCTAAGGGACGCTGCGGGAGGTGGGGTTGTGGAGCAGCCCCTTCCCCAGCAAGATGAGGTGAATGCAGGGATGTGCATCAGTGTAGAGTCCGGGCTACAGCCGTAACTCCAAGGGGCAAAGTCACATGCTGTGAGCAACACGTGGTTGCGGAGCCCTGCTGAAAATCCCGTTGAGTGCAAAATCTCCTGCCTTTCATCAGAGCAAGAAGAAACTCCACTTAACATCGACATGGCACAGGGTGTAATAGGAAAAATTCTGCTTGCCTGATCTGTCCCCTCCTACGTTGCTGGCTGGAAACCCCAGGAAGAAGTGTCTGCTGTGCAGGGTCTAGATTACTAAAGGATGTGAGACATCCCACATAGCGAGATCTGGAAGTGAAAGCACCCTTCAGTGTCCGGGCTGCCAGCCTTTGCGACACACTTTCTGCCCTGGGAATCACTTTCAACTCCTGGCAAGGGAAAACCCCAAAGGTGTTTGGGATTCCCTGGAGTTTTAGCAATGTTTCCTGCTCAGTTGACATTGTGGGAAAAAAATTTTGGGGTGAAGCAAGGGTTTCTTCAGCCCCTCCCAGCTGCCAGCTCTCCTGGTGTTGTCTCATCTCTGTTTTGGGACAGAGACATGCTGGGTCCTGCTGTGTATCTCACAACATCGCTCTTGCTGCTGTCAGAAACGGAGCATCACTCTCCAATTCTAGAGATGTCTGGGCACAGAACCCCTCTCCCTGCACAGCCCAGACCCCACCAGCACCTCTGCTACCACAGCCTGGCCCTGCAGGCCGTGTCTGAGAGCTGCTGGGTGGCACAGCCCAGTGGGAGCAGGCACCTTCCTCAGCGCAGGAGCACAGTGCTGCAGCCTGCCTCACGGGTGGCTTGTGCAGGTGTCTGGACCAGGGTGGGGGGAAGGTGGTGGGGATGCGGGAGGATACAGCCCCCACTGCCTTGGTGTGGCTGGCACATGCATGCTGCAGCGAGAAGTGGCAAGGGGCTGCCCTTAGGTGGTTCAGGTGGACTCAAGTTGTGCCAGGGAAGGTTCAGATTGTATATTAGGAAAAATTTCTTTACTGAAAGAACGGTCAGGCATTGGACCAGGCTGCCCAGGGCAGTGGCGGAGTCACTGTCCATGGAGATGTTCAAAAAATGTGTACACGTGGCACTTGGGGACATGGTTTAGCAGGCATGGTGGTGATGGGTTGACACTTGGACTTGATGATGTTAGAGGTTCTTTTCAAACCTTAATGATTCTGTGATTCTGTGATTCTAAGACGCATGCTCTGGAATGGTGCTTTTATTGCACCAGTTCCTGCTGCTTCAGCAAGGGGCTAATGGACAACAAGTGGAGGCTTCCTCTTCATCCTCTTCTCGTCCCTCCTGTTCCCTAGATGCTACATATCTGGATGGGAGAGGGACCTCTGAGTAGCTGGACCTTATGGTCTCACCTGATAAGGCTTATTAGCTGTGAGCAATTAATGAGAACACAATGTGCTGATTTCCTTCTCTCACTATCCCAATGGCCCTGCCAGGGACTTAGGACAATCAGCTGACAGCTCTAGCCCAACATCACTTGGTCAGAGCTCTTAATCTTAACCATCTTGGGTTCCCTCTGTCACCAGGGCCAGCTCTGTCCTACCTGTTGTGTCCTGGAAGCCAGGATTGTCCCAGGTCTCCTCCTGAGCCCCTGTGTCCAGGCAGGTTCTTCGTGTCTAACACCTGTGTCATCTCTCTTTCACATCCATCACCTCCATTCCTGGTCGGCCAGGTGCAAGGTACTTGCCTTCACCTGCAAGGCCTTCCACGGACTGTGTCCCTTGCACATGCCTATCAGAGAGTCCACTCCCACCACTAGTCATTCATGTATTGGTTTCTTTCAGCAGCCTCTTAATGCTTTGGGCTTTCTGCTGTGCTGTTCTCCATGCTGGGAGGTAAACAACAGAACAGCAACCCTGTCACCTCTGCCAAACCCTCCTTTTATGCTCTGCTTTGTCCTGCTGCCAGTGAAAACCTTGAATATGCTTAAGGCTGAGGTCAACACCTATCAGCACACCAGCACTGTCCTGTGGTTTCTGTGGTCTCCTCATCTGTCCGTATACATGTGTGCTTCACCAAGGAGTGAGACCATGAGCTCGCTAGAGTGTCCACAGTGCCTGTGCAGCTCCTAACACGGCAAAGCTCTGCCTTCCTGCCCAGAGACATCTCCAGCATCATGAGGCACTGTGCCCATCTCTAATGCAGTCTGCCACAGAGTGCTACAGCCCAGGAGTGAAGGGGCAGCTGCTCCACAAACTGTTCCCTTAACCGTCATCTCTGCAACAGTGTTCACTGGTACTTTTACTGTTTTATCTCTGCACTCTTGTTGCAGATTTTAAAAGGTTTCCAGATGTTTTGCTAGGCAAAGTTGTGGGTGACGTCCTCTGTTATTGGCAATAGTCTCCAGTGAAATGAAAGGCTGGACTAGGGATCTCCAGAGCTTCCTCCCAGCTAACACTTCTGTGCCTCGGTGACCTGCACACTGTGCCATGTACCTTCACCATGACACACAGCCTGTCTCTTCTTCCTCCTCTTGTCTCTTCCACAAAGCCCTGGTGGCCTCCACCCAGGAGGTCTCAGGCACAGCTCTGGTGAGGAGACTGGGCCAGGCAGTGACAGAGGTTTGGGGTCAGCTACACTGGAGGGACTGTGGGGCCAACCCTACTGCTGTCTGTGGAGATCTGTGCAATGGAAGGCTGCGCCTGGAGGATGAGCAAGCTCCTGGGCTGAGCCTGTCTTCTCAGTGCCCATGCAGGGGTCCCCTGCCATCAGCCCCTGCATGGGCCAAAACTGGACCTTGCTGTGTCTGGGCTGGTGGTGGCTGCTGGATGCACTGAATGCATGCACAGGGACACCGAGCTGCATACCGCATCTCCGCTGCTCCGTGTTCCTTGTACTGTTGACTTCTCCTGAAAGTATTCAACTGGTACATGCTGCTGCCTGACTCGTGCCTGTCAGTTACTTATTGACCAATCTGCAAAATCACACAGCGTCTTTATGATTGGAGAGACCCCAAAACAATAAGAAAAAGCATTATATGCAGGACCTAACACCTGAATAATAGACCGAGAAATACTAAAGCCTCCCACTCCATCCCCTCTGGCAGCCTCTGAGCCTTGCTGAGATCTGCCTGAAGCACCCAGGGGCCATCCCAGAGTCACCAGGCTGCCTTCGAACACTTCACGTGCAGCCCCAGGTCACTCAGTGGGGTTGGTTCCACTGTCACCCAAAGAGGTTACAGTACTGTGACTGCAGCCCAGACCAGCGCAGGCCAGGGTCCAAGCAGTATTTCATCCCGACTGAGTATATGGGGTTTTTCTCTCGGACATCCAGCCATGCTCCCCATTGACAGCTCAGGAACTTCTCTCAGCTGCCTGAACAACAATATTGTGTCCCAATAAACAGTTTGCTGGTCTGTATCTCCTGCTAGCCCAGAGAGAAGCTTTTCTCCTTGCATCCCTGCAGATGTGAGTGCCAGTGAGGAACCCATTGCTGGGCCTTCTGTCCTGGCCTCTGGAGAGACTGTACGTCAAGACTACACGCAGAGCCCTGTGCTTCTCCTGGAAGGCACTCTAGCTTTTATTTTTCTCCAGGAAATCGGTAACAAATATGAAAAGCTGAGACCTCTCCAGGAAAGCAGCAAAGTGGTTACTCCCGGTTTGAGATCACCCATTCACTGTGTGCGAAGTGGCTTGTGCGCTTGATCCCTGAGAGCCGTTCTGTGGCACCAACTCAGGCACTTCTGTCAGACATTCACCTAGAAGCACTTATCCATTACCACCCAATCTTTCAATGTCCTCAAGAAGAACCATGTTAGTCTGACAAAATCTGTTTCCAGAAAACCATGTAATTGGTCTTAATTATATTGTTCTACTTTAATTCCTTGCAACAGAATTGCTCCTTCACCTGGCATCAAAGCCAGAAAGATGAGCCTGCAAGTGCATCTGAGTCATTTTTCCTTCCCGTTCTAAACATTAGGCCCAGCGTTAAATTCACCTGCTCTTTGGAAACTCTCCAGGGCTGCAGGAATTTGTGGCAGTTAACAGCAGCAGGCTGCAGTGCTACTTGTCCAACTTTTTACAAATTAAATGGAAAACAGAGTAAAATGAAAATATTTTGTGTCTGTGACTCTGGAGCTCAAACAAGATCGGGGACACCATCTTTTCTACCTGTCAGCCTGGGATCTTACAGCCAACCTGTGCTGTCCTCTTCCTGTGCATCGTTGTTGGCAGTAAGGATGCTGCAGGTCACATCACACCATACGTTTTCTCTTATACAACAGCCTTGTCTCCAGAGCATGCCCTCTGTGGCAAGAATCCAGCCTGCTCGTCTTTAGCTGACCGCCGAGATCTAACTGCACCCAGAGCATGGCAAAGAGCGATGCTGCTGATGAGGCAGGAGGAAGAAGCCAGCCCATTCCCCCCTGGACCTGTGAGCCCTGCAGAGCTGTGTCATGGAGCACAGCAGGCAGCTGAGGACAGGAGGGGTGCAGATCTATGGCGCAGGAACACTCCGTGTTTGCCCTCTCCCTGGCTTGTAATTTAGCACTGTGTGGTTTGGTGTTCACGAGCAGATGCCAGCACCCAAACTGTATGAGTAAGTGCAGCTTCAATTATAACCTTGGCTATAAACTGCTGAATCACTGTCCTGTGGAGCTGGAGTTTTATTTCCCTGGCCTCAGTCCACATACGATCTTTTTTTTTTTTTTTTAATTGGAAATTGGTGGGAAGTCTCATCAGCCATGAGTGAGCTGTGCAAAAGGATGGCTATGGGTGAGGAGAAGGGGGAACGGAATGGGTTGGAAACGGCAGGTACCTGGGGGGTGACACGCCTGTGTCCAGCAGGCATGGGTCTTCCACCTTCCTGTTCTGAGAGATCTGGCTGCAAAATAACGGGGAATGGACTTTGCTCGTGGACTTCATGACCTTTGCAAGGCCTGATGTGGATGGGACACAACCCACCTCCAGCGCTAGGCTGGGGAGCTCTGCCAAGAGCTGGAGGGATGCCTGCGTGTGTCGGGCAGTGAAAGCGCTCAGTGGACTTCGCAAAGCAGGTCTTCCCTGTGAAGTTGCCTGGTGCATCCCCATTTTGGAGGGATACAGAGAGGGTTAGCTCTGATTGGGGTACTTCTGTGGGGCTGAGCACTGCAGGGCTCTTTATCCGAGCAAAAACTGCCCCACGTGTAACCATAACTGCTGTCTCCGGGTCCGGACAGCTCTGGGATCACGTAACCCATGCTGGTTTGGATTCTGAGCCGATGGGTGTGGAGCAGAGTACAGAGTCTGGCCCAGCTGTTGAAAAGTTGGGGGCATCAGCAGCATGAGCATGGGCTGTGCTGGCAGGGGTGGCTGACGGACACAGGCTCTGCTTGGAGTTTGTTTCCTGTGTTGCCATGACACAAACATCTTCTGCCTGTTATTGTCACTGGCAATTATCATAATTGTTTGTTGCAAAGCCCACATTCCAGGGCAGAGCTGCTGAGCTGACCCAAACCTCAGCTGCACTTTGCTTGGGTTTGCAGTCCCCAGCCTGGTGGGTGGGATGGGGCCCTGGGCTTGGGGAACATCAGAAAGCTGCATGTTTGGAGGGAGAAGTTTGTTTGCAGTCAGAAAGCTTGTTTTAACCCTTCAGCTGGCCTGGCACGGGTGGGATCTGGAGACCCAGGCTGCCCCAGCCTCATGCCACGTGCATGATCCCCTCCATCAGCCCCACTCCAAATTCAGCCATGGGGTCTCCTTCCCACACCCAGGGCTGTCCTGTCCTTCTGCCCTGTCCTGCTGGTGACGGATGGTGCAAAGTCCACTGGAATAAATAGGGCTGGAGGACCTGGAGAGGGGAGGAGGCTGGTCTAGCTCACCCAGCTAGTAGTGCTGGAGGAAGCAGGACGAGACAGTGGTACAGGTGGTCCCTGTGGGCACTGCGACCTGGTGGGGGCTCGGATGCTGGCTGCCCTCCCCTTGGCCATGGGGCAAGGGAAGGCACCAGCCTTTCCCCTAACATGGGGGCCACATCCAGCGCTTGTCCCATGACTGCCCCCATAGTCATTGCCTTTCACTGCAGACTTACTTGCAGTTTAATGGTGAATTATCAAAACCGAGTGAAAGAATCAACGCAAAGGATGCCTGTGTGCCCTTGGCCTGATTTTACAGAGGGAAACTAATATGCTGAGTGCACGGCTTGGCTGGCAACAAGAGTGAGGCCATGTGCTGCCTGGATTTCTGTACGTGAGTAGCAGCTGGAAACACTGCCCCGGGCTCTCCGCATGGATTCTGACCTTCTTGTCAAGCTTGCTCAGTGCTCTGGCTCGTAGGCATGCTGGGAAAGCCGTGCTGTGCTCCCCCCCTCCCCATCCCCTCTCAAACCTGCCCATTTCCAGGTGGTTCACAGCAGCATCATGGGACAGCTGGTGTGAGTGACCAGGAGGTGTGACAGCAGAGGACAGGAGAGGGAGAAGATTTTGCCAGCAAGGGTCTGGTGTTGCTGCTCTCCATCATCAGGGCAAGGCTGGTGTTGTGGAGTTGGCCCTCTGAAAGTCAGAGAGCACTGGTGTGGGACACCTGGGCAGCCCCAGATCAGCGCATCTGTGCACACAGGTTTGTCTCATGTTCCCATCTTCAGGGCTCTGCCCCAGCCAGTGCGTGTGAGGTGGCGAGTGGCAAATCCATACGTCATTTCATTGCTCCGCTGTCAGCAGAGCACCTGGCTCCCTGCACACCCACCCCATACAGACGTGTTCAATTCCCCATGGGGTTTTCTCTGCTGTGTCTCACAAATGCAGCAATCCTGTGAGCACATCAGGGACCCCTGATGATCCTGGCTTGTCCCCATGGAGGCTTTACTGAGCACAGGATGGAGCACAAGGGAAGGCCAAGGCAAGCCACATCTCTGGTGTACACATCAGGGCTCTTACGAGGTTGTTCCTAATCTGTGGCTGTGCAGATCCAACCTGTGAGAGGTGCACCAAGCTATAACACTTGTTTTGTCAAGCAAAACTGCTGCAGAGAACAGCTAGAATGTCCCTCTGCCTGGTGGCTGGGTGAGTGGCGTTGGGAAGCCACCTCTTTGGCACACCAGCCTTCAACATTAAGAGGTTGGATGCATTGAAACCCTTCTCAGTGAGCATGTTACTTGTTGACCTGTCCCTGGCAGAAGAAATTGTTTTCTCCTGAATGAGGACCCTTGCATACCTGGTGCAGGTGGTGCAGGCAGAGCTGCTGGGTGTGCCACCAGGCACCATGGACCAGCCCATGAGGGGAAGTTGCGTGGAGTCCCACCTTAGGAGAGATGAAGGAAGAAGGCCCAATCGTGGTAGGATGAGGGTGGAGAGTGTGGCATATTGCCTCTCCTCCTGCCCCTTGGACTGCTCCCTGAGGCACGTGCGGAGCCTGGGGACGTCATGTGAGAGTCTTCAACGTTTCCTGGTTTTCTGTGCACTCCTTCCCTGCTCTGGAGGCTGTTTCAGCTTTCCTATGTTATTCTCCACAGCGAGATCCTGGGTTGCAAGCCCAGCAATGCTCGGGGGCCCGGCGGTGGACCCCAGGGCCACCACGCCAACCAGAGATGGTCCATTGTTGTGAGGCTGTGCCGTCTGCCTGGCACAACTCCGTTTATCCATCTATGGGGCCTGTCCCTTCCTTGCCTCATCCAGATACTGGAACCCAGCTTTTCTTCTGTCATTGAAATAACTTTGGCCCCTGCTTGCCCCCTCCCCTCGACTCTCCTCCAGCTCGGCATTACCATGGCCCTTTGTGGAGAGCCACACTTCTGTTTGTCTGGGCGAGCAGCTGAGGCACGAGAAATGTGCCGATGCTATTCAGGGGCTTAGTCTGGGAGGCATTGTGCCTCTGAAAGGGATGGTTAGAGCATTTGCATAAAAATGTGCTTGATACAGATAATATGAGTGCTTGTGGGGGGTGAGCGTGAGGGGCAGGGCTGGGAGGGGCCTCCGAGTTCTTCCTTGTCAGCCTCATTAATCAGCAAGAGAAGAGAAGGTTGTGGTGCAATAGCGGCGCAGCGAAGCTGGTGCTTGCCCACAGCCTCGTGGCTGCTCGCTCGGGGCCGTGCAAGTCGTTCCTTCACCTGGGACAAAGAGCGAGCTGATCTGAGTGGTGGGGGGTTGTCTTCAGAGAAGATGCTTTGGCCTTCCCTGTCCCCGCAAGCTCTGCTCTGATCCTGTCTCAGCATCTCCAAGCAGCTGCTGGGTTGGGAGACGGCCATTGCTAGGATGTGTCTGTCTTCTCCAGGGTGCCACGTCTGGCAAAGGACAGCTCTGGGACCTGGGAAGTGCCCCACAACCCCTCCTCCATGTCACACCACACCATCACATGCTGAGCTCACCCTGCCCCTTGTCTCACCACCTGGCACCTGAACCAGCTGGCTTTGCCCTCTTGCTTCTCAGTCTTTCACGAGGGACCTGCATATTTGATCTTCAATATCTCAGTCAACAGTGCTGGATTTAAGTGACAAATTGAATTTTGGCCATGTTCCATTCCAGTCATGGTCCTAAATTCCCTCTGGGGTTGGAGCTGACCCCACCAGGAACCCTGGTTGCAAGAGAGAGAGTGTGGGAACTAGACAGGAGGAAACACAGCTTGGCTTTGGCTCTGTGCTGCCGACTTTATTGCACTGGTGTGCTTGTGGGGCGGCAGTGTGGTGCCTGCCCTGGCCTTTACAGGGTGATGAGGTGTCCCGAGTCCAAGCACCTCAACTGTCCTTGAAGCTTGTGACTCGAAGCTTATGACTCAAATCAAAAGTAAATTTTAGGGGTGACAACATGTGCACACCTTCCTTTTGTGGTTGAAATCATTGAACTGCATTGAAATCCTTAGGCATTTTAACAGATCTTTTTTTTTCCATGTGTAAAATGTGACCTAATGGAAAAAAAACCTTGTACAGAAACTCTCTCCCTAAGGATAGTTTTTCATGAAGATTATGATGGGTCCTGAGTTAGTCTTAGAATGCAGCATTACTAAGTGTTGTGGTGGTGCCCAGAGGCTATGACGTTAATAAGCACCTAATTTTAGCAGTAATTTAGTTTCTGTTATAATCACTAGGTCGCTGTGCTAGGTGCTGCACGGATATATGTGAAAAGACAGCATTAGTCCCAAAGGGCATGTGCTTGGGACAGGACAGTCACAGCAATTCCTGCAGCAGGTCCATGTGCCGGTCGAACAACTTGGGTTGTATCTGAGGTGGTGGAGGTCTGGGCACGGCAACAGGACCCAAACCTTGGGTGGTCTCATCCATACGACCTTTAGGGAACAGCCCTGAGAGGAGCTGGCCCAGAAGTGCTTTGTGCAGCATTGATAGGTGAGGAACTAGGATCAAAGAGCAAAGCTGGTTGGTGCCCAGAGCTCACAGCCCACGCTGTGGCATCCCCTGGTGGTCCCTGTGACCTCCCTTGTGTGTCCCCCCACAAGCATTTGCTGGGCGGTATGAGCAGCAGTGAGTTTTCAGACATCCTCTGGGGAAAATGAAGGCTTCACAAATTGGGAAACAAAGGCACAGAACACGTAATTCACTCCAGGTCACCTGTAAAAGACCTGGAATAGCATGCAGGGAACACTCCTGCAAGACAGCAATAATCCTTTTCTTCCCAGGGCTTGAAAAGCTTTCTTCCCAGGTCAATTAAAGAAGTCAAATCTCAGTTCCGGATTTAAATAGACTCTTTTTGCATACCATGAAAATTCAGAGGATATTAAGCATGATTTGTGTACCTGTCTGGTTCAGTCTGGGCTGGAACAGGATGGCTTCATGAGGATAAGTCTTTTTATGTGCTGGGCCTTTGCCTTGTTACCCCTGGGGAATGACTGAATCCCAGGTAAATCTTGCAAATGCTGCTGATCCTGGATGCTCATCGAGTAATCCAACCTCAAGTACACTTTGGTGGGGCTTTAGGATAGATCCTATCAGACAAGGCTGCTTCAACCATAACAAAACGCATGCGAGTTCACACCAGTGCACAAATTGGAAGGTGTCACCTAGAAAAAATGTAGTTGTAAAATGGAGCAGAATGCAGAATGCAGTAATTTGGTAATGGTAGCTCATTTCACCAAGATTTACATGGTAAACATCTAATATGGATGCATGTGTATTATTTTGGTGCAAAAAAGTTATTTAGCTATGAAGGTTTAAATGAAATGAATCATGGCCAAATGAAACTTTCTACCTCATTGAAATGAGAAGGGAAAAAAGAAATGATTCATTTTGACATTTTTCCATAGAAATTATGATCTAAATTGACACATCCAACAACGAATTTCTATTTTGGCCCAATTATATTTCCAGTGGAAACTTACGAAGATGAACAGGTCTTGATCTGCAGATGGGAACTCACTGCTGACCACCTTCTGGCATGGCCTAAAACTGCTTTAAAAGTGGCTTCAGTTCAGGTGGCACTTAGTGAAACCCATCACTGCCTCCTTCACACCCTTTCCTCCGTTTCCTTGAAGGCCTCTGGAATTTGTTGGTTTTGTCCTCATTTTTTCTGGTTTTCCCCCACCCCTTTCACTTCATGGACATGCTTGAAGATTTTGTCTGAGGTGGACCAAATGATGGAGAGATTGCCCTCCCAGCTTCAAATGTCTTCAGCTACAACTCTGTAGCTGTAGCCCTGACTCCCTTCTACAGAGCAGGATGATGGTGAAGGATGATGGGTCTCATTAGCCATTTTTCCCCTTGCTGGTTGGAGGAGATGTTCCCCTAGACTATAGCCATGTTACAGCAGTTTTTAGGTCCTCCAGTGTTTTATCTGGGTGGCCAGTAGAGAGAGGTAAAAGAGCTCATGGTCCCAGCTGCACCTGAGAAAAAGACTTTGAACGTTGGAGAGGAAAGGGAGACTGAACCAGGCAAGATATGGAGCTCCTGCTTTGTTCCCTTTGGAGACTTGTTGCTTCTCTCCATCCATTGCTTGTTCCGTTGCAATCCAAGATTGTTCACCTTCCCTCTCCAGGGCTCTTTGTCTGGGTTCCAGACTCAGCCTGTGTCCCTCACCTGTCCCCAGAGGTAAGTTGTCTTTGGCTGCTGAGGGATCAAGTGGCAGTGCAGTAGGAAATATGTGGCATGAAACATGGCTTGTAGATGCTCCAGGGCTCATTTGGGTGGGTCTGGTGCTGCACCGGCACTGAAATCACACCCTTCTCTGGTCCTGGCTCCTTCCAAAGGGTCTCTGGAACATTGCAGGCCTGGGACAACCGAGGCAACATCTGGAAGTGTATGAGATAGAACTTCTGCTCTTTACCCTGCTCTGAGCAAGAGCAGAAACACCTCTTAGCTCTGCCTTTGGGACTGGGTCAGCATGGGCTGCATTTTACACTGCTTTAGGAAGAGGACTTCATCGTTAACTACAGGACTTACGACCATCTCCTCTGCAATAGCTCCCCTCCGCTCCTCTTTTTCATCTTCTTTCATGAAGACATTTCAGGATGGATACAGAGCAGAAAAAGGCACTGATCCCTCCCAAAAGAACAACTGAACATACATAGTCCTGATGACACCTGTGGACAGGAGGGCGGATTCAGGATTGAGCCATGGAAGAGCACAGCAACATGCGATCACGATGCTATTCGAAAGCCTCAGGAGATGTCCATGGAGTTGAGCGTGTACAAGGATGTGTCCACACACAGCATGGGGGGGGGAAGGGGCAGCTCTCACAGATGGGACGTGGGGTTTGTTCTGGTCTGTGTTTGAAGCTTGCTAATGCAGCAACTATTGTCTTTGCTTGTGTGGAATGAAGAAGCCCTGCCATATGGGTTTTGCAGTTGAAGAATGAAGGAAAGTGCCAGTGAAATGTGGCTCAGATCCCCTGACCTTGGCTCTCTGGCTTGCTAGATGTGTGGGTGAAAGACGAACGTCACTTGCCCTCTGGCAGTGCAGGTCCAGATTACAAAATCTTTTCCAACCCACTTTAAGCTGCAAGTTAAACCTTAATACTGAACTTCTAAGGGATGAAAAATGCTTTTTTTAGCAAATAAGCTATTTGCCATATCACTGTTTAATTGCTCAATCCCAACCCTGCCTGCTGCCGAGCCCTGCAGAGCCTGGCGATGTAGTTCCTCTGTGCAGCTTGTGCAGAGTCAAACCCTGCAGACCAGAGCTGAGGGAAGACACTGCTGTGGGCTTCCAGACCCCAAACATGGGACAATCATCCCACTGCCAAGGCTGCTCTTACAGTTGGAAATTACCCTTCCAGTCAAAAATCATGCAAATCCATATGGGAAAGTCTAAATCAACCTCAGTCCCAACAGGCTCCCAGATAGCATGCTGGCTCCTGGAGGCCCACATTGATGGGTTGTACAAGCTTGCCTTCAGGAGCACATCTCAAGATCATTGTCTGGCCTATGTGGGTTCAGCAGATCCTGCCCAAGGCTGCCCATGGTCCTAAAGCTAGGTGTCTGGGCATTGACCCAAGGTTTGCCCTGTGCCTGAAACCTTTGGACCAAGAAATTAGACTCTGTGTGCCTATGCACCCCAAAGAAGATCAGTTTCCTTGTGAGCTTTGAACACACACGGTCCTGGACACTACATGCATTTTTGTTCTTCCATTTTAGCAGGAGCTAATTTTTTGCTAATGGGGAAGGAAATAAGCACCTGGGGAGTAACCTGTGTGGCTGTGTAGGACACCTGCAGACTTTCTGCATGGGACACCCTGGCCCATCAGAGACCAGACCACCTATCTTCTGCATCAGTAGTAGCCTGAGAGCTGCTGCTAATAACAGAAGAAAGGTTGTCCTGTCTATGCTTGACCATGTCTTACTGTGTGACGGTTGCACCGTTTTGATGAGACCCCAACTAAAGGAAAGCTTGTGTAGTAGAGGACTGCTGTACTTCAGCCTACCATGGCCCACCACGGCCCACCGCAGCACCGAGCAGGGCCTTCAGCCCAGACGCCACGGTGAAGTTCTGTGAGCACGTCATGCCAGAGCCTTGCTGCGGTGTTTGTAGGATCCTGGCTTGTCCTCCGCACTACAGCGTTGCTGCCCGGCGGAGTTGGGCAACGGCTGGCAGCAGCGTGGGGATTTCACAACCTTCACTTGCACAAGTCCATGCTGCTTCGGGGGAGTGTTTGTCTGTGAGCAGTGCTGGACAAATTGAAGTTGCATAACCCCATCCTGTGCTACTTTGGACTCTTTCATTAGATCAGTTGGGTTTTTTTTCTCTTTTTCTTATTAGTTTTTCCCTTTCCTTTTCTCTGTGTTGCTTCTACTTAAGCAATCCTGGCACAGCCTGGTGGCATTGGCTCCGTCATACCCCAACCTCCTGCCCAAGTGTGTGCCCCTCCAGGCCTGCCCCTTTACCCGGAATGTTTCTTTCCATGCCTGTTGGTCATCGCTTTTAGCTGGGGGTGTCTCTGTTTTGCCATGACTTTGGTGTGCAGGCCGGCTTCGGTCAACCCACCACTGACGGCCATGGCGTGGCTGGTGCTGTGCCGCGAAAGCTGGACCCGCAAAGGGGCCCAAAAACCGTCTGCGCTGTGGTCGCTGCAAACTGCAAGCCAACTTACGACGATTTCCTGGGAAATCCATGGTTGTAAACATAGCATTGCACTTGGAGATTTTTGTTTTGTTTTTTTCTTGTTTTCACTGCCTAACGTGGGTCACACTGGAAGGCTGGGCTGAAACTGGGAAAAACATTGTCTCGCCAAACCTATTCCATAAGCTAAGCCACAGCAAGGAAAACAGCAAATGCCTTTGTTGCTACAACGGCAGCTGATTTTTGTGCATTGGTAGCCAGCTGAGGGAGGAGGGGTTGAGGAAAAGGACAAATGAACAAGAAAAGAGATTTTTTTTTAAAAAAAATCAGTTTATCATGGAGTTCTAGGTTTTCTGTTGGTGCAGAGGACAACATATTTACCACGCAGCTATTGTTCCCAGAGATTCCTGCAGGATAGGAGCACATCCATATTCATACATGAGGACAGTCACATACACCTTCTATGTCTGAAACGCTCCTCATCACAACATTTAAATACCCATTGCACTATCACTGTTAGATCTGGGCGAATAATCCACAATGAATAATGTATCCAATGAATCCGTCTCTGCTAATTGTGGAATATTCACGAGCAGATGGCAATTTGAGGCAGGTTTTTTCACATTTCTTTTTTTCTCCGCTCGGCGGACGGAGGTTTGCTGTAAGTAGGTGATATTTGAAATTCAAGCTGTGTTTCCAAGTTGCGATTGGCCGGTGGTGACATGATGGTGTCCCTCTTCCCACATTGGCCGAGCGTACAAAGTACTTTGGATACAAATACTCGCATGTGCAAATTTAAAATTCGGTTTCCATGGTTACTCATGCATGCAGCTTTGAACTTCACTTTCCTCCAACATTTGTGCTAGTAAAACTCATTCAGTCCCAGGTTCCTGGAAAGTGAATACAAAAGATGCATGAGGCTATATTTGCATGCTTTAGTGTAGATGATTCCTCTTCAAAAACTCGGCCTGGATATTCACTGGGCTTTTCTGCCACCTTTTCTGGTGCCTTCTTTCCTGGGTTTCAGCCTACAGGAATTTTCTTTCCCAGTATTATCAGCCTTTGTGACTCCAGTTTTAGCATCACAAGTACACATACAGCTGGGTGATAACCCTATCTGCAGGTAGATGCAAACATCTCGTAATCACTTCTGCAGTGGGCAAAGCAAAGTGTTTATTTTTCTTGCAATTCAAACCTCAATTGGTTTTGCAAAATCAGGTTTCTCTCCTGCTTGTTAATCCTGTGTCATTCAGAAATAACAAGGCATTAGGACATGTTCATCTTTGTTTTGCGGCAGTGATAGAGGGAGAGGAGAGAAAGGGAATTAGCAGGAGTTTTACAGTCAGGGCAGTCGGAAAGGGCTGAGCTGATGGCAAAGCAAGTTGTTTTGGTTTTGAAAAGAGCAAACAAGACGTCAAAGTCAGAGTGAGAGTGCAAAGCCCTACTGTATGTGAGTCATGAGGGTGTGTATCTGTCCCTTTTGAGATCCTAACACATACCTTTAACTGCTGATAAGAGAGTACCTGGTCTGCATTATTTTCCCAAATGCATTTCCTTAATGTGAAAAGTATTGACTTTCCAAAAATTTCCCCTCTGCTCCCACTCTGGGACAGTTTAATAAAAGTTATTTTTGTTTCTCTGGCTATCACGTGTCTTGTGCAATATTTCTGTAGCCTCTGGACAAACATCTGAGAGAGAGCAAAGGTTAACCACGATTTATGTCTGGGTCTGTGACCGCGCTGTGGGAGCAGCATGGTGGGGAGCGTGCCTGGCTGGCTGCGGGTGCCCGTTGTGCACGGTGCTTCCAGCGCGCATCCCCGGACACAAAAAGCCGGAGAAAGCAGCACCCCTTTCACTGGCAACCAATACCCGGTGTTCCGTTAGCGTGTTCCGGCTGTATTTCAGATTCACAGCGAACTGAAGGCGTCGGCTGCAGGGTCTGCAACCAGCCGCAGAGTCGGAGGGCTGGCGGGGACAGGGAGAGCACAGCGTGCAGCGGGTCTGGGCTGTGGAAGGGACCAAAGTTCTCCCCTCCCGTGCTGCGGCGCTGGGAAGGCAGCGGATGTTCAGGCAAATATTCGCACCTGGGAATATTCACATCACGCTCCAGCGCTGGGAAAACACCCCACTGCCCATGCTCGGAGCCTGACCTTTTTAACTATTCAGAGAGCAAAACCAAATGGCTTTAAAGTGCTATCTGCTCTGAAATGGGTGACAAAGCATAACAATGACCCCTTCTTATTCGGCAGATGTGATCTCCAGTCACTTTGTGCCCAGCTGTGTGTATTCAGGCTCAGAGCTGTTGACTTTAGCAAGATGACTTGCTGTTGTCCTGCAGAGCTTGCCAAGCTACCCCTCGGGCTGGATGATGTTCCCTCATCTGCTGCAGCATGGTAACTGCTCTCCCACCTGTCCCAAGGCAGGGAGGTGGGTGTTTGTTCTGAAGAACGTTGGGGTGCTTGGAGGGATGGATGAGGGCATCGCAAAGGTGAGGATCTGGTGGTCTGGTACCTGTGAGCGGAGCACATCTCTTGTGGGGCAGCGAGCGGTGTCCTACCAATGCGGTGCACTCCGTCTTGGGAACGGGTTGCTGCAACAGTGGAACCGGAGGGTTTTGGTAATAGTTGCTGACAAAAGCGTTGTCAGTTGCCTTGTGGGTTGAAAATCACTTTAAACTCCTGGTTGCACAACCTGGGTTTCTCAAGACTTTCCCCAAATTGCCTCTCCAGCACTAGGGACAAGTCTGAGAATTTCAGCACGAGACAAAATTCCCCCCGAGAGCCCAGAGAGGTTCAGAGGGAAGAGAGCACTCAGCTCTGGCGCTCGCACTGCTGCTGTGTTTGTCGCTGGCAGATGGTGGAGCGGCTCTGCCCCTTGGCCAGGAAGGCAGGAGACAAGTCCCTGCCCTGGGATGTACCAGGGGCAGAGCAGCAGGAGCGGGGAGTAGAGTCTGGAGCCAGTCGCCTGTGATCTCTCCTCCTTCCTTTCTCCTCTTACCCTTTGGTGGCATGTCCTGGAGCAGGGGGACAACGTGCTCTCCCCATTTCGCTCCCCCATCTTCTCCTGCAGCCCTCCTGCCAGAAGAACCAGCCTCTAGCGCTGGCTTTATCTGCAGAAGGCACTGGCAGCCCTTGCTCTTTCTTGGAGGGGGGCTGCGGGAGGAGGGGCTGCTGCGGGAGCAGATGGTCCCTGTGGGAGAGTTTGGGGATCTGCAGGTTGGGGAGGGGGGGGTCCCCTTTCACCGCTCGGCTGGGGGAGGGCTCGCTCGCCTCTCACATGGTCAGTTCCCAGCTGAGCGCCTCTATGGGATTACGCCGCTTTTCATCGAATTGAAATCGTATTTGGAGCAAGGAGACAGCATCCCCTTCCTCGGAGGATCTATTATGCACAAACCGCACACAAAGGCGTGCTCCTCCGGAGGAGAGGGGGTGTCCGGGCGGCCACGGCCCTGCTCGAACTTCTGCTGAAAGCAGCCCCGGCTCCCTGCTGCAGCCCAGCACAGCCCTCCTTCATCCCCTCGCTCCCCAAAAGGGCTGCTTAGCGGCTCCTTTCGCTCCCCTCGCATTGTCCTGCCCTGCTCGCTGACAGCACCATGAAGCCCACGGCTTGCCCCGCACCTCCAGCGAGGGTGTCCCACCTCGCTGAGATGGTGGGTTCCCAGCCCCCGTCCCCCCATCATGCCGCAGGATCAGGCACATTGCCTGGGGAGTGTGAGGAAAATCCCAGAATCACCCCGGGCTGCCTGCCTGGAGTTAGAGCAAGTCACCGGTGCCACCCTGCAGAAGACACTGCTCCAGCACATGCAGCCGGGCAGCCACACCGACAGCCATACCTCCCTCAGGAGAGGTAAACCCGTGGGGGCATGGGCAGTCTGTAAATCAGTGCAACTATCTAAGTGGAGGATGAGGAGGGTAAAAGAAAAAATCACACCCCACCCACGATGGGTTTATGGCTGAGATTACCTTGCACACACCCTCCTGGAAGAGCTGCCAGAGTTCATCTGCTGTCGGCTCATGCCTGCAGAGAAGTACGAGACCCGATTCTCTGAGGTCTGTGGGAGCAGGAGAACTTCCAAGTGGAAAAGTAAAGTCTTTTTAAAAAAAGAAAAAAGAAAGATCGGGATGATTGCCCTTTGGAAAAGCTGCGTGAGCATGAGGCAAAGAGCAAAGCTCTTTGGCAGGGAAGGAGAGCTGTATCTGTGAGACCCTTCACAGCGGTTGTGGCTGGGGGACCAGAGGCCAGGGTGGGATCTTCCTGACCGTGATAGCCTCCTTCAGAGGCTGCGAGAGGTGGGAGTGGAGCAGGGGACGGTCCCTTGGCTGCACAGTGGCTGTTTCAGGAGTCCCTGCTGGCTGAGTTCTTTTGCAAGCACAGTCGCTCTGAGAACAGCTCATGCAGGGTGCCAGAGGCTCTGCTGGCTGCCCAGGAATGCTGTCCCGTCTGCTCAGGGCTTGTCCTGTCAGCTGCGGATTTGCAAGCTGGGCTGGCCTGCTGGGCCAGCTCTGGCAGCTCCGTCTCAGTCTGTAGGTGTGGGAGCTACTTGGGCATGCGGTGGCTTTGTGAGCAGCAGCTGTCGGGGGCAGGGAGGTCCAGAGGTCACAGACACGGTCCCTGTGGTGGCCCAGGTGGGGACAACGCTGGCCAGGCCAGCAGAGATGCCTTGGCACTGCTACAAAAGCACTGTGCCAGGTCAGGTTCAAAGGGGTTCTTTGCTTAAATATCCCCTTTGCTAGCTTGGGGACACCAGCCCTGGCCACCCACTCGCTTCCTCTGGGCTTGGGAATCCTGTGTCTCCACTGGCAAGGAGAAAGGAAGATCAAAGCCCCCCTGACATTTGTGCCAGCCCCGCAGGCACGGGGGATGGAGGGTGCCTGCTCTGCAGCTCTCAGCTGCTCTCTGCTCCTCTGTGTGGAGCATCCTGAGTTGTGCCACTGATGGCTGTTGCTCTTCTGCCCTTAAAAAGCTGGAGAGGGAGAGATGCATTGTCCCTCCATGAGCCTCATTCTCCTGGTGCATCCTGTGAGACAGCTCCTTCCTCGCGGCCGCTTCCTGCCTCTCCTCCGGTGAACACCCTTCCTCTGCTGATGTGCCCACCCATGCTCTTCTAGCATTTTGTTACAGGAGAGCTGACAAAATTGCTTGGCTTCATTCCTTCTCATGCTGGCCTGGGGTATCTGGGACAGGCTGTGGGCTCCCCTGTGTGCAGTCCCCAGCGTGTCCCCCTTTCACCTCCCAGCCCTGAACAGCCTGGCTTCTTGTGGGATCTGGGGCTCCTCGTGGGGTCCAGGCCAAGAGGGAGGATTGAAGGGCACAGGGACTGGCACTGTCTGAGCAGTGTGTCTGTGTGCTCCTGAGGGATGAGCTGTGAGTGACTGAGATATGGTGCTGCTGGAGCTGATTTTCAGTTGGGTCCATGGGAGTTTCTTCAGATTCCTCTGTGGTAAACTGGAAATCTTGATGGTCTCTCCCAACCTGTTCTTGTCTCTCTTCTTTCTTTGCAGCTTCACCTTTTGTTGGTCATTTTTGGAAGTGCTTCCTCATGTGGCTGGGTGGTTATCTGAAGCTACACAGCTGCACTGTGACAAATGGCTTGATGCTCCTTGGTCCACCTGGGTCTTCTGCTTTTGGCCTTGCATGTAGAACCCCTTAGGAGCTTGGTTAGGAGAGGCTGGAGTGATCCCTAACATGGATATCAGGCAGGAGAGAAGATGTCACATGGAAAGACACCCCAGGTAATCAGTAGACTGTGTATGAGCTTGCAGAGCCTTTCCTGATCATAGGACTTGTGTCAAATCTCATCTGTTTTAGACAGGCAAGATCTTCTCTGTCCATGCATGAATCCAACTAAACATGAAGGAGATCCAGTTTAAAAACTGCAGGGCCACAACACAATATAATAAAGTGAATGTGGGACTTCTCCAGGAATCTACTGAACTGGTGAAAGAAGTGATTTCAAGGAGGTACCATGGCAGGTAAGATGGTTGTGTGCTATGCTCTCTTGACACCCCCCCCCCCCCCATCATTCTGCAGAGAGAAAGAATGGCTGAATTCAGCTTTAAATGCTGATGCTGAAGCTTTCCAAGGAGCTGGTAAGAGGGAAGGGTGTTGTGGCTGTTTGTGTGCAAATGCAATGAGAAACCCAAGCCAGCTGTGCTTTTAGTGATTTTGTAACGTGGTGTCAGCAATTTGGAGTTCAGCTCAGACTGTGGAGATTTGTAACAGAAACTTAGAATTGACCTGAATGGGGATGTCTGGATGTGAAAGCAGCAGGAAGGGTTAAAAGAATGGCATGTGCTGATCTGCTGGATCAGCAGGTCATCAAGAGCAGAGCAATAGGCATGCAACTTCTCAAGACATCTGGAGCAGTAAAACAAAGAGCAGCCTAAAACAAAGGAGAGATTACACCCAGAAAGGAGACCAACCAGAGTGAGTATATCAGCATCGTTCCCAGTGACTCACTGAGGCAGGACAGGATGAAGACGCAGAAGATCACGATCATTGTCTGTTCCTGAAGGGTACAAGAGGCATGCACAAGATACAGTTTGTAGCTACTCACCTAAGGAGAATCCAGGAGCCATGATGAGGCATTGAGAGCTGCCGTCCCGTATGTCCCACAAGCGGTCCTGACCGCGCTCCTTGCGCACACACATCTTGGTGTTTGTATGGGAGCACAGCAGAACAAGCAAGTGAAACCTGGGAGAGACTGAGTGTGAGCTGAATCACCTTCATCAAAAATGAAAACTCCTTCCTCTCCCAGATGATCTTGCATTGAACCTTGTACTGCAACTGGAATTTTTGCATTCCCCAGTGACCTCCACAGCCATTTCTGATTGTGGTTGTTTGCATTTTTCTTCCTATAGATGAAAACACTAGCAGGTGACAGCTCCTGCCATGTGGATGCTGCTGGAGTCTGACTTCTGGTAGACAGACAAGGTTTGGATACCTACCTCAGATGCAAGTAGGGCGCACCAGGGATTAGCAAAGACACAGCTAAAGCCAAATGGCTTTGCAAACTGCTTATAGCTATGCACCCGGGCACACGGCACTCTGGCCTTTAACCAAGCCTTCCAGTGTCAGTCTGTCTGTCTAGTGCTGGACTGTAACTGTGCAGCCACAAATCACAGCTGCGTCTTCTAGCAGCTCAAGGGAGCATAAGGTACAAAGGATTTTTGCAGTGGAGGTGTTTTCCCACGAGCGCTCAGGTTAAAGGCATTAACCGAGACCCTGTGGGCATACAGATTAAATGGCTTGTGGCCAGTTTCAGCTGACCATGGCTTCCTGTAATAAAACTGTGTGTGTGTGTGTAAGCCAGAACCTAGCTATGTGCAGAGACTCTCCTCTGCTAGCACGTGGCTGGTGTTAGGCACTAGTCTGCGCGCAGCTGTGTGCTATGGGGATGCTGCACCAAGCCAATCCACCTGCAGCATCACTCCGCTCTCGCTGCCGGGGTGCTGCAGGCTGGGGGCTGGCAGGGAACCTCCCTGCTTCACCCCTTTGATTTCTGCTCACCGCCAAGCTCTCAGGCACCTCCGTGCCCTCTTCAGTCCGAGGGGCAGCCCTCATCCACGTGGGACCTCTCTGCACCTTTTGCTGCCTTGACATCAGCAAATGTTCCAGTCATTACATGGGTGTTGCAGTTTGGGCTGTTTAACCCAGATCTGCTTGGCGTCCCTGGGCAGGCTCTGATGTTACTGACTAGACAAAATGTGATTTACTTACACATTAGTGGCCTCCACATCATAAAAAGGAGTTTCAGTTTCCTGCTGGGTCCTAAACGCAGCTCAATAACAGTCTTCACAGTGCACAAACATGGGCTCTGTTTTTCTAAGTGCACCTGCCCCAACTTGCAGTGACGCACCAGGCACGGAAAAATATTTGGTACTGGCTGTGCCCCCACAGTCCTCTCCTTGTGACCAAAATCTTCCCTTTATTATGCGTTTATTTAATCTTTTGACTTATGTGCAATGCTTGAAGTAGGGGAAAGGGCGAGGCCAGCAGGAGATGTAGCAGTAGCAGCAGGACTGCTGATGCACTGAGCCACGCTGTCCCTTTCTGCCAGTGGCGGGGAGATGAGTCTGGATAAGTTTTTGGATTTGTTTGAAATCTAGCTTTTTTTCCAAAGTGTGGTATGGACGATTGCTTCATTGTCCTTCTGTAACCTCAAACACGAGAGGGTCTCTGCGTTCACCTCCTGCAGCCCAGCCAGCTGCTCGCAGGGCTGTCTCTGCGCTGATGGTGCTGCTGGCATTTTCTTTGTGCCGTGCGTACTCCATTGGCAGTTGCAAACTGTTGCAAAGCAACGTCCTCTGCTGTGGTTCCTGCAGCTGTTTCCAAGTGCAGGGCTTGATCTTGTCTTGTTTGTCTTACACTGAGCAGCTCAAAGTGCCCTGCTCTGAGCCGCCTGATTTGAGTCCTGCCTCCCTGTCGTACAGTCCATGCTCTAGCTGGCAGGCTGAGCAGTTTCACCCGTGCTGGTCACTTGCTGGACATGTTCCCCTCTGCCTGTTAACGACTTGCAGAGATACAGGAAAATAACGTGCCGCTGTCTGGCTTGGTCTTCCCCTTTCCTTCTCCCTGAGCAGTTCTGAGATTCACCTGCCTAGGAGAGCTGAGCACTCCCTTTGCTGAGCTTAGCAGGTGTTCCCAACACAGCAAAAGGAAGGGACCATATCAAACCCATCTCTTCAGCCAAAGCGGTGCGGGACACTATGATCAGCGGGGACAGTCTAGCCCAGTGAGGATGATGAAAAATGTGGTTATTTTATGTCTGTGGCCTTGGGCTGTCAGTGATAAGAAAACACTAGATCTTCATCCAGAAGTGATCCACAGAGTCACTGGTGCCCCCAGTCAGCAGCAGATCACCAGAGCCAGCTCTGTCAGGTGACAGCGGCAGGTAAGGCATGGCCCACTGGCCCACTGCCTCTCCTTGCAAGACTGGAGGACTTTGTGAGCACCAACCAGCTGGGAAAGGTCTGGGACCACTTGGTGCTGGCCGCTGTGTTGGGGCCTGAAGAGCTTGTCGTCCAGGTCTGCATCCCCCAAACTGGGGCTTGCTGGATGCTGGCGAGCATCTCTGGTCTCCTTGGGTGTCAGCGTTGTAAGATTGTCTCCTCAGCCTCAAAGGAGTTGCAAACCATTTTGTTTTCACCCGTTGTTATTACTCTCTTTTTAAAAACATATGGTTGATTAGTTTCATTTTTACGTGGAATGCAGTGCTCAGATGTCTCTACAGTTTCGTACCCTCTGCTGCCAGAGCTAACTGAAAAATACTGAAACCAGGAGGTGCACAGGAGCAAACTCCTCTGGGCTCTGCTCGTCTTCGTCGCTGTCAGCCATGATTCCAGCTGTGGTCTGGCTCTCTTGCCGGGAGATGCTGTCAGCTGCCTTTTGGGCTCTTGCTGTGGTGTATTTTAGTTAGAGTGGAGGAGGTGAGAGATGTGGGTCAGTGTCAGAGCTGTATGAAGCTAATGCCTTTGAAAGGCTCCTGTACCTCCTTTCCCCTGGGTTAATACCTGTGATATTGTTTAAAATCTCACTGTGGAGTTCCAGCATGGAGGTGGGGAATGAAACCTTCTCTGCAAGCGCTGACAGGCTGCAGCTGAAGACCCCAACACCCACTGGGCTCCCTTTCTGCTTTGTTTCGAATGAAGTTAGACAAGGGCACCTAGCGAGCTGCTCCGCCTGCCTGGCACAGGCGCTGCCTCCGGGGACAGCTCTGCTGCTGGAATATCTGGGTTGCAAAACGCAGTCAGCGGAGAGGTGGAGGGGTCCCAGCAGTCAGGAGAGCGAGTTACCCCGCAAGTGATATCGAAACCAGGAAAACAGTCACGGTATTTCAGACTACGGGCTAACCTTGCCAGGGGAATTTCTGAAGCATTTCTGCACTGGGAGGAGGAGAGTTAACTGGGTTTCTGGGATATCTTGGAAATGTTGCTCCCAGTGTGTTTCATTGGCCTGTTCTTCCTAAGAGACAAGTCACCCCTGACCCGTGAAAGAAGTGTGGAAACGACTGGAGGCTGCTGGTGGCTTAGACAGATGGAAAACGCAGTGGGAAGGGGTCAGTAGGGGGGATCCGGAGACCGGGGCAGCGGGAATGCCATCAACGCGTCCCTTCAGTGAGGGGTCTCCTGCCTCCAGCGGGACCACCGATGCTTCCCTCTGCCCCACCAGCACGGGGCAATGCCCCGGTGAGACGCGGGAGGAAAAGCAGCAGCGTGAATGTCCCCTGCCCCCACCGCTTCCTGTTTGCTTGCTTCGGCTTTCTAAACTGTACCTGTCCCCGCTGCCACCACCTCATCTGAGAGCTCCTTCTGGTCTGCAGCATCTAGACATCTAAGAGAGGGGAGCAGCAAGCGGCACCGCGGAGCTGCAGCTGTTTGCACAGCCAGGACTTCCAGAAAACAAACCCAAGGCAGGGGAAAGACGCACAAACGGTATTTGCACGAGCCAAAAAGGGGAGATAAGGAAGAAAACACCCCTTGCAGAAAAGCCCGTGACTCACTAAAGCCTCTGGCCTCTGCAGACCAGAGCTAGATGAATTCATCGGTATGCGTTTAGCTTTTCCCATTTTGGTTCTCTTTGGCAGTGACTTGACTTTTCAGGAGTGCTTGCCAAATGATTTAGACGAGCAATTATCAGCTGATTTTCACTACATCTCACTTCCCATCCCGTGAGTTTACGAGTATCTGAAACCATTTCCTGCTTGAATTAGGACAAATTGTTGAAAATTTCATGGAAAAGGCCATTTAAAAAATATTTAGTTAGAGTTCATCTAAACATTTCATTTGAATAATTTATAAATACATTATCCTCTTCCAACCTCTTGAAAAAAACTTTTAAAGTCCCAGAAATGTCTAAAAGAAAAGTGATTTTTTTAAGCTATAGAACAGTTTAGTTTTTTAGGATAATGGATCGTACTTTAAAAAATAGCCCTCCCTCTTATTTTGAACGAGGCTTGGGTTGTTTCCCTCCAGCAGTTGCGATTTGTGTTCACACCCATTTGCAGCAACACATTTCGGCTGGGAACTTCTGGCCAGGTTCGTTGCAGACGGACTCCTGGGGCTGCCTGGGACCGCTCCTGGATTATTGTCGTTTGTGATGGGCTGGATTGCTAAACTGCAGAGCGTCACTGCTGGTCTGGGGCAGAGCGAAAGTTTACTGGGGGGACGCTGGTGTGCTGTGAGCAGAAGACGTTCGTTGTGTGTAGACACTCTTGCTTGCAGGGGGATCCAGATATGCAGGCAGGGCTGCTCTGTGCACAGCTGTTAGCACGTGGGCCATGGCCTGGACGGAGGGTGCCTGCAGCCACTTGCAGCTGAGTGAGACATTCCCCAGGAGACAGCACCCTGCTGGCTGCACGGAGGGAAGGACCCTCTCCTGGGACGAGATGTTTCCCTTCCCCGCGACCTCCCAGCCAGCCCAGCTTCCTGTGCGTGCTGGGAACGGCTCAGCCATTCGTCTCCTTCTTTATAAGTGATCTCAGCAGTTCTGGTTTTGTCAAAGGGAATAAATGGAGGACTGAATGGTGCCCGAGCACAGCTCACGTGTGAATGAGAGCAGATGGTGGCGGCTGGGAGCTGCCTCTGTGCTCTGACTGAGGGAGAGAATTTAACTCTTCGCTCTGCACCATGGCAGGAGTGAAAATCGTGCTGGGTTTCTGCAGGCAGCTCCCAATGTCTCCTGTGGCCATGCAGGACTATGACTATTCCAGTCTCCAGTCTTGGCTTGGCTTATGGTGGGCTGGCTCCTACTGAAAAATACAGCCATGGTCCCAGAGGGAAGACAGGCAGTTTCCCCCCTGGGTCCGAGAATAAGCCTTGGTGTTGGCTGCTGGATCTCAGAGCCCCATCGTTTCTGCCTTGTCTTGTGTATTGCAGCTTTTCCTTCTATTTGATCGTTTATTGGTTGTATCTGATCATCCTGGGCAGCGAGCAGGACACTGTTGCCTGTTCCCTGCTGGAGATCCAAACCTTTCCATGGTGAAACATAATCATAGAATCATTATGGTTGGAATGCCCATATTGCCCCTGTTGCAGCTTTCTTGTCTCCTTGGGCTGAGCTCGCCATGGCAATGTGAGTTTTGCCACTGCTTGTCCACCACAACAGTCTCTCCAACTGGAGGATTCTCATGTTCAGTCCTCACAAATGTTTTTACTAAAAAGTAAAAAAAAAAAAAAGTGCAGGTCACACAGGGTGTGAGGTTCATTTGGCAAACTGAGGCTCTCTTTGAGTTTCTGTGAGCCTACCCATGCTGATCTTTATTGACAGCGAGCCCAGGACACAGCCCATCTCTTCCTAGCCAGGTACCTCTTTTTGGTCTGGCCAACAGTGCAGAAACCCCATACTCTCTTGTGACCGTATGACTTCAAGTAACTCCTGCGATGCAGACATCAACCTTGGAGACTCTTGCAATTACTAGATGACCTACATGCCCATCCTCTCTTGGCTGTGTTTCGCGGTTTGTTTGGGTGACTCAGCCCCTCATGGCTTTTTCCTCTGGGATGGGACTTCCACAACTTGGATTAGTAGACAGGAAAACCTTTAAACCATAAAACACCTTGGCACGTTGGATGGGCTTTGAAGAGGAACATAACCAAGAAGGAAAACAAAGTGAACATTTACCAGGACACAATATTTTTGCAATATTTTTGCACCCCTCTGTGCTTATTGATTGGAAGCTGGATCCTCATAAAGGAAAGCAATAAAAGACCTCTGGCTCTTCTGAGCACAGAGTTGGCCTTTTTTTCTGGGTCCAGCCCCCAGGGTTTTCCAGGGACACCCTGTCTTTTGGGTCCGGATGAGGCTGGGACTAGGAGATGTCCACAGCCAACCACGGGCTCATCACACTCTCTCCAAGGCACTGCTCTTACTCTGGATGAATTTAGACGCACACAGTACTAATACTGCAGAGCACCAGTGCTGAACTCTGTTATCAGCCAAACTGAGTTGTAGTTTACAATAGTACAATGACCTCAGAGAGTATCTGCGGAGGAAAAATAAGTGGGTTGTGCCTTTTTTTTGCTTCCTTAAAAAGCCTGCCTAGTGTAGCTTCCTTATTTTTCACATTTGATTTGCCAGGAAGGTCACGTCTGACATTTCTTGGTTTTCCTGTAGGACTTGTTAGAGGTCCCACGTGCAGAAAATGAGCTTCATCTGACCCTCACTGATGAACACTGAAGCTTAAAGGACTAACCTTTTGTCCCTGCTGTTTATTTACTCATTGAGTGAAACAAACAAGGATGACTGACGTGTTTAACCATTTTGGTACAACTTAAGCAATGGGACTATGTTTTCCTGGTGCATCTGAAGCTACAAAACCACCTGCTCTTTTCCATCCAAAAATTCCGCCAGATGTATAAGATGTGACTTTCTGACGCTGAAAGAAAACAAACAAGCTTCTAGTTTCCTCTTCAGGAAAACAAATGGTCTTTTGTTATTTCAGCGTGGCCCTCTGGCCAGCTCACGATTGGAGATCCAGAATTAGAATTTAAAAAAAAATCCCAAGCATGGATTTTGCAATCTTGCAGTTGCACTGCATTCCCTACCAAGAGGGAAAAGCAACGAGTAGAAAATCTTTTACTGTCACTTATGCCAACTTCTTCCCTTCTTCCCTGGCCAGTCTTTGCTTGGCTGCTTGGCACTTGCCCAGGAAGAGATTTTGGGGAAGATGGGTGAGCTCTCTGTGCCCACACCATGAGGCAGCTCTGTTCTGTTTCCTCCCCTTGTCCAGAGCAAGGAGGTCAGGCTGCCATGGCTTCTTTCTCCATCTCTGCAGGCTCCTGCAGGTGCTGCCCCAGGCTGGGTGAAGAGGACAAAACATCTCTCCAGGACTGAGCTGTGGTGGAAGATGTCGAGGTGGGGAACAGGGCAAGTAGAAGGGATGCTTCATGATTAAGATGTAGAGGGAAGGGGCAGGAGAGGTGGCTTTACGGACAGCCACAAGGTCCCCATCCCTAGCAGGGGCAGGAAGCACAGCATGGAAAACCCTTCCCCTGGGCCAGGCGTCCCTGCCCTCCCTCGACGCTGGTATAAACAGCGCAGTGGTGACTCACACGAGGAGCAGGGCTGTGAGCTGCAGCCACGCTGGCTCTGCTCGTCCGTCCTGTGTCTCCTGACCCCGTGTTCCCGCAAGTGATGCATGTTTTCCCCGCGAGTCCCACACTGTGGCCATGAGCACCCCGGGGGGGGGTTTCTGAATGGACATGGCCAAAGGTCTGTTGCCTGGGAGCAAGTCAAAGCAACCCAGGAGGGAGAGAAAAACTCCATTGCTGAAACACCATGGGCTGACCAGAGGACCAGGGCCACAGCAAGCCCAGGGATCTTCCCCACGGTGTGAGAGTGGGTCTGCGACTGATGGCCTCTGAATAGACACACGCATAGGGCATCTATGTATCTGTAAAGAGTGTGAGGAGCAATGTGGTCCATCCTGGGACTCTAGTTCCCCGTGAGGCTCTATGGCAATTTAGAAATGCTACAGGTCCCTGAAGGCATCTGCACCCAAGGACAAGGCATCCCATACTCTGAACAGAGAAACTGGGAGTAAGTTTGCATTCCCCTGGCTGGTGAAGATCCATCTGGTGTGACCTGGAACCAGGCCCTGGTCCTTGGGGCAGAAAGTTCCTGTGTCCACCCCCCTCTCCCCCCCTTGTGCACAGCCTGTGGGGCTAGGGCACCTACGAGCAGCATCCTGCTGAGCCCTGAGCCTCCTGCTCTGACCACTCAGGTCCCTTTTATTGTTGGACTTGCTTGCAGAAAGCTCCTGGAGGGAAGGGCAGCTTTCAGCACAACATTGTTGCCTGCTTGTTGGCTCGAGGAAGGACTCTGCGAGTGCCCAGAGTACACCACTGATTGCTCTACTCTGTGCCCCTGTGCTCAGGGCACATCCCTGGAGCCTACTGGCTGGGTCCTCCCTGCTCCCACAGCCCAAAGGAAAGTACAAGGTGGTGCCACCAGTTTGCTGGGTAGATGCTACCATGCCCTCCCCTTGGGCTGCCTGGTAAATTCCAGAGAGGGGAGTTACCAAAGCAGGAGAGTTCCTAGCAAACACTGGACCATGCCTGTGCTCAATCAAAGCATTCACCTGTGTTCCATCTTCTTCCCCCACACCTGAGTCCTGCCGCTACTCAATCCCTGCATCCTGTGCCCTTTGAGTCAAGTAACTAGTCAAGCAGGAATGTGCCCAAGCTGTGTATATCTGTGTGTTTGTGCAAAGGTTATTTCACCTCTGGCAGGTCATGATTCTCCTCACATGGTCATCGTACACAGCCACAGCCCTTCCATGAGAAGCTGCCCAAGTACTTTCCATAGGTGTCATAGAGCCACTGTCTTTGGGACTGATTTGCAAAGCATAAAGTATGGCTGTCAGCAAGGTGTCCCTGTCCCTTTAATGCTCCCGGTAGCACAACGCTAGAGCTGGGTCACAGCCCCTTCCTAAGGAATAGATGACCTGAAAGGTGTCCTCAATCCATCAGATCCCCTGAATTAAGCCCTGCAAAATGAGACCAGTAACAAGGCCAATGAAGGGACACGGTGTTGTGCAAATATTGCAAGCTTATCTACTTATCTGGATTATGCAACAGGCCTTCCATCCTGTGAACTTCTTTAATACGTCTTCTGAGCTTGTAGGAGGTGTTGAAACACTGTGGCTCACTCCAGTCCAAGGTGTGAGGCATATACTGGGGAAATTCTTGACTTACCTGCTGGCTCCCAGACAGACGCCGTCAGAGCCTCTTGCTTAACCCTCACGCAGCGCTTGCTCATAGGTCAATGTGTGACTTTCCTGGTTCCTGAGAAACAAGGGAGGAAGCAGAGCCAGTGCTTTCAAGAGAGAACAGGGGCACATGCTTGCCCTGCTCTGCCCTGGTCGTGGAGGGAGGACAGGACCACATGTTGCTCTTTGAGCTCCTAAGTTGCATTTCTAACTTCATTTTGCCAGCAGAAAGCTGAGCAGGATGGCTGTCCTGGGGCCACCTGGATCAGGAGCCGTAAGCTCTAAAGCATTAGGGTCAGCAAAGCCATTTATGTCACATGGCACAAGCGGCAGAGGCAGTGACCTGCGTCCAGCTCTGCCTGGTTGCATCAGTGGAGGTGGTTGTTGTTGGGGGAGTCCTTGAAAGGCAGGCAAAATGGGCCATATTATAAGAAATCGCTCCATTCTCCAGCCACCGTTGAGAGGTGGGGATGATTGTATCCCAAGTAAATAGCGATAAGATGAGAGGCACTGGCCTCAAGTTGTATCAGGGGAGGTTTAGATTGGACATTAGGAAAAATATCTTTATTGAATGAGTGGTCAGGCATTGGAATAGGCTAGTGGAGTGTTCAAAAACCATGTAGATATGGCACTGCAGGACATGGTTGAGTAGGCATGGTGGTGATGGGTTGATGGCTGGACTTGATGATCTTTGAGGTCTTTTCCAACCTTAATGATTCTGTGATTCTATGATTGTGGGGAGGACACAGGGGCATTGCCTGGTGCAGAGCATCGAGGGGGGCTGGTGCAACAATTGGTCACAGATTTCCTTTCCTGGCTGACCTGTGCTGTTCTCTGAGGGACAAGAGCCACTTTCAGAGCACTTCATGTGAAAGGACTTGCCTCACTTCTACCCTGCATATTGTGATACATTTACACTGATGCTGAAAGCCCTGTTCTAATTTCCCCTTGTGCTGGCTGTGAAGGCAGGCACCAAATGGTCCTGGGATGTCCCCACCCAGAATCTGGCTGTGACAGAAACCCTTCTGCCCATCCCCTGGGAGCCATGTAACCCACTGGTCCATCCTGCACCCACTGCTACTGCAGTGCTTCATTCCGTTGGTGGTGATACGGAGCCGGACCATTGCCTCCCGCTGCAGAGCGTGGCATGCACGTGCACTTTGCTTCCCATTACAGACAAAAGCAGACGCAGGGCCCAGCCAGAGGCCAGTGATGTGTTCTGCACCCAAGGGTGCACTCCACTGCCTGTCTCCACATCAGGGCAGCCTGGTTTGGGCTCCATCATGGGGATCTCCTGTAGCACCACCCTGGGGAGCAGAGTGTTTGTTGCTGAAGACGGGTACTGCAGTTTACCTGAGCTGGAGAGTCTGGCTTCTTTGTTTCATTTGCCCTATGGTTTCTATAAGGTGTTTGAGTTGTGGTGAACCACCGCTGACCCATATTCATCTCCACTGCGTCATACCGGTGATTTGAGGTGTCTCTCTAAAAGATTGTCAGTAGTTCATAAAAAATATACAGCCATGACCAGGAATTACCAGGTCAAATGTTCCACCTTGGGATGGGTTGGCTAGGACAGGTCTTCATCTCTCAAACTGGGTGATGATTCAGTCCTCTTTGACTGGACTGTGACACTGGTGGGGAGCATTTGGAGAGGCTCAGCACCTGCTGTGCAGGTTTGGAGCCCTCAGACTTGGGGCAGAGCCCGTACCCATTGCTTTGCAGGGAGCAGGCTTCTCTGCTAGGCTTTCCCAAGAGCAGACTCACCAGCAAAGCACACCCAACACTGCTGGGGCAGTGAGCAGCCAGCACTGTCACCGGTTTCCTTGTTATTTCTAATAAATCCCTGGGCTCGGTGCTTGCTGCGCACTTGCAAGGCTCAGCTGCCGGTGCAGAAGTCCTGGTTATTCTTGTCCTCCTGGTTTTCTCCCATCCCCTATTCTAGTTTCTTCTCCCTGGAGTAGCCTCGCCTCTCCTGACCCCTCCTGCCAGAGCTCTTCATGTTCCTTCCAGCCTGCTTCCCCTGAGGAGTCTGGGACATGTGAACTCCCACAGGAGCAGGGTCTGCATGTCCCATGCGCACACTGGTTTGTCTCCCAGCAGATGCACGGGGGCAGGAATCAGCACGTCCAGCGGTTTCCCTGTTTGTCATCTTTCTCATGGCTCAAACTGGACTCCTATCTGTGTCAAACTGCACAAATCCCCCTGAAATAAGCCTGCGGTACTAGAAGCTCTGATTGTCCCTGAGCATAAACTAAATAGGATTTTGTTCAAATTTACCTTAATACAAAGACCACCTGCATCCCGTCAGGCTGGCTGGTCTCAGAGTTGCAAGCAGAGAAGAAAAGAGTAAGAAAGAACTAAAGTAAAATATTCCTGAGGGTGGAGAAGATGTATGAATCCCTCATGTGAAATGGCTTTTAATTAAATCACTGCAACAAGCACAGTCTTCACACACCGCTTGTAAACCTGTGTTGCTTCCTCTTGTCAAATATTTTATTTAACCAAAGACAAAAATGTAGATTGGAGTGGACAGGAACTTTTTTGTAAAAGTGTCACAATTCTGTAGCTAGAAGAAAAAGAAATGAAGGATGATAGCGTTTTTGAGATGCTGCAAGATTTTGGTTATAGCATTTTTATAGATTTTGCTCAATATAATGGGTTATTTTTGTTTGAATTTGATACACATTAATTTTATTATTGCTTGAAGGGAGATGCCTGCTCAAACCAGAAAGTTAATCCAGGAAATAATTCTTATGGAGAAAGCTCCAACGTTTTGATTTCCAGAGAATCTGAATGCCAATTTTTGGTTGTTTTTTTAATTTTGGTGGGTTTTCTGTGTTTTGAGTGATTGTCCCTGTTCTGAGGGCACTTTCAACATTCGGTACTTTAAACGGGGTGGTCAGAACGAGCACAGCCAGCCCACCCGGTGCTATGCTATTTGGATTTTGGGAATTCATTTAAATCGGTGGCACAAACCCTGCATGAATTCTGGTGCAAAGACCCCAGGATGTGGTGGGGCTGGTCCTGCTGCCACCATGGTCTGTTGCAGGGCTGTGACAAGGGCTCTGGGATCCCAGTGCCGATCCCAGTGCCGCGGGAGGTTTGCAGAATGCGATGGATCCCCGCAGGACAGAGTGCTCCCGGGCTGCGCAGTGTGGAGCTGCTGTGTTTGGTTCCCCTGATAAATCCAGGGGAAGAGACACTGTGGGGTTTTTTTTAAGCAAATCAAGATGTGAGACTTGAGTGTATTGTTCAGCTCCATCAGAGGAGCAAGCTGAAAAATGGCAAGCCTAAGAGGGTACAGAGCACAAGCAAAGGAGAAGGATCAATATTTAAATGGACAACACATCTGGGAAGATGAAAGGGAATTTCCTAAAATACCATCCTGGCAGCATGGAGAACTTGGATTTCTCCTCTTTTTCCTCCAACAGGAAGTACTGTGTGAGCAGCAGCTTTTCTCCAGCTGTCTCTCAGCAGGCTCAGCAGTGCCATGTCCCCGCAGCGGCAGAGTGTGAATTGATGTCTCTGGTGAGCAGCATCATGCAGGGCTTTGGGCGGGTCAGAGGGGTGCAAACTGGTCTGCAGCGAACACCGTGCCTCCAAAGGTGGGGGAGACTCACAGCCTGCTGCGGGACCCCGGTTCCTCCTCTGCACCAGCCTGGAGGCACGTCCCCACCAGCAGCCCCTCCATCCCACCTCAGTGGTGCCCGTCTGCCCTGTGCGTCTCCTGTGTCCTTCCGTCCTGCCCAGCAGTCCCACGATGGAACAGCTCCCATCACTTCTCCCTGCCATGCCTTCACCTCCTGTATTCCTATCCGGAACGTCACTCCCAGCTTGTTCATAGAAAGGCAAATCCATTTTTTGCATTGATTTCTTATCCCTGTGAGTGGAAGTGACCCAGCCCCCACTCCCGTGTGCTGCTGCAGCTCTCATTTCACCTCCAGCCTGGTCTGCGACCATCCTAAATTTTAAACCCGATTTGGCCATGGTTGCCACCCAGCCCTGCTCAGAACAGCCTGGTGCTGGGGTGCAGAGGAGTCCATGGTCCCCCCTTGTGTGACTGGGCAAGTGGGGCTGCTCGCTGCCCCCGGCACGTCCACACACCCTAAGGATGCCAGGCCTGGCGCAGCAGCTGAGCTGCCATCGAGGTGCTCACTGCATGTCTCCCCTGCCCTCCCACCCCCTTGGTGTGCGATCTGTCCCCCGCTGGTGGTTGCAGGTGGCCAGGAGAGAGGTTATCTATAGACAGACAGGATAAAGAAGCTGAGCACAGATTAACCGGACAGGCCTGGGAGCAGGTAATCTGGCCGTGCTTTGCAGCTTGCACGGCTCTGGCCAAGTGGGGGATAATGTTCCACTGCTTCTTGTAGCCAAGACATGCCAAGACTTGGAGATACCTTGGCCTATCAGTATAACCCCATGGTGGGTCTGGGTTTTCCTTTTATCTTCATGTGCCATTTGGTCCCTATGAGTGGACATTGCTGTGTGACCCTTGAGTAGAAAGTTCCTCTGGCAGAGGGGGTGATGGGGGACACCCCGTCTGCACTCAGAAGAAATGGGGCACATGGGGCTCTAGCTGAGCATCCCTGCTCCTGTTTGGAGAGGTTGCCAAATGAAGGGTGTCAAATGGCCAAAAGTCTCTGGGAAGGCAGTGGATGGCTTGTACCTCTGTTCTGAACTTGTGCCCTGTGGTGTGAACAGGAGCTTTGCTGTCAACAGTGTATCTTAGGGTCTGTGCAAGACGAACGGGTAGGAGAGGCACAGGCTGGGAAGGAAGGCAGTGCGGGCAGGTGCTTTCCCATAACATTTGGGATCAGTTTCAGTTTGTGATCAAGACATCTGCATCCAGGGGTCAGGGTGGATGTCTCCCATCATCTGGTGTCCAGGCTTCAGAGATTGATGTGGGAGAGCTGTTTAATTCAGAGCCAGAAGAGACACAAGAGCAGGTCAATTCATCCCAAAGCTGTCACCTCCAGCTTCCCCCTGAAGTCCACTGACTGGTGAAGACACCTAACGAATGTCTTAATATCAGACTGAACCCCAGTCATAACAGGTCCAGCAGATGAGTTGGACTCTGCTGTGGTTTGCAAAGGGATCTTCAGCTGACGTGGTCCTTCTGTGGTGAGATGAATCTCAAAAAAAGGGTCTCCAGGGGATGTCTGGATAAAATCAGAGGCCGAATCAGTTTAATCAGGGTGCAGCAAACACGGTTGGCAGTCAGGTGTGGTCTGATTAGCATGGCATGAACTGCATGCTGCTGCACATGGCGCTTGGTCCTGGAGGCAGGATTGAGTGAGCCCCAGATCTCCTTGGCCCCAGAGAGGAGTGGGCTTGTTGGATACCAGTGCAGGAATGTGCAGCCTTTCTTCTTCCCCACATCATCTCGACAGATGCTTTGACAGGGCTTTTGCTGGACCTGTCTGTTGGATTAATAACCCCTTTCTCTGTAATCAGCAGATTTCATAATTACCCCATTTCTTAATCAATTATAGTGATTTGCAAATTCTTTCAACAAACAGCTCCAAGAGTGCCTGTGACATCCACAGGCACACACCCACCCCTGCCCAGCTCCCTCCTATCCAACCCCAACCAGCTCCAGGTCCTTCCTCCGACTTTTCTCAGCCTGAGCTGCCAGGCTGCCTGGTGTCGGTGGGTTCTGGGTGTTAAAGCAGAGCTGAAAACACATTGCATGCCTTTTGAAGAGTTTGCTCTTTGTGAGCTACTGCTTCCAGACCTGATTTGCCTTGGCCCTGGTTCTTGGGTTTTCTTTCACTCTCATACAAACAGGTAAATTTTGGCAGTGGACGCCAACAGCAGCAACAGATGGGGTTCTCTCTGCTGTCGGTGCTGGGCTGCCTTGAGCCGAGGAGTCCTGCAAAGCCAGTGCATGTCTTAATTGCTCCAAAGCCCCGGAAATATCCCCAGCTTCTCAATTTTGAACCTGTTAGGTAGTGATGTGTTAGCACTCAGGGTAACTGTGCAGCCCCCAAGCTGATAGAATTCTGGGGAGGAAGTTGGAAGGGGAGGAAGAGGGGGGGAGGTGTTTGAAGAAAGGCTCTTAGCTGGTGTCGCTGCCCTTGATATTGTTGCATGGGTGCAGTTAAGAGCTGTGAAGAAAACCGTGGGTGTGCTGAGAGCAATGCAGGCTCCTTGAGAGTTACTACACAGTGTGACCATCCTGCAAGCAACAAGGAGGTGTTTCAAGCTCGAAGGAGAACAGAGAAGTGGGGAGGTCTGCAAGGGCAGGGAGACTTGAGTGGGGAAGAAAAGTTCCCTTGCACACTTGCATCAAATGCCAACATGAGCTAAACAGAAAGAAAATGGATGAAAGAGCAGTGAAGGGAAGAGGAGACGTTCGAGGATCCTGCTCCTGCAGGCAGTGTCCAGGAGGTGTGGGGCTGCTAGAGCTACAGGCTGGGATGTGCCCCAGAAAGCAGCCTGGGCAGTAACTAGAAATTACCTCGGCTCTACAGCTGCATTATGTCATTGTATTTGCATTTTTACATTTTTTAAACTTTGTTTTCGACACTGCAATCGAAAGCTTAGCTTTGTACAACACTGTGATCAGCTGGCATGCTCTGAGATTCAGTGTGCAGTGGGAGAAGAGAAAGTAGATGAAGCTGGAAATACAAAATCTCATCTTTCTTGCAAAGGAGTGGATCAATGCAGAGGGAAATGTGCAGGCAGCACCCAGGGCATGCTGTTTAGGGTGGATCTGGGAATCTGAGTTTGGACATTTTGTCTTGCCAAGCTGTAAAGACCAGATATTTTGAGTGCTGGAATATGGAGAAGGTTTGCTCCTGGCTGGGCAAGAGCAGGCAGTGCTCATCTTATCTCAGGGAGCCGGCAGCATGGTCCTCTCTGCGAGCAAAAGGCCCTGGATCCTTCCTGCTGCCATCACCCATGATTTGTATCCAACTTGCTTAGGATTGCTCAATAGCATTCCTGATTGCTGCCAGCTGAAGGTGCGTGGGGAAGCGCGAGGACTGTGCACCCTGCTCCAGGTCTCCAAGCTGGATCTGAGCACGTACTGAGTGCTGCGCTAATTAGACTGCTGGAGGGAGATCCTTGTCTTCTCACACTGGTGGTTTCTTTTATGATCACTGCTTACCTGAGAAATTACTGTCAGATGATAAAATCAAAAAGTATATTCAAACGTGAAGAACTCTGGGGTGGCATGAGCTGGCAACTTTTGACCTGAGGTTTAAAACACATGGAAACCATCAAATTGCAACTTTATTCTGAGAAATCCTTGCCTGTGACTTTGCAAGTTTGCTCTGCTGTGACAGATACTCAGAAGTACTTGCTAAATGCGGTGACAAAAACAAGATTTTAACTATTTCTGACTCTTGGTTGCCTTGCTGACTCAACACAGCTACTGCTGTGGGTGCCAGATTATATTCCTGCACATATAATAGCAATGCAGTTACGACCGAAATTTTGATTGCAGAGCCTCTGTCATTGACTGAGGATGACTCAGAACCCACTTTTTGTGATTTGTTATTTGTAATTTGCCTTTTACTCCCTAGTTTAAACAGTGCAGTCACCTAATTGGGGCTTGGAAAATGCACTTTTGCAAAGACTTTTCAGAGGGACAGTGAAACACAGCTGCCCTCATTCTTAGGTGCCCAGCTGTGTTTTTTTAAGTTGGGTGTGAAAAGTCAAGGCACTAAGATATCCAGTCACTTTTGAAGCTTCTGGTTTGCATGACTATTTGCATCTCAGCTAAGAAGAAGGCGGGATAGGTAAATCCATCTGCAGCTAAGTCATAAACAGCCCTTGCCAAGACATTGCTTGTCCAGACTCTGTGGGGGAAAACCTATGGAGTCATCAGCCTTCCTAGACACCGGAAATACATTAGTAAGGCTTTGAAAAAACAGAAGAAAGGCCAAGCTGATCATGTTTTGGAGGTGGGATGTGAAGCATCTAGGACAACTCCCTTCCTGAACATTTGAAGTAAGGGTCTGGGGTTTTTTGTGTGTCTATGTGGGAGCTGGGGAAGAGCTGAGCATGGAGCAGTTGGGCTTTATCAGGCATCCAGGTCCAGCAGACAGTGGGGAAGGGATCACTTGCAAGGGTTCCCAAAAAAATATTTTGCAAATCTTTCTTGACCTCTCTCCTGTAAGTGGAGAAGTCACAGAGGCATTGGCTGCGTGCGCAGCCTGGGGCAGCTGGGTGCACAAATGATGTCTCCAAGTATCCACAGCTCCTGGTCAAGGTGTCCTGACTGGCCCTCAAGGTGTGAGCCACAGCATATGGCCCTGGGGCACAGCCCAGGCTTTGTGACTCTGCAGCCTGGTGAACTCGGACACTGGCAGTGCTGGGCAGGTGCCCCCTCCATCACCGCTCTCCCCAGAAGCAGCCAGCCCAAGCTGAACCACGTCTGCCGTTTCACTCGGCAGCCACATTTGCTTTTACAGATTAAGGGCAAGCCATTAGGTACAGAGGTGACGAGACAAGAGCTGAGTCTGGCTTACAGACACAGTCAGCACCCACAAAGCCTTCAGGGTAGACATCCATGTCCCTGGACCTCTAGTCACCAGAAGTTCATGAACATCGCGGGTGCCACCTTTATGGCCACAATGGGACTGCAAAGACTGCGTGGCACTGGAAAGCTGCGTTTTGCTATGGAAAACTTGTCACTAGCCAAAACTGCCCGAGTGGCGGAGCAGGCGCAGATGCTAGGGCCCGTAGTGCTTTCTGTTGCCTGTTCCAGCCAGCAGACCACATCTCCTGGGTATGTGTCTGCTCCTGCTAGAGGTGATATTGGGTCACCCTGGGCTGGCAGAGCAGCCCTGGGAGGACGCTTAGCAGGGGATCACAGTGCTTTGCTGCATTGTTGTGGCAATACAAGTCCCAGCGTGCGGGAGCAGTGGTGAAAGTGTCTCCTGGGGACGTGCTGCATGTGCGTGCTGCTGGTGGGTGATGGAGACAATTTGTTCTGCTTTTTTTTCCATTGTGCACGGGTACGCAACCCGGCTCTCAGCCTCCTGACAATAACACTTTGTTTCCCTTAACCAACATCACTTTTTAAATGATGCAAATAATTTTAGTGCATCCAAACAGGAAGTGGCTTAGTGTCTGGGTGTCTGAATCAACATCCTGGAGGCTGGGCCTTCGCCACCAGAACAGTTACTAAGTATAGGAGTCGCCTATGGATGGAAGTGCAGGTCTTGGAAATGGCAGAGCTGGTCAGACTCTGTGCCGGAATGTGACCATTGCCAAATACTGTTGTTGCTCGGCCAGTTCAGTCCTGCTTGCTTGGCCACAAGCTGCATCATCTCAGCTCCTCTGTGCTGATGCAACCACATTTCCTTTCTGGTTGTGGCATTGGGATGGAAAGAGTAGAACAGAGGAACCAGCACTACTGCTTTGGTGCTGGATGAGCAGCACTCAAAGGCCCCCCAGATGAATCCTTCTTGAAGATTGTAAGCTCAGTGTGTTAGCAGGGCAGCCATGCACAGAAGGGACTTCTGAGCTACCCGTCCTTCCTGGCTTGTGTGGGAGTACTGGAGTCACTTGCAGATCTGGAGAAGAACCACAAGAAAGA
Source organism: Opisthocomus hoazin (assembly GCF_030867145.1). Taxonomy (NCBI): domain Eukaryota; kingdom Metazoa; phylum Chordata; class Aves; order Opisthocomiformes; family Opisthocomidae; genus Opisthocomus; species Opisthocomus hoazin. The sequence goes on along the minus strand of NC_134430.1, from coordinate 7,809,100 downwards.
GACAAGTCATCTGCCACTCAGTGAGAGTAAGAGGTTACCACCTCAAAGTATATTTTCTTCTTCTGGGTAAAGAACATAGGAATTTTTTTCAGGCTTCTGCTGCAAGTTTTCCAAGAAATCTAGCCATCCCAGACAAGTTCTAATTTGTCCACATTTGTTGTGAAGCGCGAGAGCCCTAACTGGCAGCACAGTCCATGAATGCTGCTTACAAAATTAAAATACCTCCCTAAATCCACTTGATTGCTGTTGATAAAAATATCTGTGGCTCCTAAACTAATCCCAGAATATCTTCTATGGGCGTTACTCATTGTTCTTCTCTTTCGTCTCCCATGAGGCAGCAGAGGAAGGAGACAAGCGATGGCTTGAGGTAACGAATGCCCAGAAAGACTCCCTTGGCTTTTCCTGTGCTGGTTCTATAGTCATGTTTGACTGTGAATCCAAGGTCTGTCCTGATGCCCAGTGCTGGGGATCTGCAAAGACTGAGCTGAGCTTGGGTTTGATAGGCGAGCGAGGTAGCTAGAGGCTACCCGGTGTGCAGCTGAGGCAGCAATGACCCATGGTGAAGGCAATGGAAGATGTGCCCTGGGAATGCAAGATAAGGAGCCCCAAAGCCAGTCCCCAGGGCACTCCTGTAGATCACTAACATGGGTGAGCTGCAAATCTGACCTTCAGCCCAACTTTCTGGCCATTGTGGATGGAGCTAAACCTATCTAAGGTATTCTTGGCTGTGGTATGGCCACACGCACCATCCTGAGGAAGATGTAAGCTATGAGACACAGGGCATCCACCTTGCCCAACCACAGGAGCAGTTCTTCAGAGGTGAGTGTTCCTACAGTAATCCCAAATTCTGGATGTGTCAGCTCAACCTCTCTACCATGTAGTATAGATGGAGGAGATTTCTCCTTATGCCATGGTAGAAAGGTGAAAGACTGACTTAAACGCTTCGAAGAGACATCACTAGCCCCAGGGGGGCCTGGTCCTGCCCTCAGACAGTGGAGAAAGTGGCAGAGGCAGAACAGCCACCCTGGCCTCATCAGCGGGAGAGAAGGACTTCTTGCCCTGGTACTACTTTTCAGAAGCATCTTTGATTCGTTTTCCTACACTCAGGAAATTTGGATCAGCTCCTACTGAAAATAAGCAGATTTTTTTATTCTTCAGGCTTTCATACTGTGCACTGCTCAGAGCTGGAAGCTGCCATTTCTGCATGGGAATTTACATAAACAGTGGTGACAGAATTAAGTCTATTGCGTACTACCGAAGGGCAGAGCGCTTGCCATCATCCAGCAGAGCTCTGCTGCAGTCTTAAGGGACTGAGTTAGAAGGGTTATTTTAAGGTCCAGGAAGAATACATTTCTGAGCAAGTGCCCAGAAATTCCTCTGAGTTAGTTATGATTTAAAAAAAAACTGAACTCAAGAGCGTATAATGTCCTTTTAACAATGTTATCATTAATAAAACACATGGAGATGCAGTGGGAACATTGTACTGTGCTAGCATTGTGTTCTCACCTTTCACAAACATGTTTTAGACAGAGATGCTAATCTCACAGGAACACTTCTGCTTCCTGCATGAATCTGACACTGTAAGGCAGATGTGGATAGAGTTTTTTGTGCTGTGCTGAAAGCATCAACTAGCCTTTTTTCATTTCACTAAAGAAAGTGGAAGTATTTAATGATGGGCTGGTGTGTAGGAGCAGTGACATTTCTAGCTGCTATTCATCATGAGCATTTTGGGCCCACTATGCTTCTTTCTTTGTCCCAGTGCCCTGTTTCAGAGCAGACTCTCACACATCTATTCTGGGTATTTGTAACATAGCAAAAATACTGCATTTAAAATGCAGCTGGCATTTTCACAGGGATCCGAATGCTGCCTTGTATTGATAAATTTCAGAAACCTTACCGGGACACCCTGGGGACTGGCAGCTTCAGAAGAAAAAACACAAGAAGTTGGGAGGGGAAAGGAAAAAAGCCATCAAATTCCAAAATTTTGACGACTAAAATGAAAATAAAATCTTGATTCAGATCAGAACAAAATACTGTTTCATCCCATGGGGGAAAAACTCCCAGTCTTTTCCACCAACTCAAGTATCGTTATTAACAGAGAGTGACTTTTCTCACAGTGAGTGTGGCATTCGTGGAAATGCCAGTGATGGTCATAGGAAACTGGACATGGATTTTTGGTCTGAATAAGATGTTTGGGGCTGGACTCCCACAGCCACCGAGCTCTGCAGCGCCTTTGTCCCACTGTGGGTGTGCAGAGCCAGGGGGTGGAAGACTGTCCCAGTCCTCTCTGCTTTGTGAAGAATAATGAAATATTTAGTGGTCCACAGAGAGTGAGAACATCTGGGGATTATGGTCCTTCCCATAGAGGCAGGGGTCTTTCTCCTGCCTGTGACAGCTGGTCCATAGGGGTTCTCCAGGAGAGAGGTATGAGGGGTCCAGAGAGACCTTCTTACCTCCTGCTGCGGGACACATCCATGGGTGGAGGCAGGACAGACCAAACACCTGAGCCTCAGCCCTGGGGTCTCAGTTAGAAGTGAACTGACGCTCCCAAGAGCCAAGGACCTGACTTTGTTACAAAGGCCTGTAATAAAAGCAGAAATTTTGTTTCAGTTGGAACAAAATGTTCCTGGCTAATCCCAAACAGAACACTATGCTGGTGAGAAAGAGGGAAAACGAGAGTGGCTTGATCTGAAATGATTATAAAATCATTTTCTGGTTCAATGATTTAATTGAAAATTCAGTTGTTCTTGCAGCAGAAATCATTATCTGGTTTTCTCAGAGGCAGAAACCTATAAGAGCATGGGATGAACCCTGTCCTGACCAGAGACTGGCTACAAGGCATTGGCACAAGTGAGCTGAAAGGTGGGCACGGGTCCTGCACCCGCTCCTCAGCCAGCAGCTGCCCTGTGAGCAGGGGCCACCACACGTCATTTCTTCATACGCCCCATTTGGCAGACGTCTGTGGCAGTGTCAGCTCTAGGGTAAGCTCGGGACAGGCCATCTCATTCCTGATGGACCTGCTGAAGCTCCAGGTGGTATTCAGCAGGACATGACAAAGCCAAGGTCGTGGGAGCAGTGACCGCTGCCACACAAGGGACACTTGTAACCCACGTGCAGTGACAAGGGGTGATGTCCTGTCTTCATGGCTTTCCCTCGGACATGAGCAAGGGGATGGTGGGTTTCTGTAAAGGGAATGGCCCAGCCGGGAGCGCACAGTGGGTGGGAGATCTCAGCTCTTAGAGCTGAGCATGGGAGCTCTGGATGGAGCTGGGGGAGATGTTTTCACATGCAGTCCTTGCTGCCAGGTGGCTCTGCCCTGCTGGGGTCACAGCCCAGGGCAGTGGGCAGATGGTCTATTAGTTTAGGTAGGGCTGATCTTGACAGGGAAGGAGGGGGTTAGGTTTCTGAGGTCTTTCTTATCCCAGCTCTCTGTGGGATTTACTGACATCCCGTCACTATGGGTTGATCTCATTTTCACTGTCTGCCCTTGCCCTGTATCACAGGGAGTCAGGGCACAGAGACCTGCTGGTGTTCTACGGGAGCTGGGAATGTGCTCCAGCTGTGGCTCTGACCATGCATCCTGCCCAGGCCGTGTCCAGGTCCTCATCAGCTGCAGGGCCAGACCAGCTCCAGTGCAGCCTCTGCTAAGACAGCGACTGAGCCAGGCTCCCGCTGCCATTGCCCTTAGGGCTCAGCCTTTGCCTAAGGCCTTTGACACTGCAGGGATGGCCTCTTGTAGGTGTGTCTGCTCATGTCCTTCTGCTCCGGGGCTGGGCTTGCTGCCTGTGATGGAGCTTGGGCATGAAGCTACAATGGAGTGGGGAGAAGGCAGCAAGGATGCTCTCAGAGTATGTTAAGCGCAGGATGAGACACCCACGACAGCTCTTACACCAGTGCATGCTTGATTGCTAACACAGAATGAACCAACTTCAGCAGCAGTTTTGTTTTCTCTCAGCTGAAGCCTGGCTTTCTCACTGCTCAGCATCCCAACTGTCATGAGTCGGTTGGGTTGTACCTCCACAGCCCTGTGCACGCAAGGAGGAGGCACTTGCAGAGCCACGGTCCAACACAGGCACCACCACAGAGCTAGCCCAGTCTGCCCCATCTCTGGGGACTGCACAGGGAAATGAAGAGCCTGGCCTGGTGCCCAGGTCCTCTGTGGAGGTGGAGCTGGCAGCACGGCTGTGGGACTCATCTAATGAACAAGGTGCTTTTGTCCTGGAGCCTGACTTCTGTCCCAGTGCTGCCGCTCCTGCCTTTGCCTCCAAATGGGGAAGGACAAAACAAGTCCTGCTGGGGCTTGAGTGGAAAGGAAGGAGGCTTAGGGAGCAGGCTGGGGTGGTGCCTGGATGCCATGGCCCACTCTGCTCCTCAGCTGATGGGCTCATCACCACTCTCAACAGTTCAGGCTGTGCCTGTCCAACTCCACTAGGCATGAGAGCCTGAGTGGGTTTGCACTAAAAACCTGGAAAAATTAAGGCTGGAAGGATCCCTGGAGGTCTCTAGTCCAGCCTCCTAATGTCAAAGCTGGAGGAGATTGCTCCTGGACTTGTCCAGTAATCTTGAAAATCTCTGGGGATGGAGACTCCACCACCTCTGGGCACCCATCCCAATGGTCAACCAATCCTGAAATTGCCTGTAACTGTGGGGCAGATAAACAGAGGGCCAGGAAGAACCTGCTCTGCTCACGGGCAAGGTAGTGCTGAAGCAGCGATGCACCTCCCCATGGGATCCCAGTTCTCTTCTGCTTCCCACCAGGACCTTTAGCTTCCAGACCAACGCCACCCATGACATGGCCAAAGTGTGGGTGGTGTTCGTTGGTGCCCCTGATGCAGGGGCCTCACAGAGAGAGTTAAAGGGCTGAAGGATCACCTCCCTGTGGGGGTTTAATGAGGCCAGCTGGTGGATATGTTTCCTTCCTGAGCTGGAATTAGAGCTGTGGAAAGTGCACTGTATTTCCTATGAAAGTTTCAGAGGACTTGCACACCTTTCACTTGCATTACCATTACATGTGCTCTCACAGGTCTCCAAGAAAGAGCTTAGTGTGTAAATACTAGCAGGCTTACCAACTCAAATTAAGAAAACACAGAATTTCATATTTCTGGCCAAGACCTCTTCCAAACTTGGAAAAAATGAGAAGTCTTCCCAACAGATTTGTTGGTGAGAGATGAGGTTTGGTTTTGCCTTTTTTTTTTTTTTTTTTTTTTAGGTTAGTTTGTTTTTCAAAAAATTGTTTTGTGTCAAAACAAAGTTTTAGATGAAAATTTTTCAATCAGCTCAGGGGACAGCCAAGCACCGAGCCTGCGGGTTTCCCTTCTGCATCTCTGAGTCATTGTGAGAGTGAAGGGTCTCTATTTTTAGCCTCTGCACACACTAACTGATACCAGCTACAGAGCCAAACTGCTCTCCACCACTGGGTTGCTGTTGTGAAACCTTGGCACCGGCACAGAGTTGGTCCTTGGGTCCAGGCTTTGGTGCATGGGGTGGCACCTTTGTGGAGAGGAGCAACAGGAGAAGGGGATGGGTGCCGACCCTCCTGTCCAGCCTGGAAGATAACCACCATGGCTGTGCAAGGGAGTCATCCCTCCCTGTGATGTCCTCTGTGCTGGGATGGGAGTGTGGATGGGCGAGGAGGCCCAGTTTGGTACAGGGATTTTCTGCCATGTTTGGCTCACATTATTTTTCCCTTGAAATGTAGGAGTTTGATTTTATCATGGTTTTTATGGTAACTGGTTATAGCAGAAAGTTTCGAGCTTTATTTAGTAAGTCCAACCACCCAAATCCGACAACTTGAAAACTATTTGGATTTGAGCTTGGCACACTGATGCCTTCTCAGAGACAAATGTCTTGTGGCTGTCTCCTGGTGGGACTGTGGCTGGGGTTAGAATTTTTGCTTGCTTTATTTTTGAAGAATCATCTTTGAAATGTAGAAGAAACACTTTTTCCTCTTCTTTTGTTCCAGCGGCTGAGTAGGAGCCCATGATTTTTAAGTAGCTCCATTGGGTGCAGAAGAGCACATGGACAGGTGATGGAACGTGTCCTGCCTTGGGCCAGATGTGGCCTTGCAGACCAAAGGAGTGGCCTTTTTTGAGCATATCAGTTAATTCTGGGTGGAAAAAAAATGGCTTTCTCAGTAAAACCATTGGGCATGCCTACAGAAGTCAAACAAGCAAGAGAGGGATTTCCACAACCCACCAGGGTGGTTCTGTGTGGGGAAACACGACGCTGGGTAGCTGCACGTCTCTGGGTTGCATGATGCGTGGGTTAGGATGGGGAGGAAGGCAGCAGGTACATGGCCAAACCAAATGGTTAAAGAAGAGATGTAAAAATAGCTCACCACTGAAGAGGCTTGAGGTGCAGGTAACCTGCCCAAGACATACAGGTTTTGTTGTAAGATGAGCTTAGTTGAAGTCTGCCTGAGAGATGCACATCTTGATTATGATATGAAAGACACTGCGCACACATCAGCTCCATGGTAGTGCACTCATTAACCACAGCTGAAACCATCAGAAGATCAAGAGCAGCCTTGGAAGGATATGTGTGAAACAGAAAAAAAAAAGTAAACAAGCCCTTCAAGCCACTTTCTGACCCAAGAGATGCTGATCCTGTAGTCTTGACAAAAAAACCCTGAAGCAGAAAGAGAAAGCGGGGACTGGAGGAACTCAGTTCCTGTATAACTCGTATACATTCACTTTCTTCCCTGAACCATTTTAAGAAGTGTAGAAATAGTAGGCTTTGTTCACCTTAGGTGACTCTGGCATTATTCTGTGCAAGGCCCTCACTCCTGATGTGCTCCACCACAACTGGGATATGGCGTGTAAAATCACAGCACATTTCAGACAGACCTCACTGCAACAGTAGCACAGGTCGCTCAGTGTCTTGTCCAGGCAAGTTTTGCAAATCTTGAAGGACAGAGACTCTACAGTCCCTCTGGGCCCCGGTCCCAGTGCTTGACCACTGGAACAAGCTCTTACTGGCTCATCCAAGCCTTGTGAGGAGTCGTCTGGTGACTCAGTTCGTTACAGGTAATCTGTGTGAACCACATCGTTCCAGTCAGACTCCAATGGTTTTTAAAACCTTCCTCCATTTTTCTTAGCCAAAGGGTTCAGGCAGTCAGAGGTGGAGTGGTCTAGCCAAGCCTTGCATGGAGTTGAAGATGGCCTGCGTTATCCAAGGGTCACATCTCACTTCCTCATCTCCCTGGGGCTGATATGATCACCCCCCCTCCCCTGCTCAGGATGGCTGTGGTGGACAACACATCAGGGTATGTCTTACCCTTCCTGAGGATGGGGCCACCTGGAGATCCTCCTTCTGCTTCATCCAGGATCTCAGCGCACAGGGACCTCCACAGCAGTTTCCAGAGAAGGCTCAGCCCTCATTAGTTGCTGGTTGGTGCCAACATCTATGCCCATGTGCAGAACCCTGGATTGACTCCTGTGTCTCAAGCACTTAATAGAGCTTTGTCTTACCTACAGCGTAAGAAAAATCCAATAGTGAGGACAGCATATTTGCTTTCCAAACAAATGCTAATGAGCATATATAATGAGCACATTAGCTGCCACGATTCAGCCTCCAGGAGCCCACATGGGCACTCCAGCCGCAGAGCAATGCCTGGCAGAGCCCACAGCCGATGCCAGGCAGGTGACCTTGCACAGCCTTCAGAGCTGCTCTGCCTCAGGAGGGGGACATAGCCTAAACCCAGGCAGTGCCGACTGAGATGCGCACCAATGCGAACAACTTCCCACTGGACTACATGTCCATTTTCAGCTTCCTGGGGAAATCTAAATACGAAAAATATTTCCCTGTGAGTGCAGAAACCACCCTTCTTCTTGCTCCTCTGCTGTCTCCAGTTGCTTCTTAAAAATCAGAAAAAACCATGAAATTTAGAGGGGAGTTGGAAAAAATGGAAAAATAGCTTTGCAAAACATCTAGAACAAAATCTGGATTTTTCTTCCAAGTGCAGAAACAGTATTTTTATTCAGACAATTTTATTTCAAACAGAACAAAATGCTATTTTTGCAAGCAAGTGGAAATTCCCATTGGCTACCGTTGCTCTAATAAACATGAAAAGGAAGTTTTTGTCTGATTCTGATGGTAGGTAAATCGTGTGAGCTCACGTCTAGGCAAATGTGTTTTCCTGCTCCTAGTGACACATTGCAGTATGACAAGGGCCAGCTTCTGCTCTGTGGCTGAGGTGATGCTGCACCGGTGCACAGAGTAACTGAAAACCAAACGAAGTAGCTGGATGACGACTCTTCTCAAACCGAGGATCCCTCCAGCCTGCAGCTCATTTTGAGGAAGTCGTAGTGTTCGTTCATGGTGCTGAAAATGGTTGCGATTAAGCAGAAGCTACCTCAGAGAGGCTGCCTCTCGGGTCCCAACAAGTGCGTACACAGCAGCTGTGCCACGGTGACAAATCTGATGAGGAAGCTGGCAAACAGACAATCCCTCAGACGGTCTGCTTGGAAACCGTGGGTGTCTCGTCTTCTCTGGGGACGCACTTGCATTTCCCATGTAGGCTTCACTGTCACTTGTGGCTTTCTCTTGTGAGGATCTTGTGCAAAGTCCTTTTCCAGTGGTCAGAACATCTTTTCTGTCAGCTCTGGCCCATGTTCTTTCCCAGTACGCAGGTGGTGTGAGCACCTGGGCAGTAAGCAAGTCCCCCAGCAGCGCAAGGACCTCCACTGCAGGAAAGTGCCATCTTTTTTGCATGCGCTGCTCAGACTGTTGGACAGTCCGTGCAGCTGCTACAGAAAAGCCATCCAAACAGCTGACGGGGCACAGACCATATCCAGAGCCTTTGGGAGCAGCAGGAGGACCTGAATCACTTGTCGTGCTGCTGCCTGAACTGAGATGGTCTGATGGCGCAGGAGGGAGAAGTCCATTTCTCCATACACCTGTTTCTCAATGGATCCGTTTGTTCTGTTCAAGCCCAAGGCTCTGCTGGCTTTTTCCTGGCCCTGGCCATGCCAAACTGCGTTGCCATCAGACCAAAAGAAAAGCAAACTTCTCTTGGCTTCCCTGATGGCCTCTTACACAGGCAGCAGAAGGTCCTTCTCAGGGGAATCACACTCAGTGTGTTCCCAAGATCTCCCAGGTCCTTTCACGTGGTTTGCCAGCTCCAAGCAATGATGTAGAGTGTGAGTGAATGGGTCAAGCAGACCTTTCTCTGAAGGTCCTTTCTCTGAATGAAAGTAGAGCACTGCACACAGCCCTATGAATGCCCGAGGGTTTGTGAAACACTCGACACTGGGAGCAGCTTCCCAGCTCGGAAACCCCAAGCCACAGACGCCAGCACAAGAAATGAAAGCCCACTGAAGGATACAACTGAGTTATTTTTGTGTTTCTAGGGAGGATTTCTGTTTCCGAGGACCAGAAATGTGCTTTCCTGCCGTTGTGAGAGCCTCAGAGCTTTGACACTCTCACACAGTCCCAGCACCACCATTTGTGAACCCACAAAAGAGAGCAAAATCAGGAAACCTAAGTTTGGTTTTCAGTTGTAGGTGATGCAGCTGGGACAGGGGTAGTCCCCAAACTTGCTTGTCACTAACCTTTACTGCTGTCTAGTTAAAACATAAAGCATTTGGGGGGTTGGACTAGATGACCCACAGAGGTCCCTTCGAACCCCTAACATTCTGTGTTTCTGTGATTCTGTGATTAGGCATCAAGGCTCAAATCGCAGGAGAAGACGCTCCTCAGCTGTGGCACTCCAATAATTAACAACCGTGAATGTGCCTCTCTTAGAGGAGACTATACTGATGCCATCTTTATCAGATATTTAGAAGCTGAAATTAATTACCTCTTGCCACATCTATGCACAGTGCTATCCTTTGGGGTGTTTCAATAGACCAATGCTAATTATTTATATCTGTCTCAGAGGGTGCTTTGCCTGGTGATGGCTCAGACCTTCTCAGGCTGCTGACCTGCAGCAGGGAATGGTTTTTGTGTTAAGGGTGCCAGGCGTGCTTCTCTCACCGCTTTCTGGAGAAGCAGTCCCATGGGCTCAGGCCTCTGCCTTGCAGCAAGAGAACATTTCCTTGTTCTTTACTGATCCATTTTTACTGGTTGCATTCCCACTTTGGAGTAAGCCATTCCTCTCCCTCTTGCTACTCCCATGTCTGTTAATGTTTCCTCTAGATTAGCCCAAGAAGTCTTTTTTTTAATCTTACCCCTAAAACTCAACATGGATTTTAAACTTCTGTTTCTAGCTTGCTTGTGAGAGCTATTGGCCATGCTGCTTTATTAATGCCAGAAATTTCTGAACTACTGGAACATTTATTACGGCTGTTATAGCCGTGGAGCCCCACAGGCAATGTAAATTTCTGCCTTTTACAAAAGCTGACTGCTGAGCACTGCATGCCCACGAGCTAGTGAGCAGTCCCAGCGTCACTTTCTTTGCTATGTGGAGTTCCAGAGCTCCACTGGAGTGAGACAAGATCTAGCTTTGGTGCAGGTCTCTGGAAGCAAGATCTTCACCGAAGCTGCAGCAGCCATGTGTAGGGAGATCGTTTGCTCTGGAAGACTTTCCTTCCTCTGGCTGTGCTCAGAAAATGTGATTCCTTGTTCCTTCACTATTCAAGGAGGGTTTCCAGTCTGGATAGCCATAGCTTATGGAAACGCTCAGTACAGCTCCTGCCAAAACGCACAGGACCTTCCTTCTGGCAACAGAGAGGTCTGTGCTCACGCTTTCTTTTTCTCACGTGTCAGGTCTGAGATGTCTCACACTGCAACTGTTGGGAACTGCCTTTTACCTGCGGGCAGAAAGCACTGGCTGCAGACCTCCTGCCTCCGAAGGTCGGGAGATGAGTGGTCCAATAAGCTCCTGTTTGGAAGCTCTGTGTATACAGGCGCACCCTTTGTTCCCTCCATCCTTGTTTGAAGAGCGTGTCTGCCGTTCACCAGCACTCGGTGGTGGTTACGCCACTTGGATCGCGCCTCATTTGTGAATGCATTAACAAAACTCTTTAATGATAATAAGCTTTAAATAATGAGTGGCAACTGGTGAATGGAGCCTCCATCTGTTCTCACCCACAATGTGCAAAGTCTACCAAAGTCAATGGACTTCTCTCCGCCGAATTCAATGGGCCTTTTGCCAAAATTTGTGTGAATAAAATGACGCTTGTGCATATATTTATGAATGGTGAGGAGGGGGATATGTGCAAATCCAATGTCCACTAAACACCCATGAAACTGTTCCTAACACAGTTTTCAGTGAAACCCAGCAATTGCCTGTCTGAAAACCTCATGTTTTCTTGTTCAGGAAGAGGAACTCCATAGCCCCAGGACAATACCTGTGCTGCATCAGAAGAGCGTCGTGTCAGAACGCAATGGCATTGCGAACGACACAGCTTCCCTGGTGCAGAAGTGGATTTTGAAGAATTCAGCACGGTACTTGTGACTAATCTAACTCTTGCCCTGGGATTTCTTTACTGCAGACAATTGCTGCTGTCACAGTGTTTATCTAGTCATAAAAAATCCAGTGTTGTTGTGACTCCTGCAAAGGAAAAAGAGGCTTGGGGAAGATTTTTGTGTAACTGTGTGTAATGTACATTGATCTGAAGTCATTAGTTTCTCATAAGGGGCCCTTGAGCTGCTGAAATGACACATAGGGAGTCAGCACATAATGAGCCCAATTAGGGATGACTTTTATGTCCCCCTGGAAGGGCACGCATTCTGTGTTATTCTTTCAGATACACACTTGGACGTGCTGAGTTGCCACAGCCAGTTGGAGAGAAAAAGCAAGGAGCTAATCTGTATTCATTCTGATATAACCATCCAGTATTAGTGCTCAAACCATGTTCTGACAGTTTGGGTAAAACATAAGCCCCAGTGCAATATCTCCCACCTGAGCACTAGCAACCCTACTTTTTTTTGGTCCAGGTACTGCAGTCTAGGGTTAGAAAGCAGAGTAGCAGGAGACAGAGAATGAGGAAGGTGAAATGTCCTGGAGCAAGTGGACAGAGGTCCTGACGGCATCACAGGATCTCCCACAGCTGAGCTGAGAGTTGGGTAGGGACAAAGTTCCCTGTAACACATTGCTTGAAGGTGTCTGACTCCTGGCCTTTTCACAGAAGCTATCAGTGTGAAACAGCCTTTTTTATTTGCTTGCAGTCCTGATCCCTTCTGCCTTCCCTTTGCATTTATCCCTGAGGCTGAATGACAAAGATAAAATTCTCCTTTACATCTGCTGCTCCTAAGGTATTTATGATTGTCTCAGCTTCCCTTTTCAAGGTGTGGTGGTGAGGAGGGACATACCCAAAAGGAGCCCAAGGGCTCTGATGTCTGCATGCTGCTGCCTCTTGCCTAACCGCTTGCAGTTCACAGTGTTCAGCACTTACTCCTCCTGCAGTGGTCCTGCCTGTTCTCCAGTCAGTTGGCCACCCGGTTACTCCTGGGAAGAAGGCTGCATTTCACTCAGCAATAAAGGGGAAAAAAATGTTTCCTTAAAGCTGCAAAATATGGTTGAAAGATACAGGAATGGGGATGGATAGGAAGAGGTTTTTAACTCTGCACTGTAATTTCAGGTTGATGAAGTTTCCTGAAGTAAGCACCAGTGAGGTATACCTGCTGTCTCAACCCCTCGCCCCGCAGCTTTTTGGAGGGATGCCCATGTGGTTCCTATGGGTTTTAATTTGTTATTTATTTGCTTGTGTGTGGAATTGCTGAATTGTGCATTGTAGCTTTTCAGGATCTTGGGCAGAAGGCAATCGTTGGTGCACTGGGGAAAGACTTGACCCTGAGTCCCTGCTGCTGCCGGGGCTGGGGAGGTCAGGGGTGGATGCAGACATGCCTCACAGCACCTGGCATGAGCAGCACTGGCGCATTCCTTTTTCTCCTTTTTCTCTGGCCCTTGGTAGTGGTTGTCTCATCAAATGCAAACATCTTAATGACTTGAGCTATTCAGTGGATTTCCTCTCTATTATCCTAGCTAAGCTATTTGTTGTACTCACAAGCTGGCAAGCATTCCAGGTCCGCTGAAAATGCTTTGTAAACTTTTGCACATCATTAGATCTAAGTAGGACGGTTATAAAGCAGTGGAGAGGAGTTAAAAGGCAATTTACCTTTTATGAGAAATGCAGGTACCCTGGTGATAAGCTCTTGTCTCCAATAGAGGATCTCTGAAGCAGTGAGCCAAGAAGTCTAACATGGGGAGTAATCACAAGCTTTTTTTCCCAGGGGAAATTTTTCTATTTTCCTGCTTGCGGGTGATATCATAGACCTTAACAACGCTCACTCCCCTCCCCGCAGTGTCATTCGAGCTGGCACTCTGCAAACCGTCACCTAAAGGTCAATCGCTCTGTGTTTCACCCTTGCAAGCAGAGCTTTGCTGCTGACACCGGAGTCCCCGTTTCAAGGCGGAGGGGCTCAGGGTCAGCTCCCTGGCAGATGGCATCTGCTTGCTGCTGCCCTTTCTCCCTTTCAATCAGGTTACCACTGCTTTGTGCGCGGCACTAATGCGGCAGTCGCGGTGCTGAGCGTGGTCTGGGGAAGACCTGGGGCTCTGTACAGACTCCGTGTCACGTTTTTATTTGTATAAATCAGATCTCAGTTCGTACTGGGAAATGAAGTTTTCTGTGGTGTTTGAACTAGGAGCCTGTCCATTGCAGTTCATTCGTCACGGAGACGAGCAGCACAGCTCTTCTGTTCGCTTTCTGTGTTTGGACGTGCTGAATCTGTGCCCTCGCCAGAGCAGCTTATTGTGCATTAAGCTTGTCCACAGGGCAAGTGATTTTTCTAGTGCTGACAACAATTTTGTACCTAGCTGACATGCTCAATGCTGTGCTAATCCCAGCCAGACAAAACTAACCATTGAAAAGGGGGAAGACTTTTATGTTCAGCCACCTTTTCCAGTGCCTTTAGGAATACGGTCTGAGGATATTCTGGGTATATTTGCATAGAGGCAGCCTTCTTCCTTGTGCTACAGGCTTAAAATTGTTTGATTTTGCCTTTTTTTTTTTTTAATACTGAGCTGTATGATATCACTAATGATATATAAGTTCTGGTGATCACTGTGCCTCCACCAAGCACGCCAGGTTTCTGAAGGCAGCAGGCTCTAGCATTCCTGGCTGCTGCAGCAGCCTTATGTGGAGTAAAATCAGAACAAGTAATGAGCTGCTGTTAATAACCAAAAACCTCTTCTGCACCATTACAGTGGCTGAGTAAGCAATGCCAATGCCACTGTGGGTATGGCTTGCCTGGGCCAGCTGACGGTCTTCCAAATTACTTGTGAGCATGGTTCAGGACTGCTTGTGGAGCAGATACCAGTCCCGTCAGACAGGCCGGATCTACCATGTTGTTCTGGAGGCTCAGAGAATTTAACAGTAAGGTTGTGGGAGGGTCTGGGCTGCTTGATCTCGTGCCAATGGCCTGGAAAATGTTTAATTCACTGATACAGACCTGACAAGATTGTGGATGTGGATATCTTTTGCACTGACAGATTTCATGGACAGTATTGTTGTTGATAAAAAGCTAAAGATAAGGTGCTTGAAAAGAACTAGCAAAGCTGAAGAACTCCACAAGCAAAGGTAAGAATGTGGCTCATTAATAAGTTGGAGCAAGACAGATGGTTCAACGGGCAGGACAGTGTTTTACTAAAGCTTGGCTTTTGGAACAGGTTTTCACAGGAACATTGGACAGCCAAGTAGGTTCCTGTTCACAACTTGAGTCCTGGTTAGTTTTTTCTGTCCTTGTGGCAGAGCAGGAGGCCCTTGGCAAAGGGTGCTGTGTGCCTCTGTCTTGGCAGCATAGCTGAGTCCTGATGGCATCAATAAATGATGCAGATGTCCAGAAGGCACCAGTGTCCATCTGGCTGCGTTTATTGATCTGTAATTTGGACTCTCGGGCTATTCACAGAATCTGCTCTTTAAATGCTCATTCTGGGGTGCTGCTCTTCCCACAGCTTGCAGATTACTCCTCAGGTCTGATTCCCATCTATCTCTCAGCCCAAACATCAGCTGCACATCTGCACCTGATTATCCATCATCCAGAGCCTTCTGAGTCCTTGCAGAAGATGACTCCTGCATGGCCAGGAGCTTGGCTGACCACGGCCTTCCACGTTGCTCCTCAACCTGCACCTTCAGCCTGGATCTGGAGCACACAGGGCAAACACACTCTGCACCTCAGGAATTGCCCCGAGTCCCTTAGGTGAGGGAAAGGACCACCACGACATCACTGGCCAGTGCATCCTGCTAGATTTTGGGTGGTGAGAGTACCTGCTGAGAGAGATCTTGCTGAAATCATGCTGGAGGATCTCCCTTTCCTGAAGGCACAACCCTGCCCGCCTGGAGTCCAGGGCATACTTGCTAAGGCAGTTCACATTTCTAAGCTTTTCTTGCCAATCAGGATGGGGTTACACAAGCTCATTAGTAAATAAAATGGGGAGCAGATCTCACTAGCTCAGGGCATGGCTTTACCACTCTTGTTGGGATCTGTCTTGAGAGCAGCTCTGGTGTTTGCTAGCCACTGTGTCGACCTGCCCCGCACTCCCCGTTTAATTGTCTGCTCTGATGAAAACACCCAGGCCCAGCGGGTTGTTGATTAAACACTAGATCAAGGGTGGCCAAGGGGTAGGGGCACAGAGCCCAAGGGATTTTCCAGCTGGATCATGGTTTCAGCTTGGACATGGAGATGATTCTTCATGAGGCAGATTCCTGGAGCATGGTCTCACTGCTGTGAGAGCTGCCCTTCAGTCAGCTGCTGCCCAACGTAGTCAGAAGGAGATAAGCATATTAGCGCAGCCTTCTCACTTTTACACCCATAAGGGCTTAATTCTTAGTTCCTGGGTCTTGTCTGGGATGAAGGGGAAATTCTGATTGTAACTGCTCCGCAGTGGTAATTTGTGACCGAGGAATAATCGTGGCATGGAGGGCAAGAAGGTCCAATACAAGAAGGGGTTAAACTGTCTGGAAGCAGCAATGCCAGAGACAGAACAGACGCCTTGCAAGGGATCGGTGCTGGTGTTTATAAGGAATCTGCCTGTGATGCAACTTTGCAGACTCCATGTTGAACCATGTATTGTGGTAAGACTCTGCCCAGTGCACTGTCTGTTAAATTTTGCTTTTATATTGAAGCATGAATCTGTGTTTACCTCGCCTCAAGGGGTATCATAAAAATTCCCCATTAGGGACATTTGCCTTCTTAAAGAGCAGTCAGTCTGGAATTGTGCTGGCACCAGTTCCAGTGCCCAAGAGCCCGGCTGGCACGTTAGTGAGGGCAAGAGCTTGCCAGCTCAGGAGTCTTCCCACTTCCACAGCATGCCTTACAAATGCACCTCTCACAGACGCACCCCCTCACCAACTTTCCTCCCTTGAGGCATGTCTGGAAACTTCAGCTATCCTCTTCGGCTTTCCTCTGCCTACCCCTCATCACAGCAGAGCTGGCCAAGGATGAGTCTTGCTCAGGGTGTTGGTATAGATGTGGTTTCAGGACGCGTGGGAATGGTTCAAAGCTGCACCAGGGGAGGTTTAGACTGGACATTAGGAAGCATTTCTTCACCGAGAGGGTGGTCAAACACCAGAACAGGCTTCCCAGGGAGATGGCCAACGCCCCGAGCCTGTCAATGTTTAAGAGGCTTTTGACATGTCCTTAATGACACACTTTCACTTGGTCAGCCCTGAAGTGGTCAGGCAGTTGGACTAGATGGTCAGTGTATGTCCCCTCCAACTGAAATATTCTCTTCTCTTCTCTCTTCTCTCTTCTCTTCTCTTCTCTTCTCTTCTCTTCTCTTCTCTTCTCTTCTCTTCTCTTCTCTTCTCTTCTCTTCTCTTCTCTTCTCTTCTCTTCTCTTCTCTTCTCTTCTCTTCTCTTCTCTTCTCTTCTCTTCTCTTCTCTTCTCTTCTCTTCTCTTCTCTTCTCTTCTCTTCTCTTCTCTTCTCTTCTCTTCTCTTCTCTTCTCTTCTCTTCTCTTCTCTTCTCTTCTCTTCTCTTCTCTCTCTCTTCTCTTCTCTTCTCTTCTCTTCTCTTCTCTCTTCTCTTCTCTTCTCTTCTCTTCTCTTCTCTTCTCTTCTCTTCTCTTCTCTTCTCTTCTCGAACACTTTTCTGAAGTTTAAGCACATCTGAAAACTGCAGAGAGCCAGCTGGACTTGATTTAAAGAGGTTACGCTGAAAGAGAAAACAAGGAGCAAAAATTAGGGTCAGAGGAATGTCCCCAAAGTTGCAAGATGGAAAGACCCTAATCATTTTATTGCCCAGACCTAGGCTCTGTCACTGGAGCTTCTCAGCTTGGCCTCACACTTCTTTTCACCTGTGTCCAGAGACATGGGAGATCTAAGCGAGCTGTCTAGACCAGCTTCAGGGTCAATACAGGGAATGAGGCACTTTTGGGGCATGATTCACCTGCCTCGTGAGTAACTCAGAACCAGATGAATCACTTTCTTTTTCTCTCCAGTGCTTATAAAGGGCGCTTGGGATGATTAGCTCAGACAGGATTCCCTGCCTTTTAGCCATTTTACAGGGGAGGTGAGAGGCAACCCACTTCAGTTTTGGACTCTGGCTTATTTTTTCCACTTCATATCCCACTTCACTGTGGGGAGAGCTGGTCCCGTTGCCTGGGGCAGGCAGATCCCTGTTTCTCCTTCCAAGCAGGAACAAGAGGACTTCCCAAAATAAGAAGAGGGGTATGCTAGCATGGGGATGTATGTGTGTGTGCTCATGAGAGATAAGACCCTTAGGAAAACCATTTACATGCCCCCTACAAAATTGATGGTTTTACCATGGTAGGCATAATTTCTACAGGTGCCGAGCCATTTCAGGTGAAAACTCTGCACAAAGCTGAAGGCAACAAAATGTTCGTGGGCAGAGAGAAGAGAAATAGTGAAAATAAACTGTAACAAAGAGTGTTTTGATTCAACATGAGTGGAAAGCTTTTGACCGTCAGGAAGGACAAATGGTGGAGAAGTGGTCTGGGGAAAATCTTGCAACTCCAGCACGAGAGTGTTTTAAAACCAGGTCAGACACGTTCCTGTCATAAGTGACAGAAGCACCGCTGTGCTGGGAAGGAGATTATCTGACATCTTGCGGTGTCTCCCAGCCCTGTTTTTTATCATCCATTTGCCTTTTCACAGGCACACTGTGTAAGCAGCTTGTAATCACTTTGTAACTAATACAGCCCCGTCTTCTTCCTCCTCTATCACTCACAGCCAGTGAGCTCCTATAGTGCAACCTGACAAGTGGCTCCTCTGTGAGTTACTGTGGGACATATCTCCTAGAACAAAGATGTCACCAGTGCAACCCAAAGTGTGTTGAAGGAAGGACTGAGCATCTGTCATTTGCCTGTGGCATTCACGAGGTTGGGGACAGCAATTCTGGGAGCTCTGAAATCTTTTTAGCTATTTCTAGAGCAACAGGAATATCCACAACCCCCATAGTTAACACCAAGGAAAATTTTGGACACTTGTTAAATTTCGTGTTCCCTTGCTCAACAGTGTGAGCTGAGCACTTGGGGTAGGGACCCAGAAGAGGCTGATGGTGAGTGCTGAGCATCAGCTTGCGCATCAGCGTATGTGCATGAGCACAGATCAGCATATATGAAGACAGAGCTGGACCTGCAGTGTCTTGTGCTGCTTCGGAACAGAGAAGACACTGGTGAAAACCAGGCGTGCCAACACCACAGGTCATTCAGGAAACAGCTGATTCATATGCAGTGTGCAGCTCGGTACTCAGACTCAATCTGGCTGCAAAGTCACGTGCACGGGACGCAGCATGTGAATGCTTCTCATTCTCAACCACGCGTGCTAAGCCCTGTGCCCTGTAGATGTTCTTGGACTGCAGTTCCTGCCTGGGCTGCTAAGATACTCTGCACAGGCAGGGCCAGGGGAGCTACTCTCACTTACAGGTCTTGAATTTTTCAATTTCCTGCCCTTTATGCATTCACACCAGCAAATTCCCTTGGAAAAAATCTAGGTCTAGAAGAGGGCAGGTGTGGCCAAACAGCCTATGTCTGCTGGAACTGAAGGGAGCAAGTCATACCATTAAAGACTCTGAGGGGGGAACCAGCTGCTTCCTTCCCACCTTGTGCTGCTCACATCAGCAGATAGATCTGAGGGTGGGGAGTGGTGGGAGGTTTATAGTCTAGATTATCTGGAGTTAATACTTGCAAGACATGAGATGTCATGGGAACATCAGGACAGGACTCATGTCAGGAGGGTGGTTTTCAGGACACATGGACACTAGTAGAGGGACCTAACTGGCTTACAGATATAATCTTTGCTACGCAGATAACAGCAGCTGTCCGTGAGAGTGACATAACACGTCTTGACCTCAGAGCCTTCCTGCTCAGCACAGAGATAAAGTACCTGTCTTAGGGCTTGGCCAAGTGACCCAACCACGTCACTGACTCTGGAGCTTCCAGATCCACCCACACTGCTTTACTGGGGGAGAGAGCTGCTACCCCTGCAGCCCTGTTCCTCCTGGGCAAACCACAGCGGCCACACATACATCGTTCAGGGAGCACCCACAGCTTGCCCTCATCTGGGCTCTGGTCAGAGCAATCAGGTTATAGATATATAGACATAGAGTTATTCTGGGTTCACCGGCTGCCTCATGGCCTCTCTGCCTGCTTCCATCGGTACCGGCTGGAGCACTCACGCACACACTCGTGGGGAAAGTCTCTGACTGTGGGGATGCAACGTGAGGATGCCCAGAGCATTGCAACCACGTGTGTGTATTTCTCAGCAGAGGGGCTGTACTTCTGCCTAGGCAAGAGAGAGAAGCACCCGTAGCTGCAAGCAGTCTCTGGCTCTGAAGAGATGCGTTCCCACTGCTGTGGCTGAAATTCCCAAGAGAAATGGGAATTCAGCTTCTGATACACCTGCCTCAATCTCTGGATTTTGTTCTTTGCCATCATGGTCATACCAGGCATGGCACTGGCCCATTACAGAGCGTTTCTGTTAACCCCTGATAGCAACAACACTAAGTGAACATTGATAGGAAATGCCTAGAGATGCTCTCTGTTCTCTTTGGTACATTTATGGAAGGAGCAAACAGGTTAAGCTCTTCTGATCCATGGAGTTAGAGGAGCAAAGACATCCTGCTTGTCTGTAATACGTTGCTGGTGTCCCAGTTCTGTAAACATCCTCTCACAAGGGCCTAAATCAGTCTGTCACATGTCACCGCTCCATCTCCTGTTACAGGCCCATGGAAAATAAGAGTGGTACAGACCATAGGAAATAGCTCCAGTCATGCTGCCAAGGGGAAACTTGGACAAGGCTGTTGCTGACACCCAAGTGAATGGGGAAGCAGCACCATGGCATTGCGTGGATGAAAAGGGTTGTATCTTCTCCTTGAGCCCATGCCCTTCTTTGTGCCTATGTGAACACAGATAAATCCCAGCTAGTTACCATATATTAAGTGCTTAAATGTCTTTTAAGCAAGAAAAATAGAACAAAAAACATCCTTACCGCTAGGTTTTTCTTCCAGCTGAAGAAACTGCATGCTCAAGCTAGGCTGGATGCTGGGTGATGGGCAGACAGCTGCTGTTTGGCAAAGCCTAGCTTTCCAACACAGCCCAAATAAATGGGAGCCTGGCACACAGACAGCCAGCATGTTACTCTTCTCCCCGCAGGTATCAGCATGGCAGAGCTGTCTGGGGCCCATGGGAGAGCCAGGGCTGCGGCTTTCCAGTGGGCAGGGGGATGTCTGAGGTCAGGGGGCTGCATGCTGAACAGAGGGCATGAGGAGGTTAGAAAGGGTAGGACCTACAAGTGCATGCACAGGTTTCCTACCACAAACCCACCTGTGGAGGCTAATCTGAGCCTATTTATTTTCAGGTTAGTTGAAGTAGACAAAAGCTTGAAAACACAGACAAGGTCAGAATGTAGTAGGCAAAATAGGACCCAAGATGCATTTTTATGCTTAAATATATTTTTCTTCATCGGATTTCATACTTTTGAGGCTTGACAGTGGCTGGCAATACTGAAACTCATTCCTAAAGAAACCATCCATCCTGTGCTTCTAGGAAAGCAGTCCTGAAGGTGCACGCTTGCCCAGAATCCGAGCAACAGCAACCAAATGATTACAAAAGCTGATTTGGGCCCTACCACTGTTCTGGAAAAAAACATCAATTTTTAAGATTTCACAGTTACATGCTAGTGGTACAACTTTTTTTCTTTGCTCTTTCATTGTTTGAAAAGCACACAAAAGTAGCAGCAATTACAGGACTGCTGTATCTGAGAAACCCTCAACTCAGTGCACGCTAATCTGTGGAAATTTACTGTGCAGTCACTGCAACACAGGCAGAATGCTCTTCCTTCCTAATCCCTTACAGCTCTTGTACCGCAGGATTACTGCTGCTAACAATAGCATAGAAAACATTCAGGAAGAAGCATGGTTTTTCCGATGCTGGGCGTTGTGATGTCCCACTCTGCAAACACAGCTGCTGATCCTGCTGGTTGAGCTACACATCTCTTTGCTGGCTCCTTGGGGTGGAGCATGATGGCCACCTTGGAGTGTGTTGCTCTGCCGGGTGTCGGATGATGTCTCACTGAATATCCGAAACAGAAATGTGAGGACGTTCTCAGGAGGCTCAGACTTGTGCTCCCTGCTTACGGGAAATGAAAGCTAGGTTTTGTGAAAAGGAAAAAAAACCAAAAGATGGAGCTTCCTAAAATATTTGATTTATGAGGCAAAATGAAACCTGGAACATCTGAAATCATGCTTGAGAAGATGTGATCTGGGTCTTCATTGCCTAAGATAGTCCTGTGGTTAGTAAGTTATGCTAGGAAAAGGGTACCTGAACCATGAGCACCAGCCTTCTCCTGGCCCAATGAACATTTAATTACATCCTGTGGATGAAGATGCTGGTTTCTGCAGCCTGCGCCCGGGGCATGCACTGAGAGTGAGAGGAGCAGAGCCAAGCTTCTGACTCTGCTCAAACAAAGACGGTGCTTAAATCTCTGCTCTCCATGCCTAACCCTGAAAAGGCTCTGTCAAACCGGGCACTTTCTCTGCCAGAAGTTTTGATAAAATTGTTTCTTGGGAATACGCCTGGCCAATCTGCAGTTTGCGCTTGATTTCCCTGGATATTCAAACAATCCAGCTACTGACAGGATGTTTGCTGGAAAAGAGTCCAGCAGTGCTGCAAAAAGCACTTTGGCACCCTCCCAGCGAAGGAGTGGGAGCGTATCGGGTAGCTCATCTGAGCAGCCAGGCCGAGGAACATGGCACCAGTGCAAAACACTCGTGTTTGGTGCATCACAAAAAATGGATGCAAATGGTAAATGTGAGGAAGAAGGGGAAGAGAGGTGCTCAGTGCGCTCCTGAGTAAGGAGGAGCCTAGAGACCTGCAAGAGAAACTCAGGGTGTGGATGCTCCTCTCCAGGATGCTCAGCATGCTCCTGCCCAGGCTGAAAGAGGGACTTGTAGGTTAACCCCTGCCTAGCCTTCCAGTGAGGGGCAGAAGGATGCACTAATGGTCCTGCTCCAAACATCCAAAGACCGCTGGTCTGCATGAGCCTCTGGGGAGCTCAGCCATCCTGCGTGGACACAGGGAATCGGGAAAAAGTTTCCTTGGGAAGAGAGAGCTTCTCTGTGAAGACTCTCCTCCCGGACGCTTTGCCTTAGGAAGGGGCATGTCTCAAAGGGCAGAGCTCTCTGGGGCTGTTCATGCAGGGGTGGGCGCTGGGCATGCCGTCCTGTTTGAGCAGCTCATTCCTGCTGTGCACTGGCAGGCCAAGTGCTCCTCAGCTGTGAGGTGTGATGAGAAATAACCTTCAAATGACCTTGCTGGAGACTGTAGTGCCATTGCTATTAGCAGTGGGAAGAACGGTGAAACTAGAGCTCCTGAAGCTTCCCAAGACCTACTGCCTTGTATTTGCCACATGGGCACAAACCCTCTGTCTCTCCATCTTGTTAGCACTGAAAACCACGGTGGGGATTTTAGGAAATGAGGCAGGAAAATCCCACTGGTGCTGAGGAGATCTTCAAACAATAGCAGGGATTTTCAGGGACATGTGCAGCCTTGCCAGCGACTTTCATGCTGCAGGTGTCCTAACCTCAGCCCTTCCCCCATGTTCAATCTGCCGTGACAGCCTCCCAGAGAGGCAGAGCTGAGGATGCTGTTTGCCTCTGCCCGCGCTGGCCCGAGGTGAGGAGCTGTGATGGGAAGCAGTTTGCTGTCCCAACCCTGGCGTAGGGGACAGCCCACATTCCTGCTTTCGGCTCCTTTTTAGCATGTGTCCCAGCACAGTTTCATCTTGCTCTCACGTGTAATTTCCGGAGAAGTGGTGTTTTCTCCTATATCTTTATTTCCCTCTCGCAGTGCCCACAGGCTTTGCAGCAGCGCTGGTGCATACAGCCAGACAGGGACGCACCAAATCCTCCGCAGCAGCTGGACTGCAGCTGGGTGTAGGACAGCATCAGAGGGGAAAACACCCTGTGCTGTCCCACGTCCCCAAGGTGGGCTGGGGTGTTAGCAAGGTGCTGCCGGTGAGAGCAGTGCAATGAGAGCTCCAGGTCTCTGCTGGTGGGGTGGGAATGCACAAGACCCGTTAGCTTAGGACCGCGGGAGCTCAAGGACTGAGCGAGCTGGCACAACACTTCAGCCAGCTGCAGCTGTGCTGTTCGGATAAGTACCTGCAAGTCACTGCTTCCTGCTGGCACTGCCTCTCCCGGGACACCCTGCTCCAGCCGTGGTAATTCTGGGGATGGCAGAGCATTGCACCACAGGGACCTGGGCTGGAAGCCCCCCGTGGCCGTCAAGAATATGCCCAGCTCTCACTGTGATTGCAGGTCCCTGGCGTGATTTGGGTCAAGCCTACTAGTGCTTTCAGAAACAATTCCTGGAAAAAGTTTAAGGGCAGCACGGACGTGATATTCTTGCCCTGTGCACTTGGATGCATCCATCCTGGCTTGGAGGATAAGAAAGTTTAATAGATTGTTCTGTGTCAGTGGCCTCAGGGCCAGGAAAATAGTGCCAGGCATATTCAAATTACTAGTACAGATGCAAGCACTTTGGCTGCTGGTAAATCTCTGAGCATCTCCTCCCGGGTAGAGAAGAGAAGCAGCCGTCAGGTTACGAGTGGGGTGAGGGGGGGTCAAGGCTCCCCAGCGAGGCCCTGCTCTGTCCAGCTGGGCATTTCAAAGGTTGTTTTCTGCCCAGTTTCTCATCACCTGCCAGCAGGAGCACTGCAGCATGCCAAGGTTACACAATCCTTTACTTAAGGAGCAGGCACTAAGGCGTAAGCTTTCCCATCCGTTCTCCGGACAAAAGACTCAGCCGGTTCTTAGAATACCTGAATGCGCAATTCCTTTCATAACCACCTCAAAAGTGCATCCCGGGTGCAAGGAGTGGACGTTCTGGGGCAGCGCAGAGCGAGCCAAGAGGGGCCGAAGGGAACAGGCTGGAGCTGGAGCCTGGGATCAGTTTTCATCTCGCCAGGCTTTTTTTTCCCCCTCCCTGTTCGCTTTCATCAGATCTCACAACCTCCCAATGTGACCTTGAGGGTGCTGTGGGGGAGGAGGAAGACATGGCAAAATCTGTGCGGCAGAGAAAATACTGAACTCAGGCCATTTCAGTGAGCCACTGTCCTGGGGCAAGCCAAGACCTCAGCAACTCAGGGGGGGTCGGAGATGAAGGAGAAAAAAAGGAGAAATTGGGGCCCATGAACGTCCCCCCTCCCCGTGCTGAATTATTTTGCGGATTCAGCAAAATCCCCGTGCTGGAAAGGGCTGCCTGGGAAGTCCCACAGGGCTTCAGACGAATTAACTCAGTGTTATCCTGAAACAAAATCGCTTGAGCATGACTCTGCAGGGCGAGAGGCAGGCAGCAGTGGGGGGGATTGTGTTACGCTGGGCAGTGATCGATCCTCGATAACACTGCAGGCAGGAGCAGGGACCTGCCTTTGTTCTCGTTCCCCCTGGGGTTTCTGTGCACAGCATTTACCTTCTTCTTTAGGGAATTGCACATGATTGAGTCACAGCTGGCACTGGGGCTGGTCCTGTCCTTCGCCTCCACGGGGGTAAATGGGGAAGGACTTGGATGAAACCAAGTGCTGGTGGCTGGTGCTGCCCGAGGGATGTGGCAGTCCCACGGCCACAGCCCCAGGCAGTCCCGAGTCCTGTCCTTGGACGGCAATGGGTTCTGCCAACCCCAGTCCAGCCAGTTTATGGGTGCCTGTCCATGGGTGGGGGCTCTGAAACACACTCCCTGTCCCGTCTTCTACCTGCTTATGCCTTGCCATGGAGGCAGCTGCTGAACAGAAGAGTGTTGTTTATCTTAGCTCAGGGGTGTGAGTGAATTATGGTCACATTAAACATCGTGCCCAAGTGAGGTGAACCAGTTCTGCCTTGGCAGTGTGAAGGGTGTGGATCAGAGGCTGGAAAACCCCCAGACACAGGAAAATGAAGAAATGAGGCACCAAAATTTCCTTTAAACACTTGGTGTGACTCAGAGGCACAGAAAGACTGAGCCTGGGAGAGGTCACTGGCTGCGGAGTGTGGTCTGCACAGGGAGAAAGGGAACAATCTGTGGGTGACCGCTTAGGAGAGCCTGTCCCCGAGCACCCCCCCAGCAGAGCCATCGGGGACACTGACTAGCAGACAGACCCTGGGAAGCTGGGCTGCACCCAGTCAGGCAGGACTGGGACATCCCCTTGTCTCCTCACTCAGCACTTCTTCACTTGAACCTGCAGTGTCAGAGCAAGCCTTGACCCTGTCCTGCACTGCTCTTGCAGGTCTGCTTGGCCTGCTTCCTCGATGGCTGGGTTGGGACAGGGCACCCCACCAGTGGGTTTTCTCCAGAAGAGCCATTTTGCAACTCAACCCCCCCCCCCTTTTTTTTTGTTTTTGCATCGAAATGTTCCTCTGAAACATTTCAGCTCCATGAAATCATTATTTTGAGAAGAAAAATTTTGTATGAAATTTCCCAGCAGGATTGATGCTATGGCAAAAGGTCTAGGCAAGGCAACCAATCTCTGTAACCGAGCTCAGCCTGTCTCCTTCTAGGACTGCATCGAAAGGCCCCTGCGATAACCAGGCATTCAGCCTTCAGCTTCCCCAGGAGCTGCATCAGGCTGTGCAGCTGCTTGGAGGCTGAGAAGGTACCGGATTGCTTTTGGTCAAGCACGTCTCTGCAATCAAAGCATATAGAGGCTGCTCAGTAGGACAAGTAGAAGAAACACAGAGACGAGGAAGCAACTGCCGAAACTGCAAGTGATTAAAATGCAATAAAATGTTTGCCTTCTGCTGCTGAGCAAGAAGTGTGGCATGTGTTTTGCTGAGGTAGCAGAAGTGGTTGTGTTCACTGAATGAGCAGCTAATGAAAAGCATTTCAAGCAGGAAGCAACGCTGATGAAGATTACGAGCCTGCTTAGATCTCAGAGAATGAAATGGCTCAGGCTGGATACTCTTGTTTTACACCTGATTTTGCATTGATCAAAGAGGATTTACTCCGCTCTACACCAGTGTGGGAAGAGTGGGAGCACCACTCTGTGCCAGAAGCTGCTCGGGATCATCCCCTGCCAGGGCTACCTGTCAGCAGAACAAACACTTTCTGCAGCTCTGGACCGGGCAGCTCAGGCAGATCACAGCCCAGAGTGAAATCAATCTGGCAGCAGCCATTGGTGCTGAAGCCGGTCCCACGGGAGTGGCCGCCGGGAGGCCAGAGCTTCCGATTGTGCTAATTCCTCCTGGGCGTCAGACTTGTGGGGCTACAGACGGTGCTGGGTCAGCTAAAAGAGTGGCTGGACCCATGTCCTCTTAATTCAGGTGCTTTTGGGTCCTCTTCTCCTCCTGTTGCTGTCATTAGCCAACATCCACCGGCAGGCATGGGTACCTGCTGTGCTCAGCCGTTGTGGTCGTAGGGGCAGGCAGCAGTTCCTGCCCTGGAGAGCCTGCACAGCAAAGGAGTCAAGACAGATGCAGGCTGCGGGATGGGACTAGGGGCAGGAACTGGCAGGGAAGCCCAGGATGGCAATGTTCCTCTGGGAGACAGGGGAGCATGGGATGCTCACCCTGCTCAGCTCTACTCACCCCTGATGTCAGTTGTCTTCTCCAGAGGTAGGATTGAGCTACCAGCATGTGACAACATGCGATGTGTGTACAGTCACCGTTCCTCGAATGGTGTGATATAAAAAGTGCTGATAAAGCTTGGAAAATCCGTGAGGCTGTGTTTGGGATGGGGAATAAAGCAGGGAAACATATTGGAAATGCTTGCGTTTGGTACCATCGCGTGAAGCTCTAAAAATGAGGGGAGAGGAACCCAAGGTGTCCCAGCCTGCCAGGTAGCAGCCTGTTGCTGTTGGGGAAGGGTGTGGGAAGAGAGCTCAGGAAGCACACGACACAGAGCAAGAGATCCTACTTTGAAGAAGAGGCAGGGAGAAGTCGTGGCTGAGGCTGTGGCACATAGTCAGCCTCGGGATGCCCATGTCTCCCCGACCACCATCTGGGTGCCAGCAGCTCCCGGGGCTGTCCTGTGGGGCAGGCAGGGGACTGGTCCAGCATTCCAGGGCTTTTTTTGCAGGTTCGTTTTCAGGCAGAGCAAGCCTCTGACCCAGTTCACCAGTGGAAGGAGCATCGCTGTCAGACTGGGCAGCCCTGGTGTTACTGCCCTCAAACAGCTTTGGCAGAAGGTAGCATCTAGGAGACAAGAGCTGACTTTGTGGCTGGTACCTTCAAAGCTTGTGTTTTCTTTCATGTCTTGTTTCTGATTGCACACAGTCAACTCATCGCTTAGCTTGAGTGCATTTATCTCCCATTTTCAGTATTAATAACATGGTGGGAGTACCCAAGAGCAGTTTATGGCATGTACAAGGCTGGGAGTGCTGGAAGCCAGTGTGCTTGCCATCAGCCAGCAAGTCATCAGGAAAGACCAAAGGTCTTGAGGAAAGGTGTTGCTGGAGGGTGTGGACCAGGGCCATTCTGGGGCAGAGCAGGTGATGGAGACACGACTCGTGACAACAAATAAAACAGGGAACAGGGAACCCTTTGGAAGCAAGTAGGAAGCTTGTCCTTGGAGTGCCACCATGTGCAAGTGTTTCCCTGTCAGGCTCAGGGTGCAAAAGCAAGGCTGCCTCTGAGTGAGCAAAGTGGAGGGAGGTGGTGTCAGGGTGGGTGCAAGGCTGCTTGCTCACTCGCTCTGGTCTTCAGACCAGAATATAACTGCCTGACAGCAGGTTTTTGTAGCACCAAGAATAAACAAAATATCAGCCACGAATGTGGTTAGGCCCCAGACAGATGCTGCTCTCAGATACGCTGCTGGCTTCTGAATCGTACCGGGGAAAAAATTAGCGAAGTGGTAGATGCCTCACCAGAAATCAGAGCCCATCTCAGGGCATGACTTCCCTGGAGCATCTCACTCTCCCTGACCAAGCCACACTACAACTAGGGGTGTGAGCAGAGAGACCGTCTCTATAAAGAATACGTTGGGGAATAGTAAGGTACCAAAGCAAATTCTACCATTGAAAAATCTCCCTGTAGAAGGGAGACACAGAAGCTGACTGATGTTGTTCATTCCCTTCCCTTGGCGAAAAATCAGGGGTTGCTCTTTAAATGTGGAACCATGAAACAATGTCTTCACTCTGAAAATCACCTTCTGCCTTGCTGGTTGCACGAGAAACAGCCTCCACGTGCAGTCAGTGACATCTGGCATCTCCATTGTCACCTCATTAGGAATTTCCTGCAGGGCCAGGTAAATGAAGGCAACACCAACTCACCCAGCTGGAGCTGTTCTGCGTCCTCGCAGCACTGCATGTCTGCGCTGCTCCCAAAACCATCTGCAGGGGTTGGGCTGGGGTAGCCAAATGCTAGCAGAGTGCATTGTGCATGCCTGTCCCATCCACCTTGGAGGGTAGGGCTGCGATCCTTACAATACTCTCCAAAGTCTTCCACACCATGGCTGCAAGTCTCTTCTAGGCAGCATATTACAAAACCATACGTGTGTACAAACTTGTTTGGATAGATATTCCCTGCCTCATCTCTTCCTGCTCCCTGCAGGGCAGGAGATATAACTCATCCTTGACAGCTGGTTCACACTGCAAACCCTAGTGTGCTGTTCAGCTTAGCTGAAGGTAGGCAAAGTGCCTTCTCAGGCTAAAAGCTGGCAAGCATCCCTGCATTGTAAAACCTCAGCTCAGCCAAAGCCCCAGAAGGATTCCTGGTAAAACAAGAGCGGGCATGTCTGCTTAGCCTGACACTAAGAGATACTAACATCAAGAGCGGGGTAGCAAAGCACTTCTAATGGATGGAACAACACATTCCTAGGGCTACTCACATTCAAATCCTGCAAGATGTAAAGACGCAGTCCAAAAAAACAATCCCTCCAGAGTTCTGATTTCTTCAGCAGCCAGCGCAGAGTTACACTGGTGGTGTGTTTTGGCTGGTACCAGGGTGCCAACTGAAAAGTGTGTGTTTTCTCATTCATGCTTGCACGCTAAGCAGGCCACCACTAAGAATATTGCTCACCCGTGATCCTCCTCATGCGCTGCCAGGAGCCAGGCCTGGAAAGCTGCAGCACTGCCCGTGCCAGATTCCACAGCGTGGCTGGGATCTGCGGCGGTGTGCTTGCACCCAGCATCCCATGAAGGCTCATTGCCTGGCTTCCTCTGCCTGCTTAATGGAAATGGTTATAGTCATCAGCCTGGATGCACCGCCGTGTTCCAGCACCAGCATGCTGGGTGGTTTTGTTAAACAGGTTAAACCAACCCGTGCTGCAGAGCACACGCTGGGGAAATTCAACTCACCTGACTCTAGCTGTGAAAATGCCAGGCAGCTTATCTAAGATGGCTGTCTCGCATCGCTCTGCAATCAAGGGAGAAAGACAGAAACTCCTGAGGATAGCACTTTACTGATGTCAATTGCCAGCTTGTCCCAGACAATTTTTGATGCAATCCCGATGAGGCAGATGGGCACAGCAAATACATAGGCAAGACTATGGCACTGCCCATCCCAGCTGAGAACCTTCTTCTGGTTAGGAGCTGAAGTGTGACCTTAACTCTTCCCTTCCAGACTCCATAATGTCTCCCAGACAACTGCAGTCCCTTGCAGCCTTTATCTTACCAGCTAAACAGGCCAAGCCCATGTAGCATCTGCTCTAAGAAAAGGGTTTCTTGTCCCGTCACTACAATGGCAGGCCTCCTATGCCTCCATACTCTTAAGAGATCAGGTTTCACTGAGTAGGTCTTAGAATCATAGAATCATAGAAAGTTTTGAGTTGGAAGGGACCCCTAGAGGTCATCTAGTCCAACCCCCCGCAGCGAGTCTTCCTGATGTCTTGTACAATGTCTTCGGTAATTCTTTCTCTTCACTGGAGATATCTCTGCTGACACACTGGGATCAAATTAGCTGTGTCATACTGATGGGTATGGGGTTTCTGAAAGACCTCACATCCCAGGCATTTCCAGCTTATGAGGACTTGGGTAATGTTTTCGCTATTAGGCTTGAAACACTTGACTTTGCCTTAATGCAGCTGAGCAACACCCAGTTATGTGTGTGTGAGGGACACACACATGGAAGAAAGGGGGATGGTACCTTGACTACTATGTTGTAGAGCAGTTTGCCATGTCTACCTCCACATGGGTGTTGCCAAAAGCAGGGCGAGTTGTCGGAGCCTCTGTCCGTGGCCCGAGTCTGTTATGCTCAATGGTACTCGAAGAGAAGGACAGGCTGGAATAAGTTGGCTTGCTCATTTCACCTAGAAGGGTGAAGTTCAGGCCAAGATGAAGCCATGCAAGTTCTCCCCTAGGAGAAAGCTCTCAATTAGTAGATTCCATAAGCCGTGAATTATTTGGGTTCAGAAGGATGCCTGAAGGTCTCTGCTCCAATCTGCTGCTTCAAGGAGGGTTCACTTCAAATTGTTTAGGACCTTCAGTTTCCCAGGGCCTTGTCCAGCTGAGTTTTTAAAATCTTCAAAAAAGGAGGCTTCATCATCTTCCTGAGGAAATTAACAGAAGAGGGCAAAGAAGAGTGTTTGAGGTACCTCTTGGAAATAAGAGGCCTCAAAAATTCCCTGTGAGGGGAAGAACTAAGACAATTTCCCTAAACTTCAGCATTGCTGGGCAGATTGGTAGCAGCTTCATTTATAATTTATAGGTAATTTCTAAATATCATGCTTAATATT
This sequence comes from Opisthocomus hoazin, assembly GCF_030867145.1. Taxonomy (NCBI): domain Eukaryota; kingdom Metazoa; phylum Chordata; class Aves; order Opisthocomiformes; family Opisthocomidae; genus Opisthocomus; species Opisthocomus hoazin. The sequence goes on along the minus strand of NC_134430.1, from coordinate 7,778,052 downwards.
TAGTGTCTAACCTGGACTATGTATTGTGGGGACTCATTCATGGAGAAATGCAAGCTACTGGAGATCCTGGGGGTACCCTCGGGAGTCCTGTTCCCAGTGGGTCCTGCAGCCGAGCAGAGCAGGTCCCATCTAGGGTGCCAGAAATGAGGCCGTGAAAAGCTAGAGTTGAAGACTATAATAGTTGGAAGGCTATTAAGCAGGTATTTACTACAGCGCCGGGCACATGGGGGATCTCTCCTCCAAACATGCGCACCAAACACCCTGTCATTTCAGATTAAATACAATCACAATATACATATTCATTGTATTTCTGAGAAATGCTTAGCATATTCATGACTTTTCCAAGAATGAATTAGCATATGTTAATGTCTTTCATGCATGTCTGTTAGCATCCCCGAGTGGTCATGGGGGATCTTTAGATGAAGGCTTGTACTCCTCATCACAGTGTCCGCTGGTTGACCTTTGTTTCTGCGCAGACTCGGTTCTAAGATCACATATACCGTGTCTTTCCAGGTTGTTTTGCTCTGGTCCTGTTGCCCTCTTGGTGCCTCTTTATCTCTGTAGCTTGGTGCATCTGCCCTCCCAAGGCTGAGTTGTCCAAAGAACATTATTTAGGAGTCTCTCTATCTTAGAGCTTTCCTGTCCCCCTCCAAAACAGCAAGTCAAGCTTGTCTAAGTAGCGTTATTGAGGAGCCTCTTTATCTGAAAGCTTTCCTATCTTCTCAAAACAGCAAGGATCTACTTTAGTTTAATTGCAATCACTCTAGTAAGTGGAAATTTTATATTTACGGGTGTCACCACCAACTGGAGAAGGTGCACGCACAGTGAATGTTTCAAAAGTATGAGGTCTGTCGAGTTTAATGCCATCTTGAAAATGGCTCAGGATGTAAGGAAATAATTCCCTGAACCCAACAGAGATTTCAGCAGAGTTTTTTCTAATGCCCACAAGAAGCAGAACAACCCGAGGTCCTCTCGGTGCCCATTTGTGAACTATCAATCCTTTTATTTAGTCTTCTACCATAAAACATTTTGCAACTGGCTGGAGACCATAGCATGCTGCTCTTCAGCATGCAAATAGGCAACTTCCACCTTCAGCTTCTCTGCCTCCCCCCTTGGAGGAACTAAGAACTTTCCTTGCTGCCTAGGTAGGACAAAGATTTCCTGGGTATGAAGAAGGCAACTAGGAGAGGGCACCATCTTCTACTATGAAAGAGTAAAAATAGCTCTTGTGGAGCCTCCTCAGCCTCTGAAAGGGCTTTGGCAGGTCACCATTCATGAGATCAACTTGCAGCATGTTAGGGCAGGAGAGAAATATAGCTGGAGCTCCTTGGAGAGATAAGGTTGGGCTGGCACTGGCCCCTTCAGTGTCTGAGGTTGCTCTGTGTGTGCCTGGAGCCACAGTGTGGTCTCTCAGAAGACAGATTTGGAAGTGAGATGGGTTAGGGAGGGTGGGGCCATGGGCTGCAAGCAGCCCCAGGCAGCTGGTTGTGTGGGTAGCCATGGACTGGCACAGGGTCAGGCACATTTCCATCGCTTCGCTCATCACAGAGCCTTAAGTAAAACCAGTATTTTCAGGTTCTCATCAAACAATTTGTGTTTGACCTGGAAAAAGCTTGGCGTTCTACTTGCTTTGGGCTGACCTTTCTCAGTCTCATGACCTGCTGTAGGTGTGTGGGCAACTGGGGAAGGAGAAGCAGCAAAAATTTTACGTAGTCTTCTGCTGCCGGTTGGAGAGTAATGAAGGGTGGGCAGGCACTGGCAATGCTGGTCCCAGCCCAGGGCAGCGAGCTGGGCGGCCTGAGATCAGCCTGGATCAGCCTTTTGGGACAGCAACTGCTGGGGTGGACATTGGCAGATGTGGGTGGAGGCTTGCTGGAGACGCTTGAGAAAATCACAAGGAAGGGTGATTTTCTTCAGCACATTCACCCTTCGATCACTGCTCAATAACCTTTTCTGTTCAGCACTGACAAAACCAGTCGCCTTTTGCTCCATCAGATGAGTCCCTGAAACAACAAGTCAGTTGATAAGAGCTGGCTGCTGGGGGGATGCTGGCAGTACCGGCCTCCATCAGTGCTGGGGAACAGCCCAGTGTCTCCCGGGAGGATGCCCAGTTCACAGCAGGCTGGAAGAGTCTGTTCCCTCCACTTACTATGGGGGTTGAAGATCATCCCCTTGGAGGACAGTGCCATTAACCAACTGCATGACATAATGATGGTTTCAGGAGCCCTCACTGCTGTGCCTGTGGCAGACAGGGGAGCAGGAGGAGGACAGAAGGACCTCCAGCCACATTTTGGACTCCCTCCCTTCTTCTCCCACGGAGGGTCAGGCAGGGCTCTCCAAAGTCCCCATCACAGCAGTGAGAAGGGGAGGAGAGTCTGGAGGTGATGCAGGATGGAGGCCATAGTCTGTGCGGTCCAGCCCAGCAAGGAGGGTGCAGCAAGGACTGTGCTCTGAGCAACCAGCCCCTGGGAACCAGCCAGGCTATGCATGCTTCCCACAGGCAGGATTGTACTCTCGTGGCTTTAATGGAAGAAAAATCAATGGAGGCAATAGCTCATCAACACAGCCAGCAGTGCTAACGTGAAATAAATCTGGTAGCGAATGTCACTGTGCAGAAGGAGATGTTTGGGAGACGTTTCTGTAGGGCTCAGCGATTGCCAGGCTTGTCTGCATTTTCCAATTTGACCTGGTTTCTATAATTGTATGTGGACCAGACGTGGACACTGTTAGGACTTTCTGGAAGACAAGGGACTGAAATATGTTTTATCTTTACTAAAATTACAATCCCAAAATTGTCATTATATTTGTGTGTCGAAAACCTAATCTTCAAAACATTTGGTTCCTGTCAAGGGTTGAAACAAAACATGCATTCAAATGAATTTTCAGGTGCAAAAACATATCTGATGGTGTGTGAGGATAGATAGCAAAGCTATCAGCACATGCCATAAAAATCAGAAAGGCTTGTCGTGCCGTAGAGACAACAGGTCACATGCCAGTGACCTGTGTGTTCACTTAGGAGTCCTCGCCTTGGGAGCAGTGCAAAACTGAGAACAACTTGTTCAGATCCAGATGTGGTTGCTAAGAGCTGAAATTTGTTGTGGTTTCATGTGGGATGAGTTTGTGATGAACCTTGCTTACGGGTGGAGGGTATTCCCAGAGCTGAACAAGGGCTGGCTTGGCAGATTTTTGGCATTTTCAGCTATAGCCAAGAAGGAACGGCTGCTGGTCTCTGCTCTGGGGCTGCGTGCTGGAAATACATCCCTGCGCACCCTCCTTTTCGTCTACATCTACAGTCCAAAGGGGCAATATTCAAAAGAAATGAAGTGCAAGGAACACGAATCACAGCCTTCCCTTGAAATAAAATGGTATTCGTTGCTGCCAAATTACTTGTTACTGCCAAACCTTAATCCCCTATTTTCTAAGGGGACAGCAGAACCCCATGGACAAATGCACTGTTTACACTCACTTTTTAACTGGTTCCTTGTGATGACCCTTTAGAAGAGGCTCATTTCGTGCTTGCGGTGTTATCTCATATTTGCTCATCTTTCCCTTTTTGTCTTCAGTGCTAATTTCAAAACTCATAGCACCATTTTCTTGGTCCCTGGAGAAACCATCTAGCTTTTTAACCCATTGCTCTGTGCCGATCCCAGCCAGTCCTCCTTCTGACACATGCATTGACACTGAACTCTTTGGCTCTAACTTGATTTCAAGCTCCTTTCCCAGTTGTCCATCAGGATGTGCCTAAGCCTTGCCAACTAAAAGTGGAGATCAGTTTTGATATCAGTCCCAGTGCTGCTACTAAGAGTTCTGTTTAGTCTGCTGCATCTCGTGAATTCTGCTAAGCCCCACACCGAATTCCGGACAGAGCTACAGTCACAGAGTCCCAGTCCTGTCTCAGGTACAGGCAACCCAACCTAATTCAGTGGGTTTTACTTGCGAAACTGCTTTTCTCAGACAGAATTTAACACAAGAACAATTTTTACAAAGTCTACAAAACTCAGTTGTTGTGCTGGCCGGTGGTCTCACCAGGCCTGAATCTCTTGCCCATCTTCTCTGCTCATGAAGCCACTGCTGTTCCCCAGGCTGGTGATTTTACCTTTTTCATTTACCGTATACCTCTGACAGCTGTGGACCAATTATTTCCATGGCACCAGCAAGTTCCTCCTGTACATGTATACAGTTCTCATGGTTTCAGCTCGACGTTACACGACGTATGGCAAGATCAGAGGTTTGTTTTACTGGCTTGCTCCCGGACTCATGATGGACCTTCATTCTTTGTACTGGTGCCACTTCCTGAGAAAAGTAACACACACCTTTTTTTGATAGAGTCCTGGGGAGCAGGCTCAGATGATGCCGTGTCTCAGAAAACACAGGAATTTTCTGAATTATTGAAATCAGTGACTCAGAGTCATGGCAGTCATGGCTGGGAGGGACCTCTGGAGATCTCTAGTCCAGCCTCTTGCTCAAACTGGGCCAATGCTAGTCCGTGTTTCCTGAATGTCACTGTTGAGAACTGCTGCTCTGCTCTTCTTGTTCCCTGTTGTTTACCTGTTTACTACTACTATCACAGCATTTCCACATGGGCTAGCAGGGCCACTGACACAAAGACTCGCTGGATGAGTGCTCAAGGCTGGGAAATGCATGGAGTCGCAGAACCCTTCCCATGCTACTGGGCAGGGAGGAGGAGGAATGGAGGAGGAGGAGAGGAGAGGAGAGGAGAGGAGAGGAGAGGAGAGGAGAGGAGAGGAGAGGAGAGGAGAGGAGAGGACAGGACAGGACAGGACAGGACAGGACAGGACAGGAGAGGAGAGGAGAGGACTCTCGGCTGCCTGACCACCAGCAACAAAATGTGACTTGCTGTCACCTACAGTGAAGCCTGAGAGCTGGATTCTGTGCTCTGTTATAATCTGTTTTCAGCTTACTCTCTGGAGAAGAGGTCTAGTAAACGGTCCCTGTAAACCACCCATTTGAGACCAAAGCTGTTCTTTGTGTCACTGATGCTGTAGAGCAAAGGCTTACAAAGCTTACAAAACTGTTTTGAAGCCGATATACTGTCATCCCCGCACACTTCCAGCCTTCAACTATCACAGCTTCTCCCCCCAAGGGGCATGAGGCAGGTAGTCTTCATCACCCTGTGCTGATCACATCTTAGGAGCAGCAGCTGTTGGGAGCCAATTGTGTCTTCCAGTATAATTAGGAATTGCTGCAAATTCAGGAGAAAATAAAAGACAAACTTCCCCTGTTCCCCAGACCTTTCAGAAACAGAAAGAAATTCTTGCTCCAAGAATAAGGAAACCTGGTGAAGTTGGTGGCCCTATTCAAAGAGACGACTGAAGACTGCCTGTGTGTCACCCTGTGCAACTGGTTCAGCTGCAAGAGACAACCTCTGCCACCAGTGCAGGCATGCTCATGGTGGTGGCAGCCAAGTCTGGCACAGCTGCATGCTCCCCTCCCCCAGCTCACAAAGGCTCACCATAAAAAGCCACTTCTAAGCCCCACTCTTTCTGAAAACACCTGCTTCACTTGGAAATCCATTAATCTGGTATATCCTGAATCCCTCCTTGCTGTCGCGTGGGGAAATCTCAGCATCTTGGAGACAAGGACAAACCAGCTGCTCAGGGTTGAGGGTGAGTGACTCGTTTGGATGGGAGCACCTGCTTCACTTCTTTCTGCTTGGTGCCCCCAGGGAGGGATCAGGTCCCCCTGTACTTGTCAACAGACGGTCTCCAGGAAGGTCTGGAGACTCTCTGGAGTCAACTCTGTGTATTTTCTGGGCCTTCTGGCTTTGGCCATCTCTAGCATCTACTGAGCCTTTCTGTCCCAAATTTCCAGCTTCTCCAGGATATTTTCATGAGAGCTGAGTGTTCCTGCGCTGTCTCATCAATGTGGGTTATCCATTTCTGTGTGATTTCATCCTAGGACATGGGCCATCTGGGTTTTCCAGGGAGAGTGTTTGCTCTAAATAGAGTCACACAAAGCCTTAAGCTTCTCATAAGCTGTAGCTTCACTAACCAGAGGTTTTCAGAGGGCAGGTGTCCTTGGAGCCCTCTTCCTAAAGGTGCATCAAACTCCATCTCCCCATTTCTCATGGGATTCACATCCCCCAGGAACCTCTTTTTTCAATAAATCCCATGGAATGGCAGCCTGCCCTGGAGGCTTGCAGGGTCTCCATGCACCCATGAGAAGACTTCACCCAGGCCACTGGTGAAAAGGGAAAGGCACCAAGCTGTGCTGGCAGTGTTTCACATGGGCTGCCTGTGGAAACCTGATGGCGAGTCTCCAACCATGGGACGTACCAGGACTGTTGCATAGGTAATGATCAACTAGTACGTAACTTACAGGTGCCTGTGGAGCCATGGAGGGTTGGGATGCCGTCAGGGTGTCAGCTGATGATGTTTTCACTGGTGGCAAAGCTGGTTTAAGCATTTTCCACCCCCTGGCTGCTTGTTCCTGCTGTAGCTCAGTGTCCTCTCTGCTGTGCGGGGTCCCTTCAAACCGGACCACTGACATTGGCCAGGTGTATGAAAATACTCCCTCCCAAATACTCCTTTTATGTGACCCTGTAAGCCATCCAAATTGCCACACAGCTCCCCAGACAGCTGTATTGACACAACTGAAGGGGTGGGGGCAGGAATTTCTTAAACTGGCTTTGCCACTAAAAAAATATTGGTAGCACCACACCCTCCGGCTGCCTGGGAAAAGAGTAGTTGGGAAGGTGGCAACTCAGTCAGCCGCCTGGCAGGAGGGCGAGCCTGGTGTGAGAAATCAGCATATCACAAAAGGCTGTGTGTATTCCAGCACCCGACAAGCTTCAACAACGTTTCATTTGCATTCTCACAAACAAGAGATCCGAGCCAAGATGTAAATACCATAAATTTCCTAAATTGATTAGTTAGAATGAAGGAAAGGGAGAGGATGAAGGACGCTGAACTGCTTTGCGGATACCTGCACACTCAGGGCTGTATGGTCTTTACTTGTGCCTGGAGCTACAAGGACCAGAGGAGAGTCCATGCTAGTGCCAGCGTTAGGTGGGATGTGCATATCTCACAAAAGGGTTGTCCCTGATAAACAAACATTTTTATCATGTATTTTTTGAGAGATCTTCTACTGAAGTGCTCTGGAGTGCAGCTTGGTTGCATAAACTGTATGCAAAATACACATTTGCCCCAAGTTTTGCCAAACACGTTTGTTTTCCCTCAGGAAACTGTGGATCAACATGTCCTACCTGGGTTGCAGGGACTGTACTGCAGATGTCAGGTGCCTCATGATCTAGTTCAGTGCCCTTCTCCTAAGGAAAGCTGCACATCCCGCAGTCCTTCCCAGCCATGACATTCCTTGGTTGCACAGCAGTGGCGTGTCTTCTTTCCAGAGATTGGAGCTATGAGCTGGAGCTGTATTCATCAGATCATCCCTTGCAGATGCTTTTGGAGCTCTATTTAGTTTTCCTTCCCGTTAATTTACAAGGTACTTAACCAGATTGTCCCCTCTAAACCAAAGGGACTTGGGTAAGCAGTGAAAGTTTTAGGCTGGCTGTGGGACGTACTACAGGGCATAAACTGTCGTTCCACTGACAGTGTTTCAAGCTTGGATATGATGCTAAAACTCCTGACTAGCTTACACCTAACTTGTTTTCACTGTGATATTTAAGGATTTCAAAAGTTTCACTGTCGCCTCTTGTTCCCACCCTGTTACCTTGCTCTGATAGCCCTAGGCATAGCCAGCATCTGAAGTCCCAAACCTTGGAAAGCTGGAGGTGCCCAGAAATTTTGCCTACAGTCCTACCGCCTTTCACGAAAGACTCCTGCAGTCCCACGCACCGTAACTATCCTCTGATCCATGTTCACATGTCCCTGAAGAGTTCAAGCGTTAGCCATGCTTATCTATGATACCGCTGTGTGCCGGGAAAAGCAAGAGATGTGTGTTCACAGTTTTGCATCCAAGGACACTGCTGGCAGCATAAACAAAGGAAATATGATTTTGGATCACATCTAACCTGGTGGTTCTTCATAGCTCCTCTCATAGGGCAAACAGATTGCTTTCAGGTGGTGCTGGTCTAGGAGAAAGCTGAAGTGACTGCCTTAGAGCTGGCACCTGCTCTTAGAGGCTAACATCAGGTGAGATGGGTGCTGGGCCCTATAGCCCTGCACTGAGGCTGTGTAGGTAATAGAAATAATAAGAGATCAGAATGATCAGACTTCATGTTCAAGATCTTTTTCTGGTATACCCTTGCATGGCACACACAAGCAGGCAGCATCCAGTCCCCTGTGCTCACCCCCCAAGCTGCAGCAGCTGTCTGTGAGCAGCCCTTGCTTTGGAGTCGGAGAGCGGCACTGGAGAGAGATGGTGCCTGGCAAAGGCAGATGCAACAGACCTGCTGCAAACCACCCATCTCCTCCCCCTCTGCTCTGCCCTGGGGAGGCCCCATCTGCAGTGCTGTGTCCAGTGCTGGGCTGCCCAGTTCAAGAAAGATGAGGAGCTACTGGAGAGAGTCCAGCGCAGGGCTACGAGGATGAGGAGGGGACTGGAGCATCTCTGCTACGAGGAGAGGCTGAGGGAGCTGGGCTTGTTCAGCCTGGAGAAGAGAAGGCTGCGAGGGGACCTTCGAAATGCCTCTAAATATCTGCAGGGTGGGGGTCAGGAGAACGGGGCCAGACCCTTTGCAGTGGTGCCCAGCGACAGGACAAGGGGCAACGGGCACAAACTGGAGCAGAGGAAGCTCCAGCTGAACCCGAGGAAGAACTTCTTCCCTCTGAGGGTGACGGAGCCCTGGCCCAGGCTGCCCAGGGAGGCTGTGGAGTCTCCTTCTCTGGAGATATTCCAGCCCCGCCTGGCCGCGGTGCTGTGCCCCCTGCTCTGGGTGACCCTGCTTGGGCAGGGGGTTGGGCTGGGTGACCCACAGAGGGCCCTGCCAGCCCCTGCCATGCTGGGATTCTGGGCTAAGTGTGTTGTGCCATAAGAGATATGCCATCTCTGTCTGGGGTGAGGAGAATGCTCTGCTGTACTTCTGAAGGGTATCACTGATGTCCTTGAACAATTATCAGCTTTCATTAACCTGCACCACAACAAAAGGGTGTTCCCAAGCAGCAGTGCTGATGCTGCCTTTATGCCAGAAGGAAAGGAATAACCTGATGGTGGAGGACTGGTCACACAGGTATGAGAGTGTTGCGGGACTTGTTCTGCCCACCATGCTCAAAATGGGCTGAATACACGAGGGGTCCAGCAGACCCAGGAGGGACCAGGAATCAATATTTAATACGTAATAAATTAGCAAAGTTCAACAACGGACAGTGGAAATCAAACACTCTGAGACCAAAAGTCAGGTGCTGTCTTTAATAATAAAGGTAATTAGACATTGGAAGACGTTCACAAAGTCTGTGACGGACTCTGCTAACAGAGTTGTTAAAGCAAGGTAGGGTGCAAAGCGTGCGTGGGCTGCCAACCCGGGTGCTGCGAGCACGCAGCCACAGCTGTGCCCTCTTGTGCTATGGTGCTGCAGCACAGCCCGCACACCCCGTCTGCGCACCCCACGCACAGCACCCCACGCACACCGACCCGGCCCGGGGCGTGCGCGCTGGCACCCCGGCGCACCTTGGCCGGCACCTCTGTCGTGTCCTGCTCCCGGCTCCCTCTTAGCATCTTCTGTGTCCCAACTGGGGAGCTCCACGTGATTTTGCTTCCTGCTCCTGTGGCCTTTCTGGTCCCTGCGTTTTCCGTATGCTCAGCCCAATATGCGGTCAGGGCATTGTGTAAGAGTGGAAAAATCAGTAACATCCAGAGTCAGCATCAGACATCCTTCAGCCCGGACATTTGGGAACTCCCTGTCCTTTCCCTGCTCCTTGCCTGGATGTCCCCTGCCCCAAGGAGCCTGTTTCCTCCTCGTCCCCAGCGCCTGCACGTTGCTGCTCCACAAACAGGCAGAGCTGGTCCACGTGCACTGGTTGTGTGCCATGGCGGTGAGTGCCACGCTGGTGCGTGCCACAGCTCCGCAGGTGGCACACGGTCTGCAGCCCCCCTGGGAGCAGACCCTTCGGATCTGGCCAAGCTGCCCTGGCTCTGCCAGGGCCTCTGCTGCAGATGAGGTACCAATGGCCGATGTACCGATGTACCGATGCCTGCCCTGCTCACCCACGTACTCCTGGGTGTGCCTCGAAGCAGAGCTCGTTTCTGAGGAGCCTGCTGTCACAATGGGCAGGGGGCATTGTAGCAGATGGAACTCTTTGCCAGCTCCTCTGCTCAGCCGTGGGAATGGCAGTAAATGCATTTAATTCCTATTTTGTTGGCAATCTACAAGGCTGGCCAGGAACACGCTGTGCAGCAGCTAGAGCACAGTGTTGTTTTCTTTCCTATTGTTCCTCTTGCACTTGGTTTCTCACATTTTTGGGACAGGGACGACTCAGAACGAGGGAAACAGGGTCTTTAGGAGGTGAAGCATCATTTTAATGCCTTTGTAGAGAGGCAACACAAGGACATTTTCCACTTTCTTGGAAAGTGGAAGTTCATGTTGTGCGCTGACAGCTGAACTGAAACAGAGTTTCTGCACACTCTGTCATCTCCTGGTCCTCTTCTGTGTTTGTTTTTCTTGAACGCAACTATTCTATCACTGACATTATTTAGCACATCTGAAAATGCTAAGTCGGCACTCTTGGACCTGACGTGGCACCCAAGACTGTCCAGCTGCAGGGCTGGGGAAGTGAGACGAGAAATAAGAGGAGAAAATTTAAAAGCCATTTGGGAACCAGCAGCAGCCCAGGCAGAGAAACCTGCAGCTGACAAACCAGTAAGTGCAGGCAGAAGAAGGGAGGGCAGCGCTGGAGCCCACTCCTGAGGTTCACAACTGAGTGTGTCTCCACTGATCTGAGGAGCTAATAAAAAAATACAACATATAATAAATTGCCAGTTCAAAAACCCATGGATTGCAGCAGTTCCTCTACAGTTACAAGCAGCTGTGTGGCCCTAGTGAAAATGGATTTGACCTGAGTTCTTCCCTTTCTCTTGTTATATATTTGTCATGTGATCTTGAAAATCATTTTAGCCTGGAGCTTTAATAACATCAGAAGGGAGTCCATGCAGTTACTAAATGCCCCATTAATTTGCAATTTTTTTTTTGCATAGGAGTAGGTAATTAGTAGGATTTAGATTACCTTTTTAAGATTTAATAAGATTAACAGCTATATCCTCACGGTGGAGAAATGCAGCAAAAGACATAAGGAATAACAGAAATAAATATATATAGGAAAACTCCACTGCTTCTCAGAGCCTCAAGGGTTTAGCTGTCCTGCTGATCCTATCAGCGCTGTCACAAGCGTTCAGAATCCTGAGTACTTCTGGGCCATCTCTTTAGGCATTTTGATTGTTAAGGAAATAGGGCAGCGTTTCATCATTCAGCGCAGTAATAACACAGGTGTAGGGGAAGTGGATTTTATGCAAATATTTTGTTTCTTGCTTGTAGGAGCCCAAACATATCTCTATATTTCACCCACTCAGAAATCCCAGTGATCCCCATTCTAGGGCAGCTGGGTGCGTCTGTGGTTGGCACCAGCCGTGGGGAGAATTGTATCTGCTGACCACTGGCAAGACAAAGTTCACGGCTTTAGGCACCTCCTAAAAAAAGGAATCGAAACTTGGTCAGAAAGTGTGATTTCCAAGAAAATGAATATTTGGGGTAGTTAAATTCTGGTTTCAGTCTGAACCAGGCTGAAACGGAAACCTTTTTATATTTCCTTTGAACGAGGAATGCTCCAGATGTTTCCAGGGCTGTGAGACTGGCAGCTGTCGATCAGCATCACTGCTAGGAGCAACAGCTGCCTAAGGCCAGTTTCCCAGCACCTGGGGGAGTCCCAGCGTCACCAGTCAGAGGTGACCCAGCTGGCTGGTTGCAATGGGGCCAGGAGACAGAGCTTTGCCCCCCAGGGCTGAGCTGCCCAGCCGCTGCCCAGCAGACCTGCAGCCCTGGAGTGACAGAATCACAGAATCACAGAATCACAGAATGGTCGGGGCTGGAAGGGCCCTCTGTGGGTCACCCAGCCCAACCCCCTGCCCAAGCAGGGTCACCCAGAGCAGGCTGCACAGCACCGCGGCCAGGCGGGGCTGGAATATCTCCAGAGAAGGAGACTCCACAGCCTCCCTGGGCAGCCTGGGCCAGGGCTCCGTCACCCTCAGAGGGAAGAAGTTCTTCCTCGGGTTCAGCTGGAGCTTCCTCTGCTTCAGTTTGTGCCCGTTGCCCCTTGTCCTATCACTGGGCACCACTGGAAAGAGTCTGGCCCCGTCCTCCTGACCCCCACCCTGCAGATATTTGGAGGCATTTCGAAGGTCCCCTCGCAGCCTTCTCTTCTCCAGGCTGAACAAGCCCAGCTCCCTCAGCCTTTCCTCGTAGCAGAGATGCTCCAGTCCCCTCCTCATCCTCGTAGCCCTGTGCTGGACTCTCTCCAGTAGCTCCTCATCTTTCTTGAACTGGGGAGCCCAGCACTGGACACAGCACTGCAGATGGGGCCTCAGTGGGGCAGAGCAGAGGGGGAGGAGAACCTCCCTCGCCCTGCTGCCCACACTCCTCCTAATGCACCCCAGGAGACCATTGGCCTTCTTGGCACCCAGGGCACGCTGCTGGCTCATGGTCACCCTGTCGTCCCCCAGCACTCCCAGTCCCTCTCTGCAGAGCTGCTCTCCAGCAGGTCCGCCCCAGCCTGTACTGGTGCCTGGGGTTGTTCCTCCCCAGGTGCAGGACCTTGCCCTTGTTGAACCTCATCAGGTTCCTCTCTGCCCAACTCTCCAGCCTGTCCAGGTCTCGCTGGATGCCAGCACAGCCTGCTGGTGTGTCCACCACTCCTCCCAGTTTGGTGTCATCAGCAAACTTGCTGAGGGTACACTCTAACTCTTCATCCAGGTCATTGATGAAGAAGTTGAACAAGACTGGGCCAAGCACTGACCCCTGAGGTACATCACTAGTTACAGGCCTCCAACGAGACTCCGTGCCGTTGATGACAGCCCTCTGAAGGGAAACCCCAGATCCACATGCGGACTAGAGAACTATCCCCAACTTCAGGCATTTACAAGAAAAAAATGTGGAGATTTGCAAATCAGTAGTTTCCAGCTGACCCTAAAGTAGAGCAAGCAGCAGTTTCGTTTGCTGTGAGGCTGTAAAACACAATGAGAAGCCAAGACCAGCAATTAGCCCTGCCTGCATGCGGCACCAGCAGCTTCCACCACAGCCTGGCCGGTCGGTGCCACTGTGGACACTACAACCAAACTGATTAAATCTGCTCTGAAAAACATTACAATTTATGTAGGATTAATTTTTATTTCCATAGTTAGTGGTTTCTGCCCTATTTAGGAAACTTCTCCAGTTTCTCACCAGTTCGAACTACGTATTTTTCTATGAAATATTTTACGTAATCAGCTTGTTTTGGTCAGTTTATTTTCTCTGTGTTCTGTAAGGCTTAAAGATAAGAAATCTTAGAATAAGTGTAATTCTCTGAGGAAGACTGAATTATGTTTTTTTATAGATAGCGCTATATTAAGATATGGAGTACAAACACTTGCTTCTCAAATACTGCAATAAATCTGCTAAAGATCTGCTGAATCTATCAGTGGAGGATGTTTCTGGAAGATCTCCACACATATCAAGACCAGGAGAGATGACTCCAGTTCGCTGTGGGATGCCCTGAATATCATTTCATGGATTCCCTCAATTCTTTCCCTGAGCCAAGGGCATCGGGTATGCTTTCTGAAGCCTTGCAATCGTTGCGTGCAGATATTGCCTGCTGGAAAAGGCATCAGATGCCAAAATCAAGTACTCGTGTGGCTGCTTATTTGCACTCCTAATTGCAACTTATTTTCATTTTGAGCTTTTCCAGCTTTGACTCACAGGCAAGTCTCACAGTTTCTCTCACTTCACAGCACCCTCAATTCACCCTTTAGCCTGTTCGTAGATAAATTAAATACATGGAAGGTCTCACCTTTTTCACCACGAGTCAGGTTTTCAAGAATTTACTGCGTTCTTCTGAAAACCCTGTTTACCGAGTGTCTTTAATGATGCTATGTGACCACTGCCACAGCCACCTCTGAGTACGTGACAGCCATTCCCTGAGTTTCCCTGTGTTTACAACAGGATAACAGCTCTCTAATTACCTTGCGCCTCCCTGCTGATCTTATGTGAAGGCTGCCACAGCATTTGTTTTCTCCCAGCCTTGTAAATCTTTCATGGCATCCCTAGATTTATTAAAAATATCGTCATCCTATGACAGTATCTCATTCCAAGCCCTTGGTTGCAGGTTATTGGAGCTGCTGAGCTTTGAAGTTTTTAAGCAGTCAGTTACACTTTGTTTTTCTCAATTGCAGTTTAACACCCTCCTTCTCTTGGGGGTGGAGCAGACACTTCTGTGTTATCTCAGCTTGGTGGGAAAGCTTCTCCCACTTTCTTTCCAGATATTAACCAAAGAGTTTACTGAATTCCTTGGAGCTGTGTGAAGCCCAGTAGACTGCTAGTGACAACCCAGTCATTTCCATCTAGTAAAGGCCCTGTGAGATCCTCAGCCTATACGTTTGCTTCAAATATACTCTAGCAATTCCAGCTCTTTCTCCTCATCCTGGTGGCTACTCAGTCTTTGTTTGTTTTGTAGTCCGCTGAATGCGTTCTTATCATGGATTTTATTTTCTGTCCACGCTATGCTTTCCCACACCCATAAGGTGTTACCAATACCCAGGCTGAAAGCCAGCAGTCAGCTGAGATTGTTTCTGATAAGGCAGGAATCCAAAGACTTTTGTTTTACAAGTGATTTTGTGGCCAGTTTTTCTGGCCTTGTGCAAGCCCTTCTTAGCCACTGAAAGGACTTAAAAATTCGATTTTTAAATAAACTTTGATCATTCAAATTTTGGTTGTTGAAATTCAGCAAAATTTAATCCTTACCAAAGCCCAATGTAATCCTGACTGACTAAAGCAAACATTTAAAACCTACCCAACGTTTACTTTTGGTGGACTGCCGAATGCTCCTACTTACTTAAAGTTGTCCAACCCCAAGTCACTGCACAGTGACCCCAACGTGGTGCCCATACCTTGTGAGGACAATGATGATCTGGGGCCACAGCCGGGCTCTGACACCAGAGTCCTCTGAGCATTGTTACCCCAAACCTTCAGCTTTCGTCTGCTCGCTGACCACCCTGGCTTGTCACTTTGTCCCAGATCTCCTCTCAGGACAAACCTGTCCTTCAGACCTTGCGGACACACTTTTCAGGGCAGAAGGGAGAAGCAGAAGCATGTGGTGTCATGAAGACAGGGTGTGTGTCATGCTGGGTGTCTCCTACCTGTGCTCTGTCAGGAGATGCAGAGGAGACCAGGGAGCAGGTACACAGTTGGCTGGTGACAGGAAAGGGATTTCTAGGGAACAAGGGACAGAGCAAGTCTTGTCATAATCCAGCAAGTGTTTGCATTGAAGCCAGCCTGATGGGAGGCAGTTACTGTGCCAGGTCACAGAGAGAACATCCCTAGAAGTCCCAGGCATCCTGCAGCCCACCAGCTATCTACCCCTCCCGGATTCCCATTAATCAGCTAAGTAGAGAGGCTTAACATAAATAGCATCCTATCTAGGCAGCCTGCCCAGTCTGTAGGTGTGCATGAGCCCAGCTAGCGGCAGTCTCCTCCAGCTCCACAGAAGCAGCAGGTCTTTCAGAGCCGTGCAGATCTCCCACCATCTCCTCTGTAGGCTGCTGCAGAGCCCAGGGTGCACAGAAGACCTGCACGCAATTTTGACCTGAGCTGCCTCTGCCAAGGATAACAAGGTGCATAGTCATTTTTTGGCCAATGTTATGCACCCTGAGGAGGAAAATACTGTGACTGGAGAAGGTACAGGTGAGCACCCATCTCTCCAGCTGCCAGCTTCCTTCCTGGCATCTCAGCACAGCACGTCCTGTCCTCTCCTTGTGCCAAAATGAATGACCTTAGGGTGTGGGACATCATGGCCCAGGACCGGGGCCAAGCTGAGATGCTTGATCCAACCTCTCTTCTGTGGAGAGGTCTCCTATGTCCGTCTTTTCCATTTGGATCAGTCTCCTAACGGCATGTATCAGCTTTCTGCAGGGCCCCAGCCCAGCACCCAGAGGCTCGGTTTCTGTTTCTCTCCAGCTGAAGTGTTGGTATGTGCAGGGAAGGTGACAGTGAGCATTTCTCATACAGGGCAAACTGGCAGTGGGGAGTCATTCCCAGGGCAGGTCTGGGAGCACGCTGGTGTGAGGGCACAGCAGCCTGGGCTTGTGGGGCCAGGACATCCTTTGCTGGAGAGCTGTCACAACAGGGAAAGGCTCTGCAAGTCTTTGGCATCTGTTACATGGTCAACTTTGCAGAGGGAAATATCTGTACTAAAAAGTGCATTTGTGAACAAGGAAGAAAAAGGAGGGAAATACATCAAATACGTCTAGTATTCGCTGTAGATACACACCCTGACTGGCAAGGTGACACCTCTTCACAAACACAGATAAGCTGCACTCGCTCGCCCGGGACACATTTTGCCACTGTTTGCCCTGGATTAGTGCCTTGCCTGAGCTCTCCTGCTGCGCAGCGCTGGGGGGGCTGCGGCACTGATGCTGTAACCGGGTGAGATCCCCCTGCGCGGGGCTGCGTGCCGGGATTTGGGCATCCTGCAGAGTCTGCAGTAGGGAGAAAACCCTACCTCTATTTCTCTGTGTCAGGCTGCAAATATTGCTTGATTTCCATGAGAAGACATAACATAGATATTTAAGGCACTGTTTCCACTTCAATTCCTCTTTTTTCCTTTTTTTTTTTCTTTCCCCAAGATGAAGTAAATACATGGTGTGTCAGGTTAGCAAACCCCATAGACAACTAATCAGATGGCTTATAAAATGCAGATTATGGGGGTGACAGCTGTGGTGTGCAGTTGGCTCTGCTCCCCCCAGCTCGTGACCATTTGGGTCAGACAGGTATACACAGCACACAGGCAGCAGCCCCTTGCAGGACTGCAAGATGATTCACGAAATATTAATACACCCATTCTGAAATTAAATATCAGACAGGTTTAGGATCCCTGATGTAACTAAAAGCACTGGAAATACCATGTTTAGACTAAAATATCTCAGAGTTGTAAACAGCGTGTTCTGTTTGAGCTGTTCGTATTGGCTGATAAAGGCAGCAATAGGTTTTGCATCTGATTCGCGTCCTTTTAGACTCGAAGTTGTTATATGGAACAGCTGGCCCCTGAACCTCTGGTCCCTAGTTGTAAATCAAATGTGGACAGTTCTCTAGATTATAAAAAATAAATCCAGGTCAGTGCTGTGAACTTGTGCCAGCAGGAAGTCAAGCTAACTGGCCAAGACAGTCTCTTTTGGCTTTGCAGTCTATGACTACATAAAGATTAAGTCGTGCTGATCCTGCAAATATCTCCACTGACATCAAGAATAAAGGGAGATACCTGATGCCATGACACGGCCTTTCCCTGTGTCACCAGCAGTAACGCAAACAGAAATGCAGAAATGGTCGTGCTGCAGCCAACACGGCTGAGGAAGCTACCAGAGGTGCCTGGTGCTCTGAGCACGGCATGACATATGAAGTCATTTCGGTCCCATGAGATTTCTGACTCAGACTGAGGGTGCAGGAGCACTGGTTAGAGTTGAGGATTTTGTGTTTCTCCCTGTGATTTCATCACTTCAGACATTTTGCGTCTCTTTAAATATCTGGTTCCTGATTATTCTAGTGTTTTATCTTTAAAATATGAGTAAGAGTCAAACTTCGCAAGAAACGCTGAAGTAATATCCTTCCAATGTAGAGGCACTTCCAGCTGAAGCAATATCCTTCAAAGTGTGACACTACCATCTCGGCTGTGTCACCACGCTGTAGGTGTGGGCATTTCCTAGATGTAGCCAAAGCCTCATGGTGCTTTCCATACTCACAGATGTTAGTAAGGGCGGGCATGGGAAAATACAGATGGAATTTGCAATCTGTTTCATGATTTTGCCCTAGATTTCTGATTTTGAACCTCTGAAGCTGCCATAACCATTGCTGGTCTTGAAGACCCCATGACCTACCACAGCTGTGACTACTGACTGAGGGAGTTTTTGGTATCATGGCTGGCTTTGTATCTCCAAAGTAGAGGGCTCCTGCCTCTCTTGATTTCCTCAGTAAAGACATCTGTGTTCCCAGTGTTTGGGTTGGGCAGTGATGAGAAGGTTCTTTGTCACATGAGGAGGTCACACAGAACAAGGGGTATTTCACGGGAACTGTCTTGAGAGGAGTACATCACTGACTCCCTGTGCATCCATCAGCTCGAAGTCACTGCTCTGGATCAAAGACTTTTTGTGAGCTGCAAATAATTAGACCTTTATGAATTCATTTGCTTGGCTGAGCTACAAAACTTGGGAAAATAATTTTGCTTTGAGTGGATATGAAACAAAAAAGCCAAAAATAAGGCAAAAGAAAAAAAAGTGGAAGCATTTAATTTGAAAAACAGCAAATCTTTGTATTTTCTTGAGTTTTCATGTGGTTTTTGAAGCTAAACAGACTGATGAATCTGCAGCTATGTTCATGCATGTGCTTGATGTGCTCCATCCGTCCCAGCAGATGAAAGCCTGGCCCAGAGTTTACAAGCCATGGAGACCTGGAGATAGGTTGCTGCATGGAGAGGCAGGCTGTGCTCGGCCGGCGTGGCTCCGTCGGGTGGTTGGGCAGTGACAGAGTATGAGCGGAGGTTGCAGAAGGGAGTGAAGGAAAGGCTAGCCCAGAGTTCGTGTTGTTGCAGAGGTTATCTGTGTTTTTTAAAAAAAAAGTATCTTATATTGAGATAAATATTCCTCAATTTGGAATCACTGTCAACTGCTTGACACAAAACTGAGAGTCTTACGGGTGAATGGAAAGAAACAGTTTATTTGACCCCAGAAAAATCATTAACTTCCTTTTTTTGTTGCTGTTTAGCTTTGAAGGGGGGAAAAAATGCTCAAATATGTTCAATGAGACAGTGTTTTAGACGGGAGAGTTGTCAGCCATCCTCTTAATTTTCATCTTTTTATTTCATTCTTACAAGGCTTTTTTCCAGGCCTTTCTTCTTCAGGAAGAAAGAATGGGGCAAACTTCTAGTATTTTTTGCTATCACAAAGGACTTGCAGAGCTCTTCAGTGCAGGAAATCTGAGCCTGGGAAAACCTGGCATTTGGTGGGAAAGGACAGAGCATCCCACCAAAAGAGATGATGCCACCACAATTTGTCCCCTCTAGTATTTATTTACTTCCCACAGGCCTGAAGTTGTGACTAATTTAAGACAGCAAAGTAATCATAAATTCTATTATAAAGGACACAAAAGAAATGCTGCTTGAACTTTTTATTAAATTACCGAGATGATTTGATGGTGGCGGAAACTGTGGTAGACCCAGTCCTCCTTCAAGGCCGTGTATTGGAGCTGACACAGGGCTGTTCCTGCCTTGTTTCATAGCTCTGCCAAGTGTGCAAACACGAAGCATCTGTTTCTTGTAGTATTTTTTTTTATCTGTACCATTAATCTCTCTTTCATCAGGAACTTTCAAATCCCGTTGCCAAATTATATAGCCATTAGTTCAAAGCTCTCTTTCTATTTCACTGCTTTTTTTCTCGGAGGAAACACCCTTATCTCACCGAATTGAGCTGTGGATGGTACGGGTGAACTGCTACATCTGATCTTTCCTTCATTACAGTGTGAAGCCGAGACTCTAGCAAGCTCATCTTCTGAGCAGTACGTCTCTGCTTCCACACTCGCGTTGTGGCTCTAGGTTCAGGAGCTGTGCCTTTGAACCCAGGTGGGTGCAAATCGTCCTCAGCTGCTGCATCGTTCACACACTAGATTCGAGTTGTGTCTCTGTCAGCTATTGCCGGGTCACAAGTCGGTTCAAAAAATTATGATACAAGTCTCAGGGAAATAAGGCATTTGGACTGAACCCTTTAGCAGTAACATTCATTTTGACAGCAGCAAAATATGCAACATTTTCCAACAGCCTCTTGTGTTTATTCCAGGTTATGTCTTTGGAGTTGTCTGTACTAGTGAACCTTTCGCTGTTTTTAATTCCTACCTCACAGCTGCCTGTCAGTTCAGCAGATCCCTTAAAGCCCTCATGAACGTGAGAGAATTAGGAGATCAGGAACAAGGAGCCTTCATGGTCTCTCTTTAAATTAGCCTCAAGGAGTAGAAGCAGCAGGAGCTGGTTGGAGGGGGGTGATGGAAGAGAAGAAGGAAGTGGAGAGAACCTGCAGCATGCCATATGGATTTTCTGATGGCCAAATCCTGCCAGGGCAGCTGCCTTCAGACCTCACCTGGTCCTTAGTGTGTGGCTGCAAATGTTTTAGTGGGAGGAGTCAAGGACTTGGTCACCCATCCTCCGGCTACGCAGGCTCCCTGCCTTGTGGAGAGGCTGGGGAGAAGATGCTCTCCTCTGGTCCACGCCAAGGCGGTTCCCGCTGTCAGCACAGAAGTTGCTTTCGGGTGGCGTGGGATGCCATCGGCCGTGTGATAAAGGAGAAGGGCTGTGAGTGGTAGTCTCTGGGCTTTGTAAGTCCCAGACCTGTGAGGACAGATGCTGGAACAATATGGAATGTCCCACACACCAGAGGCAAAATTTCAACACCGTCTTGTTGATCTCGACACCCAAGTCACGCGTGTGCAAATGAACACGTGGGGTAGCCCGTGGTTCTGGCCTGGCTTGGATAAACAGGTTCAAGTTGACCAAGTGTGGGAAAGGGCAGTCTCCTGTGAAAGAACTGTCAGTTGAAGAGGTAAAAAAGTCTAGATGACATGTCTGAGGGTATTTACTACCTCCTCCAACGTTTGATGGTTTCCTTATTTCGTGGCTCTTTCTTGACCAGATAATTCCTTCTGTGTGTGCCTTACCAGTGCAGGCTGTCCCCATCACACAGGGCCCTGTCCCAAAGAAACAGGCTCGTGCACAGGTTTTGGAGGCAAGAGAAGAAAAATGATCAATGTGGGGGAAAAAAATTAAACAGAATTCAAAGATTTTGAAGAGAGTTTTGAATTTGAGAAGCTGGTTCATCTCTAAAGCAAATTCCATGCCTTTTTGGGTCTGCGAGTTGCCTGTTTTCAGGCTGAAAAATGCAGCCTTTCCAAGACATAGTTTGTCTTTCAGAAAAGAATGAATCCGGAAAACATGAAGTTTGTCAGGTTGTGTGTTTTCAGTGTGAGAGGAGCCACTTGTGGAGGTAGAAAGTATCCCCAGGCTGGGAGCTGAGCCACAGCAACTGCCTGTCCCCACCCAGGAGTGCAACTTCCAGCACGTTAGGTGAATTGTCAATAAAGGAAAAAAGAACACCCTTGGAAACAGAGTGAATCCCTTTAATGAATAAAAACTTGAGCATGAGAAAGTGAAATGTTGTTTAATGAGCCTGAGGCCCATCAAAGGAAGAAATCTGCTATTTACCTCTCTCTGTACTGTGAAATCTCTCTTAAATAAACACCTGCTATAGACATTAAGCTGCTGAGTATTAAATTGGCTGCACATTATACCCAGACTATTATCAGTTATCTAAGGAAAACATTGCCTCCTTTTCAAAGCTTTTTGCCCGAGTCCCCTGGTAGACAAGAACTTTATTGTTGGCTCTGTATAACCAGTTTTACCCTGAGTGACTGAGATGCTAATGTCCACTTTTCCTATCTGAAAAGCTGAGATTTTGCCAAAGTACCGCAAAAAGGACTCTTGCTGTGTTACCTCTGATAGTAGGACCACCCATGCTGTCATCACCCCAGGGGATGAAGTCTTCCTGGAAAACCTGTGCAGAGGTCAGAGCTGGACATGTCTTGGAGGCAGGTTCACGTTGCCAGGTTGTGTCCAGCTTTTCATCCCCCAGCACCCCCAAGTCCTTCTCAGCAGGGCTGCTCCTAATCCCTTCATCCCCAGCCTGTACTGATACTGGGGACTGTCCTAACCCAGGTGCAGGACCTTGTACTTCCCCTTGTTGGACCTCATGAAGTTCACATGCACCCACTTCTCAAGCTTGTCCAGGTCCCTCTGGATGGCATCCTGTCCCTCAAGCGTGCCGACCACACCACACAGCTTGGTGTCATCTGCAAACTTGCTGAGGGAGCACTCGATCCCACTATGTTATTGATGAAGACATGAAACAGTACTGGTCCCAAAATGGACCCCTGAGGGACACCACTTGTCACTGATCTCCAGACATTGAGCCATTGACCACTACCCTCCAACCAATTCCTTATCCACCAAACAGTCCACCCATCAAATACGTATCTCCTCCAGTTAGAGAGTAGGATGTTGTGGGGGACCGTCTCAAAGGCCTTACAGAAGCCCGGATGGATGACATCAGTAGCTCTTCCCTTGTCCACTGAATTTATTCTTCAGACCCACAAACCTCAGCAGCAAGTACCATACAAATCTTTAATATGGGGCAGTGGGTGGGACTTGCTTCTTGTAATTATTTTCTAACCTTTGCTGAGGTCTTGTTCTTGAAATTGTTGCTACAGCTACCTAAAGCCACAGCAAAGCCATGAATGCTTTTTTCCCAGGTAGCCAAGGGCTGGGCCGCACATGAGCTCCTGGCACCAACCCTAGCATCCAGGTCACAGTAGGAAAAACACCGGTGTTGGCCCTTGTTACAATGGGGTTGATGACATGGCTAGCCCAAGACAGGTGTCTCCTATCCCTCAGGGAGACATGGGATGGACAGCCTTGGTGTTAGGCTGGGAGAGCCCTGAGCAGGGAGATAGGGGCTGCCCATGGCACTGGGAGGGTAGCTGCTCTGTTCTTTGATGGTCCTGTCTTTGATAGCCACCTTCCCAGACAGGAACATGACTGGATCATGGCACGCACCCATCCTCTCCTTTCTCTGCTACTCAGCTAGATGAGTGTTGTGGATTTCTACAAGGACATTGACCTAAAGATACAGAAATACACATAGCCCTAGTCTCCAACCTGTCAAGGTCCTACAGGCAGTTGGAAGTTCTCTGTAGCGTGCACAAGGGGAGCTCTGCACCACCCGACATCTCTGTACTTTGTTTTGGTCCTTCCATCACAGAAGGCCACTAGGTTGGTGAGGCAGGACTTGCCCTTGGTGAAGCCATGCTGGCTGTCTCGAATCACCTTCCTGTCCTCCATGTGCCTTATCATAGCTTCTAGGAGGATCTGTTCCATGGTCTTCCCAGGCACAGAGGTGAGGCTGACAGGTTGGTAGCTCCCAGGGTTGTCCTTGATACCGTTTTAAAAATTGGTGCAATGTTTCATTTTTTCCAGTCACAGGTGACTTCACCTGACTGCCCTGACTTTTCAAATATCATGAGCAGTAGCCTGGCAACTAGTGCAGCCATTTCCCTCAGAAATCTGGGATGCATGCTGTCAGGTCCCATGGACTTATGCATGTTCGTGTTCCTCAGGTGGCCTTCAACATCCAGATTTCTGGTCCTAAACATTGCTGGAGTGTAGAGCGTGCCTGGGGCTGGCTGTGCACGATGCTCTTGCCCCTGCCAGATTTCCAAAGGTGGTATAATAGGTACAATAGGACTCAACCCCTCTGCCTGGCCAGTGCAGTGGGTTAACAAGATCTGGCTTGGACAGGAGTAGGATATGAGATGCAATTCTTACATCCACGTTTTCAGTGAAATTGTGAGTGTGTTGAAGACCACACTGGGTTGTGGACATCCAGGGCTCTGTTCCTGGCTTTGCGACGGTGTCCTGAATCAGTCACTTGTCTGCCACATGATGCACCAGTCTGATGGGCAGAGAGGGGCTGCCTGGGTGTCACACAGCCAAAATGGTTGTGAAATCAAAATACGCATGTGCATGCAGTGGATCATCATATAGCCATAAAAGGGGCAAGTTCATTTCTATAATGATATCAGTGTGTCTGAAATGTTCAGAGAAAACCAGCAAAACCGTTTGGGACGCAGAAGAAAAGATGAAAAGCGTTAATATTTTTAGCACGGCAGACTCTGCTTCAGCAAGGTCATGACACCAGCCCATTATCATTTGAAAAGTGTAGTCATGAAAGAGGAAGAACTGGTTTGGAGCAAGTAGGTGTAACGGGATGAAAGGCACAAAGCTACATTCCAAGTCGAGAGCATCCTCTTCCAGGCACTGGACTGAGAACAGCGACGACACCCAATTTCCTTCCTGTCGCTGCTGCTGACCGGCTTTTTCATCTGCAATTTCTATTATTCAGATGGGTGGAAATTACTGCAATAAATATTGATGGGCCGGTATATGGGAAGGACCACACTGAATATTGACAGATTACTATACAAGCGCGTGTGAACTGCATAGAAATAAGTGACTGGAAGCCTGATGTGCTGCGGAGCCGGCGCTGGAGCCGTTCTGGAGGTCTCCAGTCCTTGCAGAGAAGGTGAAATGATGAGAAAAGCCTCTGTGGGCTGTCCCAGCTGTGGCTGATACAGCACCAGCTGGAAATTGATGCACAGTTTCTCATGGAGAAACTGGAAAATCAGCACGGATCTGGTTTGCACTGAAATAGGGTTGGGTCCTACCGGACTCCGTTTGCAAGATGCTGTGGAACACCGCGGCGTTGGGGGGCTGTGCTGGCACAGGAGTCAGCTTGGCATATTCAGAGGAGACAGGGAACGAAGGATTTCGTGTCACAGGTCACCTTGTAGCACGCTGCAGGGATTTAACTCCTCGCCCGGCTGCTGAGGAAGGTGAAGGTCTGTGTCCGTGACCCTGAAGAATATCACCAAAAAGCTGCTTGCAAATTCTAGCAGTCTCCAAAAAGCATTTCAAAAGAAACGTCCAGAAATAAAGACTCTTCAGCACTTAAAAGTGTTAAGATGCTAATTAATTCTGATGATTTCTATGTTTTAATTATTCACTGACACTGTATTATTTTTCAAGCAGAAAAGGAACTGTTTGAGTTGGAAATTTTTAAAGTGTCACTGCCTCTGCTACTTTAAGCAAAGTAATTGTGTTTAATTAAACTGAGACCAACAAGGCTCTATTGTGTGACACTTGCAAAGAAGCCTGTGAAATAGGAAATGTCAAAGATTAAACAAACCTCTTTTTAAGCCAGCTAAGGGGAGAGGTGCCACTGTTTATAAAATCAGAGCCAGGAAAAATACAATAATTACAGAAAAACAGGTCATATGGAAAAACAGTATCCAACTTGACAATCTTTCATGCAGATATGATTTGAAGTTCATTACTCATTGTATTCCTGCACAGAAGGCTTTTTGTTATTCTTTGTGCTAAGTCATTTTTTAATTTAAATGGAGATGGAGATGTGTTCAAAGGATTTTTTAAAATAAATGAACACAGATGCATTTCACATCATTTTTGATATAAAGGTTGAATGAAGCTGCAGGGAAGGAAAACTGCATTTAATTAATTTATAATTTTTTTCACAAATAGATCTGTTTCTGACCACTTTCTTTAATATTCATGTGTGGTTGGCGGGCAGAGAGTACATGAAGTTGTTTCCTCATTTGAAGCCTAGTTTAATTACTTCTGAAAGAACATGAGTCAAATGTAAGCTCTAAAACGTAAATACGTGTATTAATGTAGAAAGAGATGATGGCAGATTTTTCACTGGCTGGATTTCATCACATGGACCCAAATGATATTGTAATCCGAGATGCTCATTCAGACAGAAGATGCGTATCATTAAAATGCACTGTAATTCTCCTCTTTGGCGCTTAGAGCTATTTTCCACCCCAAAAGGTTACAGTGTAAAATATGCAAACAGACAGTTCCCTCCTCCCTCCAGCACCCAAGGGCTGGGTGCATCGGGCCGGAGGCAGCCCTGCCAGGTGGGCATGGCCCAGCCAGCGATGGGGACCCTTTGCCACTGACTCTGCCCCTAGCCTGGGTGAGGGGACGTTGGGTGAAAACCTGGTGCAGTGCCAGCCCGGAGCTGAGGGCACGGCAGAGCCTTCCTGGCCACCCCAGAGAGCAGGGTCCACAGCGTGCCTTGCACAGCACCTTCTCCAAAACCAGACCCCAAGTTACAGCACCCGAAACCAGACCCCGGTTAACAGGACCATCCAGCCAGGATGAGGATCATGGAGTCTTCCCTCAATGAGGAGCAGCTGGAGTTGGAAGAGCTGCTCTGCTTATTTCTCCCCCCCAACCCATGCATTTCAGCACACTTAGACAATGCCATCCTCTTCTCCTCTCGCTAATAGATATTGGCCCTGGGGGCAGACCACTGCGCAGCAGCTAAGCCTTGGGCAAACAGTGTTTGCCTTTACAGTCGGTCTTCTTTAGCACGCCTGAGCAGGAGGACGAATGGCTGCACTCCTTTGTTCAGAAATTTGCTTGGATTGAATTAGCTTCCTTCATACTCTCTAATGCGCCACAGAGTTCAACTGTCCTGAAGCAAGATCTCTAGGAAATGTATAATAAACTGATCCACATGTTGGAATTCTTGATCACTAAAATGCATCTACTTGATTATCTGGTGTGCTGGACACATGAGTGGACAAAGCAGATGTCCCTTTCCGTTTGGAAGGTGTTAGAATCAACAAGGGTTTAATTAGGAACGCAGACCAGGAAAAGACTGCTGGCTGGTTGAGTCCGGTCCCTGAAACAGCACCATGCCCTATAAATCCTTTCCTAGGCTGATTGGGGTTATTGGCTGGTGGTTAAGGGGCTGG
This sequence comes from Opisthocomus hoazin, assembly GCF_030867145.1. Classification (NCBI taxonomy): domain Eukaryota; kingdom Metazoa; phylum Chordata; class Aves; order Opisthocomiformes; family Opisthocomidae; genus Opisthocomus; species Opisthocomus hoazin. The sequence continues at coordinate 7,751,468 of NC_134430.1, read as the reverse complement.
AGGTTGCACCCCTATGTCCCTGAGAATAGGATGGTGAGATGGAAATGTGGCTAATGAGATGTGGGATGTGTTCCCAGCCCAGGGCACAAATCCACCTCCACACTCTGTGACAACAGTGGAAAAGCTCCGTGAGAAGAGGTCCCAGACATTACCCAAAGGGAAGATGGTTCCAGCAGCCTCTTGGTGCTGCCATGTGTTGCAGTATCATTTGTCCCCAACCTGTCATTGCTGTCTTTGTGCCTGTGTCTGTCCACTATTGGAGAGCACAATGAGCCTCCCCCAGCAATGCCATGCATGGGGCTGCAGGAGCCTGAGTTCCTGGCTGCTCTGTGACCCTGGGACACATATGGTGTATTTTTATTGAAACTGTGTTCAAAATTACTTCAATCAGTTGATAATGCTACTGAATGTGATGCCAACAAATTGACAAATGTGGCATAAATGATCATAAAAATGGCAAATGAGAGCCCCATTGCATGGCAGCAAATGTGAAATTGCTACAACAGTGCATGCCACTGATCTCCACTCAGCCTTGGGTGCTGATGGTCTGCTTGTATGTCTAAGCAATCAGTTGACTGATTAATTGATCTGCCTACCCACTCCGTGAAGAAAGGATGTTTTAGCCCATAACTCTCATTTTAAAAGTATTCTTACAGGATATAATGGCAGAAAATGAGTTGTTGCTTCCTCTGTGGGGTGAACCAATGCCAGATGCCAAACCCTCGGTGCTCACTTCCACTGCAGAGCAGCAGACCATGGCAGACACAATAAACAGCGCCTGGCAGTGGTTGCCAGGGTTAGAAATGCAATTGTCTGCACTGCTAAATTGTCAGAAAGGGCCCTGGGTTTAGGACTGTGCCAGATAGGTCTCTCCAAAGCAATTCCTGGATACGGTCAGCAGCTGGAGCGCTCCTGGGACTGTTTTGGATGCATCCATCCTACTGCAGGGACTGGGAAAGTCCACGAGATAGTGTGGGCTGCTCATGCTGGTTGGTCCCAGTGCCCAGGTATATTTCCAGACCTATTTAGTTCACTGTTCAGATGTAGGCCTGAAGCGATGTTGGCATTTGAGATCTCCTGTCTTTTGGCATGTGACATCCCATGCCTCCCGTTGTTTCAGACCAGGGCTTCCCACAAAACCATCCTGTTACCCCACTGCTCTTCCACTTTTGGTTCCAGTCGGTGTGCCTCTCTGCTGATGCTGCTCTGTACCACGCTGTCATGCTTCCAGCAGCTGTACTTCTCACCTGTCTGCCACCTCCGGATGGCAGGAGTGCAGGGTGCTGAGGTCGTGAGACCTCCCTGGCACCTTTAGGATGTCTCTTCCTGCAGGGAGATGTGGCAGCTCCAGCATAAGTGTCACATCACCCCTTCTGCAGACCCCATCCCACATGGGTCCAACATCCCCCTCACACTCAGTCAGTGGTGTGATTCCCCACTAGCACCCTACTTTGGGGCTGCTGCTATCCATAAAGACCCTTGAGGCTGAACTGTTACAAAACCACCACCTTTGACTTACACTTGGAAAACATACACCCAGATGTCCTTCCTTCTGCTTGGGCACTTCTGAGAGTGTAGAAGAACACCCAACCTGTGCAGGTGCCGAACATCCCAGTACCCAGCTCAGCCCCGAGTCTCATCAGCATCCCCCCCATTTCTCTCCTCTGCTGCCAGTCTGGAAGGTGTCTTCAGACCCATCCAACTGGGTTAGGATGGAATGAAAACAGCCAGAAAACAGTGTGTTCCTCATCACGACTGGCTGGTAGTTTGAGGCACATCGGTGGGTCTCCTGCCTCTCCAAGGCTGCTCCAGGAATGCAGCTAGGACTGAAAGGGACTCTTCTCTCCTTGCCAAGGGCTGTTCTCTTTGCTGCCTCTTAAAGCAACGGCATTCAGTCATGCCAGCACTTTTGCATCGCACGGCTCCATTAGGGCTTTATCCTGCTGGAGAGACAGCTGAACGTTTTCCATCAGAATTATTTTCAGCCAAAACTGATCTGCATCAACACAGAAAAACGTGTATATCTTGGGGGAGGGTTGAAATTTCAGAATATCATTAAGAAAATGAGATTAGGGAAAAAAAACCGCCAGCAACAAGAGAAATATCATTTTTGGTTTTGATAAAAACCCTGGCAAATCCTACAGAAAATCTTCAGTGTTGTGAGCCTGTATAAATTGCTTGTGTGGATGTAGAGCTGAGCCCAGCCAGCTCCCGGCCTGCGGGGCTGGCCCAGGTGCGTGGCAAGCCCTAATAGACATGTTTCCTTCATTTGTTTGCTCGAAGCACCCCGGGGCTGTCCTGCAGGCACAGGATACACTGAGATAACATACAGATTCATTAGTGCCCCTGCTCATTAACCGAGACCTCTGTGCCAGTGATGTGGCTCCTCTAATTTGTGTCGGTGGTGCAGGGGGACGAGGAGCAGCCCCACTGCCCACCCAGCCCTTGCAGACAAAGCTGTCCCCACATCCTCGGGGGTGACTCCTGCCCACCCCTGCCCACCCTGCCTGCCCCTGCCAGGGGCTCAGCGCTCCTCTCTGATCCCCGGCACGGCGTGCGCTAGGGCTGTGCGCACCGACGGAGAGACTCAGATGCTCACGCTCCATGTCAGGTGCTAACGAAAGAGGGTTTGGTGCTGCGACGTGGAGGAAAAGCGAGAAGGCTGGGAATTAAAGCGGGGACAGAAGTCAGGGGCTCTCAGGGTTTAGGAAACACAGCACCAGATGTCACTGCTTTGCTTCTGCCAGGCAAAGCCCTCAATCTGCCCCCGCCCCGTTCCAGAAGAAACCAGTCCTCCTAATCAGAGGTGTCTGTTTGCAGGGATTAAGTGGAGATTAGGCCGTCTGAGGATCTTACTCTCTTTCCTGCAGAGGTCCTGGTTATTTAAAGAAGTCTAATTTGCTGTCTTCATTGCCAGGGGCTGGGTGAAACTGCACAGATCCCATGCTGCGCTCCTTGGGCTGGAGTTGCTCTGTGTACTTGTCCTCTCCTCCCTCAGCCCAGGGTGACAGGTCCAGAGCTGGGACCAAGGCTCCCTGCACCTGTGGCCATGGTAGAGAAGGGGTTCCTCTGGGCTGGCTGTTGAACTGCTTCCAAAATCTCAGGAGGACCATTTGCCTGTAGCAACCAGCACACAACCCTGCTGGGATGCAGGGCAGGTAGCCCTGAACACCTTTTCCCATTAACCTGTTCTGTCCCTGAGCTGTCACTCAAAGGGCAGGAACAAACAGGATGACAAAGGGCTGGCTCTGACTGTGCCACCTTGAACCACTTCACCATGAGTCCCCACTGACTCCAAAACTCCCTGCTGGGATCTGGGTACGCATGGCTGAACGATGCTCCTGGAATGCTCCTGGGAAGTCGAGGCTTTCCGGAAATGGCAGTGTGCTGCTGCCTTTTCCCTGATACCTCTGCACCAGCTCTCAGCAGTCTTGTGTCTCCATGAAGACAACTGAAGTTGCTGGCTCTCAGATTTAAACACCCAGTTCCTGACAATCTCCTCTCTCCAAGCATACTCTTGCAGCGGAGAATGGAAAACCTTCTGGAGATGTCCTGCAAGGTGCAAGTAACTCTCTTTTGTTGAGTCCTCTGCAGCAACCCCTCCTCATCTCCATTCCTCGTGGCACAGAATTTGAGCAAAGACGTGACTCAGTACTGACACCTCCTGCACTGGGCTGCAGAGACGGGCTCTCTCTTCCCAGGACTAAGATATTCAGAGGCATGTCCCGTGTATCAGGCAGCTTTGGCTGGATTCCCTTTATCCACTCTGTGTTGTCCAGGGCACAGAGTACAGAAGTTCATGGGGAGGAGGGGTTATGTCTTTTCTGCTGGAGGCTGATGGGGACACTGGCGAGGTGCTGTGATGCTGCGCTGGTCCTGGACACTGTCCTTGCTGTGCAGGTAGGTGATAGTGGTGAGACCTGGAAGGAGTCATTCTGTGGGGCAGGGCTACCCACAACCCCCCAGTCCACGATCCCACCTGACCTCCTTCACCCTCTGCAGTCTGATCTGTGCTGCAACATGGTTAGAGAGAAACGCCTTTGGGAGGCATGTGCTGCCATTTCGTTTCATGTCGTCAGCCCTTTCTCCAGCTGCAGGTACCGCTATAATGAGTGGTTCCTCTGCACGTCTCAGTGTTGCAGGTCTCTTCTGAAGGATGACCTATCACCTCCCAGTGCACAGGACACCTCATCTTCTGGTCAATGGCAAGTGCTCCATTGCTTTTGTACCAGGGGCATCCCATGGGGCCATTGCACTGCAATTGCCAAAGGAATTTCCTTTTCCCAACAGGGCCTTCTCCTGCTGACTGCCAGGATTTTTTGCAACAGAGAGTGCTGGGCATGCATCCTCAGTGGACAGGAACACAGAGGAGGTGACTGACCGGTGCTGGTGACTGTCCTGCTCTGAGTGGGAGGTGGATTGGAGAGCTCCAGAGGTCCCCTACCATCAATACAGCTATGATGAGAACTGTGAAGTAGCAGGAAATAAATACTGGTGAGAAGGACCATCTGCATTTGCAGGCACTTAGTGCATGGGGACATTTTCCAGTGCTTCATAGATCAACATTGTAGAACCAGAACAGTCTGAATTCTCTCCAGGGCAAGGAATGGAAACTATTTCAGGACCCAGGTGGCTCCTTCCAGTTGGTAGATTTGATCGATGTCCATTCACTGCCTTTAAATATCCCTCCAGCACCAGGGACTGTGGTCTGCGAGGACCTGCTGAACCACCCAGAGCAGGAAGCAAGGTCCATGTTCCTCCTGCAGCCATGTGCATCCCATAGAGAAGCACTTCAAGGCAGAGTCCGACAAATACCAGTCCTTCCTCAGTCCTGTTCAATACTTTCCAGGGAACCAGAAAGATGGGATGCTCCCACAAACAGGTCACGTGCTGATGGCAGACAGCCTCTGGCCTGGCCCCTGATACCAACAGGGGCTCAGTGCTTCAATGAGATCAGCCTGCAGATGAACAAGAGCCTGTGGGAGGTGAACCAAGCAAGTCAGGGGTGAGTCTGGTGGGCAAAGCACACTGCTGGAAAGATGCGCTTTCAGTGCAGGATCCTCTGGTTGGAGCTGCTCATCCAAAATGGTTTGATTTGTGGTAAAGCAGGTTTTAATCAGTTCCACACTGGAAATTCAGAATCAGTAAAATCAAAGTGCCCTGACAAATGGCTGGTGTCTGAGGTTGCTCCTATAGAAAGAGGTTCTTGCTAACACATGCCTAGTCCTTTCCCAGTAGCTGGCTTGCTTCTTATCTTTAAGGCCTGTTGGGCTGCAGAGGGATTGAAACTTTCAGAGTGAGTGACTCTCAGCTAACTGCACTAAACTAGCCTGAAAATCCCAGGATAAGGGAACCTTGGGAGGAGGAGACACGGGGGTGGCTCTCACACCTGGGATAAAGGGGTCTGGTCCTACCAGAACTTACTTGTTCCTGGCATGTTCAGGACAATGGTGTCCAGGGAGCACCATGAGCCCAAGGCTGGTGCTGGCTTGGCTTGGTTCCTCTGCCATGAGATAAAGATGCTGCTCTGGCTGGAGGGACAAGGCGTGGGCAGGAGAGCATTTATGAAGGAGCTGCACCCCATGTTACTGCTGCTTTCCCCTTGCCACTCTGCTCTAATCTCCGTCTCGGCTCTCTGTCCTGGAAAGCCCAGGCCAGACAAGGTGTGGGAGCACTGTGGGCGTGATCTGAAGCTGGAAGATGCTTGTGCCACTGTGCTGGGAGATGCTCACCTTGCTAATGTTGCTGCTGGCCAGTCTCCTAGGGCAGAGAGCGATGCTTCCTTCCTTTTTCTGGGGAGGGGAGGCATGGGAGACTGCCAAAGGTCAAGAAGGGGCAGAGACAAAGGAAGAGAGCAAGCCTTCCTCCTGCCCACCCAGCCTCCCCATGGGTGCTGCCTGAGTGTGAGGTACCTACCAGTTTACCTCCCAAAAGCTCCTCTCCTGCAGTGGGTAAGAAAAAGAAATAGCACTGGAAAAGTGTACTATTGAGAAGTGCATCCATCTTCCAGGTATCCTTCCCTCTGAGGATCCTGCTCCCCTCTGCCAGGGGTCACATCGCTTTTGCCACCAAAATAAGGGAATAACCCAAACCCACCAAGGCTATGGATGGTCTAAGAGCTGTGGAGCACCCAGCCCCTACCTTCCATCGTGTCGGGGTTTGGCTGTAAATAGCAGTTGAAAGGCTGCTTTCAGAACTGGTCCCGCTCACTGGCGGGAGGTGAGCAGAGATAGCTCCTGTGGTATCATTCCTCCAAGACCTCCCCCCCACCCCTCCGCGTGTAAATGATTAATGAAGGATATCGTGGAAAGCAGATGTACTGTTGCCACAGTAACTGAGACGAGTGGCGGGCAAGGTTTGTGCACATGCTGAATACTGAAGCGATGATCTTCATGCGTGTTGTAGTTATTTTAGCCTTCATAAGGTTCTGGTTAATTATTAACACCATAAGGTCCTAACCCGGGGGAATATTTATAAAAGAGGGTAAGTTCATAATGAATCCCTTTCCATTTTCTCTCCCTATCCCTTTGTCTCCCTGGGTATCATTATAATTTTATCTCACTAAAATCACCCATTATCTCACTTTCAGCTGCAATAACCTATTACCATCTTTAATTTTTAAAAAGAATAGTAACGCAGGAGAAATTGGGAGCATGAGGGTGATTCATGGCCACTCACCTGCAGCGGCATTTCCTTGCTTTATTACGGTTGTTTTCCTCCACTTTCTAGGGTCAGTCTGTGGCTGGCAGTGAGTGAGAGATCTCACTCCAGCCAGTCTGCATCACCAGTCCATGCCAGTGTCCAGCCTCCTCCCCAGAACATCAGTTCCTGGTGTGATGGTGGCACTTACACTTTGGGACACCTGTCACTTCTCAGGGACAACTGTCACCACCAGAATCCCAGCAAAGGCTCTGGACTTCTAAAGAGACTCTGTCCCAGGAGGGGGAATCTGGATTTTGCTTTTGACTCCCTGAAGAGACTTTGCATTGTGCTGGGAGAGAAGCAGAGGTGTAAGATAGATTTGAAAGAGCTTAAAAGAAAAAAAAAAGAGCTACCCCTGCCCCACTTGTCTGCTGCAGGACCCTGGTGCTGCTAAGGGCAACAGGCAGGGCGAAGTCTGATGCCCTGATGAACCAGAAAGTACCAGGGAATTGGCACCTTCCCATATCTAAATGACAAATCCACACCTCACCTTCTTCCAAAAAGGAAGTGGTCTTCCATCGTGCAGCATCAGAGCCCCCAAAACAGCTCTCTGTGATAGGCCAGGCCAGCAGCTGGTCCCAGGGATGGGCTGTTGAGGAGAAACCCGAGCTGGCCATGCTCAGTTATCAGCACCAAGCAGCTACAGGGTGGGGGGATCACGCCTCATGCTGATAACGTCTCAGTGGAGAACCTGTTTTGTAGACAGAGAAACTGAGGCATGGACAGCAGTGCTTCTTGCTCAAGATCACACAAGAAGGGTGCCCCAGGGCTGGAAACTCTTTCTTCCCATTGGATTCACCAGGGTTGGACACATCCATGATGCCAATGAGAAGTCACATTCCTGGGAAGTCAGCCGGAGCCTTCCTCCCCTCCACGTCCCCATATTCATCACTCACCCCCAAAGCTGCCGTATCACAGACCCCTGTGGCCTTTCCCTGCCTCATCACCCTCACCTCCTCCCTCCTTTTGCTCTGTGCCTCCTCTCACCCCTGGGCTGCTCTGGTGACCTGCTCCTCAGAAAGCTCTCTCAAAGTCTGCTAGACCCAGCTGGACAGCAGGGAATGCCTCCTTCACTTCCCCTTCCTCCAGCGTGGCCCACCAGCCCCTCCTCTAGCCTTGCCCCACACTGTACCCCACACTGTGATGGTCTTGCTGACTCCTGCTCATGAAGGTCGGGTCCACTCTGAGGGCACCTTCTATTCTTCATACACTTAGAAATCACATTGATGCCTCCATCTGACACTTTTATCTGGAGCAGATGTTTTTATCTGGAAGCAGTGCTTACACTGAACTCCCAAACACATTAAATGAAGGTTGAGAGGAAAAAATGAAGGGCGTGTTGGCTGGTCACAAACAGAGGGATCTGGGAGTCCTGCCAGCAGCAGAGGGGCTAATAGCATGACAGGGCTTCCGCCTTGCATAGCATTCAGGGAGAGACAGATGGTTGGGAGCTCCAGGCTCTTGATTTATTTTGCTTGCAAACCTCAGCGCTACCCACCTTTCTCCCCAGGACACTGATTCTGGCCTGCGGGAGAGGCAGCAATGGGAGGGCAGGACCATGTGAGACCAAGGCCAGGATGGTCGAAGCATTACGGGACTAAGGGGAGCAGCAGCTCACACTACACAGTGTCTGCTCTGTTTAAAACCTTAGGAAAGCCACACTGCCTGATGAACCATAGCAGAAAAAACTTTTCTGAAAGTGCTGCACACCACAGTCTTGCCATTTGGCACACAGTGAAATGAAGGCAGCAAGTGTCCTCAGCAGCTGAGCATGTCCCAGACCCACCTGGGGACTCACCTCTGTGTTTGCTTTTGCTTGTGGACTCCCAGAGCTGAGAAGTGATGGCAGTGGGCTGAGCGTGCCAGTAGGGCAAGGAGCAGCCCATGGGGGTTAGATCCTGCAGGCAACAACTCCGGGGGTTCCAGCATAGCTGGGTTAGCCAGCCACCAAATCGCTTCAGTCCCCTGGCCATGCTGCATGATTAAAAACCATGGTCCTTGTCAACAATCACCAGTGCATCTAGGAAACGGAGTCCTGCAGTCCCTAAGCCTTTCCCTTGGGGCTGTGAGGACACTGGATCTGCTCACAAAGACCAAGTGCCATGCACACGGCCCTGCCTACTCCAGGTAACAGTGGTCAGACGGTGCAAAAGCCCTGCAATAGATGCAGGACATTTCCTTCTACATTAAGCCTCAACGCAATCTCTGAAGATCAGCTTCAATGAGATTGACTTAAAGCCTGAACACTCCTGTATTTCTCATTGCTGTCCATTATGAGAACAGGGCATTCCTCAGGTGCACAAAAATTTCTGGTCCCTTTTACGAATCTTCCTAAAGTCTTGTCCTCAAAGATTAAGAAAAATTCAAAAGGATATGGGTTTTTTTGTGGCATTCAGTAAACTGCAGAAGGATCAGAATGAAGAGCAAAACTTCTCGGGATGGGACCTTTGTTATGATCAGGCACTGAAAATGAAAGACTTGCTGCTTTTGTGAGGGATGTTTAAAAATGTGACGGGACAGGTCACTTGCAAAAACACACACAAAGAGGGCATCAGATGATCTATTTTAAACCCTTCACCACTTGTCCCTCATTTCTGCATAAAGACATTGCCAAGCTGGGCTCAGCCACCAGTACATGATGTATAAATTGCCTCTGGCAGGCAGGTAGATCAGCCTTAGACAAGGCTGAGGGACATGCAGCAGGAAGAGCTGGTAACCTCCAACTGGCCTCTGCTCTTCCAGGCTGTGAGAAGGATGGTTGGACCTCATGGATCCATGGCTTGTCCCAGTTCGGCAGGTTCCAACCGTATGGCCTGCTGCCCATGCAGCTCTTGCACCAGAGAAGCTTCATCTGGAGAAAGGAGAGGCTGTTCTCCAGGGATGCTGAGGCTTCAGGTCCTCACTGGCTGGGATACCTATAGGCACCATTTTGTCCAGTCTGGTATTATGACTTGGGAGAACCTGGTTGCCAGACAGGCTGACAGCTGAGAGGCGCACAGGAGCAGCTCTCCTTTCTGCACTTCAGCCCTGGAAAACCTTCACGTAAACAACTGAAAGAGCCCCATCTCCAGCCAGCGGGCAAAGCCAAGAGCAAGCTGTCAAGATGTCTTTGACAAAGACGTTTTTTGTCGTGGAAAATGTGATTTCATCAGAACAGCCTTTTCAGAATAAGCTTTTTTCCTAGAGCTGTGCAAGAATGCTGGAGAACATTGCACAGTGATTCTGTGCTTTCAACCTAGAAAAAATAGGCAATTTGATAATCTTTTCTTGTCTCTCACATAGTTTTCTATTTTTCAAAAATTGTCCTGTTTTTCTCACAAGAAAAATGTGTGTCTAGGGTACATTGAAAGTAAAAAAATAATGGGGGGGGGAAGGTGAAGGGAGTAAAAAAACCCGATTAGCAAAAGCAACATTTTGAAGATATAATGCTTCCTGAAAAAGTGCACTTTCAATTTTAAATAATCATGTGTTCACTTTGAACTACCTGTATCTCTAAGTGAGTAGAAGTAAGACAAAGTACAACTCTTTCCCTGATTAAATAATTAAAATGTGGTGAGAGACGGTGTTTGTCTTTTAAACCTCTCTGTTCAAGCTGCTGATTCAGAGGGAAGAGAATATGATTTTAGAACAAGCAATAAGAGGAGTTTTCACCAAAAGCCCGAAGCAAAGGAACCCACCACGGAAGCTAAAGTGGGCTCTGAAATGCTCGGAGAATTTGAGGTGAACCCACAGAGCCTCTGGTCACCGTGTCGGGGATCCTGCCCGTGGGTGGGCAGTGGCTGCAGCACCTCGTCCCTGAGCAGGAGCTCTGTCCCCTCATCTGCCGCAGAGGAGGTTTGCAATTCGCGCACCCTTAACGCGCTTCCAGGAACAGCGTGGAATCTGCGTGGGACCGAAGCCTGCTGCCATGGGTTATCTCATCCTGCAGAGACACCAGAGAAGTCACCCTTGGATGCCAGCTGGTCCCAGGCTGGAAATGCAAATGCTGTGGGCTGGGCTGAGGTCTGCCGGCACGCTGGAGCCCTGTCCAGGGACTGCTGTGCAGCCCTGGGGGCTTTGACTTCTGCTGCCCGGCTTCCCACCCGCGCCACACAGAGATAATCGTCCCTCCCGAAGTGCTCGCCAGGCTGGAGCTGAGGTCCTCCTCCTTTCCCCACCCTGCTCCTCTCCAAGCTGGGAGAGGGAACAGGCAGGGAGTCACAGAGGAGCAGGCAGTAGGGACATAACGTTGTGGAGGTGATTTTTTTCAGGCCAGAAGAGCTGCAAGCTCAAAGCCAAGCACAGGGCTGGAGGGCGGCTGTGGAGAAAACTCCAGCTGCGTTAGAAATTTGCTGCTTCTCCATTGCCTGCTCTTGCACCCGTCACCTTCCTCGGTGGGAAAAGCAGCTACCTGCAGGACAGCACGGCTTGTGGAAGCAATCCCTGGGGTGATACCGTCATTACTTGCAGTTGCAAATATGTGTCCTGCTCATCCATGGGCACAGCCCTAGCTCAGCCACGATCCCCCGTGGGTGCCAGTAGCGGGTGGGACAAGAGCGGGTCCTGTGTTGGTGTACGTTACTTGCGTTTCAGACTGGCCACAGCTTACTGCTTTTGCTGTCAACATCTGGCCCCAGCTAACCACCAGAATTACAAGGAGCAGAATTTGACCCCTAAGTCACGAATTGCCAGGTCTGCATGTTTTGTGTGCCTTGGGTACTGTGCATCAGCGCTGGCTGGGAGCTGAGGGAAGGCACAGAAGGGATGGATCTGGCTGACACCGCACTCAAAGCAGTGTTATTAAATATTTGCTGAGACAATCCTTCCACTGGCTTAAGGATTTTGCTCCTGATTTATGCCATTAGGAGGGAGGAATTATTAAATTCTCACTGCAATTGGGAAATGGTATTATGCTGGCTATGCCACATTTCTGCAAAAGCTCTTGGACCTCAGAGCAATCGTTTGTACACACTTTCTCACTAAACTAACAGCACTGATTCAGCGAGGGAGCTCTTTCCAGTTACTGCCCTTAGTAAAGAAGGGCAAATCAGTGCCCTTCTCTGTCAGAAGAATACTGCAGCATTAAAGTGCTGAGGGATAACGCAGCAGCTCTGGGATTTAGAAGAGAGAAAGGAAGAAAAAGGATGAAGGAAGGAGTCAGGGAGTTCTCAGTATCCCCAGTCTGGATGGAGAAAGGGCATGAAAGGCTCAGAGACTCCCATGAATCTGCCCTTGGCCCCTTTTCCTGCTGCGTCAGGGCTGGAATTCGAGGCATGTGGTATGTTAGCACTGCAGATACTGGAATGAAAACAGGAAACGCGGAGAGGCTGCAGGCACCCAGCATGCTGGAGATAGCCCCTGTAGAGCTCTGGGAGAGAAGGAAAAGAGTTGTTTGTGCTGCAAAACCTGCTCTTCTGAAGGGGTCTCTGCCAGTGGTGCGTGTCAGTGCAACACTCCCCATCTCTGCCAGCTCCCAGGGGTGCTCTCTCACAAGGGCTGGCCCCCAGTGTGAAGGGAGATGCAGGGTTGTGTTTCCTCTGGGCAGGTATTCCAGATCAGGGTTATAGCCTGTGGCTCTTTTAGTTCACAGGCAGGTAAGAAAGGGGCAGAAATCTCCTCCATCTCATCCAAATCAGGAGCTAGGAAATTTTCTCAGCTTGGGGAGCAGGGAAATGATCCTGGATCTCTCAGTACATGTCCAACACCTCCAGCCTTCCCCAGGGGCAGAGCCTGCACAGGGCTGGGCTCTGCTGTTCCTTCTGTGGATGGCATTTCAGTCACCGCTGGTGCCAGCTATGGTCATGGTCTAGTCATGGGCCATCAAATGTGCTTATCTGGAAAAGCAGCATGGGAGGAAGGATGTACAGGACTGACAGCAATAGCTCAGCTCCCACCAGACACTGGGGGAAAGGACTTCACAAACTTCCCAAGTGGAATGACAGCACCAGACACTTCCCCTCCTGTGTCTCCAGCAGGAACAAGTCCCCTTTTCACAGCATCAAAACCAGAGTTGTGACAGACCCAGTACAACACAGAGCATGTCCCATCCTGCCCAAGCACAGTGCCGACAAGAGATGGTTTGAGCCAGTATAAAGCAGCCCTCTGCCCATCTATGCTCTGAAGCTGAGGCCATGGTTTAGAAAAGCAGAAATACACATGAAGACCCTTAAAGTTTCAAGTCAGGCTGTGGCGTGGATTTCAAAATGTAGCTGCTGGGAGACATCACAAGGCTCTACCTCATCACTTGTCCATTTCCCGTCGAAAGGTGTGTCGGTGTGACTACCACAGGGCTGGCACAGCAGCCTGGCAGGGTGGCAATGGCATGAATCACTGCAAACCACTGCCCCCCCTGCATTCCACCTGCAGGTGTAGTCTCTGCATGTGGGGGTTTCTGGGCTGAGGCACCTGCAGCATCCAGATCCACACACACAGCCTTGCTGGAGAGCCAGCTCCCCATGGCAGGCTAGGCGAGGGAGCTGCTTAACTATCTAAAATTATGATTCCCGCAGAGATCATGGTTTCAAACAATGAGATGCTTACCACCTGGTTACTGTCAGGGTTTGCAGCCGCCGGAGCTCTGGGTGAGCTGAGCGAGCTGCTCATGGGTGAAACACGGTAAGGAGACAACCGTGCACACGGTTCCTAGGGCTCAGCAGAAGCGAAAAGTGGGCAGTGCAGGTAAAAGCTTCGAACGATGCAAATGCAGACCCAAGATGCTGGTCACACAGGTGATGTTGTTCTGTTTGTCCTGACAACTTCATGCCATGGCTAGTCCCCTCGCTGCCTTTCTCCTGCTTTAGCAAGAGCTGGTGATGTGTTCATGTGCATTCCCATGCTTGTTCCTCTGCTTCCCTCCAATGCACTCTGCTCCACAAACACAGCACTGGCCTTCTGGCCAGGACAGAAGGATCCTGCCAAAAACTGAGGCCAAGTGGCAGGAATTGAGAAACTGAGACATCTACCCAACAGAACACAGAGAGAAGGCAAAACACGAGGCTCCAGAGCCAAAACTCAAGTGGGTGTTTCAAGCATTCCTTGGATTGCTCAATCTTTACCACAGCTTCTTATTGCACAGAGCAGCAGGCGCTGAAGCCCTTTGTTGCTTTCTCAACAGAGAAATTGTATGGAGATAAACTCCCTGGCATGCAGAGATGTCCAAGAATGTCAAGCACTTATTGACATCTGATGCAGGGTTCATTCAGCTGGGTGAAAAGAGATAATAGAGGGCTACGTGTTTGCATCACTTCGCGGCAGTGAAGCCATTCCGAGTCATGCACTGCCAGGTGGGATGGAGGGACCTGTCACTGCGCGAGCACTATGCCATCCGTTGAAAGAACCTACGGACGAATGGGTAAGGAAGCATTCATTATGGTTAGTGAAATGAAGGCATTCAAGAATTATGTCTGTGGAGGTGAAATCAAAATCTGCCAGGTTAAAAGCTATTTCTTGGATTTCTCTTTAAAAACAAGCCTACCTTTCCAGGTGTGTTCCCATGAATGCTGCAGTGGAGGGCTGTGATTACACACTTGTTTACAAGCCAGGATAACTGATTGCCAATGCTGACGCACTGTGCTGGATGATGCTGAGAGCGTGAGATCATGTCATTACACCTCCGGATGAGGGTTTTGTAGAATAACTTCTCCCTAACTTGCCTATCTTCATTGACCAAGTTGTGAAAACAACTGCTCTGGTCCCGGTCTGGCATGTGCCTCAGCTGAAAGTGGTGAGGCTGATCGCTGGAGAAACTGCCTGTATGATTCAGATCCTTTTGACTCATGAGACCTCTGTCCATAAAGGCTGCTTTGAAAGGAAGCTCTGTTATTACTCCTGGTTAAAGTTTCTTTGGTCCTTACTTACGACACAGCTAGGAACTCTGTATGTGAAGTCATTCTTGATGGGCTGAAACCCACCTCACCACAGGGAGATGTGAAGAAGTTCATCACCTGCCTGCAATGTGCCCAGTGTTTTCACGGGATGTGTTCAAGCAGCCACATCCACAGTCCATACTGTTATTGCTGAATTGTCCATGGTTTTGAAGTTGTGGCGGACATTTACTCGAAATGGTCTGTGGTGGCCTTGGTTTTACTGCCAACATGTATTGCAAAAATCCCTACTCTTCATCACCTGTTTGAGACTCCTGGACTACTGGCTGCCGTGGTAGCTGACAAGTGAGCAAGCAGTCCTCACCTCTGAGGAGTACCTCAACACAGACAAAATCTGTCTAATCTGAGCTGGCCCCAGTTCGCTGTGTTATCCTGAAGGAAATGGTCAGGCTGAATGAATGAAACAGATTGACCAATGTGCCTTAAAAAGGGTAATCACGAGGTGCCCTCTGGGATGATAGCCAGGTCCTTCATGACATAGCTCCTTCATCACATCAAGACACTGCTCCTCACTGAACTGTAGAGCCAGTTTAGCTGAACTGCTCTCAGAATGACATCCGAGAACTGACCACTGGCACCCTATCTGGATGCTGTCTCTGATCCCAGAGATTCTCAGTTCATCAAAGGGAACAGCACTTCTGTCTTGCTGGAAGTCTCCTCAGAAAGCCTCCAGTAATAGCTGTTCTGCATGAAACATGCAGAACAAGAATGTCCAAGGTGCCCACACCATGATGGTGATAGCAGGTGTTTCACGTGCCAAAGAAGGTGCCAGGATGTGTGGTGGGATTGCTCAGAGCACAGTCCCTTTCCTGCACAGGGAGATTTCATGTTACACCCAGTTCTTCGCTCTTCTCCACTGCTGCAGCAGCAGTGAGGGAGATATATCGTTGTCCATGTTGCTGTCAACGAAGTCATGCAGCTCATTTGCCTCTGCTGCTTTGGTTCTGTTTTGCCCCACAAACACAGCTGAGGGCAATTGGTTTGAAGGATACACATGCTTGAACTTGCAAATGGAAGAGGTGGGACAGAATTTAGAAAAGGAAAGCTTAGTTTGTTTAGTCCTCAATGAAAGGAGCATTCCTGGCAACCTGGTCTAGAGACGCTCTTAAAAGACATAGTGGATGCTCAGCATATGGGGCATGTACACCGGAACCAGACAGCCCACAGACAGAGAGCCAGCACCACCCAGGCCCTGAGAGACAGAGGAGGAGGTTGGGGATGTCCACATCGCTGGCCCTGGCGCTGAGGCTTCAAGGGAGGACCTCTTCCCAGTGCCTGCAGTAATTCAGCACCCGCATTGCGTCATTCCAGTTCCTACTCTGTTCCTGGCTTTTTCCATGCACAGGTTTCATCTTTCAGTTCTTCCATGATATCACAGCAGGCAATGATTTCCCTAGTTTTACATGTCCTTTCCACTCCTCCATCTGAATCACAGCCCTGGAAGCAACTGGAATATGCCCTCTTCAGCCACCAGCCCAGCTTGGCTGGCATCAGACCAGCTTTCAACAGCTCTTGTAATGCTGAAGCGTCTGTTCATAATTCCTGTAGCATTGTGTTTCACCCCAACAGCCCACTCCAGGCTTTAGTCCTCGAAGCGGGGCAGGCAGCACAACAACGCACTGCTGCACAACTGTGCCCTGCTCAGGGGGTGGCATTCCCACCTGACCTCCATAACTGGATGATGATCTGCAGAGATCTCCCTCTGCCTGTCCTGCGTAGGCTGAGTTCTTCCAGGCACAGTGCGTCTTCTGCTCGAGTTCACGGAGAGCTTTATGTGACTGCAACCTGCCTAAGATTAGGGTTACCAGGATCCAGACTATTCGTTCGTTAATTAATCTTCATACAGCAATGCACAAATTCGTAATTATCCTTCCTGTACAATGCAGTCCCCAAGGACCTTGGCTGACTGGTTACACAGTGTTGTTGCTCTTCACTACTGTTCCAGGTTTTTTCCAGTGTATTCTTACTGCCTGAAGATATCTCAGGTGCTTGTTTTTGAACTGCAAGTGAACGGGTCGCCCTGGGGACCATTTCAGGATGTGAAACCCTTCAAATGTAGGGTAATTGGTACTTTGATAAGAAAAGGATATTTTCTGGATACTTTAAGCACCGAGCTGCTGTTCTGCAGCTATTTCCAGTTTTAGTGCTTACAGAGTTGGCATCTTCTGACACTATGTGAGGTTGTTCTTGAGGGACACAACCCTTTCCTGACGCTATCACTGCATGTATCCAGACACCGCAAAGCATCCATTTTCTGGAACAATGCAGTCCCTGCTGCGCTCTAGTTCCTGCAAAACCTGATCTTTTCAGCACAAAAGGGTGGAGCACAACCAGCTGCCTCATGGATTAAACAAATGTCTTAGAGTTGATTGGCCTTAAATCTTTGCAGTCCCCAAAGGTAGCCTGCGTCCAAGTGGGCCCACACCTTGTAAACACACATTTTGCAAACCATGTTCCTGTCACTGGTAACTTCTTTCTTTGTTTTCCCTCTGACACTGTTTTTCAGGGTTTATTTTAGTTTCTAACTTACATTCTCTCTTTCCTGGGTTGCCTTGCTCTGCTCGCACATCACCTGAATGCCTTGGTTGAGTTTAGCAGTGTGTGGGTCTCTGTTTAATTCCTCCACTATCTTCTTTCCTTTGTTTAGGACATGGTTACAGTGAACAATTCACCTGCTTCTGCATTGTCACTTTCTGTGATTACATATGCCTTGATAACTTTGCATATATTTGCATAATACTCCCTTTTGTGGCAGTTGTTGCAGAATTCCCTGTTTGCAGGACACTTATTTCAGGGACATTCAGCTCCACATTTAATATAGTCCAGCTCTGGCTTGATTTTTTTGCCAAACTGTTCCCAGTTTTTCCTGCCTAGTTCTGTGTTCTCCTCTGAAGTGCACCCTTAAAAATCACTGCCCTCAGTGCAACCCCTGGCAGATGGATCGGCATTTTCTTCTTGCTGTACCTGTCTTTGTTTTGATATTTAATGGCTCCTGCATCTCCACAAGGATCTGCAGCTGAAGGTGATGTTCAGACTCAGTCTCATTTGACTTCTGGAGGACATCATTGCCCCAAAGTTGCACATTTCATCTCTGATCTATTTTTTTGCTGTCAGCTTTTAAGCTTAGCTCCTCTCACCTGCTTGTTCCAGCTGGTGTTTAGTCCTCCCGTGCATCACCTCCCAGAGCTCACCGGTGCCATCACCAGCATCAGCAGAGTGGGGATCACCGAAGGACTTAGCTATTCAGCAGCAGCAGCTCCTGGGATTTCTACCTGCCCAGGGTCGCTGCTGTCCTCCTCTGATGCTACGTGGAAGGCCAAGCACGCAAAACCCGTCCGTGTTTGAAGCATGTGTGACCTTAGGCAGCAGTGCAGCCACCACAAGAGGGAAGCAATTTACTAAACCACTGTGCACCAGTCCCTGCAGAAACAGCCTGGCTCCGCCGTCCTGAAATACCACTTTTCAGCATCGAGATGACAGCTATGTCCTGACGTTCCAATATCATCAGCACCAGGGGCCGGTGCAAAGCGCCCAGCGAGAGGGGAAAGGAGTTTCATCCCAGTTAACACTTACTCATCAAAATATCAGGGTGCCACTGCCCTGGGGATGCCTGAGCGAGCAGCCCTCAAAGGATCCCTGAAAGCCAGAGGGAAAAGATTTCACCCCGGGAGGATGCTGCACTGCCGTTTGCCCCCACCCCATCGCTGCTGCAGCTGGAGTAGGGGGAGAAGGTGCCGGTGATGTCAAACAACTAAGAGGAGGATAGCAAAAGAACACAAGGAACTGATAAAGACTGGAGCATCTCTCCTACGAGGAGAGGCTGAGGGAGCTGGGCTTGTTCAGCCTGGAGAAGAGAAGGCTGAGAGGGGACCTTCGAAATGCCTCTAAATATCTGCAGGGTGGGGGTCAGGAGGACGGGGCCAGACTCCTTCCAGTGGTGCCCAGCGACAGGACAAGGGGCAACGGGCACAAACTGAAGCAGAGGAAGCTCCAGCTGAACCCGAGGAAGAACTTCTTCCCTCTGAGGGTGCCGGAGCCCTGGCCCAGGCTGCCCAGGGAGGCTGTGGAGTCTCCTTCTCTGGAGATATTCCAGCCCCGCCTGGCCACGGTGCTGTGCAGCCTGCTCTGGGTGACCCTGCTTGGGCAGGGGGCTGGGCTGGGGGACCCACAGAGGGCCCTTCCAGCCCCTGCCATGCTGGGATTCTGGGATTCTGTGACTAGCACGGCAGCCTTGAAGAGCCACAGCTGTAGTTAAAACAAGGCACTAAGACAGGTGCAAACCAAAACAAAACTGATGAGAGAAAGAAGACTACTTGAACTATGAGTGACCTATCCTAATTAGCAAATTAGCAATTAGGTAAAAAAACCCATCCTTGAGTAGCGAAAGCCCCCTACCAAAAAAGCCCCTTCCTCACCGAACAGGCACAGCAAAAAGGGATGATACTGTGACTTTAAGTGGAGACAAGACATGTAAGGACTAATGGGCAAGAGGGTGATGAAGTGTAACTGTAAAAATACTGATAACTATTGCTCAAAATGTATAAATGTTTACCATGTGTGAGGCAACGGGTGCTACCTTTGTGGAGTTACACCTAGCACCATCTCTGTACAGACATAAAATAAATATCTCAACCCTGTGAGTTGATCGAGTTTTTGCACCCTGATTTTTGGGACAAAGAACCCTGATTTTTGGGACAATGTTTTGGCGACCCGGATGGGACAGCCACAAAGCCTTGCCTGGATCGTCTTGCTGTTGGAGGGGAAAAGCAAAAGGACAAGCGTTGGAGGGAAGATGGGTAGCATTGCTAGTGCAAGGGGCTGTGGGCCAACGTCCGCTCTGCATCTTGTATCTCCTGGCTCAGCTGCTGCCAGGCTGGGACTTGGGTTTGTTCAGTAAAAGACCAGAGCTGGAAGTCTTCTGCTCACTACAGGGAGTTAATCACAACCATTTCCAGCAGATGCTGATAGGCATTTTGTGTTACTGTGCCAGCCTCTAAAAATTAAAGGGCACTTATCTGAAGTATTTTTTTTTCTGCCCTAAGGACACGTGCCAAAATAACCAGCCTCACCTGCTCCAGTCTCTGATTTTGCTGCTTGACGTACGCTGCACGCAGCGAACACGTCAGGGCAGCTGAGCACGGGGGCTGCAGGCAGCTCTGCCCATCGCTGCTGGCACCTCCAGAGACCCCCTGCCCTCCCTGCCCCGAAGCGCCGGGCTGTGGAAGCTGCAAAACAGCCCTGAAACATGACAGCACAGTGTGGGCCGGGGACAGTCGGAGTTACTGGCCTCAACTCCTCTAGACGGTGAGGCTGGACAACTTCTGGATACCAGGTCATCTGTCTGTCTCACATAGCCAGCTCTCTGACTTACTGTTTTCCTGGGGTCTTTCTTTTTAACTTGCTTTCACTTTTTTTTCTCTACTCATTCTGAAATCTTTCCTAGAAACAGAAAGTCACCCAGGCTGGCGTCACTGACTGGATGGTGGGATTTTGAGAGGAACTGAAGTGTCTACTGATCAAGCAGACTGTTTCCCAGGCTGCAGACCAGAGGTGGCCTGGCTTGCATGGGGTGATGGCCAAGGTTACTGCTCTGCTGAACTCCCAGCACGTGGATGGCTGGGCTGGTGGAGAGTCACTGCATCATACATTATGTGTGTTGTACACTTACATTTAAAGGCAAAATAAAGTAAAACGATTTATATGCAGCAGGTGAGAGGACACTCAGGGAGCAGTAACTTTGTCATCGATTCTGGTGTAAGCCATCCTTTCCAGCTCATGAGTCTGATGCCTCTGATACAGGAGTTCAAGACCCTACTATGAAATGGTGTCTCTAGACAACAGCAAAGAAGGTGTCAGGACAAGTGTCCTTTCAAAACAAGAAATGGAAAACTCTGCTCACAGCATTGAGGAGACACACCTGCAGTTGTCCGCTTCAGTTCGTAAGAACAAATCACAAAACTCTTGCACAACCTCTAGTGCAAGAGGTCTAAACACCATCAGGGCAATAGGTGGAGGAAGGCAGTGGCTGGAAGCTGCAGATGGGACCATACACCACATCTGTGAAGGATACCTTGCAGCATCAGCATCCACTGAAATCACCATGAGCTGCCTAGCCATTCTGCTGGGGATCACTCTATGTTAAGTTCTTTCCAGGGGAAAGGAAAAGAAATGCAATTCAGACTTCTAATTGTATCAAATTATCCTAATGAAGCCAGTGATTGAGATGTAAAATAGCATAAATATGCAGGAGTTTGGGGAACTTGTGCTACTTAATTAATGAGATACATTGTGACAAGAGAAAGGAAATAAATTTGAAAATGTTAAATCTGGCACCAAGATACACCATTTCTAAATCAAACCAGTTTCAAATGACTGATATACTTCTTGTTAAATCAGGGCTTAGAAGTCCCATAATCTCCGAGTGAATATCCCAGACTTTCGCACTGAAAGCCATCCCAGCTTGACCTAAGTTGTCACCGTCACCACTAGACAGCACAAGCGCTTGCAGCAGTGCCTGCTCGGGGTGGCAGGTCAGGCACCAGCGTGGAATGATGTCTCAGTGTCTCACTAGTACCCAGCAGGATTTTCACTTTTTCTTTGCGCTCGGTAATCTTTTGCATCTTTGGAAGGCACTTGAGCAAGGTTCAAGCATGTAGAGGTAAGTCGCACCTTGACGTACCTTGTCACCATGACGGAGGCTGATGTGCAGGTTTGCTCACTCATGAGCAGGCAGGGGACAGAGCTCTGAAGTCAGATCACAGCAGGAGCACGCAGCCTTTGCAGGGCACAGCAAACTCTTCCACCAGCATCTGCCCCAGGATGTGATTTTACATCAGGAGTCAGACTTCAGCAGGCAGTTTCCTCCTGAGACAAGGTATGAGCAGAGAGCAATGGTAGTTTGTTATTTTCTTTGTTGATGGCTCTGCTCAATGTCACTTCTGTCTGACTTTAGGTCATATGGTGAGCAGAAGCAGGGACTGGAGACTATGGTGGAATCCAGGCCTTGTTTCACTGGAGCTTTATCCTTCAAAGAGGAGGAGGAGGAGGAAGAGGAGGATGTTCTGCTGCTCCACAGCTTAGGGAAAATCTCCCAGGGCATCTCACTCACCATGGGTGCGGACAGCATCATGGAGGGACAGAGCTGCCAAAGACACATATCTCCCACTTCAGAAAAATCTGTATTTCCCCCAGAAAATCTGTATTTCCCCAGAGCTGTTTCTGAGCTCAGTTACCCAAGCTGGGTAGAAGTCCTTCTCAGTCCCTTGTAGCCATCCGTTTGGGACCCCACTCTTTGCATCAGCAACATCAGATACACCTCAGAGTGGGAAAGGCCAGCTGCAGGATAACTTCACAGCCTCATGGCTCAGGCACTCACCAAGGAAGGGGACCCCTGCAAATCCAAGCATCCTCTCTCCCAAACAATCCTCAGAAGAAATGAGGTGCTCCCTTTTCCCTTGGTCCCTCATGCCCTGGGCATGATCCATCCTCTGATACAGGCATCGCCACGGCCAAAGCAGCTGTTTATCCCTTGGTACACCCATAGTTGGGATGAGGAAGGTCTTCCCAGATGTGGACACCGTGGGGTCAGATGTGGACACTGACAGCAGCCAAGCACGCCAGAGCAGAGCCTTCAGTGCCAAGGAGATGTTGATGCTGCTGTAAGGCCTTTCAGCATCACTGGGTCCAGCAGCTACGGGAGGTTTTCAGGGTCAAACATGCATTCAGGCACTAGCAAGGGCAGATGGACACATGGGAACAAGGCCTTTACGTCTGGCTTTTATAGCTCCACTGATTAGGGGTTACTGCTCTACAAGTAGGTCCAGACTTTCACTCAGCACTTTAAACAGCAGTTACACTTGGTTTTATAAAGCTATGAGTCCAGAGACATCAATGTTTGTCTTCCCTTTCCATGTCTTCATGCAGAGATATGGGGATGTCCCTTGGCTGTGCTGGCCCTGCTGGGAGCTGCAGGGAATATGAACTGGGATCATTGCTTATAACATCACCAGCTAAGGTTGGCTGAAATAATTCCCTCAGATATTTGTCAGGTTATCAGAGCAGAAGAGATGGTTGCAGAAAGCGTCTAATTACCATCTGGCTCAGCAATTCAACAGTTTGACTTTCACTGCCCGCAGTTCAGCTCCACGAGCTGGCCAGGCAGCCTCCCAGCGTAGGTACGGCCCGTGTAACATGTTAAAAAACAGCAACAAACCAACGTTTCCTCAGATCTTCTTTATTTTCTAATGATTATACTCCCTGCAGCCTTCCTCCCAGCTATGAAAGAAGGCTGCTTGCTTGCTGCTCACTTCCAACAGCTAAAGGCTGTTGGACCTGGCTGGTCCTCCCTCCCCAGCCTGTCCCTGCGAGGATGCTCACTTTGCTGAGCCGGGTAATGCTGGTGAGCACCTGGCCAAGGCCTCTACCAGCTAATCACATCCCCCTGATTAAGGGGAGAGAGGCAATTACCCTTATTTGTCTTGTCAGTGCTTGGATGTGATGTGTGGCTGATAGTAACTGGCAGCCGCTTTGCCTCAGGGCTGCCCCGGGTAATAATTTACATAGTGCAGCTCAATCTGAAAATCCCACTAACATCCTCTTCTAATGAAGCTCCAGGTACCTTCCTCAAAGCCCCGGGAAGGCTGTATCCAGGCAACAGACGGCTGTCCCTCCTCGAGGAAGCACTTAGATGAACACCTCCAAAGGCAAAGGACACTGCTAATTAACCCTTGGGGCAGCGCTGAGCTCTCTGCTCCATAACAAGGTCTTTGCATCCCTCACAGCCCACTGGAAGGCTCTTTGGGCTTTACCTCATACCTGCACTCCAGATTCCCCTCGCAGCCCTGCAGCAGGGCTGGCAAGCAGTGCAGCTTTTCCCTTTGAAGGATTATCTGCTAACATGTGGCAGAAGTTCACTTGCGCCCTCGTTGCTCCTCTTTGTACTTGCAGCTCCTGAGCAGTTCCAGCGTTTGCAGAAATTTCATGTCATGTTGTCAGCGTGAGTGGCAATGGGAGCAGAATAAAAGAGTACCTACCACAGGCAGAACTGTCCCTTCGTCAGGGAACAGGAATAGCCTCTGACTCTTGGCAGCCAGCTATCCCACGAGCAAGGTCTCCTTCAGAGCTCCACAGTGAGACTGAGACAGCAACTAATGAAGCAGGTGACCACCAGCCCCGTCGTGGTCTGAGATGAACAGCAGCTGTACAGGGCTTGGGTTTAAGATTGAAACCTGGAGAGGATCAAACAGGTAATGAGATGCAATAAGCAGTCAGGATGGGGATCTCCAGATTTCCAGAGGCCAGAGGGAATTAGTGTCTCCACACTGCATAAGCCCCCCCAGAGCACACAAAGTAAGAGGCTACTGATAGCTTAGTACTAAGTAACCCAGAGGAACGTGGCTTAGGGAAAACTGGCATTGAGATCTAGAGGGATTCAAGAGAGGCATTTGAGGCAATTAACATGGGACCTGTGAATATATCCTGCGGGCACCTGCCTCTTAACACCCTCTGCAAAGAGATCCTCAGCTAAATCCACCAGTCAAACAAGAAGCGTAGGCTGGAAGAGGCAGCATGAGTACCCCAGTGTGAGACCCACCCACTGATGGGAACATCAGTCATGTAGGAAAGGACCTAAAACCCATGAGACTGGTGTTCAAATGTAGTAGAGTGGAGAAAAGGAACAAGTAATAAAGGAGGAAAGGATGGAAGGAAGGAAGGAAGAAAGCAAGCAGTCAAGCATGGAAGGTTATCAAATAGATCCTAGAATGGCAAACAGGAATTAAATCTTTATACCACTGGCATAAAAACTACTTAAGGCCCAGATCTGATCTCCCATCTTTGAAGTATTTCACATTGTGACTCCAACTGATCTCAATAGGGTGCTTATGAAATGTGACATAACTCAACAGGAATAAGGAGACCAGGGCTCAGTCCTACACAGTTTGATCCAAAGTCTCAGAGGAGACTCCACAGGACCATGATACAAAACCCAGTAATATTTCAACAGACTAAATATGGTGCTGACAAATACTGTGTGAGGTGCACCAAAGGGGATAATTACACCTGCCCATGAACCTGCCCAGCTTCTGGATTCTCGGCATGAACTTAGCCAAAAGGCCTTGGTGTAAATATTAGGAGCAGAGCCAGACCCTGACACAGAGCCAGCTGTGATGAAGACTCCGGGAAGGACAATCTGACATCCCGAGGCTGTGCACCTTGGAGCTGTGTTTGGTGAATGTTTTGGGAGAGGAACTTGCATGTATCAGATAGGTGCTGGCAACACGTGGAGAGATGCACTCTATTGCTTTCATACAGCCAGAGGGGAACCTACAAGTGGAGTATGATCCAGAACTTAATGTAGCTGGCAGAGTGCTTTACAGGACTGGGAATGGGGGCAGACATCGTTCTGGAAACCAATGCCACTCAGAGACATGAGCCCCATGGTGCTGGGGTGGCTCAGGCTCTCCAGGGCAGCTGGACACTTGCTGGCAAATGAAATATTTTCTTTAATATATATAATTTCCTGTATACTGGAAACATTGCTACTCAATGTCTCGCTAATGCCAGTGAAATTAAAAATTAAAGAACAGCAACTGTTAAAAATTAGAGAACAGCGACTGTTAAAAATTAAATAAAAGCAACTGATTTACTGACCCTGACCTCGGCGGGGCTATAAATTCCTCCTTTAGTTAAGCCAGGCTATGGCTTGGGGCAGAGCTATGTTGAATTTGGTGGTTCATCAATCTTTGGTAGCCAAAAATAATTTTTAATTCTAAAGAACTCCTGTAGATAGACCTGATACTCCCCATAAATGCATACAAAAATCAGATAAAGTAAAAATGTTTAATTCTGATAATTTCTAAAAGACTTTTTTTCTCTTTGGAGACAAATTTACAGGTAGTATCTATAAAATGGACAGAAAGGTGATTCTCTACTCAGTCCCCTCAGCTCAGTCAAAATGTGGGAGATGCCAGTTAAACGTCTTTCCTGCTTGCTTCAGAACAGGGATTTGGAGTTAGGACAGCTGTCTCTGGAGGACGTGGCACCCGAAAAGAGTGAGGGTGTGCTTGGCCAGTCGTGTCCCCAGATGTCCCACCAGGCACTCACCTAGCAGTGAGGGCATCAGAAGAATAAATCACTTGTAGTTGGTTTTTGTTGAAGAGGGAGGAACAGAGGATGGAGGAGGGCAGAACACCTTCCTGAGAGCTCTGGAGGTGTAGAGATGCTTCTGAGAGCCTGGGGTCCCAGGTCTGAAGCAGGGGATGAATTTACTGTGCAGGTGGATCCCCCAACATCCCAGCTGTGCTGTCGCTGTGCTGCAAAGAGCATCCCCTTCTTGCCCTGTTGAACCCAGGCCTTCACGTGAAAATTTCCTTTGATTTTGTTGTAAATAGGTTATCAAAGGCCTCAGCTGGTGTATTATTTTGGAGCAAGTGCTCTGTTCTGCTTGAACTCCAGTTGCCACCATCCAGACTGGAAGATCATCCCACCATCCAGCCTGCAGAGCTTTCACCAGGCCTGCGGTGCCCCGTGTCTTGGATCTTTTACTCCTCAGCTGCTGAACAGTCACTAAATTGACTGCAGAGTCTTTTGCTTTTGTTGAGGAGGTATCATCACCATGCAAGGTACAGATCTGGGTGCACACAGTTGGGGATCCTACTACAATTCCTAGGTCAGACAGTTTGTCCTAGGGCCACACTCTGGAGCTACTCAGTTATCCAACACTGGCTCCTTTCTCAGTGTTATCTAGTGCTGGTTCATGGCCATGAGCATGGGGGAGCTCAGACCCTAGCTATATTTTTGAGAATATTGTGATTTTAGAGTAGGCATTGGAAGGTGTGAGAGGAACAAGGAAATGTGTATAGGAAGCCTTCAAGGTTTCCGTGCGTGTTGGCCATGTACATGTGAAAGCCAAGCACAAATCTTTGTGGATTGCTTCTTCTTTGAGTATTGGAAGAGAGCAGAAGGCGGCCAGGAATTACATTTGCAGTCCTGCCAAGTCCCTAGAGCTGGATTTCATTTAAACACATATTTTGACCTAAGATATTAAAAGTTCTTCCCTGAAGTTAGATAATGCCCAGGTGATATTGAGAGTGGTGATGATGCGATTAGGTTGTGCAAGTCTAATCGTAGAAGTCAAAAGGGCAAATGAAGCTTGAACAACTTTTATGTCAGCATCTCTGCATTTTTACCTGTTTGACATTGTAGTCTTACTGCTCTCATCACAAAGTTCATTTTTTTATTTGGACTCTGAAGGGTAGACATAAGGCACGTAGGTCCCAAGGAAAGATTCAGCGTGTGAATGTGAGTATTTGTAAAGGTGCCCACACATCCCAGGAGCCATCCTGCCACGGGAGATGTTCCAGTTACTGCGTCCCCAGATTTCTCTTGGCAAGTGCTCCTTGGAAACCCTACCATTGAAGTTATTTCTGACTTGCAAGGTGACTTATTAAGGGCATCAGCAAACTCCTTACACAGCCTTGGGGGAAAACACAAGCAGTAATTCACTTCCTTGCACCTGGAAATCTCTCCAGTGTTCAGCAAACCTGCAGTTCAGCAGGACTGGGTTTGATATTGTTTTTAGGAGGGGCAGCCTGGGGGCACCTCAACATGATGGAAGCTTGTAGCTTTCTCTTTAACTGGAGGTGAATTTAATTTCAGTAATGAGCCTGGCACATTCCAGTTCCTGATTAGATTTGCACAGTGATTAACCCAGCAGATATTCAGTTGGCAAACTGCCCAGTCCATTCCAGTTGCAGTGGACTGAAACCACTTCTGCTGCTACTCTCACACTGGGAAGCAAGGTCACCTGAAGGTCATTGTGGCAAAGGAGATGTAGCAGGGCTCAAACGTATGCTGATTTTCTAAAATTCTGTTTGGGAAAAGCCTGTCCAGCTCCTCCTGTTGGATCCCACCTAGACTGAGAAGACCTTGTGGTTCATACTGTGCAATTTCTCATGCTGCATGAGACAGAAGCAGCTTCTTGGAGGAGAAGTTTCCCCCCAAAACAGCAGGGTTTGTCCCAGCCCCTAGGGATGCTGAGCATCTCTCAGAAAGTGCTGCCAAGCTCTTCCGTCTCCACATCCTTCAGATATGCAAGAAGCTTCCCCTTGCTGCAGTTGTATTCTTTGCTCAACGAACCATGCCTTGAAAACAGGTGGAGCTGTGGGTGCCTCCAAGTACATTCATACCTTTCTACTCGTCTGAGCTCCTGGCCGTGGAGGAGAGCTGCATGGGTAAAAGGGGCATGGTGTGCATGAGTTATACTAGCATGTTTCCCATGCAATGAATCCCAGTCCCAGGACTGTCAGAAAAACATCCTCTACCCTCACTAAACTCACTCCCAGAAGAAAAATAAACCAGAAGCTGCTCCAGGATGTAGAATTCATCTCTGAGTTGGTCTGAGCTACCCAGTGGTTTCCATGTGCCCCCTGAGGAGCTCCCACATGCTGCACCAGAGCAGGATCAGTGCCCTCTCCGCGATCACTACCCCCTGTGCCTCTCGGCCAGCAGGTCCAGTTCAGTCCCAGCTCATCTGGGGAGGTGAGACCATGCCATAGTGCAAACTGAGAAGCACACAAAATGTCAAAGGATTTCATCTGCTGAAATTCCATTTACCAGCTACTGGATGTCTCCATTATGATTCTCACCAGGGCAGAGAGTGAAAATGGCCATAAGCATGCTCTCAGATCAATTGCAAAAATCCATAGTGGGCTCGGGAGGGACACAGGGTGATGCCTGCTCACTCCACCCTCCCCCACGCATGGCTTACAATTTTCTTTTGCTCACAAAAGACATATTTTTCCTTCCCTCAGGGACTGTCCAAAAGGAAAATAAGACAGAATCAAGAGATTAGCACGTGTGGTTCATGCTTGTAATTTGGCACTGCTGGGATATTATAATATGGCCCAGATGCCTGGGAAGGTGTTTAATGTAAGCCAGGATGATTGACATCTCTCCATAGAGGATCTGAAGGCTGTCAGATCTCAGGTTATTGAGTGTCCCACTTACTGACAAATATATACGCCAGCTAAGTAGGGCACAGATCTCCAGTTCACCCTGCCTGAGCTCAGATCATTCCTGGAGCTGCTGTCAGATGAGCTCCGAGCTGCTGATGGTACCAGCACAGGATATTGACAATTCCTAAAGCCCATAATGGCCCCAGAGGTGCAATGTCCTGTTGTGTGAACAAGCTTTACAGTGGAAACAGGCTTGGTAGTCAAGCAAACTTCAGTAACTCCCGTTAATCCATGACCTTGGGCTGCAGAAACAGCATGGGGACTTTGCCTCTTAGGAGGACCTTTCAGTACACCATCCAAGCTCCTTGGGAAGGGGCAGCAGGGGCTACAGCAGGCACAGGTCAAGCGAGGCTGCCTCTGTCTCCCTGGGCCATCGTTCTGGCTGAGGCTTGCTTTCATCTGAGGTTGCCATTGCAGTTGATCGCCTGTGATTTCTGCCATGATGAGCTGCTCCAGGTGACCCAGGAGAGCGGCAGCACTTGGAGGTGGCACGGCAGGAGATGGGCTGTAGCACCCACTGACCCATGAATGTCAGCACCAGGACAGACTGGAAGGGAAGAGCAAGACCACAGCCAGGCTGGGAGATTTTCTGGTGAGTCAAGGCTGTGATGCTTTGGGAATATTTCTGAACCAGTGAAATATTTTGCAGCAGCAAAATATTCTGCTCCCGGGCATAGAAACATTTATGTTAGCATTAACTTGCTTTTCTTAGAGTGTCTTACTTTTCCTTACAAATAGCCCTGCACTATAAAGGCCAAACTCTAAATTGTATTGCTGTGGGGATCCTTTTGCACCAGTAAAGCTTTTTCGGGCCTGTCGGAGCACCTGCACAGCAGGAGCAGTGAAGTCAAACAGGCGTTCCTGTGGAAAACATCCGTTCCCTTTGAACCAAACCAGCTATTTGGGGAAGAGGTGTCAAAACAGATTCAAAAGCCGTATTATGAGACTGAGCTCAGACACGATAATTTGACCAGGGGTTACTTGCTTTAACAATAATTTCCAGGTTGAATTTACCTGGCTGCAGCTCCCATTCACGATCCTGTTATGTGTTTTGCTACCAGATTAACAACACAGGGGAAATCTATTTGCCATTTATCCACCTACATTTCTTGTGAGCTGTATCTTTCTTCTTTCATGATTAAGAAGATTTGGCTGAGCAGTTATAACACCACTGTAAGACAGCTTCCCTGGGCTTTGGATCACTCTAGAAAACCTTGCCTGGACACTTCGCACTTGGATCCAGTGCCTGGTAAGACTTCCATGAATACCATAAGGGTAAAAAAACCCTGATACTCCCCTTCTTGGAAAGCCAAAATTGTGATGCTCTTTCCCATTCATGCTCTTCCCCCACTGCTGCCAGAAAACTGTAGTCCCACAGACCCCAGCTCTAATCCTTCCTTCAGCCACCAAACTAAGAGCCTCTTCCCCCATCCTCACTGAAACCACTTTGTTTGCTTGGTGGAGGACGGTGCTGGAACACCTGCAGACCAGATTAGTCCTCAGTTCATCCTTAGCTCAGGCCTCCCATTCCTTCTTCACGTCTTCTACTTGCAGGAGCCATGCTGAATCTTCTTTGCATGCTCAAGCTCCTCACATCATTGATAAGAGCTCTTTCTAAGTGTTGGAGTAACCTGCTGTGGTGGTGCCAATATTCAGCAGGTTCAGTTGAAGGCTGGAGTTCCCCCTCTGCATGCTCAGGAGCTCCTGTGCTTGTCTGGTAGGCAGTAACGGGAGGTGGAGTGTGGATTTTGGGGGAGAAGTCCACAGGAGGAAGTCAATGATGGTCTCATGCAGTCCTAAGGAGTCAAAACTACAGCACTGATATTTGGTAATTCTGGCTTTACTTTGGGCTTTTGAAAGACCCCAGAGGACTGTGAAACCCAGCTCCTGCAGATACCTGGCCAATGTCTTTCTTTGATCTGCTTTGAAAATCCTAATCTACATGATTCAGAAACCTGCAATGGTAGAAGGCTCATGAGATTGTTAAATCCTGAACAAAGATCGTATCACACTTGTCCTTATCACCTTGAAGGATGAAGAATATGCATGTGAAAATGACCTCTTCTTTCTGCAAGAGAGTAGAACCAGCAGAGCAGAACCCAGCTGACACCTGACACTGCATATGGGTGGATGAGAGCGCGAGAGTCTTCTCTCAGAAGTGTGGATGGGATCATGTCGTGCTGTGACCACTCTGGAACCAGCCCCACCACCTTGAGCACCTGGCTGCGTCTGTGCCGTGCCGTGCCGTGGAGCTCGAGCCGTGCTCCTACGTGAAGTGGGAGCAGCACACCAGGAAGCTCTGGAATCAAATGCATGCTCTTCAGTGGAAGAGCAGACTTAAGCGGTGTCTTGCAATAAATCTCCTGGGTTTATAAGAAACTCAGTAGCGCCCTGTCCTTTGGATTCAGTTTAATGAGCTCAGGCAGCATTAACTGGGAACAGCATCTTGAGGATAAAGAACAGGTGTCAGCCCAGACACAGGGTCTCATGCTGGGCAAGGATTATTTTATTATAATTAATATTCTTATTTCTTATTATTGTTAATTACTGGCTGAAGCTCAGTGCTTTGGGGAACCTACAGTAATGCCTCCAGCAGTGCTCCAGATGATCCTGCATACTTGGAGAGGCCTTGTCAGAGCTCATCAGGTTTTGCAGATGACTGGCTACGTAGCAACCAGAGGCGAGTGGAAATATTACAGACACGCAGGGAAATCTTCTTGCAGACTAATCCCCGTGAATCATTTTGTTTGCATTCGTGACCTCTTTCATTCATTAATATTTGGTAGGAAAACACTTCCTTCCAAATAAACACTTGTGAAAAACAAACATGTCCTAATTACTCATGCAAATATTCTCATCTGAATATTTATGCAAAGATATTTACCCATGAGAGCTCATCTATCAAACTACTATGAATATGTATTTTCATGAGAAAAGACATAAGGTGAAAAAAACTTTTGGATGTTTTCTGTTGGCTTAGTAAGGGAGCAGAAACTGAGCTGTGCATCTCCTTTGTGGCTAAAGCTGGGTTCACAAGTACCAGGTTGAAAACATTCAATCAAATTGCAAATACTGCGTTCTACAAACATTAAATTCATCCCCAAGAAGAGGATTTCAGGGAAAGAAAAATGATTGTGCACATCTGAGTAAGATCAGTAGGTAGTTTTACTTGGGTAAATAGGAGGATGACAGTAGTTATTCACAGGGAAAAGCATCCCAGATCCATTTTCAGGAGCAAAAAGGATGCCTGTGGGAGCCTATGGAGCGGTTGCAATGACAGAGCACATTTTTAGGTAGATGTGTGTTTGTGATTCTCATGGACAAGATGGCACAAGATGATGTCGCGGAGCGTTTTCATTTGGAAGCCGAGGCAGAACAGGCTGGGCAATCCAGCTATATGGCGGTTGAAAATAGGCTCAAATGGCAGCGAGCGATGGAGTGATGTCTGCTTTGGGACTGGTAACGAGTGCCTGCCCCAGGGTGATATTTAGGATTGTGTCATTAAACATCTGGACAATGAGACAGAGCTCACCCTCAGCAAACGCACACACAACACAACACTGGGGTGAGGGATGGATGATATGCAGAATGACATCAATCCATGGGGACCTTGGAAATGGAATCCTTGGAGCAGGTCAACAGAGAAGCAGAAGGTCTCCATTCCTGGGAGTTTTTTAGGTTTGGCTCAGCAAAGCCATAGCCAACCTGATTGAGTGTTGGAGGTGTCTTGCTCAAAGTGATAGGTTGGGCCGGAGACCTCCATATATCTTTGCCATCAGTGCTGCCCTACTCTGATTCTAGGACCTGGGCAGCTCAGCTGCTTTTCCTCACAGCTTCCACAAAATCCCATTCCATTAGGATGGGACACCAAGCCCTGGTGGGTTGCAGGAAAATCTTGCCCCTCCACCTGCACTGCTGAGGTCAGGGGAAGAGTTTGATGGAGAACAGCTCTCCTTCCAGACCCACAGAGAAGGTCCACAGAGTCAGGGACAGATCTCCATCTTCCAGTCCAGAGCCACGTGGTCTGTACAGACTCTCTACCTAGTAAAGAGCACACCTGTCGAAGCCATAACCAAACAGTTTCTCCAGAAGAATACTGTGGGGAACAGTATCAAAGGCTTTACTAAAGTCCAAGCAAACAACATCCACAGCCTTTCCCTCATCCACTAAGCGGGTCACCTCAACATGGAAGGAGATCAGGTTGGTCAAGCAGGACCTGCCTTTCATAAACCCACGCTGACTGGGCCTGATCACCTGACTGTCCTGTGTGTGCCGTATGATGGCACTCAAGATGATCTTCTCCATAACTTTCCCTGGCACCAAGGTCAGACTGGCAGGCCTGTAGTTTCCTGGATCCTCTTTTGGCCCTTCTTGTAGATGGGCATCACATTTACTAACCTCCCGTTGGGGTGATGCTTGGACCTGGTGATCTTAGAGGTCTTTTCCAACCTTAATGCTTCTGTGATTCTGTGATTCTGTGACTGCTGATAAATGATGGAAAGTGGCTTGGTGAGCACTTCCACCATCTCCCTCCATACCCTTGGGTGGATCCCATCTGGCCCCATAGACCTATGTGTGTCTAAGTGGTGTAGCAGGTTGCTAACCATTTCCCCTTGGAGTATGGGGACTTCATTCCATTCCCCACCCCTGTTTTCCAGCTCAGGGAGCTGAGTACCCCAAGAACAACTGGTATTATATGAAACTGGATTGTCCAGGAAACTGGACCTCTATGAAAGACATCCTCTCCTATTCTGTTTCTGGTTTGGATGGAAGGTCAATGAGACTCTTCATGTTTTCTGCTGTCATTTTTTAACCTTCTCACAGCACTTTTTTTGTCTTCTCTTAGTACTTAGAGGTAACCACTGCACAACAGTTTCTCCCAGAATGAGCAGGTTCTTGGCTGTTCTGCCAAAAACATACTCTGCTCCATGCTCACATCAATGATGGGGCAGCTGGGCTCTTCCAGTAACAAGGAAGAATGCAGGTGGAAAAATTTCAGAGTTTAGCAGAGTTCAGAAAAACTTGGGGCAGTTTAGACCTTTTCTGAATGGGAGTAAATAAGGCAGGGAAGGGAGGACCATGCACTCATCTCCCAGACCTGCAGTTAGCCCATGCTCTAGCTCAGATACCATATCCAGTCCCACCACCAGATGTGGTGGGCTAGGACTTTGGATCAAATTTTGGCCCAGTTTCCCACATGAGGCAGAATTTCAGCTCTGATTTTACCGTGGTAAAGATTTTTTCCTCTGCATGCCAGGTGACCTAATGCATATTAAAAAGTCGTAGATGAACTGTCTGCATGAACACAACCACATTGTATGAACAGAAAACAAAAATACATTAAAAAGAAATCCAAACAGAAGATACTGGCCTTCTTTCCTTCGCTTATCTTCAGTTTTGCCCAAGTCACCTTTGAAAACCTATTTGAGTTTCTTTTGTTTTTCATTTTGAGATTATGGGTGTGTTTGTCTAAACATCTGTGGCAGCTGGTTACAGGATCAGGCCAGTATCAGACTAGTCCAGACGCAGAGAAGATAATCTTTTCCAGCCAAGCAATAGCAATAACATTAATGCATAAATGCATAAATCCTCCTGTTCAACTCCATTTATCACCCAGACATGCTACCTCCTCAAAGCCAGCCAGTTGCACTGTCAATATTGGCCTTCTCTCTGCTGAAAACACAGCTCCATAGCGTTAGCTGCAAAAATCTTATGATCTCATGTAAGCGAATGGTTAAAGCTACTTCCCGTGTCACTGAGGAAATGTAGGCATTAGACACACCCAGATTCACTTGCAATTTTTCTTTGGGGCACACTGACACGTGAGATCCTGATCACTTGATTGGTGTTACAATGTCCTGGGTGCTGCACAGGCAGTGAAAGTAGCTGCCTGCCCCTGGTTAGAGGGTGGTTTGGGTCACCAAAACCATCATCATTCCTGATTCGAAACTGTCCATGGTGCCACAGGGACACACTGGGATCCCAGGGCCCAGATCCTCCCAGAGGATAGAGGCTGCTGTCTGAGAACACCCTGAGCACCAGCATCAGAAGGTCTCAGGGGATGGGTCCCACATGAAGCCATCATCCCCTGTCAACTGCACCAATTTACAAAGCTACTTTAAATGTCCTGGGAGACTGGGTGCCTAAAAGATAGATCTGTGGCCAAATCTCACGCTTGAGACAATCATGAGTTGAAGTAAAACCAACCATAAAACACAGGCTGGCAGGGACCTTTGGAAGTTAGCTAGTCCAACCTTCTGCTCCAAGCAGGGCTGGCTTCAAAGTTGGAGCAGGTTGCTCAAGGTCTTGTCTAGTCATGTTTTGAAAACCTCCAAGGATGGAGACTCCACCACCTCTGGGCTCAGCCACTCTCGTGGAGAAGAATTCTTCCCTTATGTCCACATGGAATTTCCTCTGCTGCAACCCATGCCTGTTGCCTCCTGTTCTTCCATTTTCGTGGCTCCCACACTTTGGATTGTCTCCTGTTCAACAATATTTTGCCCAGCTCAGGAACCAGGAGGTGTTGGCATCGCAGCCCTGACCACATGAGCAGCGTCACACCAAGATTTGCCTCTGGGCTCCTGGGGGTTGTTGAGTTGTCATCCACAGACCACAGTCTGCTCAGACCTTCCTGCCCAGCTGAAGTCACTGGTTTGGGCTTTAAAAGGAGGAAACAGGCTGGAGTGCTTTGGTTTTTCTCCTCTAGACTACAAATCACATTATGCACTAAGTCATTTTTACAATAGATCAGACTGGGGGGTATTTTCCAAATCCTGTTGATGAGAACAGCTTTAAAAAGCAAGCAAATGAAGTCCCCAAAGATTGGCTGAGGATAAAGCACACACAAGAATTCATTCACCACCCCCCAGTGATAGCACAGCGGTGATCAGAGCTCCCAATGCAGCAGCCGTGGGCAAGGGGTGGCTCTTTAATGACGAGCATAAATTTAATTTGATTGCTGGGAATAATTGAGTGTTACAGCCCTCCACTCATTGCAGTGGATTTGAGCAAACGTAATCGAAAGGGACATATGTTTTTTTCCTTAGTACTCCCTCTGCAGTTGCTGATTAACCTCCCAGCTGCAGCATTTGAACCTGGTGCCAGCTCTTGGGGAGGACAGACAAACCGACCCAGCAATGACGGAGCATGGCCTGGGGGAGAGCCTGCCGGGATGCGGTGCACAGAGCTCAGGACAGGTGGGAGGGGGCACAGCAATGTCCCATGTGCTTCACAGGGAGGAAAGACTATGAGTTCATGCGGAGCCTGGAAGAGAAGGTGTAGATATTCCTGTCAGCCTGATGCATTATTTCATTTTGAAGATTTTTATCAGAGGTGTCACTGAGCTTTGTGTCCTTCTATGATGGGTTCTTGCTGATAGACCACAGGGTGTTTCTGAGTGGTGCTGCCAGCAGTAACTGCCACACCGCCACCATGGTTTGATGTCCCCAGAGATCCTGATGGGTATCTGAAGCCTGTAGTAGGTTCTGCAGAACACCTGTAGCCTGCTAGATGAGAGCCATGGGGATGATAGATGGGGCTGGGCATTGAGGATGGCTGGCTTCCACCCCACTGTGCTGCTTTTTCCCGATACTCTAAGATCCTTAGCCCTATCTAGACACTTCCTCCTCCTCCTGATGTTCACACTCCAAAGCTATTTCTGTTCAGCTGACAGGCGGAATTCAGGGCTTCTACAGCAGGACAGTGCATGTTGCAATCTGTACAAACCTTGTTCCAAAACCATCTGGGTACTGATGCTTGCCTTGCACCTTCAAAGGTGACTCAGGCACCTTGGACTTTAAAGCTGGGGAGCAATCATGGCTGGCCAGAAAGGACTGTGGCAAAGACGGTGTCTTTAAATCTCACCTGTATAGAGGAGGAGGAAGGTCACTCACAGTCAGAGAAATCACACCAGGGAGACCAGGAATAAGTGAGGGAGGCCAAAGATCCTCCTGGGAATGTTTAATGAGTCATTGAGCATGACAAGCTCTTCAGCACAGCCTCCTCTTGGAGTACACGGTTCTGCCATTTCTTACATTGCTTCTGGGCCCAAGAGAAAGATTTTGGTCCATTAACAAAGCATCCTTTGATACCTGCAAAGACCATTAAGGGATGAGATCAGTTTTGTCAACAGCATACTGCTGATTCAACAGAAGTTTCTGCAGGTGATGTGCAGCAGAGACTCCCTGTGCCAGTCACAGCAGTGCTGTGGAAATAAAGTTGAGTGTTTTCTTGGATAAACCTTGGTGCCAAGCAGGGGCAGAAAGGAGCAATACAAGCCAGGTGTACCTTTATGTCTCTGTGGCCCTGCAAAGTATGTCTGAGTAAGCACCTCCCCTTGCTGGGGCAGCCCTGGCATCTTCTCTGTGCCGGAAACAGAGTTTGTAAGTAAGTCTTGAGCTCTTCAGAGGTGATGTTTTCTCTTCTGGGTCAGGAATGTGTCAGAAGTGAAATATTTGCTAAAAAAATCAGTGTAAATTTCAGTATCACTTGGAAATAAGCAACAACCACAAGAAGGGTAAGTGCTGCCTCCTCTCTACAAGATATTGCGGAGGAGAAAAAAACCCTAATGCAGCACGTGGTTTTCCCTCAACTATATATTGCCACTGGACTAAAATACAAATAAATTATGACAGGCTTTGATGTATTCCTTTAAATGTATCTTATTGTCCGTTTTGTTACATTTCACGACACCTTTACTTTTCAGGAATTCATAAAACTCCACACTACAGGTGGGCTCATGTCTGATTTGTATCTTGGTGTTGGTTGAACCACCACTGAACAGGTCTGCATTCCTGACAAGGGAGTGTTATTTCCACTGTTCATTGAGATAAGAACGGATGTAAGAAGATCCCTGTGTAAAAATAAACAGGAAGACCAGGAATTTGAAGTGGAACATAGACAAGGAAAACTACATTACTCCCTGAAACCCAGGCTCCACCGTCCTCAATCGCTTATCTTTTAAAAAAGCAAAACAATGACTGGGCAAGCCTGAGTGAA
Organism: Opisthocomus hoazin; assembly: GCF_030867145.1. NCBI lineage: Eukaryota > Metazoa > Chordata > Aves > Opisthocomiformes > Opisthocomidae > Opisthocomus > Opisthocomus hoazin. Next base: position 7,713,892 of record NC_134430.1, on the reverse strand, counting down.
TATAAAGCAATGCTGTAACAATGAGAAACCAACTTAAGAGCCTTTCAACATCAGGGTCTAGAAGAAACTGTCTTCTGTGGACATTTCCATGCGCAGAAGTGTGAAAAATTAAATCAGTAAAATTAAATGTAAATCTGTAAAATTAAATTCTGGAAGTCTGAAAAGCTTAGCAAATTAAGAAAAGCAGATGAAAACATGATATTATAAAACATTCAAAATGAAATGGTAACTTTTCTGCGTTTTACAGTGCCTCTGCATTGTGTGAGATAAAGCCAATATTCATTTTCCAATAATTACTAGATAGAGCTTCTCCAAAGGCTATGTTTGCATCACCTGTTGCAAATAATGTTATATTTTCTAAGCTGAAGACATTTTCCTGTAATTCACATCCTAAATTTTCCAATGCACCTTACACCCTTCCATTTCTATCTTGCAAGTAAGCAGCACATGATGGGTAATTTTTGCTTTAAATTATGCAATAACAGACAATTTCAAATATTTTGATATTTCCATGGTTTGAGGAACCACTCGCTACAAGTATATAGCCTTTCTAATGAAATCACCATTTTCTCAATGAAATAAAAAAATACATTACTGAGCACAAGATGCTGCTCCTCTATGTGGCAGACATGGAGACCTCTGACTCCATAAGCCTCCTGACAAAGGCATTCATGTCCCTCTCGCTGTCCGACTCGTATGTCAAGTTATGGTTAGACAAATGCAGAGTCTTTGAGTCGCTTCTCCGTGCTGTGGCATTTCTGAGATTCATGCTGCCACGGATAACCATACCAATATCATCTGTATCCCTGCATGAGAAGAGGAGAGTGAAGAAGCTCCAGAGAACAAAGCCATCACCATCTTAAAAGAAGTGCAAGCTGTTTCTTGTGTGGGATTTTGTACGGATTCTTTGCTGTCCTGATGGCCCCAGAAAGGTGGGGAGGGTATGTGGGGTCCCGAGTGCCCCAGAACCCACCAGCTCTCCCCACCACCCTTGGCTTGGCTCCTGCTACCCACAGGAAGCCCCAAATCTGTGTGATCGATGGGAAAACCACCGAGCTGCAGGAAGCCTTGTCAGAAGCAGCGCCGGCGCTTCCCCACCTTCATGTCCTTCTTCTCCTTGGTGCCAAAATCTACCCGGTGAAAACAAGCTGTGCTTCTTAAGGAAACTGTTTTCATCCAAGGTGTCTTCCTGGAGGCCCCAGAGCCCTTCCAACCACAAACCCTCAGTGACAAATAACCTACCTTCTGGTGGGACCTTGCCTGGCTGGTGACTTACCAGTAATAGTGAAGCCACATGTCCTTGATTTCAAAACAGCGATTCTGGTACCAAAATATATAATTTGTCCATTTCCTGAAGTGATAGATCTGTGTGTCCATGGCATGGGAGTGCAAAGGACACAAAGTGAAAGTGAAAGAAATGTTTTCTTAAAGGGTCATCCCAGCAAGACATGAGGTGTCACGTTGTCTGAGGTGCTGAGTCATGTGTCCCAGTGCAATGCAGCCGAGACGTCAGCCCCGTCCACTTACTCATGGAGCAATGCTGAGCATGGCCATACGGCTGCCTGGACTCAGCCCCAGGCACCCAAGCAAGGGCAAGTGTGAGGACAGTAGATCGGCTCAGCTGAGAGCGCAGGTCATCAGACAAGTTCATGATCATGATGCAGATTCAAGGCCAAGTCAGGAAGCCAGTTCTCAGGTTGAGGTTTGGCTCAGCGGGGTCCATGGCCAGGTACAGGCAGGGCCGTGACTCAGCTGGGGACAAATGTGAGAGCCCCAGCCTGAAGGCAGCTCCCAAGGGAAGGGGTTCAGCCATCACTGAAGACTCTAGCTTTCTTCCCAACAGCTTTCTTCAAGGTCACCATCTGCGCTCTTGCCAAGCTGGCCCAGGTAGCCAAACTCCCAGGAAGGAAGCGCATTCAAGGCATTGACACCTCGCTCCTCCATGATCTGCGGCCTTTGGTCACATGTACCTCTCTGTTCCTCAGCACCTCCATTTTGCAGTGGCACCCTGTGCCTCCTCCACTGCAGGATGACACAACAAGGCACACAAATCTCTGCATATCACTGGAGCAAGGGCCCTGGCCAGAGGGTATGGGATGGGGCAGCTGAGAGCCCATGTCTGCTCCAGTGCGTGCCAGTAGTAACAATCCCCGTGACTAACTGAATACGTTGCACAGAACCACAGATTCTCCAAAGGAAAGTAGGTAGTTAAATTTGCTTCCATGCCAATGCTCCTAAATTGAAAGTCACAGAATCACAGAATGGTTGGGGTTGGCAGGGCCCTCTGTGGGTCACCCAGCCCAACCCCCTGCCCAAGCAGGGTCACCCACAGCAGGCTGCACAGCACCGCGGCCAGGCGGGGCTGGAATATCTCCAGAGAAGGCGACTCCACAGCCTCTCTGGGCAGCCTGGGCCAGGGCTCCGTCACCCTCAGAGGGAAGAAGTTCTTCCTCGGGTTCAGCTGGAGCTTCCTCTGCTTCAGTTTGTGCCCGTTGCCCCTTGTCCTGTCGCTGGGCACCACTGAAAAGAGTTTAGCCCCATCCTCCTGACACCCACCCTTCAGATATCCACTTGCTTAATGATGGCCTCCAGGATGAGCTGCTCCACCATCTTTCCTGGGATGGAGGTGAGGCTGACTGGCCTGTAGTTCCCTGTGTCATCCTTCTTGCCCTTTTTGAAGACTGGAGTGACACTGGCATTTCTCCAGTCCTCGGGCACCTCTCCTGTCCTCCAGGACCTTTCAAAGATAATGGAGAATGGCTCATCAATGACATCCGCCAGCTCCCTCAGTACTCATGGGTGCATTCCATTGGGGCCCAGTCATCAAAGTCATTAAAGTTTGTAATCTTGAAGTAGCTAAAGTGTCACAAAGAGGAGAACAGCTTAACTTGTCTGGAAGCCAAACAGCAGCAAAGACAGTCCAAGGGGAGAGGAGACACTTAATTCTACCATCTGGCAGCACTACGCACCGAGTCTCAATGCAAAATGGGGAAGTGGCAAGAGGTTTCCAGGTAATCAATTGCTCGCTGCCGAATCCTTCCACCTGCGTGCCCCTGGCTGCCGCCAAGGCTCCAGCCCTGACTCCAGCAATGCTTTCACTTGTTGAAGGCTGGATTTTTCATTGCTGTAAATCATGGCTCTTCCACGGGTGGAAATGCGTTGGCACGGGTGTGGTGGCAAAGAGTGTTAGAGACAACAGTTGTCCTGGGAATTGAGTCCCATGAGTCCTGTGATGCCAACAGGGAATTTCTCATCTGCTTGTGCTGGAGTATGTGGGTCTGAGTGCCTGAACAGTGACACATTTCAGGTAAGGCTTCTGTGTTTTTTAGGTGCTTTTCAAAATGTGGACAGGTACTCGGCACACTTTCATTCCCATTGTTTTCCCTTCAGCAAATTGGTTCAGCCTCCTGTTTTTAACTGAAACCCTTTGACCATTTACAAAAGGATCTGCTGTGACTTTCTTATTCAGGGATTTTTTGAAAGCCCAAGTGTTTGGCAGGGAAGTCCGAGGAAATCTTACAATAGATGGGGAAAAAACAGCATTGTGATCTCCCCAATTTCCAGCAACACAGTTGTTACTCATTTTCCATCTTGCACACAGATCTGGGACAAATGACAAAAAGGCAGGGACAGGTACTTATTCACGCCTTGAAACAGGATGGCTGGAAAAGAAAAGGAAGAATGAGAATGAGGAGAATGAGCAGGACGAGGAGAGAATCGGGAGGGCAAAGGCGTGCGAACTGGTGGGTGAGGCACAGACAGATGAACAGGGGGAGCAAAAGCTGCACGGGCAGGGCAAAGCCAGGCCCCCCCTCACCGCTGCCCATCCAGGCAGCGTTCAGCCACCCCGGGAACGCAGGGCTCCGTCACGCGCAACGGTGACTTGGGCAGACAAACGCCCTCGCTGCCATCGTCCCCCCTTCCTCCTGCGTTCCCCAGCTGCTCCTGCCGAGCGCGGTGCCGCACGGTCTGGGATGTCCCTTTGGGCAGCTGGGCTGGGCTGTGCCCCCTCCCAGCTCCTTGTGCCCCCAGCCCGCTCGCTGGCAGGGCGGGGTGAGACACAGAGACCTTGGCGCTGGGCGAGCCCGGCTCAGCGAGAGCCACAACATGGAGGGGTTGGCACCGCCGGCGTGGTCACAGATCCAGAGCCCAGCACCGTACCAGCTACTGTGAAGAAAGTTCACCCCATCTCAGCCAAACCCAGTACACATATCCCGGGATGACTGTTTTGGCCAGTGTGGGAGAGAGGATAAGAATCTTCTTCGTGCGTTTGTGTGTGCGTTAACGGGAGCATTTTCACAAAGTCAGGCTGATGATGAAGCAAACGCTCTTCTGGGCTTGCTCCTTGCCTGGAGGAGAGAGTCTGGGCCAGATGGAGAAACTGTTAGCCCATCCCACAAGAGACATGCAGAGCAGTCAGTGTGATGAGACACGCAAGTCCTGTGCCCGCTGATGTCTACAGGTGTGGTTTTCAGTGGGTTTCCGTGTTGTCAGCATGACCACATGCATGACCACATCTGCCTGCAGCAGCCACCTGAGACTGGAAGCCACGATGCCCACAGAGCTCTGCCATTTTGTGATGGCTGAGCTCTGGCTGGCAGCACCTCATATCGTGGTCAGGCAATTTTGCATGCTCACAAAATCTCACACAACCACTGTGCCATGGCCTTGAGTCTCTGTCTTGCAGTGATGTCCTGTTGACACTTTCAGACCTCCAAGAAGGGCTGGAGTTCTTAACCAGGACGCAGCATCAGAGGATTGCACCTGAAGCCCTTGCAGCAGAAGAGTCCTCCAGCACCTACAGAGGCTGCTGGCTCTGCCATACCACCACAGGTGACTTTGACCTCCCCAGGGCAAGGTAGCATCTTGGAAGTGGAAGAGTTTATTTCTGTCTGTTGCAAGTGGGCAGATGTCCTCAAACAAGCCCTCTGCGGTGCTGGCTTTCTGGAACAGGACCTGCTGGGTGGCACAGAGCATCTTCGTGTGCACCTTTACATCGCAGAGCGAGCACATGTCCCCATGAAGGTATATGCCACCCGGTCTTGACAGTTTGCTTAGTCAGATAGCCATTCACCAGCCTCCTGCCCTCGCTCTGCCATGTGGACATGCTTTAGAAGCATTTAGAAGCATCATGTCCAACAGAGACCTGGAGGGTTTATCATCAACTTGTCAACACACAATTTGCTCACGGCGTAGATGTGCCCTTGGCAAACAGACTGGGGAGGAAGAGCTGACTCATCTCCCATTCACATGCATCCAAATACCAAAATGTCTATGAAACAACTCCAGAGCTGCCTATTAGATAAACATTTTGGTGAGAGCAAAACTAAGGTGTAGGTGGCATTTGTCCCACCTAACTAGTGATCACGTATTTTGGAGTTTGGGTCCTTTCCAGAGCCTGTCAGGGGAGAGACAGGCACTATCCCTTCTGCGGGACGGACCAGTGATGATCGGCGGTGGTTCAATCCTACCCTGTGCTGCTGCCTTCAGAGGAGAGAGCACAAAACACACCTTGGGCAGCTCTCACGCTCCCCTTCCTCTGCCAGGGCAGTTGTAAGACCCACAAAGAAACAGCACAGCGTGGACTTCAGAATTGAGTCATTACAAACTGGTAAAAAAGAAGATGAAGATACACCATGCCAAAAATATCAGTGTTACAGCAACACCACCTCCTCAAACATCACGAGAAAGCGACACATTTTTACACCTTCCACGTAAGTGTGTTTTACACCCTGTGCCCCTTCCAGAAGTTGTTTCTACCTGGCGGTGTGTTGGGGGCATGAGTCAGGATGCAGGGATGTCTTGGAGCTGGGGCTGGTGCTCCTTGGGTCAGCTCTGCTCAGCACCAGCACTGACACCACGGGCCATGGGTCTCTGTACACCTTCCCAGCAGCTTTGGGTGGCAGAGCCAGCACAGAGGTGGGCAGCCACAGCCCTGCATGGTCTCAGATCATCGTGGGTGGCCATGGAAAGCAGACCTGCAGGATCTCAGACACTCTCCACCTGAAAGGGTTAATAGGGGTTCTTTAAGGATCAGGGAAGCAGCAGGACTAAAATGAACATGGAGCCACTGCTGCTGAGACCAGTTGCAAGCCAGCAGTCATCCTGAGGGTGTCTGATGTGCCCAGTGGAGGTCTTGGCTTGCCTGTGAGGCAGCGGCCAGCTGGACACCAGGGCTGGTTCAGACTAACATCCCTGCCTCATCGTCCTTCTCAGCAGCTCCAGCCTCTAGAGGAAGGACCAAAGGCTGCCAGAAGCACTGACCACTTTGTCAGAGACACCTCAGGTTAGGAGCAAACCCATCTCCTGCTCCTATGGCAGGGGAGTCCCAGTGACTGGGAGGAGAGAAAATGCCCCGAGAGGAAGAAGACACAGCTCAGAGATGAAGATGCTGTCTGGCAAGGACACGAGATGTTCTCCAAGGTCTGAATAGCCTGTGTAGTTCCACTGCTGCAGCTGCTGAAGGTGCTTCCAGCTCACCTTCCCGATGGCTCTGCTCTGTGGACACAGATTGGCTTCTTGTCCAGGAAGAGCCTCCACTGTGCAGGAAAGTTGTTGGAAGCATCCTGGACAATACCCCTAGAAGTGGTTTGCAGTTTTACAGCGGAAAATACTGATACACTGAATTTAGCAGCGCTGCCAGGACACCTCAGCCAGCGACGTATTCAGGAACATGAGTGCAATCCCAGGCTGGAACAAAAGGCAGCAATGCCTGTGCCATAAGGCGTGACTCAGACTGGGAGCAGCCTGCACGAGAGCATGCCCCATCTGAGCAAACAGGGGTGCTGATGGATCCAAAGTCAGACTGATGACGTCCCCACCCTGGAAGCACACCATGATGTTTTTAATGACTCAGGTAGGCCTTTCTTTAGGATGACTTGTCACCAGAGAGGTGTGATGCACAATTTGACCTCCCGCACTACTCTGGTCCTACAAACTGTAGTATTTTCTTGGTTGTCTTTTTGCAGGGACGTTGCTAAGAACAGGCACAAAATACCACGATGAAGAGACTTGATGTCCTCAGTGACCTCTGAGCAGGTCTCTGGGAGAAGATGTAGTTGAATGGCTCTTGGGAGGAGCAAAAAGACTCATGGGTATGACAGTCACTTCAGCCCTTTTAAGCCTCCACTGTGAATTGTTGCCGGTAGTCTCAGGCTTAGATTCCAGGCAAGCAGGTTGACACAAATGATAGACTGTTTTTCAGAATATAAATGATGCAAGAAAAGCAAAGCCTGAGAACCAGTGCACAGTGCCAGGCTTCCAGCAACTGTACACCAGTGAATCATCCTTGGTGTCTATCCCTGTTGGATGTGGCCCATAATTCTGGAGTTACGGAAGAGAATAGAAAATGAACAGAAAGAAAACAAGATCCAGAATAAATGAGGTGAGAAGTGAATGGGAGTATGTGCAAGCAGATAGAGCAATCTTTGCTTTTTATATAACGTGATATGCAAAAAAGTCTAAGAAGGGTAGAGATTGGTAGGGGGGACCATTAACCAAGTAATTAAAATAGAAGCGAAAATGGAAGAAAGAGAACAATGGAAAGTTTTGAAAGACAAGGATACTGAATAACAGCAGGGAGAAAGGGCGCTTTCTTCAGATGCTACCTAGAGGTGTTTCACTCCTGAAGGGCAAACGGAAGCCCCCAGGTCTGCTGAGTCTCTGCATCAAAATTCACCATCAGATGAATTCAGGGAAGAACAGCAGGGGAGACTGGATTAATCTAAGAGCTTCTGCAGTCAAAACACAACACAAGTATTAAACCCAAGGAGCAGCAGGAAAATGTGAGGCTCCAACTGAGTCCTGTGGTTTCTCTTCAGGCACTTGATGCCTTGCTTGTAAGCTGGATCCTGCTGATATCTGAAATCAGGAAGAAGAGACGAGCATCAGCTGGGATCACAGGAGTCATGGGAATGTGTAGGAATGGTTGGGCCCCAAGGGCACCATCCTCACTTCCAGCATGGCCTTGCACTTGGGTGAGGAGGAACCTCATCGCTTCCCTCACTCCCAGACTTCACAATGAAGATGCCCTTCCTGAGGGTCACCGTGCTGTCCCTCTCCCTGGATTCACCCATCAGTCATAGTTGGAGGGACTGGCTTTTCTCTCCTTTGTCTTGCTTTTAGTTTAGTAAAGCTAACATTAATTTCACTCACACCAGCTCAATATAAATATAATTCCACAAGCCTTAGTGGGTTGGCTTTAGATTTACAGCAAGGCGAAGGGCAGCAGGAGCTGGTTCTTTCCTTAATTATTGTTTTTCCTCTCTCCATTTTCAACTGTCTCTCACTGATCAAGGAAAAAGAGGAAAATCTTGTCATTCCAGCCCAACAAAATTAACCCAAAGTCCAGCCCCCTCCAGTTTCCTCATTTTCAACCAGTGCTGGAGGAGGGACCTCTGCCTGTGCTCCAAGAACACACCAGCTCTGCCTGTTTGAGCACAGGTCAGCTGCAAACTGAAAGTCCATTAACTGCATTTGCAAGAGATGCAGTTTTGGAGAAAACTCCTCGCCTTTCCATCACAGCCTGACCGTGGGAGCAGCAGTGGCCCGGCCACAGCTCCACAGCTCTCCTGCAGAGCCAGCTTGTGTCCACCCTGTCCAGAGCATGGGCAAAGGCAACTCGCACGAGGCTTACCCACAGACAGATATGTAGACCTGCCTTGTCTGCCTGCACGAAGCAGTCAAGGGGAACCCGAGAAGAGTGAAGATGGTTAATCAGTGGAGATCAACCTTGGAGATTCACGTTGTTTCTGCACAGCGCATCAATGGCCTGGACGCAGCTGAGGCACACCAAGTCCCACGGCCACACAAGCCACTGCGGTGACATGGGGACCCCACGTTAGCTGGCCCTGTGGGCAGGCAGCACAGCCCGCTCTGCAGACCCGCCGTGTGGGAGCACCTCGCCTTTTGCACACCCGTGTGCCACCCTTGGCACCAACCCATGCAGGGGAAGAGCCTGGTGCAAGCTCAGACATCAGCATTGCTTAACCAGGCTCCCTGCTCCCCCAGTTTGCTCCATCCACCACGATGCTCTGACAGCATCTCTCCCTCCTCTCCCTCTCCCCTCACCCTGCTCCGAGGAGCCTGTTCCTGCAGATTGCTTTGTAGTAATTAGCACATCGGTGGGGCTGGGAGTGCAGAGCGGGGAAGTGGAACAGGAGGAGAAGCTAACGAGGTCAGAAGACAGCATGTGGCATCCCCACAAGGAGAGGGAAGAGGATTCAAAACCTGCTGCAATCAAAGAAGCACCTGCCTGGGATGAATCCCCGGGGCCAGAAGAGCTAAAGGAGAGGGAGAGGATTTCTTACTGTAACATACGGCAGCAAGTCTTTCTCTCCCATTTGTTTCAGAGACTAATTAGGTCAGTGTTGCCCTTGTAGATTCAGCCTGGAAACCTAAGGTCTGCCTGTGCTCCAGATCACAGGGCCCTGGCAGACAGGGAGGGAGCGGGCTGGACCGCAGGACTGGCAAATTGACTGGAAGGCAAAACAGGTACGACTTTAAAAAACCCACCCTGCAGCCACTGACAAGTGTAACCAGTGCTGCACAGAACAGGGACTGCTTTTCCCACCTCGCTGCCAGCAGCATCCAGAGCTCACAAAGCTGTTTTAAGCCACAGTGTCTTTCACCTGTGAGTCTTCCATTGATCTGTGTTGCTTTCATAGCACAGATATTCTGGAAAAGTTCTTAGGGATCATCTCCAAAAACCTAAAATTCTGGGGTATTTTCCTTCTGTGTTTGCTCTCAGTTGTGAAACACTGAGCTACAAAGTAAATCGGTGTGCCAAGAAATGCAGCAAAACCAGGACAGGTCAGAAAGGGGTCAGCATGCAGGATAGAGCAAAAAGATCCCTCACCATGCACCACCACCAGTACTTCTGCAGAAAGAAAAAGATAAAATCAAGATGCAGCATTCCCTGAACATGGTTCATCGTTTTATTTGGCAGCAATATGCAAACATAAGCTCTAAATCTTTGGGTACCAAGGTATGAAGCAGCTTGGAGAGGGAAGAAGAGGGGAAATTCTTTCTTACAGGGATTTTACGTTGCTGGGCACTGTGAAATCCCACTTGGCTCCTCTGTATCAGAGGAGAGAAGAACTGGTCAGTCACTGGACACAGCTTTGATAAAATCTGTTGGTTCCTTCATCCGTAACAGCATCATACTAAATGACTGGGATAGCTGTGGCTCCCAGATCTCTTTTGGTGAGGGACAAGTTCGTGACAGACGGGCAGCTCCAAGCTGTCCCATTCAGGAGGCTAAACAGCCCAGACAGTGACATCTCCCTGGACAAGTGCAGCACAACTCTGCTTTCATGGGGGAAAAAGGATCTCAGTGCTGATACCACCCAGATAAATTGCCACAGGGATTGAATCCCGGTCGTCTGCCTCCTCTCCGTGCCCCTCTCGCACACATGTCTGCACACACCCCCATCCTCTCCTCCCATTTCAGCAGACACTGGTAAATTGGGTCACCTTGCAGCAGCAGAAAGGTCCTCCTGTGTGACAGCTATTCCTGCAGAAACACGTCAGCCCTTCAGCGGCTCCCATGCTATGTTTGGGTTGTGCTGTCATTATCTCCTGCTTTGTCAGGTCACCCTCTGTGGCATCTAACCCGGGGACTAATGGAGGTTGATTCCTGCAAGAGACTCACTCCTTTACCGGACTTGCTGAGTGCCGTCACGGCATCTCCGTGCAAATGACGTCCTGGGAAGCTGCCCCCATTCCTTTGGATTTTCCAGATCGAAGGTGCTTGCTTTGTTAAATCAGAAGCTGGTTTTCTTCCCAGCGAGCTTGGTTGTGTTGGCTGTTGGTGAGAAACACAGCACAAGCCAGAGCTTGTGGAGGTCAGGGCAGGGGCCCTTTGGCTCCCACCCAGCCACGCTGGCTCAGCCCGTGGGCAGGGTGACTGTTGTTTGGGCAGGAATGCATGTCCTCTTGCCGTCTCTTTCGCCCTGAAGTGATGGCAGGTGGCATCATAATGCAATGCCCTCTCTGCCATCCCTCTCCTCCAGGACAATTTCATGCACAGTCTGCTTCTTGCTTTCTGCCACGCTGAAACATTGCCCCTGGGCTAACGGCAACAGCATCTTACTCCTTCCATGAAAAGTGAGAGGTGGGAGAGGGAAGGCAGGACTTACCCTTCACCAGAGAGCCTTTTCTTCAGTGGGCTCTTCATTTTTACTCCCTTTCTCTCTGGACTTTTAAATCCTGCATTCCTTCCTCTCTGGGCTGACAGCGGGGAGCAGAGATGGGAAAGCAGGTTCCTCCCTCGCCACCCCGCTGCCCTGCCTGCAGACAGCCGCAGGACAGCCCGTAGGACTCCGCTCCTGGGTAAGGAGAGCATGCCAGGGCTTTGCTGCTCTGTCTTGCCCCCATTGCTGGAGGGCAAGCCTGATTCCCTCCTGGTCAGAGCAGGGTGCTGGTGGGGAAGGCTGGCACCGTGGGTGCTCTCTTCCAGCAATACCCAGCGAGTCACCCTGCAGGGAGCGTCCCCTTTCGCTTCTACTTCCCCACTGCAAGAAATCCTCTCCCCACCTTCCCTCCTCTTTGCTCCTGCCCTGGCATGGCAGGAGAGGGAGCAGGCACAAGTCAGAAACCCTACAAGAGCCTGATGAGATGGTTGCTGATCCCTCCAGCGCTGACCTATCTGGCTTTGACATTATCAGCAAGCAGCCCTGCAGCACCCCGCCAGCCCGACCTGGTTGCCCTGGCAGTGGATCAGCAGGTACCACACTAGTTAACCCCCATGAGCTGGAGAGAGTGATGGCTGTGGCTGCTATCAACTTCTGTCTTCAGCTACAAGTTGCAGTCACCACATCTCAGTGAGCTTTTTTGTTTTGAAGAAAGCCAGGCTTAATTTGATGGCGAAGTGTCAGCAAAAATTAAGGAAAAAATCATACCACTGCTTTTGGAGGCTGGATTGTTAAAAATACAAGCTGATCTGAAATATAGATGCTGTTGCTCTAGTCTGTTGTGCAAAAATTATTTTTGTTGTGCTGCTGAGATTTCAGTATTCTTAAATCTCCTTGGCAACTTACATGCCAGCTGCATGGAGAAAACAGATCATAATTACGCTGTTTTGCAGCTCTTGCTGTGGACAGTTTGGGGCCAAGCCTCTCTACTTTGGTCCATGAGTATTTCTCCCCAGGAATCCCACGGGAAGACACGCAGGCATGTGTGCCTGCCTCCAAGCACAGCAGCCGCTGGATGCACTGACAGAGCGAAGTAATGTTGCTAACGGAGCCAGAGCTCTTTATTCTGCTGATTAGGAAGTGCAAATAATAGTTTAAAACTCTGATTTCATAGAAGTCTTGCTCACATGATACTGGAATGGACAACACAAACTTTGCTGGTGTCTCACTTTTCCAGATCCTTTAGCAAGAAATCTTACACACTCCTGGCCCCAGGCTGTGCCCTCTGTCTTGCTTTCCACGTGCTCATTAGCAGGATGGCGAGATGAGTCAGTAGGGTCACCCCGTCTAAACAGTTGTCATGCTTTCTGCATAGCTTGGTGGCTCTGTGCCAGATGAACTACCGTATTTAGCTGTGCCGTGGCTGAGGACGTGGATGGAAGGAAGCGATACATGAAGAACTGCAAGCATGATCTCCTGCAGCTTCCGTCTGGGAGGTCAGATCTCCTCCGCGCTGCTTCTGTGTGTAGTTCACACCTCTACAACTGCCGCCCACTGCCAGGGTGGCAGAGGTGGGATTTATAGGCAGAGTTCATCTCTCCAACTAACCAGATATGTGCAACAGGGGAAAACCAGACCAGTCATAATGAAGCTACCACAAATCTCCCTAGAGCACTGCAAGACACCACGAGCCCGAGGGAAAAGGCGGCTCTGCTCCATCCCCAGCGCGTTCAAACTCATGTGTTAGCGCGGGGCCCATCCCATGTGCACTCTCCCATCTGTGTTGGGACCAAGGCTGAGAGCTAAGTCTCCCAGCTAACTATCTCTCCATCTCACAAGTGCTGAAACCCCTCCAGCCACAGACTCAGGACTCCAGTATAGTTGTTTCAAATCTCATCCACTCACCCATGCTGCTTTTCATCTGGTGATGGTTTGTTTAGGCTGTCCCTAGCAAATGACCCATAAGGATCCTGGCAGTGTTTTTGCTACCGCTGATTAGCAAATAGCCCAGTGACCTGCTGGGAAAATCTAAGTCAAGTCCTTGTCTAGCTGCTGACCCATGTAAACACTAAGAATTACTCTTCTGGCTGGAGTAATACAGGTCTGAGGTCAACGGATTAAGCTACAGGGAGTGAGGGCTGCTTTACTTTTCAGTGACAGCATCTGCACAGAGGTTTGGTGACTTACACTCCCAGGCACTGCCTTCCCTGATCTGTCTCACTCAGCTTTCCCAGCCCTCAGGAGGCAAGCCCAGAGCATCCATCTGTTTGATCTGCTCACCTCATGAGCCTGGGAAGCCAGCAAAGGGTGCAAAGAAAACAAAAAGAGGTCAGGGAAGAACCAGAGTGAGAAAACAAATGCAAGGGAACGAGAGAGTCTCTCCATGCCAGAGTTGGGACATCATTACTTTCCCTAAATGCCACTTTGGAAGTGATCCAAAGCAAGAGGCAAGAGAGGCATCTCCCACCCCCAGCATTTGCCCTGCAGCAGCTACGGTCACTGGATCAGGAGTGAGCGTGGTGGGATCACTGGAGACAGAGAGACAGTGAAAGAGCATCACGAGCTGATACCATGAGCTCAGTGTGACAATTCTGCCTTCCCCGTACAGCCAAGGCCACAAGCGCTGAGTTCACTCGGGGTTTCTGCTCAGGTCTCTTGAATGCTTACTTCCACCAAGTTTTCAGCTGTGCCTCTGGCTGTACCTTCCATCCTTTGCACGCTTGGAAGCAATTATTCTAGCAAACTGGCATTTGTGGTTATTTTTAGCACCCAGGCAAGTATCGGAGCTGCACATGCGAACTGATGTCTCTCAAAGGTGATGTTGCATCAGGGACACAAAAAGAAACAGTCTCTGCTCTTTCTGCTTCTGCTCCAGTTATTCCACTCAAGAGGCACAGGAGAAAGGAGATCATCTCCTCTGACGATTGCTATCAAAGGGGTGAGTGGGGCACGTGAAGGGCTGGGGTGACCCAGACCAGGAGGAGAGGGAGAGCACGTAAAGCCCTGGGCCATGTCTGGACTGATGGCGAGGCAGCACTCTTCAGGATCCATTGGATCTTCACTGGATCCAGCGAGGCTGTGGGGTCCCAACTGGTCTCCATCCCTTTGTCCAGACATGGTTTCTGGTGCCTCCTCCCAGAGACAGTTTCAGTAAGACTGAGCTTTAACACAGAGTCCCCTGCCCAGGAGAGGTGTCAGCCTGGTTTATGCTAATCAGTGTCTCTGGGGTTACATGAAATAGGAGAGCAGGGTACAAAACATAGGCTTATCAGCTGAAATTAATGTTTTCTGAAGAAGTCTCCTCACTTCCCCATGACTGCATCTGGAATTGCAGGGGAGCCGGCTGCTGTGACACAGCTGCTCCTGGCATAATGCCTCAGATAAAAAGGATAGATTTACTGGGTCTTGGGTGACATTAATAATAGATAGTCATCTTGAAATAGCAGTTTTGTCTCTATCTCCAAGCTCCGTAGACAGAGGTGTCATTTCCCAGGGCAGCATGTGTCTGTAACAGAGCTGGGAATATCATCCAATGTCCTCTACACCAGCTCTGCGTCCTGTTGATGGTGGCTCTGACACTCACATGTTGTGCTGCCGCGGGCCTCTTGCCTTCTTGCCCGAACACCCAACCCCTCCTCATACCCAGGGGATAATTAATACAACGTGCTTTCCTTCATCCCACTCTCATCTGCATTGTAAGCTGATAATCCAGAACAAGCGTCTCTTACACAGTAGAAACCCATCCTTCCCCTGCTCCGTTGACCTTATCTCGTACCTACTGCCTTACCTTGGCTCAGCAGCAGGATTGAAGAGCAGACACCTTCAAGGAGATGGTTTCCTAGTTTTTACTGATCTGGGTCACTCATAAATTTAAACATGAGTTAGAAGCTGTCAGCTGTTTTGCCTGCTAATTACATGCACATGGGATTTGTTTCAGTTCAAGAGAAAGTAGCAATTTCTTTGACTAAAAGTTGTTTGGAAAAACTGTGGCTTACAGGAATTAGTCTTGCAGCACTCCCAGCTCTGACTGCTCCAAGCCCTGCTTTCTGCCTTAGCATCACATCCCTTTGTTATTCACCTAAGCACTCCGTAGTTAATTGCAGAACTCACACTTTTTCTTGGCCAGCTAGCTTCCTGCTGTTTCATGATTCATTACTTCTTAATGAGTCCCTGCAGTTCCCCGGCAAAGCTGACTCCCAGCTACACAAGAATCCTCAGATCTGTCCTTTGGCAGAGCTTTCACTGTTAACGCGTGCGCCTGCTACTGGGGAAACTGTCGCTGACTTACGGGTAGTAGCTGTGATTTGAAGAATTGTATCATCTTCTTGCAAAAGAGACTGCTTTTTTGGGGGTCCCAAAGTTTCTGTTGACTTTGGGACTGTGAAGTGAGTTCCCCACTGTGGAACAGCTCCAGGGCAGGGCCACAAGTCATCTCTGGATGGGGACCATGTGAATAAGACCTATAGATAGACAGTGCAACCACACTTCAACATGATCTCCACAGCCATGTCCAGTGGGGATCCTGGCCCAGATCAGTTCCCCTTGACCAAAACACTACCAACACCCAGGGATATCCTGATCGTGTCTCTGGGAGCAGTCATTTAAGCTTGCTACTTAAGCATCACCTCTGAACTGGAGCAATGATTTGTTCTCACCTGAGATAGACAGAGCATAGCCATCCCAGACTGCAAAAACGAATTTTATCACAGTTTGCAATGAAACCCCCAAATTTCACAGTGTTTCTCCCAGAAAACATGAAGCACCTTCTCCAGGACTGTGTGTACTGCAAGCTCCTGCCACCCAGGGCAGCAGAGCAAGCTGCAATGGGGCAGGCCACCAAGAATTGTCTCCTCCTGACCAGTCACCACATTCTGAGTGGGAAAAGCCTCACCAGGATTTGTGTGACTCATCCACGGCAGGACAGTCACAGCCTACTCCACGTGCCCCAAACTCCTGTCTTGGGAACCCACGGGGCTGTGGGCAGGTCCCAGACCATCATGGCTCCTGGTCTCTAGGGCTCACTCCCACGACACGGTGTCCCTGCCTGATACCCCTTTCCCTGCTCCCTGGGGAGGGCATTGCCACGGCAAGAGCTGCAATCAGGATGAGCCCCTCCAATTGTGACAGTGGCTGGTGTCCTGTTCCCCTCAGAGCACCACGGTTTAATGAGGCAGTCACGGTAAGAAGCATGTACACCTCATGGCAATTTTTAACACTGCAGAGAGATCATACCCAAGACACCAACCAGCACAGAACAGGACTCCGTGGATCGGCTTCCCTGGGCTCATCTCAGTCTTCACAGAGATGAAGTTTGAGGCATAAATGCAGAGCAAATCACCTTATGGAAGTTCCTCACAAGCAAATAGACCTTACAGAAAGCATGAGCACGGGGCATGCCCAGCACTGTCAGGGCACCAGCTGAGCCAGCCAGGCACTGGGATTGTGAAGACAGGACAGTACCTGCCTTGGGAGGGTGAGAATTGAGCCGGGCAAGCATTTAGAAAAGAGCTGAAACCTTCCAGAAGAGCATTTGCCATTTCAGGGCAGGCCTTCAGTAAGCGTGTTGTGAGTCTGCAGCCTTGGCAATCAGGGAGTCAGCCCACCCATGAACTCACAGCCAGGAGTCACTCAAGTTGATGGCTGTACATGTAGAGAGCCACATGCTCCCAGGCTTGGTACCTCCGTTTTTGCTAAAAGTTGCCCAAATCGATTGTTTTATGATTCCACACAGAGGCTCTCCTCTGCATCATTGCAAGGGCCATAACTGCCAAACTGCAAGAGAGCATCCATCATTCCAGGGCGTCTACAGAGTGCCTTGTGTGTCTGCCATCATGGCTGGCTGCCATGGATATGACTGTGGGGACACCAGCTGGGACCACAGTCCCCTCGGAGAGTTCCTGGAAAGCAAAAGAGAAGGAATGTTGTTTTCAAAGGACAGCACTGCAAGGTAGGAGTGACCTTCTCCAAGCCATGGTTATGTCTGCTCCTGACTAATTCACCACCTCCTAGCAAGAACTGAAGATTAAGGATGAGTCGGGAGTTGGCAGCACCACTTGGGCAGTCATTTGGGGGATTTTCCCTCATCTTGGGGGAACATTTTAAAACAACCTAAGAAATGGGTATGCACAGCCATGACGGCGAATACCATGTCAATGGACCGTTTAAGCAATCACTTCTCCAGGGATGATAGTGGTCGACTCAGCCCTCTACACTCACAGCCGTGCCCCATTCCTGGATGGATGTGGACAAACTGCTTCCCCTGCTGGAATGGGTCCCAGGCAGCAGGCTGGCATGGCAGGAGTCTTCATCTCTGGAACAGCACCCTTCCCCTTTGTAGTCAGATAATGACAATGATTTCATTTTTGTTTCACTTTCTTCCTTGTCACCAACATTTCTTTTGTCCCTTTCATTTCTTTTTTTCCCTTTACAAATGTTAATTTCCGTCTTTGTCTCCGCTGTAGCTGTTTTAGTGCACTGTCTTTTGCCAACTGAAATGAAATCTTCTTCGATAGGCAGATCTTAGAAAATTAACATCATGCTGCAATTTGGAACAAGCACAGCTGAAGCAGCTGCTCGGCTGAAGAGAAAGAGAGACAAGAACAACAGGACCGTTAGTTTGAAAAGGACCTCCGACCCCAAAGAGCTTTGCAAACTTGGGGCCATACTCTGCCTGCATTCATCAGAGTGGCATTACTTTATCATCTGAAGCAAGAAGAAATACCCAGGCACAGAGAGCTAGGCAGGGTTTTACATTCTTGTTGAATTTGCATCAGCTGGGGCAAGAAGAGGACTGGGAACTATGGGTCAGTCAGTCTCACATCAGTGCCTAGATAGGTCACGGAGCATGTTGTCTTGGAGTCCATATCCAAAGCTGTGAAGCAACCAGAAAGAGTGGGAACGGGTTTACCAAGGGCAAATCATGCTCAGGCAACCTCCTTGCCTTCAAAGACAAAATAACTGGCTATCTGGACAAGGTCAAAGTGGTGGATGCAGTACGTCTTGACTTCATCAAAGCTTTTGACACCACCTCCTACAGAAGTCTCATCTGGAAGGTGATGTAGCATACTACATCAAACTGGGCAAACCGACCCTTGGGTGGTTGAAAACTGGCCAGGCGACTGGGCTTAACAGTCATCAGCAACAGACTGACAGCCGGCTGGGGGACAATGACGAGTCCCCAAGGTGATATTGGGATCCACATCATTCAAAATCTGGACAACGACACAGAGCTCACCCTCAGCAAATGCACACATGATATAAAATTAGGGGGAGTGGCTGATACGTCAAATGAGACGACATCAACCATAGGAACCTTGGAAACTGGATCCTTGGAGTGGGACAACAGAAACCTCGTGAGTTCACTAAGGAGAGGCGCAAAGTCCTACATACGAGCAGAATAACCTCATGCAGTGGTCCAGTCTGGACCCAGCTGGCTGAGCAGCAGCCTGGCTGGGAAGGATCTGGGTGTCACAGTGGGCACGAGGTTCAGTGTGAGCCCGTAGCAGTGTGCTCTCACTGCAGATAAGAGAACCACTGTGCTACCCTGGTGGCAACATGGCCAGCACGTCAGATGGACGTCAGTTACCATCCCCTGCCCTCAGAACCGAGGCCACACCTGAAACACTGCACCTGGCGTTGGACTCCCACATCATGAGGGAAACCAGAGAAGGGCCAGTAAAGGGTAACCAAGATGGTCAGGAACTTGGGGCACATGATCAACAAGGGGAGGCCAAGGAGACTGGGCTGTATTATTCCAGCAGAGAGGGCAAGGGGAGTCAGATGGCAGTCCGGAGATATTTGAACTGCAGTCACAAAAACATCAGAGCCAAAAATCTTTTTGCTGGTGGCAGATGATATTACAAGGGGCAACAGGAAAAACATCCGGTGGTATCTGGCTAAAACTGTTGAGGATCCATAGCTACGTGTTGGAGTACAACTGTCTATCTCACGCAGTTGTGGGAGCACCTGGTTTCTGAAATGGTGGGGTTTACTGTTGGATTTTCTGATGTCTTATATAGTAGGATTGTGAAATTTTTACTATGGCTGGAGCATTCAAAATGTAAGCCTGGATCCTCTAGCATGCCACCACTTGTTTCACTTCCTTTCACAGGAAATAATACACTTAGTTTAACTTTTCAACTGAAGCGGTAATAAAGTCATAGCTACCAGAGAAAGCTAATACTTTATTTAGTCTAAGCACCTTCCTGAACTAAGAACTGCGGGAGACTGGAGCATTCTGGGGTTGTGTGTCTTTACACACTTTCCTGGGCATCTTCCCTTCTTTGCTACGGGAGGGAGGATCTTAGGGTGAACATTTGGTTAGACCCAGCATAACTCCATGGGTGTAACGAAGCATCTGCTCAGTCAGGGACTATGGGCAGAGAGCTCCTGCGCATCTCACAGGCACCGTAAATCAAGACTTGCTTACTGCTGGTTGGGCACATGACTGGGATCACTGGTCTCTTTCTTGGCTGTCCACTCTCTGCCACACATGAGCACCTGTGGACTGTTTGTTCGTCTCGTAGCTGACCATGCTCTGAGCAGGATGTTGAACTAGAGACCTCCTGATAACATCTCCCAGCGTCACTGTTTCTGCTGAGACATTCCCTTGACTTTCCCCTCTGTACTCCCTAGATGACTCAGGTAGGCACCATGCATGATATCCCTGCCAGTAACAGCCTGTGTTAATAGTAATGAACCTGGCACAGCCTTCATCAATGGATCTCAAGGCCTTTTACAAATGTGCTGCTTAAAAAAACCCCACTTTGCCACAGGGAAAGACACAGGGTCACCTATCAAAATGGGACAGATCCAGGTGTTCTGGGCCAGCTGCACCTTTGTATCCAGACCTGCATGGAGAACAGCAATCTAGAGCCCTGCCTCTGCTTGCAGTTGACCCTCCTAGGAATTTATTTGTACTTGGTATTTGCTGGAGAGCAGAGGGCACTTTTACCAACTGTGTGTGGAAAGATGGCTCTGTAAGAGTTCACTTGCCAGCACCAATTCTTTAATTTATGAATACTATATCAAGACTTGTTATTTATTTTCTAAAGATAAAAGAATGGACAAACCTTGAAAACTACACAAACAACTTTTTTCTTTCTAACTGTCATTAAAATTGCTCTCAGAAAGAGTATTTATCAACCTATCACCCAATACATTGTGCACATATTAAACGTATTACAGATAACAAAACCAGCTCATTACAGTGTGAAGCTGAGGTCCCAGCTTCTCTGTTTCAGTAGGTTCATAGCTGCTCTTGAGCCTTAAAACCTGACAGAGCAGATCTGGTCTGTCTGATCCCATTTGCCCATGTCTTGGCTCTCTTCAGACCAAATAACAGAAAAATGGAAGAGAACAGCAATCCAGAGGCTGGTGTAGGTTGTTGTGATGGGACATCCTTGTTAAGGATAATCTGAATCTTTATTATTTAGCAAGATAAAAGTTATGCTGTCTATAATCGTGATGTCAAGTGACTGGGCTTGTAAACAAAGTCACATACTTTTCTGTCACTTTTGCTCTGCTTGTGTAAGACTGCTAGTTGGGTTTTCTTGGGAGATCAGGCTGGCAAAAGAGCAGCAACAGATCAGTCTGACAAATTTCTCCAGCTTAAGAATAGAACAGTAAGGAAATACCACTTCTGTTGGATCTGAACCTGCCATAATTCAATGGGATCTTTCTTGTTTTCTGTATCCCAAGGAACAACGGATGGTCAGTCCCCACTCATCTTCCCCAAGTGGCTCATGAGTTCAGAGATCTCGCTTATCCTTTTCCATATCTCTTCTCAAGGAGGATGGGTGCTGGACTGCTCCAGGCTCCTCAGATGGAAGACACTCCAGACCTTTTATCATTTTTGTTGCACTTCTCTGCACCTTTTCTAGCTCTAGGGTACTTTTCCTTGTTATTATCTGGACACCCGCAAGTGCAGTAAGATAACCAAGGACCTGGTTGTGTGCCACAGCTTGAAAAGTTGGTGACATGTAGGCACTTGAGGAGTAAGAGCTGCACAGAGAAGTGAGACAATAGTGATGTTCCTGCACATTCCTCTGGGGTAAAGCCGGATAAGGTAAGCGTAATGCACAGCAGACGTCACTGGTTACCACAGCAGAAATGACGCAGACCTGTGGGGAGGGATGGCAGCAACCAGTGAACATGAAGAATGAGTTTGTGCCAGCAATGCCCCCTGACTCCTTCTGCTCCACGAGCCCAGTCCAACAGCCCACAGTCTATCACAGCCACTCCATCACTCGGTACAAGACATCTCCCGTCTCCCACAGCTCTTGCAGACGTTCCTGTCCTCCAGAAGCAGAGTGAAGGAGGCACTTTACAGCTCAGCACAGAGCTTCTCTTGAGAACCCACAATCGTGGTTTCAAATCTTTGTTTCAAACCTTTGCATTGCTTGGAATATATGTAAGAAGTTGGACATACTCGTTCCTTGTAAATAAATTAATTGTGTGGTCTTGTTCTATGGGTTACACTTTTCATAAAGTCTTGTACTTTATTCAGATGGTCAGAAAAGTTTTCATTCATATTGTTGGGGAAAAGCAAAAAATCTGGGTGTCTGAGCCAAGCTCCTGCATGGCAAAGATGGAAAGTACATAGGATAAATCTTTGGAGCAAAGAATGCAGCAGCTTGTGTGTAGGGTCTGCCCTGAAAGTGTTGGGGGTCAGCTGTGGAGAGAGCAGGGTCCTGGAGCAGGGGGATGCGTAGTGACACTTTCATGTTTTCAGAGCAGCATGAACATGTTACAATGCAGTTACTAATACACTGATGTTAGTCATAAGTGAAGATGTGAAAGAAAAAATTGACAGTGAGACTTAGCCTGGAATGTCTTTCTCTCAGAAAATTCAGCCATGTAGAAGGGTTGGGGCACTCTCTTTCTGCAAATCTGTTGTCTCACCCTGCGTTTGCTGAGGACAACTTTCCTGATGTGTGATTCCCTTTTGGAGAATTTCCTTTTTAGGCTCCCTCAGGGACTCCATTCAGATTCACTGTCCATCCATCAAGTCTCCATCTCTCATTTTTGTATTTCTGATCATTTTCCACTAAATTGTGGAGCCTCTCACCACGCTGGAGGTGGACTGCACACCTGTTGGGTAATCCACCCTAGTACGCCACTGGCCTACTACCCCTTGAGAAGAGAAACAGCCCATCCAGCGAGAGCCTCCATATCAGGAGGGAAGAGACATCATTCACTACACCTTATATTTAGACTTGTAAATTGACAAACAATCTGATACAACAAGGTGACTGAGATTAGAAGTGCAGCTCTGTACTGAGATCAGACACAATGGTACCTCTTTCTGTGATGATGTGTCTGGGATGACTGATCTCATGCTCACATTCAGGAGGTAACTACTGCTGGAAGGCTGACACAATGACTCTGAGATGTTGATGGGCTTAGTAGCAGGCACATACTTCCTTGGTGTATGGTTTTGCCAGCCAAGAGTTGTAGAAAACTGGGGCACCCTTCCAGTGTTGGGAGAATTAAAGTACTACAGCAGCCCACAAAGCAGGATGGAGGGATACTCCTTCATTTTGATGTATGGGAGGTGAAAAGGACAAAGTATGTGGATTTGGTCTAGTCAGTGGTGCAGAAAGAGCTGGGAGATAGGTGGGTTGAGATCCTTCAGGACCACATTGTTGGTTGACCATGCAACACAAGCTGTGCTTATATCACAGCTAATCAAGGTTATCTTCTCATCAAGTACAGGTGAGACTGGCACACATCTCTCTGGGCATCACGTTTCCCACCCTGAGGTTGCCTCTCTGCTTATGATTCCCCCTTGCTGGACCCCCCACTGCAGAGAACGTGAGCCAGCACATCCCCTCCCTCACCGTCAGGGAGGACAGCTGGGTGTGTGCTATGGTACACTGGGACCAAAGCTCATGGGCCACTTCAAGAACAGGAAAACACGCACCCTGCTCCCTGTCTCCCTTTGTAGCCCACCTTTGGAAAGGCAGAAATAGAGCAAAAACCTTATAGTGACAAGATGTATGTGGAACCATGAGAGCAGCCCACTAAAGACTTCTCGGGGGGATGTCTGTCGGTCCCGACTGATCTGCTGAGAAATTTCTGTAGATTTTGTCAGAGGTTTAGAGGGCTTAAAGGTCCTAACTTCAAGCAAATACAAAAACCAACAGCTGCCTAGAACACGAGCATCCTACCTTGAAGACTTTGCATTCTGCTGAGCAAGTCAGCAGGTCAACCAAGACACATGTCCTGGCTGGTCCGTTATCACGCGTGTAGCCTTGGGACAGCCACAGCATGAGCCCACTGACCTACTCCGTGGGTGAATTATGGTAGGTGAGGAGTGGTCATAGCACAGTGTGGAGGCTGAACGGCCTTGAATGGGACATGGTGGTACTACAGTGGTACAGGAGACACGGCAGAGAGCTGAGGGAATTGTGGTTGGGCACCCAGAGGGGCAGGGGCACTGTGGCATGGTCTGGGGTCATGCGATACACGGATACGCAGTGCCAGCACCACAGGGTCATGGAGGAAAGGGGGTGTTATTTCAATAAAACGTAGTCAGGGCCATAGCACAGAAACCTGGAAGAATCTGCCTTTTCACTTCCTGTAATCCTGAAAAATCCTGATTTGTTGTGAGATGGGGAGACAGAAAAAGCAGTATTGTGATTCAGCTCCAGTGCTACTTAGGGGTTTCCTGCAAACTCAGGTTCCCATCACCCAGAGACTGCGCCAGCAGGCACAGTAGTGCATTTGTCTCCAGAATAGTGGACACAAAGATGCAGAGCTTCAGCTTTGAGACTTGGCGAGAAGTTTGGTCTCACTCTCAGTGGCTAAAAGCCTAGTGCTATGTCACTCTGTTAGAAATCATCAAGGCCAAAACCTGAGCTGAGGCTCACAGCAAGAGCCCACAAACATTCTTTCAAGGTTAATTTATCACTTCCTGGGAGATAAAATGGTTCTGGATCATTCAAATTTGTATAGCTGGGGATGGCGTCTGAACCCACGTCAAGAGCATCAAGAACTTTGTGTTGCTAGAAGGACAACACAGCTTTAGGTACGAAAAGCCTGTCAGCAACTTGGATAAGGTACTATCTAGAAGGACACGGGTTTTTTTTTTGTTAATGCAAACAAAACACCCATGGTGTCAGCTTGTAGAAATCATCTTAAACAGGTATGTTACCATGGCAGAGACCTGGGAAGTTCCAAGTGCCTCCTCCTTGTTTCAGGATCCTTGGAGTACACTATTTATAATTTAGGGATGAAGAAGGGAAACAAAGATTTAAAAACAGCTTTGAACAAAATTCTGCAGTTGGCTACAAAACTCTAATACTGAGAAGAAAGATCTGCTTCTGCCCCCTTGTCCCATGATTATCCCATTACCTTGTTACCACTGACACCAATTTAAATAAGACCAAAATGAGTCCCTAAGGTTGAGAGACAACTTCAGGTTTTTGGTTTTACATGTTACAGTTCAGGGACTCAAATTTAATCAAAGTGCAGTTATTACCTTGCAGCTGCATTACATATTACAGCTACAATTTGCACAAATGCACTGAATGAAGATAGAAATCTCTCTGGATATTGTATCGTTTTGAGAACAAAAGCTCTACATCTTCCTGGGATGCTAAGACAAACGCCAGAATCAGCTCTAATAAACAGCACAAGCAGCTGCAGCTGCAGAAGTCGTACGCGAAGGGAAAAAAGACTTCTCAGCAGTTCTGCTTCCACGGTGAACTTTCCCCCTCGAGCTGCAGACAACACAGCCCAGCTCAGCCATCAGGCAAGAGCTGGGAGAGCAGAAGGGCACTCCAAGGCCTGCAAGAAGGATACTGATCTCTGAAGTCTCCGGCCGCTGCCACTCCAGGGATTTCGGAGCAGGCTGACGGTATTTCGTTGTTTACAGGACAGAGTCCAAGCTGACTGGAAAGCTCTGACTCTGGGAAGCTGACTGATTAAGCTGTGGTAACCGGTAGAACGCCTCAATTAATTCCTCAATTAAATCCTCAGTTAACTTATCAGATGTAGGACAGGCTGAGCTGGACAAGGCAGTCGGTGCCTCAGCAGAATCCTTTGCCGGGCTGGAAGGAATGTGGAAATCATTCAGGACTAAAATTCCTCTGGGCCATCCAGATTGCCCCTCTGCACACACAGCAGGACGGCAGCCGGGGTGGGGGGGTGAGGGCAGGGACAAAAGCCTGCTCTCTGATCCACTGCTGTGGCACACCTCCTTCTCGCTGCTGGACTCCTAAGACCAAGCTCAGCCTTCTGCTAGAGAGATCGAGAGGGAGAGATCAAATAAAAATGCCAACTGTTTCACCGTGGGGCAGATATTGCTGAGCTGACACCCCCGACGCTCCCGCCACCTGGCTGGGCCATCGGCAGGACCGCTTGCTGTTCGCTTTCCCCTAAAACAGACGCGATGAATGGCGCTCACTGACATCAGAGAACAACCCGGGTGTGCTTGCGCAGAGCTTTCCTCTGTTCCTGACCCAGTCTCTTCTCCTCCTCCCGACCGAAACACATGGATCCGTTTCCCCTGCGTACTCTGCGGGTACGTGGCAGGCTGTACGGCTCCCAGCTGCTCTCGCAGCACCCGAGCCAGGTGTGGGTAGCTCAGCACGCAGGTGTTGCCTGTCTTTTCACACCTTCATTCCCTTCAAGCTCTTTATTCTTTCGCGTCTTCCACACTGTCGGTCTCTTCGCAGCAAGGACTCAAGTTTATAACCTGCTCGTACCTAACAGCCCGTCTTCTCCGCGGGCAGGGAGTGGAGTTTGCAGGAGTGTTTAACAAAATGAGCTGGAAGCATCACTCGACTGCCGCTCAGCAGGAAAGTGCACCAAAATCCTTTGACTGCACTTGAGGGTTTCCTCTATAATGACTCGCTTTGTGCAGGGAAATGTTATAAATTCAGGCAGAAATTAGTAGCACAAGTGTGTGTGA
This sequence comes from Opisthocomus hoazin, assembly GCF_030867145.1. Taxonomy (NCBI): domain Eukaryota; kingdom Metazoa; phylum Chordata; class Aves; order Opisthocomiformes; family Opisthocomidae; genus Opisthocomus; species Opisthocomus hoazin. The sequence goes on along the minus strand of NC_134430.1, from coordinate 7,687,843 downwards.
ATATTTCTTCATTGACAGTTCAGCAAAACCAGTGGAAAAATTTTCTGTGAAGTGGCCTCTAAATGAAAAACCCATTACAGCTACATCATCCCGGTAGAAATAGAGTGCAAATGCTTTTGTTTCAAGAATGCAGATGGTTTTACTTCTGAAGTTTTGATTGAATTAAATAGAAGCTCAAATTATCCTGCAATTGAATTAACTGAAAGTCACTGTATTTGTCACACATTTCATACAGATGAATAATCCAATCACATAAGATTTTGAAGGGTACTTACAGCAGGGTTTTGCTGCCTTGAAGACTCTATGAACTATGAGTGATTTGTCCTTTTCCATGCAGTCCATTCTGAGAGATCCCACACTGTTTATGTGATACACTCATTACCAACCAACGAAGCTAGCACATAGGCATTCAGAAAGGAATTGAAATCCCTCAACCTTTTTACTTCATCAAAATTAGAAACTAAATGGCAGAGAAGGAGGAAGAGGCCACCTGCAGACTCAGGTTCAAAGTGTAGGAGTCCAAAAATATCAGTGTAAGAGAGTGAAAGACATTTCGGACTGGCGGGTGTCCCTCAAATGACTGCATGGAGGAACTATTATCACCCTTCATGGTGGATGCAGGGATGTCACTGATGGTGACAAGCTCTTCATGGGGGCTTCTGCTCAGTCATAATGCGTGTTGTATTATACCTGCTACGCACACAGGCAAAGGTTTTGAAGGGACTCAGAATTTTATTAAGAGGGTGCTATAACTGGTGGCTCAGAGCCCATCCAGTTCCTGAAACAAACATACCAGTTCTCCTGATCTTCTATTCCTGGTACCTGCTGCAGCCGGAGAGGCTGGTTGTTAGAGGCAAAGCCTTTTGCTGGATTTCTTTGATTTTGGGCACTAATCAAAAATACCCCACCTGACACTGACCCCATGGATGTGCCCACGGAGCGGCCGTCTCTCACTGCGGGACAGCAGACCCGCAGATTATTTGGGCAGAACATGAGGTCAGCTTCCTCTGCCAGGTTTCCTTGCTAGCCCCGCTTCACCTCTACAGAAATCCACCCAAGAGTCCCCACAGGGAATTTTTCCTTTCTCAGGGGTAAGTCTTGGCCTGAATTTCCTTCATTCCCTCTCTGGAGCCTTTATGCCTCTCCTTTCCTTGCCTGGCTTGCCAGGAAGACACTCCCAAGAGTGTCACTGTGGGACCTGGTCTTTCTCAGGTCATCACACTGGCCTGAAAAACTCTTCTGTCTGCACGCTTGCTCATTTGGTTTCTCACACCCTCTGCTCACGCTGGTGTCCTCTCACTCTGGTTCCTCTGTTTGCTTTGCACTTTGTCAGTGCAGCTCCTTCTGCATGTGCTGAGCTGTGCCTCGCTGTCCTCTAGCCAAGGTCAGGTCCCCACAGCTGATGCACATTGCTGTGCTAGTCGTATACGCGCTCCTGCTGATGATCACATATGCTCTGCTCCTAAAATGGAAAGAGGATGCTACTTTTTTATAGGCAAAAGAACCCGAGGGAAAGTGACACCTGAATGAGAGCCTGTGTCATCTGTTCTCTGCACAAGAAAGTGACCTTGTCAGATTTATGTTGTGGAGTGGAACATGGAGATCTGATCTCACCCCTTAACTCTGCCAGGTATCTTATGTGACCTTCAGCAAAACACCGAGTGCCTTCATCCCTAGATCACCATCTTCAAAGAGGCACCTGCAAACTTGCGGGAGAACCCAACCTGCTCCCAGAGCTGCCGGGCTGGTGCTAGTCTCTAACGGGTATTTCTTGCGCCTCGGCATCTGTTTGCAGCTCCAAACCTTCCCCCACACTGCTGGGAACTGTTGCAGCTCTGTTAATGCCTTGGATAGAGCTGAAACCCGCACTGAGGTGAGACCACTCCCAAAGGAATAGGAAGGCTCAGTGTTCTCCAGTCATCCAGAAATCACCTTTGCTGCCAGGCAAATGTTGAGGTGAAAGCAGAGAGTTCAGTCATTACGACACAGACACTGTCAGTGTAGGTTTAAAGACAGGTACAGAAATAATGAAGCATGTTAACCGAGCTTTACATTAGCTCCAGATGGGTTGTTTTCTGTGGTCAGTGAGCTGTTGGGACACTTACGCAGTAATGTGGTGGAGAACCAGTATTTAAATAAAATTCCAGTCTCTGGCATATCTACAATGAGGGACAAGTGTATCCTCACATCCTCAAGCCTCCTCCGGGAGTCCGGTGTTTCCTCGCAGTGGTCTCCCAGGACACACAAGCCTCCTGTGTACCGGTCCCACCTAATTTAACAGCAGTGACGGCCTTTGTGCGTGGCAGCCTGGTCCTGACCAGATGGCACACAGACCCAGTGCGAGGAGAGGGCTCGGCTTCTGGCCTTGACTTTGTCATATGCTACCAAATATACTGCGTACAAACACACACATGGACAGAAGATGTTTTCTACAAGCATATACCTGAAAATGTCCCTCTTGGATCAAGGTTTAGACATGACGGTAGCCAAAAAGCCACTGGGGGAACAATGAGCCTGGTGTATATTTTAATTCAAGCAAAAACGTTACAGCGACTCAGGCTTACTCTTTTCTCTGACTCTTCTGTTGAGGATATGAATTGTTTGGGGGAGAGGTGACCTCCCAACATGTGCCTGTGCCGTGCCTCACATCCTCCGCCGGGCCTTGGCACACCTGGCTAGCACAAAGAGCTGGCATTAAATAAGCCTTAGTCACACTCTGTTTGTGTATTGCCCATTGCAAATAATGAGATGACAACCTGCTTTGCCTCTTGGCACCTCTCTGCTCTGCTGAATGTTCCTGCCCTGCTCCGCAGAGGTCATGCTTCTGGTTTTCTCAGTCTGACCCTTCACTGAGCGATTGCGCACCTTGTACAGCACCGAGCCCCCCTGTCCCATGGCTGGCAATGAGCTTTTTGTCCCCATGTAGAAGGTCCCATCACAGCAAATTCTGCCCCTTTATCGAACGCCTGGACAGACGAGCTTTCCTGTACTTTCTCACAATGGCAAGACATGCATGACTGACAAATGCACAAGGAGCAGGGATGGCTCGTGTTTGCTGGTGGAACCTGCTAGCACACCCAGGCATCCCAGCATGAAGTCACCTCCACAGGTGTTCCTGCAGCTCCTTCACCTAGCCCTTTCACCTCTCTGTACCAAACCTCTTCTCCAAAATTTTGTGCATTAGCACGACCATGTCTGATGAGCAGCTCTGTGAGATAATTTTACAACGACTACCTGTTGCTACTAAGAGGAAAGGGAACAATCAGTCTCCTGGGTCAATAAGAACAGCAGGTGTTACCTGGCAGCAGGCAGAATTTAAGACTTGAAAATACAAGCCCAATAGTCAGTGCATGAGGATTTGGATGCTGGCCTGAGAAGCACCAGGGAAATTCCCCTGATGGTCAAGCTCACAGCGTTAGAGAGGGAGATGTAAATGACTGTATGGAAATACAACAGGCTAAAACACTAGACAGATAAGTCAGGGCAAAATCCAACCAGCATGTAGCAATTCTCTCTTCCCTGTACCATTCTTTTTCTTGAACGACTCACTACAAAGTCCTTGTACCCGTGGTCGCTACTAGAGGCAACTTACCAGGCTAGAGGACTAGCAGACCTGTCGCAGCACTGTGGATTCTTTGGAAACCTAAATGACACGGTTCGTGTGCAAGGACCAGCCAGCTCTCCTGCGAGCAGACTGAAGGAAACTTTGCTCAGTCATGCAGGTACAGAGCAGCTCTCGATAATCCTGCCTCTTGTCCTTGCACGTCTCCGTAACAGACTGCGTGGCAGCTGGCATTGCCTCTCTAGAATGCACGACCTGGAAACCCAGAACGCTGGAGAGCTGAGTACACCCCTTAGGCTTCAGATGGTCTGTCTGGTTTCTCAGAAAGCAGGTGCCCAGCAAAGCTCTCACCAGCACAGCACCCCTCAGAGAAGGAAAATTCCATTTTTTCAAAGGAAAACATCTCATTCTGGGTCTGCAACTTCTCCTGCATGGAATCTGCATGAGTCTTACTGCAAACATGAGAGCCTGCAGACTGCACCCTCGCCAGGCTGGCCAAACTGCGGCCAGCAACTTGATCAGCATCTGCCAGCCCTTGAACAGCAGCTGGCTTTGGCAGATCTCCACTTGCCTTACGCAGGAGACGCAGCTCTAACCAAAACGAGGGAAACAAGGCAGCGCGGGTTCAGGCCCACCACTCTCAGGAGTGGGGCTGAACCCTCAGCTCTTCATGACTCCAGGCAGGGAGGACACAGGCTCACAGGTCACCAGCAGAGCCAGTAACGAAAACACAGAGTTCTAATGCCCTTTTCACTGTAGATAACAAAAGACTGTCCCAAAAGGGCCAGACTCTGTGACCCCACCTTACGCAGGAGAAACTGAGGCACAGAACTGTGACATGATTTCCCAGGAGTGAGGATGGAGAGCTGGTCTCAGTCCAGCACTCTGCCAAGCGCAGCACAGGCTTCATTACTCGGAGCCAAGAGCTGTAATCCCCAGCACAGGCTGCCTTCTGCATTTGCAAAACCTTTGATTCCCGCCCACCGCCCTTTCTGGTGATGTGCTGCCCGGTTCTCCCAGCTCTGCTCACTCCTGTCTTCTTATCAGGTCACGTTCCCCCGGCATAAATGTTTCATTCCTAGCGTGAACGAGCTCCGCAGCACCTCACGGGTTCACTCCTCGCTTCCTAGGAAAGAGAATCCTCTTCTTCATGGAGAAAAAGAAGTAGATACGAAGAGGTGTGAAGGTGAAGAAACCCTGCCTGAAAGAATCTAGACCCACCAGCAAGGATGGCAGCTCCTCCGTCCCGGTGGGACAAACTACAGCCAGTTTGAGAGGGCACCCAAATGCCACCCACCCGCAGGGCGCTGGCGAGAGCAACGCTGAGGTCCCCACGCGTGTCACCGCTGCCCGGCCGCGTCCCTTTGTCACGCCAGAAATTCTGCTCCTGCTGTTCAATCCCACCATCTAGTGGTCTTCCTGCAGAAGACACAGTGCAGCCGGCCGCGGGGCAAGGCAGGAGGACAAGAGCATCGCAGAACTTTGCTCTCTACAGCTCCCTGACAGAAGGGTGCAGTGAGGCGGGGGTTGGTCTCTCCTCCCAAGCAACCAGAGACAGGACGAGAGGCAGTGGCCTCAAGTTGCATCAGGGGAGGTTTAGATTGGGTATGAGAAAAAATTTCTTTGCTGAAATAGTGGTCAGGCATTGGACCAGGCTGCCCAGGGCAGTGGTGGAGTCCCCATCCCTGAAGGGGTTCAAAAACACGTGTAGATGTGGCACTTTGGGACATGGTTTAGCGGGCATGGTGTTGTTGGGGGGATGGTTGGACTTGACGATCTTAAAGGTCCTTTCCAACCTACGATTCTATGATTCATTTTATTTCACAAGACTTGGAGGGTCTGGCTGACCGCAGATGCTTCATCGGGCTCGTAGGGACAGATGAGCGCTGGTGACATCCAGCCGACCGGGCTTCAGCCAGCAAGGAGCGGGAGCAAGCGCCCGGCCTGTCGCTGCCGAGTCCGGCCTTCTCCTGCAAAGCCCTCTGCTGCCACCAAGGGCCAGGTCGGGGCGGATGGGCATGGTGTCAGGGATGTCCCAGCCAAGCTCCTGGGTATCCCATCACCGCCAGAAACCCCCCCAGTGCAGGGCCATCTTTAGCTGCTTCTTTCACCAGTCATAGCAAAGAAGAGTTACTGGCCTGAACTGCTGCCCCAGGCTCGGAATCTTGTTGCAAGAGGTCACATTTTCATCTTCAGGACCGACCAACGCTAAGAGGAGGTTGCAAGAGTCCTGACTGCAACAGCTGCGTTCGTCCTCGCTAGAGGAGCGGACACTGCGCGGGTGTCAGCCACCCCTTCTCAGGGCAGCGGCTCCCCACTGCCTCTGAGAGGAGGGTGAACGGCCAGCTCGGGGGAACGCATCCATGCCACAGGCACCGCATGCCACGTCAGGCACACCTAATTCCACCTGTGCTTGCACGCAGGTTTGTTTCAACGCTCACAAAGAAAGCATTGCTCACCGCACACCACCCAGCACCCGCTGCGCGGTAGCACTGAGGCAGTGGGCGCTTCCTGCTTCTCAGGTGGGACTAGAGCCAAGACCCACGGCAAAGCCACAGCTGAAGTGCTCTGTTCTGGCAGGAGGATCTCAGAATGCAGGGCAACAGCGGGATTCGGGTGAGTGGACAACTGGCTCACACCCGAAGGCTTAAGATAATTTGTTCTGTGTGGACCTTAACTGGTGATCAATTATTAGCGAGTGCAGAAACAGAGGCTACAAAGGCACAGCCACAGTGAAAAGCCAGAACGCTCCCATCAGCTCCAGCACCACGCAGACAGCCCGTGGAAACGGTGGGGAGGACGTCACGAGGTATGCACGCAGCCGTGACCTTACGGCCACCACCCTCACGTTGTCCCTCCAACGCGTCTGCCAAGGTGTCTGCTTGTGGGACACCCCCTGTCCCAACACGCTGAGCCGACGGCACCGTCCGTGCACACCACCAGCGTGCGGCGTGTTGCACTAGTGCGGCAAATAAACCTCCACCACCTGCCGAAAAATGTTTGTGCGCATTTCTGTTCTTCGTCTGACAATTGCCCCGTACGGTCCTTGGGTGGGTTTACGAGGGCCCGCGGAAGCAGGTTCAACAGGCCGCCTTTTGCCTGTAGATCAGGGCGCGCATCTTGCAGCAATTATAATTAGGCAAAATAAACTTTTCGGTGGAATTTTAAGGTAATCAAAGAAAAAAAATGCAAAGCCGATGATGAACAAAATGAACTCGTTAAGGAAGAAAAGCCCTCACTTGGAAAAAAAATAAGTGAAATATGCCTTTCAGAGAAAACACAAGTCCCAATTATAGGTATATATACATAATATAATAATAAAAAATGTATCAATACAGTAACATATAATAATTTATTGTAATTTTCATCATTAATATCTTATAAATATAATATCATAATAAACATTTCCCTGCATCAGTAGGCACCGAAACAATAAAGAAATTCAAGTGAGCATTTGAGGATTCCAGTGTTTTCTTTCCTCGCATAACCCCTGTAACGCGTTAACATTCACCAGCCCTATGCCAGTCCTCCGAGCAATGCTTTCCCATTAATTTGTTCTGCTGTGAATCAAATCCTGTTAAACAAACAGTGTGGATCCATTTAATCTCATTTTACATTTCTGAAAGGAAAATATTCACAGTCTGTTCTTCACCGAGAGCTGGGAACCAGACATTACAAAGGCAAAGCTTACTAAGGGCAAAACTAAGGGCGAAACAACACCGCCACTCTTCCCCCCCACTTCTCCTCCAAAAAGTTGACATAATTTTGCATAACTTGAGATATTTGTGATTTGACTTTTCTGGGCCACTGTTCTTTCACACCATTTAACATTCACAATAGCTCCCACTGAGCGCAGTTATCTCTTAAGCACCACTGGATAGCCGACCCCCGAGGCCTTAATTAGGCACTGAGGGAATGATGTACGTGTCTAAAAGGAGATGCTCACATTTAGGTTTCATACGCCTCTGAAAGTAAGGAGCTGCCTCCAGACGCCAAGCAGTTGCCACCAGCAGATGTCTTACGCCCCACTCACGAAAAGGGAAAAGCTGGGATGTCTGGACACAGCCCTGGAAGAGCTCAACCTCCCTGTGCCGTACCGGGGGTGCCACCAGACACTCAGCCAACGCACACGGACGGTGCACACGCACACACCTCTCCTCTCTGCATTCATGCACACCCCTTCATCAGACCCATCACCAATCCTTCCTTAAAAAAGGTGTTGGAAACTGAAGCTCTTCTCACCTACTAGCTACCTGCATAACAGAAAAAACCAAGAGGAGCCCTTCATGGAGAAACAAATCAGCACTGCCAGGCAATTCTGAAAGCAAATGCTTTCTCAGGGAGGGCACCAGACACCGTGCGCTGCTCCCACGCATGGTCACGGCACAGCAGCAGCAGCCAGGGGAAGCCTCCGGCCTCTGGGGAAAGCAAGAGACAGCTTTGCCCACAGAGCTGATCAACGTGCAGGAGAACATGTTCCTGGAGAAACAGGCTGGCAGGCCAGACAAACACCCAAAGAGGAGAAGACTGACAATGACAGAATCCACTCACCCACACATTTCCACAGCATGGACATCAGACATGCAGCTGCCAGCAAGGAGAGCCTGGAACAGCACCCCCATGCCCCCCAACTCCCAGCCCAGCCGCCTGGGGACACGGCGCAGGGTCTCAACCCACCTCACAGACTGAAAGGGGCTGCTCCATGCTGGCCATCACACCAGATGATCTAGAATGGAATCATAGAATCAGATCGGAAAAGACCCTTAAGATCATCGAGTCCACCCTCAGCCTGGGCTCACCTCAGTCCCCAGGCAGGACAACTCATCCTTGTGAACCGGTGCATGCCTCACACCGAACACCACACCCGCTCCCTCCACAGCAGGAGCACGGAAGAACCTCAGCCTCGGGGGTCTGGGGATCCCCTGTGCCATAACCCCCTCCAAGCTAGCAACACCTGGGTAATTAGGCACTGTGATTAGGGGGGGTGTAACCTGGGCACATTAGCTGCAATTAACAGAAACGCATTTCACCTGCAACCCATTCGCTCTGAATACACACACAGTGCTTTTCCCATGTGCACAACAGCCACCAAAACGGTCAGTAAGCTCTTCAGAGGCAAAACCCACCAAGTATTTGGGTCAGAAAGTGGTACTTTTAATGTCTTAAATCATTGGAATATGCTTTTTGTACAGTCAGACAAGTCCTCTTGCTGCGAGGGCGGTCACATCACCTGCCGAGCAGGGATAACCCACTTCACAAAGATTAAAGAGCACGAGTTGGGGCTGTTCAGCCTGGAGAAGAGAAGGCTGCCGGGTGACCTTACAGCAGCCTTCCAGTCCCTGGAGGGGCCCACAGGAAGGATGGAGAGGGGCTTTTTACAAGGGTGTGCAGTGATAGGACAAGGGGGAATGGCTGTAAACTAAAAGAGGGCAGATTTAGATTAGATATTAGGAAGAAATTCTTCCCCCTGAGGGTGGTGAGGCCCTGGCCCAGGTTGCCCAGAGAAGCTGTGGCTGACCCCTCCCTGGCAGGGTTCAAGGCCAGGTTGGATGGAGCTCTGAGCACCCTGGGCTGGTGGGAGATGTCCCTGCCCACGGCAGGGGGGTTGGAACCAGGTGAGCTTTAAGGCCCCTTCCAACCCAAACCATTCTGTGACTCCATGACCGGCTGCAGCGCTGAGGGAGAGGAGCACTGCGACAGTCACCAGAGTGAGAAGCGATTCTTTGCAGACCCCAGGGACCTAACTTGCAAGGAAGACGCACGACAGAGGAGGGAAAGCAGCAAAAAACAAGAGATGAACCGCTTGACACGGCAGTAACATCACAAAACCAAGAGATGTAGTGACTTATGTCGCAAGACCACGCTTCCACATAAGCCACCGCATTTGCCATAGACAAGTGGAACGACAAAGGCACACGCAGAACAACTTCTTACTCCACGCTAAAACCCTGGGGATTTTCACCCGGGTGAAACTGAGCAAGCGGAGCAGCAGGAGCAGCGGGCCGGCAGCGAGAGGCGTGGGTCTGCCCGGCAGCCCGGGGAAAGCCCCTCCCGCGGGTCGGCGCCGAGGGCCGAAGCAAAGCCTTTTCCGGAGCAAGCAGGGCCAGGTCCCCCCTCCGCCCCGCCTCCGCGGGCTCAGCGCGCTCCTGTCCCCGCAGGAGCCGGCCGGCCGGGTCCCGCTCACCAAGCGATGGAGAAAGAGCACAAATTCGATCCTATAGAAAGCTTTGCGGGGTATTTTGACCTCGGGACCCGCCGCGGGGTCTGCCGGGCCGAGGCCCACGGGCGCTGCTTCCCCCCCGGCCCTGACGAGCCGCGGGGCGCAGACGCCCCGGCCTCCCCCCGCCCGCGGTGCGGGGGCGCCGGCGCTGAGGGGAGCGCGGGCGGCCCCCGCCCCTCCCGCGCCCAGACCCCGCCCCTCCCGCGCCCAGACCCCGCCCCGCCCTCGCCCGCGCGCGCCGGCCTGCCCCGCCCCTCCCCGACTGCGCAGGCGTGGCTCCCCCTCGGCGCCTGCGCCCTGCCGCGCGCCGCCTCATGCGCTTCCCCGGGAGGCGGCTGGCAGCCGCGCGGCGCGCGCTCCGTCCCTCCGCCCGCCCGCCACGCACCCTCCGCGCGCCGCCCCGGGGCCCGGCGGGCGCAGGTGAGGGGCGGCGGGCGGGACCATGTGGGCAGGCGCCGGGGGGTGCAGGGCGGGGAGGGGGCGGGACCACGCGGACTCCGGCGGCGGGGGGGGAAGGGGGCGCGGGCGGCGGGAATTTCTGGCGGGAGGGAGCGGCCGTCGCTGACGGGGGGGGGGGGGGGCTGACAGGAATGGCGGGGGCCCGGGGCTCCCCGGGCAGCGGGTCTGTGCCCGCCTGGCCGGGGCAGAGCCCTCGCTGAGGCGGTGCCGGCGTCAGGCAGCGAGGCAGATGAAGTACATCCTGGTCACGGGCGGGGTGATCTCGGGCATCGGCAAGGGGATCATCGCCAGCAGCATCGGCACCATCCTCAAGTCCTGCGGGCTGCACGTCACCTCCATCAAGATCGACCCCTACATCAACATCGATGCCGGCACCTTCTCCCCGTACGAGCACGGTGAGCGGCCCTGCGGGCAGGCAGCCGGCCATGAGCCGGGGCCTGCGGGGCGGGTGCCGGGGCTGGCCCTGCCTGGAGGGAGCGAGCTCCTCGGCGTGGCGGGGGAGCTTGGGCCCGGTGGCGGCTGTGGGACCGGCGGGCTGAGCCGGGCGGCGGCTCCGGTCTGACCGGGAGGGCCGACTGTGCAGAACGTGCTCTCTGTTCTGCGGTCGCTGCTGCCGGGTGGAGGGGCTCTGTCCGCAGCGTGGTTGTCCTCTCTGTTCTGTAAGGCTTTTCGTTTTATTAGCCACTCCTAAACTCGTAGCAGTCAAAGGTGTTTCCTCACATTGAATTCTTCCAGCTGTCACAGGGGAAGCGGACAGATTGCTGATGCAGACCGTTTCCCCTTGACATCTGCACTTGAATCTCAGAATCCCAGCAGGGCAGGGTTGGCAGGGCCCTCTGGGGTCCCCCAGCCCAACCCCTGCCCAAGCAGGGTCACCCACAGCAGGCTGCACAGCACCGCGTCCAGGCGGGGCTGGAATATCTCCAGAGAAGGAGACTCCCCAGCCTCCCTGGGCAGCCTGGGCCAGGGCTCCGTCACCCTCAGAGGGAAGAAGTTCTTCCTCGGGTTCAGCTGGAGCTTCCTCTGCTTCAGTTTGTGCCTGTTGCCCCTTGTCCTGTCGCTGGGCACCACTGAAAAGAGTCTGTGCCTTTTTCCGTGTGCCACAGGGGAGGTGTTTGTGCTGGATGATGGAGGGGAGGTGGACCTGGACCTTGGCAACTATGAGCGCTTCCTCGACATCCGACTCACCAAAGACAACAACCTGACTACCGGGAAGATCTACCAGTACGTCATCAACAAGGAGAGGAAGGGAGACTATCTTGGCAAAACCGTCCAAGGTGACGTGAAGCTTCAGTTCTGATGCTCAGAAATACATTCTGTGTTTCTGTCCTGGTTGGATGATTTCAACTTAACGTGAGGTCTTTGTTATCTGCTGTCCTTGTGATGTTTTTCATTTGTTTTTTAAAAAGGGAAGCAGAAGACGCACCACACTGGTGCGTGCCATACTGAATCGGGTTACCTGTAAGCCCCTCTGTACCTTCCAGTGCTCAGCAACATGCTGCCTGTTGTTGGGACTCTGCACTGGACTTGGGTCCAACTGTCTAACCTAGCCATTACTAAACGTGAACAGACTTCAGACCAACACGCCTGTGGATTATTTGTTATCTGGTTAAAATGGTTATTGCTTTTGATAACTGTCACGTTGTTAGAAATCCTGAAGGATCTTTGAGGATCAGGTCAGTCCCTTCCCTTTTTAAGCATCCTCCACAGCTGGTTTGCATAAGGACTTTAACAGACAGTTTAAACAAAGTAACTCTCTGCTTGAGAGCAAAGAACTGTTTGTACTTGAATCTTCCAGCATAAAGGAAACATTGCTTACATGTGTTTAAATTGAGGCAGGACTACGTTTCCTGCCAAGGCACTTCTCTAGAAAATCACAGCCAAGAATAATCACTTAAAAAATGCATACTTCTTTAAAGACGCAAATCAGCGCTCGCGTCATATGGGAAGCCCTGGCAAGTTATTTTCAATAATCTGCTCTGTAATGCATTAGAGGGAGAAAAGTGCATGTGTTGTGGCTTTAACCTTTGCCTGGGTTTCTTTTTCAGTTGTTCCCCACATCACAGATGCTATACAAGAATGGGTAATGAGGCAGGCACGTATTCCTGTCGATGAAGATGGCATTGAGCCGCAAGTTTGTGTGATTGAGGTTTGTAGCTCTTAAAAAAAAATATATATAGTTTTTCTTCTTGCGTGGAATAAACTAAACTATGTGCATATTTTGCACAGTAAAATTTTTTTACAGCGATGTTCAACTTTGCATGTTGTGGAGTTGGTTAAAAGTCCCCCTTGTTAGCTTCATTTATGTGGTGTCATCTTTTGAATGCTCTGTGCCTGAATCTGCACATGGAAAGACTTAGGTTTTGGACAGTTATAGTTTTGAGATGCTTTGCACTCTAGTGTAACATGCATTAGTCTATAGAATGGATTTTAGCTCTTTACGTTTATGTGCTGAAGTTTGAGTTAATCATGCCGTGCCCTCGTCTTCCTTGGTGGATAGAGGGATGGTAGGTAAATCACCTCTGGAGGCGGTGGTCTTTCCTCCTTAGCAGTGGAGGGGACCTTGGGGTGACTAGTTGAAGCATAGACCTAGAACAGGGAATGGCACAGGTTAGTGGTGACAAACCCCGTGCAGTTTCTTGTGCGTTGCATGGCGCATCCTGCTGCCAGAGGAGACGGGGTAGGGCGAAGGCTCCGAGGCTGCCGAGCTGGCTGGCAGGATACTTTAGTACCCGAGAGAGGGAGCTTGTCAGAATGCCTGGGTCACGGTGACTTGGGACTCTCCCTGCAGCTTCGGTGCCAGCTGCCCTTCCAGGATTCACAGGCCTGGATCCTGAGGTACCTGGGAGGCACTGACAACACACGGGAGGCTGTCAGCGCTCCAGATAACGCCTTGCCTCTGTTCCTGCATGTGTCCAAACCACTCTGTATAGTTACTAAAACTGAACAGAAATGTTGCTTCTCAGTGCCACCTAATGTTCGTAAATGATAATTTTGACATCTAAATATTTTCCCTGAAGAGAGAATAGAGGTAAAGCTAATCTCCCTGGAGAGGTGCTTGCCATATTGAGAAGCTGTTTTTCTTCTGGCTTTTTGATTTTTGGGGAAATCATGAAGGTAAAATAATAGGGTAGATTGGAGGCTGTAGAAGTAGTACATACAACTGCTTTTCATACTGGTGCTCCTTTAGGGAATTGGAGGGAGGTGCTGGGGAGATGTTTTAGTGTCCTTTTATGTGTGTTTTAGTATGCTGCATTTTACAAATTCAGTAGATGATGTTTCTGTACTGACTTTAATTCTAAATGTCATTGTCTTTTTTAGCTTGGTGGGACAGTGGGCGATATTGAAAGCATGCCTTTCATTGAAGCTTTCCGGCAGTTCCAGTTCAAAGCCAAACGAGAGAATTTTTGTAATATTCATGTCAGTCTAGTTCCCCAGGTAAGGACCTAAAATGTTTTGGTGGTCAGGGGCTTCCCCGATCCAAAACTTGCTTTCTAAATGTGCGTTTCTAAAATGCTGTATCTATAGGCACTGTTATATTTGTATTTCTATATAGAGAAACTTCTGGAAGAAATGCAGAGAATATATGGTTATATATTTAAAAAGGTTTGCAAGAAATGAACAGAAACTTTTCAAAATGTGTAAATGTGTAATAAATAGTTGGGAGTTGCAGCATAGGCAGCTTTGCATCTTTTAACTGCTGTTTTTCTTTATGGAATTGTCTCCTAGGTTTTGCAGGTAAAGTTGCTTTCTAGGGCTGAAAACTTTCAGTTTCCCTGTATTTGCATAGCCTTTTGTTTCTGCAAAGCTAATGTAAAATCCAGTGATATAGCCAGACTTCACAGCCATTTGGACCTGTTAGTAAGATCGCATTTCAAGCTCTTCCTGGAGTTCTTTAATATTTCTGTTGCTGTGGGCCCTTGAAGACTTACATTAGCTGTAGTTTGTGAAATAGGTTGGGTTACTTTTGTAATTTCAAAACATCATGCTGTGTTTTGAAACATAATCTGGTGGGTTTTTTTTTCCCCTTGGACAATAATGTGCGTTTGGATCTTTAACAGTAATTTCATAGACTCACATCTGACTGCTTTGTAAGCTACAACAAACTGAGTGGCAGTTGCCCTGGGTTCAGAGATTCAACTACGAAAAGGTATTATGAAGCAGTGCTCTGATAAGAATCAGTTAATTAGGAATCACAAAGGAAGACAAAATATCCTTATGTGCCAAGTAGATGAGGTGAACTCCAGTAAATACCGAAAGCATTTGGAGGTGTTCTATGCCATATAATGGCTGTTATAACCTCATCTGTATTATCTGCTCTGGTTTTGGAGACAATTTAGGGTCTTCACCAAACAAAAATCTCTGCTGCAATAGTGACTGCTGAAGAAAATTATGTTATGTTAACATGTTGTGGTTATGTTAACAGTACTAGAGAGCATGAGTAATCCTTGTCTCAGAAATGGATTTGACAGAGCAACTTGATAGTGTTACTGGAGTGCAGATCCATCTTTGTTCTCTCCTCTTTCTTTATTTGTTCTTCTGTCAAGGCCAGGCGATTTACAGAGAAAAAAATCAGAAATATGAAATATTAGGTATTTGGAGGGAGCAGTGGATAAAAACCTTAGCATCTCCACTCTCTCCTTCCCTTGGGATAATGCATGCCTACTTACTGTACAGACTGGAACTCTGGTTTCTGCTGGATGCTTTCAGTCTTTGAGATTAAAATGGTAGTGTGCAGGGGTATTTAAAGTTCACGTGAATCGCCTAAGAACGGGGTCAAAGTTTTTACAAGGTGAATAGGGGGCAGAGTCGCAGTTAGCCTCATAGATCATTGCTACGTATCATCATAATTTGATATACCACCTTCTGCTCTTCTCTGACCAGCCAAGCTCTACAGGAGAGCAGAAGACTAAACCCACCCAAAACAGTGTCCGTGAACTCAGAGGTCTTGGTCTCTCACCAGATCTGGTAAGGTTTGCTGCATGGCTTTGAATTTAAAAATGCAGTACTGGCATGTTGCAACAGCATCCTAGTCTAAATAATGCTTTGGTGGAGACCTCTTGTATATTAGTAATAAACAAAACTGAGTTGGGTTTCCTCGCAAGTCACGGAGACTGCAGAAAGACAGCTTTTTTAGAGGTTTCTTATATGAATGTCTGAGTACTTCTGTTTTGCTTCACAACCTTGATGTTGCTGTTCTCTCAGATTGTTTGCAGGTGCTCCACTCCATTGGATACCTCAGTAAAAGAAAAGATTTCCATGTTCTGTCATGTTGAACCAGAACAGGTAAGGAATGCTGTCTGCGCTTCCTCGCAATAAATATTCTAGCTGTTTGTCAGATGCTGAGTGGAGTTTTATCTGAGCGTAGCATTTTTGTGTTCTAGCTGTGTCTTTTGTTAGCTGCATAATTCATTTGCTGCTTTGTCTTACCTACATCCCTTACACATGTAACCGTTGCAGTAATAGTCCTTTTTAAGCCAGCACACAGGTTTTCTTGTAAGGTGGTTAGTGTAGGTTTAGGGAATTCTGTGGAATCCAAAGTATTTTCTGAATAGCTGGTTTTGACCTTAGTTATCTTTCCACATTCCTTCTGTGAAATACAGAAGAATGAGATTTTTCAGTATTTAGAGGCCAAAGAGTAGTTGCCCAAAGTTAGGTTTAAAGGACACATGAATGTGAATGTATTTTGTACGCTGCTTTTTTTGTGACACTGTTCTGCCCCGGACTTCATGAGGAGAGATTGCACAGAAAAGTTGAAATGGTATTTGAGAGAAGCATTGCTTCACTTGAATGTTATGTGCAAAAAATCCATGTTAGCGTGATTCTTTTTATACTGAGACTACTCCACATAGCATAGTCTGAGGTAGACCTTGGAAAATCAGTCTGCAGACTCAATATTAGCACTTTCCAGTCCAGCTGGAGTTTGAAAAATGTTGTCTTTTTGTGAAAAATTGAGCATCACTTCACAATTCCAGGCTCTGTCAAGTCATTTTTATTCATTTCCTGTACTATACAATGAGATCAAACTGAATCTTGCAGCTTCAAGTATTACCTTCAGAATTAACTGGCAATCATATTGATGTGTCAGCAGTACAATATCTACCTCTTGTTGGCCAGGAATTGAAAGCAAATTGGCTCTTGTCAGCCACTTTCCAGGAAGCTAAATGCAATTTGACATAGTAGCTTCTCTGACTGAGTTGCACTTGAATTGAGAAGTAGGTGGTGTTGACTATGATGGAAGAAAATTTGCAGTCTAGGGGTTTCTGCCTGTGGAGTGTTGCACTCTGCTTTCATTTGAGTCAGGAGAAATGAGGATTTAAAAATAGTTGGGCCAGTATATTTTTGATCCTTAAAGTACAGGCTCATTCTTGATGGACAGGTGACAGTTGTCCAGAGCCATCTTTTCTGCGGAAGCCTGTTTCAGTGAACCAGAACCGTCGATGTAGATGTTCTTCATTGACCGGAGAATTCTTGGCTCATAGTTGTTTAATGCCAAGTTTGATGAAAAATGCCCTGGAAAATTTATTGCTGTGTTGACATCACAGATTTCCCTGGGCTTTAGTCAAGCTGGGAGCCCTGGTTAAGAACGACAGTGGTGTGAAGCGGGGAAGCTGGGCTCGTGGGCAGTTCAGCTGTAGTTTCAGTTAGGATTACTTAGAAGGCTGTATCACCAGAGAAGTCTCTTGGACGTGTTCTTTGAACTTTGCTAAGCGCTCGCATGACTTGCGTAGCAGCTGACTGTCGTACTGCTGGGTTATCGTGTTACAGCCCTTCCCAAGGAGCCCCAGTGAGCAGGAATACCCGGGAGGTGTTGGTGGGTGATCTTTACAAGTGTATGGAAATTAGTATTAAGCTATTCATGTATTGTTATGTTATTCAACAGATGTTATTTCCTGAAAGTTTAGGTGGTCATAGGGTTGTCTGCTAGAGATAGAAGCTGTCTGAATGTCTGTCTAAAAATAATTCCACAAGCACTTAGATCTGTTTTAATGACATTCCTATTTTATGAGCAGGTCATCTGTGTTCATGATGTCTCTTCTATCTACCGGGTTCCTCTGTTGTTAGAGGAGCAGGGAGTTGTTGACTACTTCAGACACAGGCTTGACCTTCCCATTGAGCGGCAGCCCAGGAGGATGCTCATGAAGTGGAAGGAAATGGCTGACAGGTGAGCCTGCATCGCTGGGTGTAGTTTGAGTTAGGACTCCAGATTAGTTTCTCTTCTTGGTCATTGGTTATCAGGTGACGAGTGTTACTTCATGTTCCTCAGGTACTCTCCTGTGGTCAATTTTTTTTTTCTTTTTTTAACTACAAAAATGCATTTTCTTCCTAGATGTTTAACTGTTTTAAAAAAACTTCTTCACCATGAGAATCCTGTAAGATATTGTTAGTGAGTTCCTTAGCTTGTGTTGGTAATGTGCTGTCTATGTCAAAACCACTTTGAAGTAATTAAAAGGTGGACAGCTCTGCCCTCCCTTTTTATACAAAAAACTCCAGTGGTATTACAAAGTGTTGGAATCATTTTGTAGGTATATGTGGGAGTCATCAGGAGTGTCAGTAAAAACGTACCTTTTGAGTATGTTTTCAAGCAAGTGAAACAACTGGTTTGTAACTGTTCTGTCTGAGACTTCTAGGACCCTGTTTTTTTTTGTTGCAGGGAATAGGCTCCGTGTTCACGGAGAAACAGTGACCTGAATCTTTTCCGTTGACATTCAGGCCCTTTCTGAAGCCTCAAATATGTTTGTCCTTACAAGAAATTAATTTTCAGAATCTAGATGTTTCCCTTTATATGCATGACCCAAGCCACCACTGTCATGAACATTTTCTTTTCAGGGAAAGCCACTGGTAACCAGCTTGGTTTACTTAGCAATTCTGAAATATCTCTGAGCTGTAGCCAAGAATTCTGCGTAAATCCCGTGCTGCCAGATGCTGGGGATTGACAGTGTGGGCAGTACAAGCCTAGGGCTCTGGAAGTCCCTTCTGTATTGCTAGCTGCTGAAGTGAACTCTGTCAGCAGCAGCATGGGAAGATGCTGTATGGTAGAAACATATGCTGAGTTGTGCTTTGCTCCTCTCTTCTAATAGTTTACTGCAGACTTGGAATCTAATACAGCCTCCTGAAAAGACAGTTTGGATCTACTTAAAATGGCTTTTCAGCATAAGGAGAGAGGACTTAATTTATACATGACTTTCTGCAACTCTTTTTTCTGTCATTGGCTTGTTTTTTCTTTTTTTTTCTTTCTTCTAATCTTGCTTTGATGTTTTTAAGTCATGATTATTGTAAAAGGTTATGTCTTCCAAAGTCATCGTCTCTCTAGTTGGACAGACTTTCAAGAGCTCAACTGTTTATATTGCTTAAAGCTGAATAGAATGTAAGTGATCCTTGTCCCCATTTCCTGTTGATGATGATATAACCCATGTGTTTTGTTTCTGTTTAGGTATGACCGTCTCCTTGAAACATGTTCCATTGCGCTTGTTGGCAAATACACCAAGTTTTCAGATTCCTACGCATCTGTCATTAAAGCACTGGAGCATTCTGCACTGGCCATCAACCACAAACTTGATATTAAGGTAGGCGGGGGGTGTGTGTGTGTGTGTGCGCATAAAAAAAATTTCCCCCCCGATAGTCCTTCCACCTCCAGTGCTACCCGTCTTTAAGTTTTTCACAAACCCATAGACAGTAAGGGAGAGTTGATTTGGCCAGTGAACTTCAAAATTGTCCTTGGATTACAGCATCAAAACATCTGCTGTCGGGCATAAAACAGCTTCAAAGCAAACCAGCCTTTCATCCTGTAAGATGTACAAGGTGTCTGTATAATTGATGGGAACTCTTCAGTGCTCAGTGTGGCGTGCTGAACTGTGGCAGAGCGGTGGATACATTTGAAGAGGGCACTGTTTGCTTTCATTTCTTTGACAGTTGTTGAAAGTGATCCTATTTTTAGGGTTGTTGCTGTTATGCTTGTGGTACTCACAGTTTTTGTGATGCTTCTGCCTCAGGCTTTATTAAGGTTTTAATGCTAGTTTGGCTGAACAGGTACTTTTAAGGGTCTTGGTTGTAGCGAGATGCTCTGAAGAGGTGAAATATGTATCTGTTGTTAGAAATTTTACTTTCATTTAAATATACTTCGTAAATGTCCAGCAGTTTCGTGATGCCAGTGAGTCATGGGAATAGGTGGTTGGTTTGTAACAGCACTGTTCTACGCTAGGGTTACCTTTCAACTTCCAAAATCAGTAGAGGAGAAAAGAACAACAAGTAGGACTGGTGAAGGGTAAACCCTGCGCACACATCTATGGCTGGCTCCTGACACAGCTGTATTTGTATGAATTGACAGGGTTCTGCGAGCCCTGTGCATGGAGATCTTATGTTGGGTTAAAGAACCGTTCAGCAGTATTCCAACCTTAACAAAAAAAATAAAGGAGGGGGGGAGACACGACAAAACAGTTGTTCAGAAGGTTTAGCAGACTGCCAGAACACTCAGAAGTTCAGAGCTACTGGAATACTGGAGATGAGAAACTGGAAAATTGTCAGGTTTTTTCCATATGTAGCATTGGTCATAACATCCTTAAAATTACAACGGCCTGTTTGTTTCACCACATCCTATTTGTTCTTCAGTCCCTGTTGAAGATTATATTATGTATATTCGATGAGGTAGCGATTCAGTTTTTTTCTCGCTGTGTGGCTGTTTCTGTCTGCACAGCTGGGTGTTGCCTTCTTGCTGTGCTCCATTAAGGCTTCACAGTTAATGAGTCTGGGTCTCATGGACTTTCTGTGTGTCACAGCAGAGCTGCAGAGAGGGGCAGATAGGAGGAACATGGCATTGGTAGTGGGATGGCGAGGGAAAGCAGTTTTGTTGGTGAGCAGACAGGAAAGCAGTCCAGAAAAAACATAAGCAAGTATCTAGTAGTAAACAAATCCAGAGCTATCCAGGTGGAATGATGATATCTTAATTTAATGAGAATTAAGGAGACCCTGTACGCTCTTGTGGCAGTATCTCATCATCCCGTTTTGGATTTCTTCCCAGTATATTGACTCTGCTGACCTGGAGCCAGATACGCTGCAAGAAGAACCTGTCCGATACCACGAAGCATGGCAGAAGCTTTGCGGTGCTGAGTAAGTCTCTTATGCTCTGGCCATTTCTTTGGCGTATGCCCGATAAACGTGCTGCTATTGACAGTTTTGGAATTAAGAGCCTCACTGGATACTGTTTTCCTAAGCACTGTACCAGCACACTTTCCCATTGCCCCAGATACCTCTCAGTGAAACTTAGGGTAAGCTGTAAAATGGAGAATTGTTAAATAAACGAGGGAGTTTGTGAAAGGCGGCAGCAGGGGAGATGGTTGTGGAGCTGAGGATGTGCACGGGCTTAGTGGGAAACAGGGTGAGAGGAGATAAGGGGAAAGGGTAGGTGCTGGCAAAGGCTACTACAGCCCAAGAGAGGATGGAAGGTGTAAATGTGGTATGAAGTTCTTTAGGAAGAAAGTGTGAGAAGGGAAGAAGCTTTTGGCTGCAGAGGAGTGCCGAGAGTTAGCGCAGCAAACAAGGACAAGCAGGGCTGGTTAGTGCTGAGGGAAGCAGCCTTTGGGCGGTTCCAGGAGAACGAGGAACCTCCTGCAGAATTCGGCGTCCCTGTGCCTGTGGTGAGGACAGCTGACACTGCAGCCAGCGGCTTCCTCAGCACGGGTGATGTGTTTGCAAACACGTTTGGCGCAGAGCGTGCGAGCCATGCCCCAGGAACCGTTCTGGTATTGTAACCTGCATTGTGTTTGGGATTTCTTGAGAATGTAAAATTTGCATTTATAAAATGTCTCCCTGGCAGTTCTGTGACGTTTTATGTGACGGCTCATGTGAAGTCATATGGATATCTTGCCATGTAGGGCACTTTAAAGCCCTTTTCAGGAGTGAGGTCTTGCAGGTCCAAGATTTTACGGGAGAGAGGTGGTACGTGGTTGGGGGGAACCATGCTGGTGAGCCCCATGTGAATGGAGTATTTTCATCCTCATGCAGCGGAGTTCTGGTTCCTGGAGGATTTGGTGTTCGAGGGACAGAAGGCAAAATTCAAGCTATTTCCTGGGCAAGAAAACAGAAAAAACCCTTCTTAGGTGAGAAACGTGTTTCATCCATGAGAAGAAATAAAGAAAAGAAGGAGGTTGAATAACAGCCTAACTGGTCTGCAGCGAGAGCTGTGCTGGCTTTCCTTAGTATCTAGAATGTAGAATTTAGAAGAGAATTGGCTGAGGAAGGCAAAGATCTGTGCTCAGCTTAACCGGGTAACGCAGCCGGCATCTGTAGTTAGCTCTGAAGTGGTCGGAGTTGGCTGGGATGTGATGACAGGTAATCTCTGTAATGAGGGGGTAGGATCTTGGAGGAAGTTTGAGGAGGCTGTGGTCACCCTGGCATGAAGAAATATGTGACTGCATTTAAACGAAATGCACATAGTGAGAGACTGGAAATGCTGGGTGAGCAGAGTGGATGGGGAAGGGAGGTGTGGAGAAAATCTAGTCAGAGCTACTTGGTGCCGAGTGAACAGACCCCTCAGTCCACATCAAAGGGCTGTCTCCTCCAGGTTTTCCTCTGACTCAGGGTGCTCTGTGAAGGCGTGTGTGCTTTGGATACAGGCTCGGTGGTCCTTGTCCTGACTTGAGCTGTGTCCTGCCTTGCCTCCTGCAGGAGTTTGTTTGGGAATGCAGTTAGCAGTCGTGGAGTTTGCACGGAATGTTCTTGGCTGGCAAGGTAATTGCACAAAACGCTGCCTGGGTTTTGGTCATTTCTTTGATTGATTGCTTGAGTAATACCTGTAATTTTTAATTCTTCATTGGTGGGTAGATTGAATTTTTTTTCTAGGCCTGTAAAATTCCCCATCTCCTTTGCTAATTCAAAGGAAAAAGAACAGTTTCCTTATCCTATTCAAATAAAACTCAACGGAGTAAGGCATGCTTATAATCACAGAAAACTTCCTATTACTTAGAGTGAGGATCAGCTCCTGAATAAAACACCTAAGTGGAGTTGTGCCTATGTGTACTGGGCATCCTAAATTCCCGTTATAGCCAGGGGGAGTGAAGTCCAAAAAGCCAGGCAGCCGACCAGGCCGTCGCACCTACTCCAGTGAGTTAAATTACTTTCTGGGCTCCTCCACTGCTTGAGTTGACTAGGTCCCTGTTGTCAAAACTCCCTTTACAGAGCGCTAAATTTAGTTTCTCAGCCTGATTCTGAGTGTCACTCGTAGTGAAGGTGGGAGCAAAGGTGTTTCTCAGAGTTCTGCTCCCTTCCCCCTCCCTGGCTTTATTTAAAACACTCTGCTGAACGTGTGCTTTTCTTGAATGGCCCTCTCTTTCATCACCGACTGCACTAGACTGGTTGCCCTAAGATTGCAGCCTCAGCAGTTCGTCTCGAACAGCGCTGTCGGGGTCCTGTTTCTGCCATCGGGGCTGAGCTGTGAGGCGAGTGGCTCAGCACCGTCCAGGCTGCCGCTTGCCAGGAGCGTGGGGATGAGACGCAGCCATACCTTGGGGGAGGTCCTGGAGATGTGTGTCATGGTGTGAGGGACTTTGTGTTTCTAATTGATGAACGTCACATTGCAGATGCTAACTCGACAGAATTTGACCCCAAAACTGCTCATCCAGTGGTGAGTTTATGGCAACTTCTTGTAAAATCCTGACTGTGCTAGACTTCTCTGCATGTACCTGGGGGTACAGTTAAGAGCTTGGATTATTACGTCTTGTGGCTTTTAAGTCTCTTCCATCATTTACTAATATGGAAAGAAAACGTCTTTGCCTAGTTAACTGTAGGGCAGTTGCTGCTTCATAGAAGACTGTAGTTCTTATTATAGGTGAAACACTTTTTTATTTTTAATTACACTTTTTCATAAAGGTGTCTTCTAAGAGGTAAAAGGTTCTTAAAAGGCAGTTTGAAAGCTAATGGGTTTCACAGAGTTAATTGTAAAGATTTGGCGATCCCCAGATTCCACTGCATAACTGTTTAATTATGATCTCAGAAATTAACGTAGACAGGTGTGAATTCCTTGAAACATTTGTGGACAGATTTTTGAACCTGCCTTTCCTAGACTGTGGGCCTCATCCAGGGTCCACCATAGTGATTGGCTTCTGCTGGAATTCAAAATGCTACTCAACAGGAGAAAGTGTTCAAAAAAACAGCTTATAAAGTTATTTATCAAAGTATAAGTGATTCGGAGTTGGAGGTTTTGTTCTGGTAGATTTGCTTGTTTAACACTGAGTTCAGTAGATAGCGCAGTGTTAGGCATGGGATCCGTGGAGGCTTTGACTGAGACCATTTCCTACGCTAAAGCCTGCTGAACACCCACGAACCTCCCGTGTGTTCTGTACAGCCTTTACTAGAACAACACAGCTAACTTACCTGGTTCTGTTGGTCTGCCTTGTCAAGACAATGTTCCTTGGGTCGGTTTGCCTGTTTTCTGTGTGGATGTTGGTTTTTAACCCTCGCTAACTTTTTAGGGTCTGCCTGGGACTGTTCCTGCTCCCTCATTCTCACCTCCTACTCTGAATGCTTTTCGCAGGTCATAGACATGCCGGAACATAATCCTGGGCAAATGGGTGGGACCATGAGGCTTGGCAAGAGAAGAACCCTCTTCCAAACCAAGAATTCAATCATGAGTGAGGCATTCCTTACCTCTTTTGGAAGTGTTTCCTGGGAGTGGTGTGCGTGGATGGTGGGTGTGGGGCAGCGAGACCTGGGGATGTTAAAGCATCCTCGAACGGTGGGGGTTTGCAGGCTTTGTTCTGGTAGTGAAATGGAGATCGATGGATTTGGTCTTCTCTAGGAGTGGCAGATTCTGATGGATGCTGTTCCTATGAGCTTGTTAAAACGTGGCATCGTGCACACTGTTTGGCATTTTCTCTAAGAAATGTCCTCCTTCTGGTGTAGGGAAGCTGTACGGAGATCACGATTTCTTGGAAGAGAGACACAGGCACAGATTTGAGGTAAAACCGCTATTGCAGGTAGTGAGCTTTTCTGTGTAATCCAAGCACAAGAGGTCATGGGTTTTCTTGCTTCTGGTCTTCTAGGTCAATCCAGAATTGAAAAAGTGTTTTGAAGAGCAAGGTTTGAAGTTTGTAGGCCAGGATGAGGAGGGCGAGCGAATGGAAGTGGTTGAGTTGGAAGGTGAGTTCTTCAGCAATTAGTTTGTGGGCGTAGGTGTTTACGAGGGAAGGTGTTCGGAGGGTAACCAAGCAGGTTTTTGTGCGGGACCAGTCCAGACTCTCAGAATGATTCCCTCCATAAAACTGCACTAAAAAAAGACTCCCATGTGCCTGTCCACTTAGGGACGGAAGGCAGGATGGAAATGACCCTTCTTCCCCACCCTCAGGGCTTCAGCGGGATCAGCGCCTTCAGCTGCAGTTCAGCCGCAGGCTGAAGAGACTTGACGTTAGTGTTTTCTGTTTCTCTCTCTTAGAGCATCCTTTCTTCGTTGGTGTTCAGTATCACCCTGAGTTCCTCTCTAGACCAATTAAGCCATCTCCCCCGTACTTCGGCCTCCTCTTGGCATCTGCAGGAAGACTCACGCATTATCTACAAAAGGGCTGCAGGCTCTCGCCCAGGTAGGTTGAAGGAAGGCGCCAGTCGGACCTTTCACAGGGCAGTGCTTCTTCCTACAGGATAAACCGGAGAATCCTCTGGGCACAGAGCTACTGCGGGGTAACGGGGGGGTATTTGCAGCACCTCTTTCTTTAGAACCTCTTCTCTCACGCTTCAAGATTGACTGCGGTGCTGTAGAGCTGTCCTGCAGCGAGGTCCCGACTGCAGGGGAGGAACTCTGCAGTCCCGTGCTGTCAGTCAGAGGTGTCTGGGGAACCTGCAGCTGGGCCCGCTCTGCCGGTGACTGGAGACCTGGCGGGGTGTTCCCCACGTTCCCTGTACGAGCCCTGGGTACAGGTCGGTCCTTCAGGAACTTGTTCCTGTTGCTAGCTTGGAGAATGGGCCCGGGTGCTTGCAGCTTCATTTTGTTTGCTGCTGACTTCAGCTGCCTGTGGTCTCAGTTTGCAAAGCAGCTAATGTTTTGGGTGGACCTAATGGTGCATTTACTGCCTTCTGCTGCTCCCGAGTGCCTGCGGTTCTGCTCGGCAGCCGCGGCGATATGCAACGAACAGACATCACTGTGGTAGTGACCCATTTTCCTCCACAGAGGATTTGCTCGTGTAGCTGGAGTGCTAACGTGCACTGAGCTAAACAAAAAACCCCAAACTAAATGCAAAAGAGAAATAGCGCTGAACGTATTAAACTAAAGCACTGCGAAAAGGAGAGTACTGGTCTTCCTGGGCTGAGCTGCCACGCAGCTGCGCCGCGGGAATTGCCGTGTCGGTGGCTGGAGAACGGCTGTCAGTTGTGCTCCGACTGATCTGCTCTGAAGAGGGCTTCTGCGTGAAGACGCCTCATGTCAGTGCTGCTGAGGGTTGGGGCGTATTTTAATTTCCTGCTTTTGCACACTGGAGTTTGAAATGGCTTCTTACAGCAGAGGAGCTGAAGTTTCCTCTGTACCGCAGTATCCTGAGTTGCTGTTATCTGCTCTTGGAGTCTTCTGTGATGGTGGTCACAAATTGTTCCGTGGTTAGCATATAATCTAATAATACTGGTGGCAGTTACAGCACAGCCTGTACTTCCCTTTCTTCCCGTGCTCTTGTGACTCTCGTCCTGTTTTCGGGTAAGTCTCATCACTGCGCCCTAATGATGTTTGCGTGTGACACCAGACTCGGGGGAGCAGGGTACACCACGCTGTGGAGGGACCTGGGCTGGAGCAGCGGGGCAGCAGGAACCTGACGAGGCTTAACGAGGCCAGGCACAGAGTCCTGTGTGTGGGGACCCCCTGCAGTAACGCAGGCCGGGGACTGAGCGGCTGGGGAGCAGCTCTGCTGCCGAGGTCGTGGGGAACGGCAAAGCGGGCACGAACCGGCAGCGTGTGCTGGCAGCAGAGGAGGGGTGGGTGGCATCCTGGACTGTGGGAGTAAGAACAGAGCCAGCAGAGAGAGAGAAGGGATAATGTCTCTTTACTTGGCATTTGTTAGACCACATCTAGAACATTCTGCGTAGTTTGGGGTTGCCCAGTAAATTGGAGGGAGTTTAGGAGGCTGCTAAGAAGGTCAGGAGATTGGAGTGCTTGCGCAGTGAGTAGAGGCCGAAGGAGCTGGGCTTGTTCAGCCTGGAGAAGGGAAGACTACGGGAGACCTGCGAGCAGCCTGCCAGCACCTACAGAGCGTTATCAGGGAGATGAAAACAGGATCTTCACAGAAGTGCCTGGTGGGAGGAGGAGCCAATGGACGTAAACTGAAATGAGAGAGGTTCCGACGGGGTGGAAGGAGAATCGTTGTCACCATTAGATCAGTCACGCGTTGGTGCACGCTGCCCAGAGAGGCTGCGCGGTCCCCGTCCTGGGAGAAGGTTGGAATGTGACTGCACGAAGCCCCAGGCAGCCGCGTCTGATCCGGCAGCCGTCCCTGCAGGGTCACCGCCCTGAGGTCCCTTCCTTCTGAATTATGTTGTGGTTCTGGAAAAGCCGTTCAGTGGATTAAAGGCAATCAGCTGTTACTGGGAAGCTGAACTGGAATGGCTTATGGGTGGTTAACCAGCCTGCTAGTTCCTCTTCAGTGAACTTCATTTAGAATCCCTTTGCCTTACAAAGTGCCTGCTACATGTAGAATCATTTTAATTCACGAACCTTAAACTTGACGATGGCTCAGCCCCGTTTCCACGGGGACAGCTCTGCCGGGAATGGCGCGTGCTCTGCCTTTCCGCCTGCGCCTGCAGCAGGCGCTGCCAAGCCCCGCGAACTGCTGGTGCGAAGCTGGGTCTCGAGAGCACCTGCGCGCCCTAACGCCAAACCTCTGTGCGTTCTGCAGGGACACCTACAGCGACAGGAGTGGCAGCAGCTCGCCCGACTTGGAGATCACGGAGCTGAAGTTCCCGTCAGTAAATCACGACTGATTCCGGGTAACGTTTCATGACCTCAGCCTCTTTCTTTATGGCGAAACTTCCTTGCCCAGTCGTTCCTCCCGAGATGGGGACATTTCACGTCAGCAGGTGGAAAACTGGCGGGCCGTGCAGAGCGCTGGTGCTCACACGCGTGTTCCGTCCGTGCCGAGGGACGCACACTGCCTGGTGGCCGTGTGGCAGACGGGGGCGAGCGTTGCCTTAGCACGCTGACACGTAGTAAAGAATAAAAATACACGCGGGAGTCTGAGATGAAATTCAGCTAAAGAAACAAAGCACAGCTATAGCACGCGTTCCTGAAAACGGAAGCAAAGCTGGGCGAGGGGTTACTGGATTTAGAAAGTTTGGTAGCTTGGGAGCAGTCTCTGGCCTTTGAGAAATACTTTTGAGAAAGCCATTCTGCCCCGTCTCCCGAGACAGCAGGTTTCTCTCAGACCAGCGGGCTCGAGCCCTGACTTGTGCCAGCTGCTGATGTCAGGTGGATGTGAGAAGTGGGTCTGTATCATCCTGCTGTGCAGGGGGGTCCTAAAAGCTGGCGTCAGGCTTCACCGGCAAAACAGGCAGACTTCATTTTTGAACGAGTCCTGCCTTCGTGCGGTCGTGATCGTGGACCTAACGCTTCCTCCCAGCGCTCTGCCGGGCTTTGGGTGCTGGTTTTGGAGAAGTCGGGCAGCATCTGTGCACACGCGTGTCCAGCGCGAGCAGGGGATTATTGCGGAGTGCCGGGGGACTGAGGATGTCCAGCTCTGCCCCCCTCCCCCTTCCCTCCACACAGCAGATGCTTCCACAGTTAACTGCAGGGTGAAAGCCAGGCTTAGCCCGAGTCTGGCGCAGAAGTGCTTCCCCGTCGCAGGGCCTGTGTGGTGCTGAAGGCAGCTGGGATCGCTGGGCTGTTCCGCATCTGGTACGGCCGCAGACTGAGAGCTGAAGAATCCTCTCTGTAAATTTTTATCCTCCTGAGGACGTCCTGAGCCTTCGGCTCGCTGGCAGTTCGCAGTGTGAGGCCCTGGGGCGCAGCCGTGGTGGCCGGAGGCTCGGAGGCCGTCCCCAGACGAAGGAGCAAAGGGCCTCGGGTGCCTCGGACAGGGCCCCCGCGCTGCGTCTGTCTGACGGGTGCACGGCTTGGGCCGGGGCGTGCTCTGCAGTGCCAGCCTGGTGCACTTCGCTGTCGGTAACTCCTGCTCCTTCTCTTTCTCTCTCCAGATGTGTCTCCACTGAAGAGAAGTCTTCGTTAGATTTTCCAGGCGTTCTTACAGCAATAGCTTGAACACTGTCAGCTTTGGGCTCTTTTAAGTTATGGTTTTATAATTTTCGTTATGAAGCCCCGTCCCTTTATTTCCTCAGCTCCTCTGTCCTTTGTTTATTTTCTGTGTAGATTCTGTGTCTTCCTGGAGAGCTCGCCACGGCACACGCGCCTCCAGACTTCCTTCAGTTAGCACCAGCCTGGAGATGGAAAGCAAACTGGGGTGCGGGATTGGGGGTGTCGGGGAGGATCCGGCTGCGCGCTGCCTTCCTGACGCCTGGCAGCGCCGGCGCGGGTCTCTGCCGGCTGAGGGGCTTTCTGCAGCCTCTCTGCTGCCTCCGCAGCCCTTGTCCTCACCGGTGAAGTGATGGCGATGAGATGGTGGTGACGGGGCTCGCTCAGTTGGTGAGCTGTGCTGTGCTGTGCTGCGGAGGAGGGGTCTGTTCGGCTTTATGCAGTCTTCTCTTTGGCAGGAGGGGATGTTTTGTTCTTTTTTGGTTGTTTTTTTTTTTTCTGTAGTATTTAAAAACGTTTGGCACTGGTGGTCTCAGTGCATGCGTTGCCGATAATGAACTTTAACTCCATGCCAGGAAGATTTTCCTGGTGAAATCTGGGACACGGCCAGCTCTGACTGCGGTATGTCGCTGCAGGGACGCAGTTACCTTGGATCATGTGAAAAAGGAGAAAAAATCCAGCCTCCCCGGAAGGCCGATCGATGGCTGCCTGGGAGGAGGCGTCGCTGCTCGCCCTTTCTGTGCCGGCGGGGAGATGTCAACTCCTTGCATCAAGGCGGGGTCCGGCCAGGCCAGCCAGCGGCTCCCCTGTGCCGCCTGCAGCAGCCCCCGCTGCGATCGGCCTGCACTGGTGCTTGTTCTCGCTGGCTGGGAGCGGAGCCTTCCGTTGCCTTTTGCTGTTGGCCGGGGCCGCGCGTCCCGCGCTCGACGCGATGCCCAGCGCTGTGTGCTGCCGCAGGGCCCGCGCGTTGCCCGCCGCGTTCCGCCGTCCCCCTCCTCGACCTGCGCTGCCCGGCTCCGCGCTGCGGTGCTGGGCTGGGAGATGCGCTCGCCTCTTTATTTTTTTTGCCCCTTGCTGCAGTGTAAGCAATGGAGGTTTTGGTCTTTGGGAATTTAGAAGAAAGGAAGAAAGCGTCTCCGTTGTCCGAAGTGTCGTACGCTCGGCACTCTTCATTTCGTCGAAGGTGGGAGAAGGCCGGCTGCGTGCTAATTCCCGTGTTGTCTGATGCCAAACTCGATTAAACGCTGGCTTGTCCCATCTGAAGCGATCGCCTCCGCAGCCCCTCTTGCTTTACTCCTCCCTCACTTCAATGTCGGCCGCGAGGCTCCCTGCAGCCAGGGCGGCTCTGGGCGTTCGTTCTGCGCCTGTGCCAGCTGTGACTGCGGTGCAGCAGCGATCCGCCGCGGCGAGACGCCGGCTGCACCCAGCGACCGCGGGCCGCGGCAGCGGTCCCCGGCCCGGCGGCGGGAGAGCGGCCCCGAGCTGCAGCACAGCCCCGTGTTCCTTCTCCTGGGATGTTTTTGGTTTGGCCAAAGCTCTGCAACTGCCTCGGTCATTAAATGCTTATTTGTAATGAAATTAATAATGAGCCAAGAGCTTGCTGTATTGCTTCCAGAGCTCAGAGGGGGGGAAAAAAGGACAAGTATAATACTGTCTAATTTTAAAATAATCCAATGTCAGCTAGAAAAGTTTGTTAGCTGTATTTGCAGTGGCTTTTCGATGTGTTTCTAGTGTCTGGCTGAAATCACGGGGCTTTCCCCCAGCGGTGGGGGGGGCTGGGCTAAGCCCGGGGCCTGCACAGGGCAGAACAGCCGGGAGTTTTGACCGGGGGGGTGCTGCCGGGTGCCTGCGGGGGGTCTGCTCCTTGCTCCGCAGCGGGGGGCTCGGGGGGCAGCGCCTTGTCCCCCATCTCCCACCCTGCGTGGGGTCCCGACTGCAGCCCCTGGGTGCTCCGCTCCCGGCAGGGCCGTGTTTCCCTCGCTGGCTGCCAGTTACAGTCAGCAAGGGAGCGCAGCGCCCTGAGCCGCGGCCACCCCGGGAGAGGGGAGTGGGGGGCTGCTGGGGGGGACGGCTTGGCTCCCCCGGACAGACCCGCAGCCCTCCCTGGGCACCGGGCGCCAGCCCTGCTCCGGGCACCCTGGGGCCTGGGTCTGCTGCCGTGGGGCCAGGGCGGGCTCGCTCGGGGGGAGATGCTGGCTGGTGGGGGGGCACAGGGCTGGGGGGCACAGGGCTGGGGCCGGCATGGCAGAGCCCCACGGCTGGGGGTCCACACCACCCACAAGTGGGCCAGGGGCACCGGGCTGCCCTGCGAGCCCCAAGGCAGCAAAGCCACGGCTGCAGAAGAGCCCTGGGGTGCTGCTCCCACCCAACCCCACCCCACCCCACCCCACGCGGTGCTGCCCCTCCGGGAACCCCTCCCGGGGCTGGGTGCCCCTCACCTGCCCTCTCTAACCCCCAGCGTCCCCCCTTCGCCACCGGCCCCCGAGGAGATGTCACGGGGTGCTCTAGGCGCCTCGAGCCAGCGCGCGAACCCCAGGCCCTGTCACCAGCCCCCTCCCGCGGGATGGAGCTCACGGGGGCTCCGGGCCGGCCTGCAGCCGCCCCACGTGGGGTCCGTGCTCACGGCAGTGGTCTGTGCTGGGGAGCAGTGGGGGGCTCGGCTGTGCCCCCCGGGCTGCGGGTGGTGGTTGTGGGCCTCGAGGCGCCGCGGTGGGGCCGCTGTGCCAATTCGGGGCGTTTGCACGGTGATGGGGGGTGTCCGGGGGGCTGAGCAGCGAGCGGACAGCAGCCGATGCGCCTTGCTAACGAGCCCCTGTCCCCCGCGTCACCCGCTCGCTCGTGTCGGTTTGTCTGTCTCGGCCCAGGGCTGGCCCAGCTCTCCCAGAAACGGCACCGCAGCAGCTGGGGCTGTGTCCTGCCGCGACACCCCGCGCCCCGTCCCCGCGCCCCGTCCCCGCGCCCCGTCCCCACAGCGGGCGCCCGAGGGGAGACGCTGCCAAGCGCTCCCATCAGTGCACACACAGCCAGCGGCCAGGAATGTAGTTATCCTTTTATTTATAAACAATTCAAGGTAAAATAAGTGCAGAGGAAAGCACTGGCTGACCCTGCCCGGGGACCCGTCGGCAGCGGGCTCGGCGTCGGGAGGAACGCGGGCTGCGAGCGACGGGGCTCTGCGCGTGGCCGGAGCCCCAGCTCCCTCCGACCACGCTGCTGCGGCAGCAGGGACTGCGGCACAGCCTTGGCTGTACAAGAAAAAGCCTTTTTAATACTTTGGGGTTTAGGGTTGGTGGGATTTTTTGTGGTTTTTTTTTTTTTATTTTTTTGTTTTTTTGCAACTTTTCCCCTTAGGGGTAAACCTGACCCAGTGCAAGAGACTGGAGAGTTGGTCACCACGGGGCCCGCGCGGTTGGCCGGGAGGAGGGCGCGAGACGCGGCTCTGGGCGCCCGCAGGGTGATCTAAAGGCAGGGGAGGAACGAAGTGCTTGTGGTGGGGGTCCCCGTCCCAGCCCTTCGGTCACCGCGCGCGGGAGCACGTGTGGGTGCACGCGTGGGTTACGCGCGCCCGGGACAGCCCTCGCCTCTCCCCACCACCTGCCCGGCAGCCCCCGCTCCGCACCCCTCCTGCAGCTACAGAAACGTGGCTGGGACAGCGGGGTCCCGCTCAAGTGCCATCACAAATAAATAGATGAGACTGCCTGACACGAACAGGTGCCCCCGGGCAGGGCGAAGCCCTCGCAGGAAGAGCAAGGCCAGGGCCGGCGGCCGCGCCGGGCTCCTCCGACCTGCTCGAGCCCGCAGCCGCTCGCAGGCGCTGCGCCGGGACGGACCGGAGCGCCGGGGCCCCGGCGAGGACAAACCTCTGCATCTCTGGCTAAAAAGCTCCGAGAGCTGCGAGTTCAACAACGGGTAGAAAAATCATTTCATCATTTGAAACAGACGACTCTTTATAAAAAAAAAAAAAAAAATTTTCAAAAACAAAAAAAAAAGCAACCCTCCAAAGAAAAAGAAAAGAGCGAGGGATCAGTCGAGTCCTGCAGCATCCAGCCAGCCTCCGGCACCGACCCGGGCCCGTCCTTGCCCCGGGCACCAGACCCAGCCACGCTCCTCGGCTCGCTCCACGCTCCCAGGCAGCGCCGCGTGGCCTTCCCGGGCAGAAATAAATACGAAGGCCTCCGTCCCCGGCGTCCCCGGCTGGAGGAAGGCCGGGAGCCGAGGGGCAGGGAGAGCCGGGGAGGCGAGTGGTCCCCGGGCTGGGCGGCCGGGCTCCCCCCGGGCCTGGAAGATGGAGACGGGAGCGGTCGCTGCTCTGAGCTACGGGGCTGAGCGTGGGCTGGGGGCACCGTCCCCCTCGCAGCCAGGCTGCCCGGCCAAGCGCAGCCCACCCCCCCCCCCCCCCCCGCGAGGGGACGAGAGCCGAGGGCCGCCCTGAGCTGGCGAGGCCGGGAGCGGGAGAGGAGCCCGGTCCCCACGGGCTCTGCCCGGAGCCACGGACGCAGGGCCGGGAGCCCGCGGGGAAGCGGCGGCTGGGCGGCGGGGAGAGACCCCCCCCGCTCCCAACACGACGCCCACGGCGGAGTCCGGTGCGAGGCGGCGGGGCCAACCGGGCGGGCGCAGGGATGGGCGGGCGGCGGGAGCCCTGCGGCGCGGCCGGGCTGTCGGCGAGGCGTCCGTCTGCGGCGTGAACGGGGGTGTGCATGCGTACCTGTCGGCAGGCGAGCGCGGGTGCGGCTGGCCAGGAGCGGGGCTCCCAGGGTCCGTCCTGCCGAGCGTCCGCTCAGAACTTGCCTTGCTTTAGCTTGTCGATGTGGTAAGTGAGCTTCAGGGCCGGCCCCAGCTTCAGCCCCATGTACTTCATCATCATGTCGCTCCGCAGCAAGAGCAGGGCCTTCCCGTCGATCTCCTGCGAGGAGGGGAAAGCAGAGCGCTGATGGGGGTCGCTGCTGGAAGCCCCCTCCCCGCCCAAAGCGACGGCACCAGCGCGGCACGGCCCGGGGTGCAAGCACCGCTCAGCAGCGACGGAGCTGGGCATCCCGGCGCGGCATCCCCGCATCCCACCCCGCCGGCAGCGCGGGGTCAGCCCCAGCCCCCCACGTCCAGCTGGTCAGCAGGCCCTGAGGGGGGGGGGATTCCCTCGCAGGGGAACGATGGAGGCAGCGGCAGCGCAGGGGAGCCGTCTCCCGCTCGCTCTGTCATCCATTTCCACTGCAGGGAAACGTCCCGTGAGGGGATGCGCCAGCCCTGACAGCAGCCCTGCCACCGGCCCTGAAGCCAAGGCTGGAGAGGGAGGCAAGGGACCAGAACCTCCCTGGAGACGGCCCCTGTGCGCAAACTTCTGGAGTTCCTGAGCGATGTCGCAGCAGCCGGCAGGGCAATGGTGCGGCTCCGCATCCGCAGCAGGGCCGATCTCAGCGTCACGGCTTTCACAGCCATCTGCTGCTCTGCAGCTGAGCCAGACGTGCCCTCGCCGAGGCTCGGGAGCAGAGGCACCACGAAGCTCCAAGTAACCAGAGAACGGCTTCGCACTCTGCAGCTGCCAGCAGGAGCCTTCCAGTCCCCTGCAGCGTTCCTCCCCTTGGCCCGGTCCCAGTCTGGCCCAGAGCTTTGCAGTGGACAGGTTTCCATGAAGAAAATGTTAATAGACTTGTAAACGAAAAGTAAAAGCCACAGTCTGTACAACAGGAAACCCTGTCCTATGCCAGTGCACAGCTGGGTCTCACACTTGGGAAGATCTCCAGTCAGCTCCAGTACCAGCTTCGTTCCGCTTTTTCCTTCTTCAAAGTGAAGCTCTTCCTCAGGACTGCCAGCACAGGGGACTTCCAGCCCTTAGCAGAGCTGAGCACCCTCTCATATCACTAAAACAAAACAGTTCTCAATTACTGGTGGTTCTAAACTAGAGCTAATTAAGGAAAAAGCACAGGTGGAGTGTCTGTCGTCTCAGCCCAGCACGAAGCAAGCAGCCTCCCACGGCCTCTCCCGCCCGGGGCAGCCGGGCTCTTCCTCCCGCCGCTCCTCCGCCTTCTCGGGCAGCAGCAGGGGCAACGCGGCCTGAGCCGAGGGCAGAGGAAGATGAAGAGTCGGGCAGGAATGGGGACGTGGAGCTGCCAGAACATCTGTAGCTTCCCTTGCGCAAGCTCCGTGCCGTACGCCTGCAGCTGTTTCCACTTCCAGCGCCGCACAAGCACCAGCGCCGCGGGAGACCCCCTTCCACGAGAAGCAGGGGTTCGGCAGCAACGCGCTCCATGGATTCCGCCTGCAGCACGCCTCTTGCCAGGAGAAATTCGCCACCAGGTGAATATCGAGACCCCGGGCTGAACAAGGGTCCGTGCTTTCGGTGGTGGGGCTCGAACCGGAGCTCTCCATCTGCACGGCGGCAGCGGGGCCTGGAGCTCCGGGTGGGCTGCGGGGCCTTCCCCTCGGCGGCTCCTGAGCAAGAGGATCCCGTGCCCGAACGCGGGCCCAGCAGGGTTCATGAGGACGGTTTTCTCCGCACAAAACCCCAGCTGGACACAGCGCTGCCGTTCTTCCGCCTCTCCCAGACCCTCCCGGCGCGAGGATCTGCCCCTGCCGTGCAGCAGACGCGCGCGCACGGGACTCACGTGCTTTCGGAAGAGGTCAGCGTGGGGTCCCAGCTGGGGGTCTGCTTCCCGTATGAACTGCATCACCTCCTCCACCGTCCAGGACGAGGGGTCGCGGCCGCTCAGCCGCGCGGCGTCTCGAGACCCAAGGTACCGGTCCGAGCCTGGGGGGGAACGGCGAGAGAGCGGCCGTCAGTCCGCAGCCCCGCAGCCCCGCGCCGGCCGCCGCTCACCCTCCCGCTGCCCATCGGCCTCCTCTCGCCACGCACCGGCAGAGACGGCGCGAAGGCCACGTCCCCGCCGCACCCCGGAGACCCGGCCCGCACCGGAGCCTTGCTCTCTCTCCTTAGGCCTTACTTTTCGGGGCAGCTTTCTCTACAGAGCCCTTTTCCTCACTCCCAGCCTCAGTTTCCCCCTGCCCCCCTTCAGCTGGGTTTGCCCCCCACCCCCCTCTTCCTCGCCCACCCACTGACGGTTCCCACCTTCGCGGAAGACAATCCTCCATCCCCGCTTCTCTCCATTTTCCCCCTCGTTGCCCCGCTCCCAACACCGCCTTTCGCAATCTGAACACGGCAAAGCTGGGTTACGTTTTCGTCAGCTGCGTTTCCCGACGGACCGAGCCCACGGGCGGAATTCCGCTGTCCGGCCGCGCTGCCCCGACTCCGGCTCCCGCGGCGCCGGCGCTGCCCCAGCCCTGCCCCACGCGCGGACGGGGGGACGCAGACGGAGCCAGGCGTGGGCAGCCTGGGCTTTCCAGCGGCTTTTCGTGCTGCCGTGCGCCCACGACAGCTTCCCTTGCGAACACCCAGCGCTGCCGTGCGCCGATTCGCTGCGGCGAAGCTCTCCCGCCCCGTCCCTCCGCACGGACGCGTGCCGCTCGCCCGCCGCCGTCCTCCTGCCGCCCGCCCCAGCTCCCAGCCCCGGCCGGCCGCTCTGCGCTCCCGATCCGGCCTCATCGGCTCCTTCGCAGCCCCCTGCCCACGCTCGCCAGTCCAGCTCCCGCCCGCTCCGTCCTCTCCGCCGCCCTCGCGTCCTCCCAGCCGCCACGCCGGAGCGGCGACCCTGCCAGCGTCGCTCTCCGTGCTGCCGCCCGCCCGTCTGCCACGTCTCCAGAGCTGCCCTAGACCTCACGGACTACCTGTGCGCTGGGCGGAGGCCAGCCTCTGGCACGTGCTGGAGTTAGAGAGGTGTAACCGAGTTAGAAAAGCCCTTTTTTGCCAAGTTTGGAAGCGGAGGGCTGGCTCCCGAGCTCTCTTACCCCCAGAGCTAAGCCTGCGCAAGGCAGAGGTGCTGCCCTGGGTGAGGCTAGAGGGCTGCTGCAGGTGCCTGTATCCCGGCAGGCGACAGTC
Source organism: Opisthocomus hoazin (assembly GCF_030867145.1). Taxonomy (NCBI): domain Eukaryota; kingdom Metazoa; phylum Chordata; class Aves; order Opisthocomiformes; family Opisthocomidae; genus Opisthocomus; species Opisthocomus hoazin. Next base: position 7,651,467 of record NC_134430.1, on the reverse strand, counting down.
TCTGGAGCTCCGGCTGTGGCTGGAGGAATGGACCGAGTTCAAGGCAGAGTCCATGGGGTCCAGGCGAGGCTCCAGGGGCCCTGGGAGCCCATCTCCCAGGACAAAGGTTTCACCTGGAACGCACCAAGCTGCAGTCAGTGCACCCGCACGCCGCGCAGCCCGACGTTACCGCAGAACCGCGGCAGAGGCAGCGCGCGGGCGGGCTGGGGGGTGGTCGCCTCCAAAGCACGCAAAGTCAACCAGGCACTGCTGAAGCGCTGGGGTTTGCCTGGCAAATGCCAGTCTGACCAGTTAGCGGTGATACTGGTTGGTGCCCAGGCCGGAGGGACAGCTACTCCGTTAACGGCACCGCCAGCTCTGGCTTGCGGTCCTAGAATCATAGAACAGAATCATAGAACAGTTTGGGCTGGAAGGGACCTTATAGATCACTTAGTTCCAACAGCCCCTGCCATGGGCAGGGACATCTTCTGCTACACCAGGATATATTATATTAGAGTATATTATTTAGTACTACTCCCCTAAGCCAGTTACCTCTAGACAACAGCCATAAGCAAACACTTCTTTCTTTGGCTAGCTTCTTTTTGAGGCTTCCATGTTCTACAACAGTTTCATATCCCTCAATAAACCAGACACATTTGTTTAAAAATTGTAGGTGCTTTTATCTCCTTTCCCAGCCTGCTTGCCTCTGCTGAGAGTGTAGCCGCCTCTTGTCTTGGCTTACCATTAAATAACAGAAGCAGTGTTTAGCGGATCTGTGTCCTTCGGGCTTCCCTCGGGTGGCCGGTGGTGCAGCCTGCCCGTTCTGGATGCCAGCAGACACAGGACACCCAACAGCCCCGAGCAGGGAGAGCAGGCTCCCCGAGCAGGGAGAGCAGGCGCCGCAGACCACCAGCACTGGTGTGCGAGGTAACGGACCCGGCGGTTGGGAGCGGGGGGTGTTCAGCCAGACTCGCACCGCACCCGGACGGCAGCACGCGCGCCGAGCGGGAGCGAGCAGCAGGCTCCTCTGAGACCTCAGCTGCACCGTCCCGGCCAGGCAATGCTCTCACACCACGCTTGTCCTGGCCCCAAGAGCCAGGTGCTGGTGACCGGCTGCTCACCCCTCCTGACCTCCTGCCAGGCCCTTCGTCGCCTCACCAAGGCGGTGACCAACAGCCTTTGCTGGGACATGCGCAGGAGGGACAGGGCAGAGGGCTCTCCCTGGGCAGGGCTCCCAGTGTGAGACTGGCTTCCTCACCTTCTCTTCCAGAACCACATTTACTTGTCAGCTGTCAATGGCAATATTAGGATGGAGGGGCGGAGGAAACTACCCAGGTGACATCTTGCATTGGCTGAGCCAGCAGGATCTCCCTCGGCTGTTGTACTGCGACAGCTTCACCCTAGGACCACATGTTTGTAGACTTTACCATGGCAGAACCCAGTCTCAGTCCAGGTGGACCTGATGCCTCATGAATCATCCTCAAACGCTGCGTTATTATAAAATACCTGGCGAGTTCGTACAGCCAGAAGAACGCAGCTCCTACAACGCCGGGGTATCGCCTGAGAGCTCTAGGCTGGGCCACCGCATCTGGCTGGGAGCTGGAGCTCCTCTACCAGCGTCCGGAAAGACCCTGAGATCAGCTCGCAGTCCTGAGCTGCTGCCACTCGCACACCACGGCAGGTGACAAGGGTGAAGGAACCTGAGCAACTGCCCCAGCCAGACCCTGAGCTTCTTCCCTGGGACTTCCCAGACCACCGGAGCAGCAGGTGAGAAGCCAGCACAGTGAGGCTGTGCTGAGCTGGGATGGTGGTGAGGTGCGGAGCGGATACTGCAGCCCCTGAGACCCAAAAGCTGTTGAGATTTGCCCAGACTTTCTTGCTAAGCTGCTGCTGCCGTGCCCCGGTGAAGGGAGATGCAGCTTGCCAGACTGATGCGGTACCCGAGTGTCGCAGAGGTTGGGCCCCACCAACTGGGGCAACCTCTCCTGGAGACACGCTCTTCTCTCTGGTCTCTATAGCACTGTTCTGTGACCTGGGATCCTCCGGTTCCAGTGCTGCTGTCTGTCTGTCTTTGAGCAGACATCCCGGAGGCGAGTTTGGCTGGAGGCAGCCAGCCCGCACCTTCCCTGGCTCCGCTCTCGCCTGGCGTCTGGCAGATGTGAGGTGATCACTGCAACACCCCAGCTCGGGGGCTTCGCGCTTCCGCCTTGCGCTGCTTTCAGGTCTCTGGGACGCCCCTAGAAACCAGCAGCACATCCTTCCAGTCTCGTGTAGAGACAGCGCTCGGGTGCCCCAGTGCCCTGCGCTGCCTGCTGGCCCCCATGCCACAGGTCTCCCACGGGGACAGATGTGTTTTCACCCGCTCTTTATGCCCAGGAGCAGGATTCTGGCTCATGACTATCCCTGAATAACTTTGGACCCCTCCTTCTGTCCCGCCCCGCCTTCCCACCATCCCATTCCAGCACAAGACTGGATGCCATCCCAGCACGGAGCTGGCTGCCCGGGCCCGAGGCGGGCAGAGCTTCCCTGGCCTGGGCCCGGATACACCCACACAGCGGACGCGACTCACACCGGTGGTCTCTACAGGAGGGTCCTCATAGCAGCTTTGTGGTCTCCTCTGCAACAGGACAGTTTTGCTTAGGACCCCAACTGCTTCCCATTAAACATGGACAGGCTGGAGAGTTGGGCAGAGAGGAACCTGATGAGGTTCAACAAGGGCAGGGTCCTGCACCTGGGGAGGAACAACCCCAGGCACCAGTACAGGCTGGGACGGACCTGCTGGAGAGCAGCTCTGCGGAGAGGGACTGGGAGGGCTGGGGGACAACAGGGTGACCATGAGCCAGCAGCGTGCCCTGGGTGCCAAGGAGGCCAATGGGATCCTGGGGTGCATCAAGAGAAGTGTGGGCAGCAGGGCGAGGGAGGTTCTCCTCCCCCTCTGCTCTGCCCTGGGGAGGCCCCATCTGCAGTGCTGTGTCCAGTGCTGGGCTCCCCAGTTCAAGAAAGATGAGGAGCTACTGGAGAGAGTCCAGCGGAGGGCTACGAGGATGAGGAGGGGACTGGAGCATCTCTGCTACGAGGAGAGGCTGAGGGAGCTGGGCTTGTTCAGCCTGGAGAAGAGAAGGCTGCGAGGGGACCTTCGAAATGCCTCCAAATATCTGCAGGGTGGGGGTCAGGAGGACGGGGCCAGACTCTTTCCAGTGGTGCCCAGCGACAGGACAAGGGGCAACGGGCACAAACTGAAGCAGAGGAAGCTCCAGCTGAACCCGAGGAAGAACTTCTTCCCTCTGAGGGTGCCGGAGCCCTGGCCCAGGCTGCCCAGGGAGGCTGTGGAGTCTCCTTCTCTGGAGATATTCCAGCCCCGCCTGGCCGCGGTGCTGTGCAGCCTGCTCTGGGTGACCCTGCTTGGGCAGGGGGCTGGGCTGGGGGACCCACAGAGGGCCCTGCCAACCCCTGCCCTGCTGGGATTCTCTGCAAAAGGGCGATGTCTGCCTCACAGGGAGTGCAGAGGTGTGAGGGGCTCAGCAGGCAGAGCCCTCTGCACCGGCCGGGATGCTCTGTGACAGGGAAGCAGTCGCAGGTGTGGGATCAGCTCTGTCCCGCACATCTCTGTCCTCCGAGGATGTCCACCCTCCATCCTCTGCGAGGTGACATGCAGCCTCAGCTTGCCAGGAAGCCCCGGGACATCTGTCCAACACGCACTGGGTCAGGCAAATGTGTGTGTCTAACCACTCGTTGTCCTGGCTCCGGCTGGGATGGAGTTCATTTTCCTCTCCACCTCTGCTGTGTTTTGGATTTAGCACGAGAAGAAGGCTGGTATGGTTTGACACCCAAGGTGGGGCTGGAAGGGCTGAGCAGAGCTGGCGCTGCGGGATGAACTGAACAGCGGGTTCAGGTGCCTGGTGCCGGCGCTCATCAAAGCCCGACAACGATGTCCCTGCAGGCCGGCGTCGCGGCTGTAGGCCCGGCGAAGGGCCCTGCGCCTGTTTCCACCCCTGTGAGTGTTTTTTTCAGGAGTTTTGTGCAATTTGCAGAATTCATCAGTTTGGCTCTCCTAGCTGCCGGCTGCTGGGTTAAGCCATGACACTCGTGAAGACCCCAAAGCTCACAGGAAGGGATTTGTGTCAGCAGAAGGAACTTCTGGGCTCAGGTAGCAAAGACTACGGCTTGGGAGGCTGCGAGAGCACGCGCACGGGTTCGTGTCGGCGCAGCGCCAAGGATCCACAGCTCGCCCTCCGAACGCGATTAACTCGACAGTTAACGCGCTGTCGTTATTCTGACGTGAATGCGCTGTGAGGCACTCTCCAAATATGTGGTCCTGTTCGCACACGTGCTTGGGATCGTACAGCTGAAGAAGAGGATGAGGCCACGCAGCTGGGGAGCGCTTCTTGGTTTTGCTCCAGAGGTAGAAGTGGAGCTGCGCGTTCATCCTCAGGTTACCCGTCCGGGGACCGGCGAGCGCTCGGCTGCGCTGTGAAGACTGCAGCAGAGCTGGAGGCTTCTTGGTAGGGTCAATGCACGAGATTTCGCATTTTCTTCAAAATACAAACACACTCAGAACTGCTCAGATGAACGACACCTCCAGAGAGGGGAAGGATTACCAGCGCTGCGCGTCGCCTGCAGCAGCAGACACGGCGCTGCCGCGAGCGGCAGGGCAGGACTGCGCCCAGGCACAGCCGCTCTCCGGGATCCTTTCGCCCTTCACAAGCAGCTTCGGAGTGAGGAGGAGGCGGTTAATTCTCAGGCAGATTTTCTTATACAAACTGCTGGTTTTAAATAAAGGCTTGCATTTCGAGCATTGTAGGGAATCATGCCACGAGCAGTGGTGCAGAGGCAGGGAGCGGATAATTAAAGTTTAATTAAACAGTGCTATAGACTCAACAGTGTCGTTGTACTGCTAAAACATGGAGTTTGGCCACAAGCATCAACCTGATTTGCACAAGTACTAAACACCCACTGTTTCCAGCAAATGATAGTCTTTGAAAAGCAGGTCCCCACTGTGCTGGAACTGCAGCGTGGTAGCAAAAAGCTACATAAATGCCACTGGATGCAAGAGGAAAAACAATGTAAGAAGCGAGATCCCCTCCTCTTCTTCCTGACTTCTTGCCAAAGGCACGATGAACGCAGACTTCCCACTGCTGCTCATCGCCTTCAGTGTGGCAAACTGGGACCCGTTCCGGTACTGCTGCCGCTCACACTGCTGAAGCCAGGCCGTGCTCTGCCGGGGGAGCTCATCGCCGCGAGAAGACCTCTCTCCTTGCTTGAGGGATGTTCAATATCTGAGTATTTCAGGCTCATATTCTTCAAATATATCCTCTGAAATGCAAATATTCCTGCTTGTATTTAAATTTCGCGGGGGAGGAGGATGAATAGGATTTTAGCTGTGGGACAGAGCCTAATTTCCAGATGGAATGTGGAACTGCACCTCCTTTGCCCTGCTCTGTACACCCTCTGCTTGGACCAAGAACAGAGCAAGATGAAGTTGCTGTAGGAAGTTCACACAGGAACAGGACCATGAAGGCACGCTTTCTGCCCACTTGTCCCTGCCTTTACAGAAGAGGCTGGAGTATTCCGGGTATCCAGATGGCAGGACCCATTCAAAGGCCAAGAGATAATGGAACAGACTCTGAAGTAGATGAAGAATCAATCTTGCAGACAACCTAACGTAGGTTCCTCCTTGCAGTTACCCATTACGGAAGCCTTCTCTCTTCACTGACAATACACATAGTGTACGATTCTCACCACTTAACCAAGGCACCTCATTCTTCAGAGAACATCACCATGCTTCAAGAACAGACTGAACACTGTATGTTCCACCTGCTGGCAGAGGAGGAGTGGACAGGCTTTGCTAATGGTTACCTAAGCACAGCGGTTGAGGTATTAGAGGAGAATGTCAAGGAGACCAGCAAGGACACGTATCCAGAGGTGACAAACAGACTGGGCCTCAGGAAACCATTTTTACTTGTCAGTATGCTGGAATAGATGAGACAGTCCCACACATCACCTTGTTCTGCACATCAGCTATGTGACAAACCTACAATTTTCATCAATGTAGCTACTAAGGCCACTAGAAACTGTCCAACCACAGGGTGCAAGTTCAGCCCAGCTGTGCCTGGACACGGGATCAGCAGTCCCGGAGGGCACAGTGACGGATGCAGACCGAAATCACACCTCAGCGCACAGGAGGCTGTGCACGCTCAAATCCGGGATCAACAACCCAAGCCCAGCAAACTCAGCACGGCCCAGGGAAACGGTGATTCTAAAGGGCCAGCAACAGAGCACAAAGCCACTGAACTGTGAGCCCAGCCAAGAGTCTCCAGCAATTTTTTCAGGGACACATTACAAAGAATTGAGACTAACACCCTGGCAGATTTCACCATCAATGGGTTAAAAGGCTTCAGTAAGGTTAAATCTCCAGTCTGCATCACGGAGTGTCTGCAGTTCACAGCAGAAGCGAAGGTGGAAGCGTATTTATTGAAGTCCTCCAGCTACCTGGACCTGATGGAAATCTCCCACCTGCACATGCAAGGGACGCCCGTGGACCACACGCCAAAGAGGACCTGTCTGCCCAGCCCTCCTGCCCCAGTGTCACCCGACGGACACGGAGGAAGCAGCAGCGCTGCGGGATGCGATGTGATGTGGTTTAGCTGGTGGAGCACATACTGGTGAGACCCTCCCTGCTATTTAGGGAGGATTGTGGGGAACAGGATGGGATCCCTGGGAGAGGGCAGCAGGTCCCTGGCCATACAGCTGCACATCAGCATCTGTACAACACAGCCCAGCAAACCATCGTGGAGAAATTCAGGGGGAGATTGACTGAAGCAACTGGGCAGTTTCATGACCGTTAATACCATGCATAGCAATGGAAGCCAAAATACGGGTAACGAAATCCCAGATTATATGGTATCAGATGATGACTACCAGGGCTAGAAGGAATTCTCCCTGCGTTCCACATGCTTTACACAACTGCTTGGGGAACCTGCCTTGGTGTAGAGTGGTTCCTCCACCTCCCTCTGAAACGCCAAGCACCGACCCACGGCAGAGACAAAGCAAAGCAGACTTCCTAAACCCACGGCTCGATTTGGCAGGGCAAATCTAATCCTGCTGTATCCGTTCCGAGCTGCTTTGGGAAGAGACGCTGTGCTCACCTTCCAAAGGGTGACGGTCATTCTTTGGTAACTTGGGGGAGAGAGGAGCACTGTATGGAGGGGAATCTTGGGAATACCGCTTTGTACCCCGGCCTGGTCCCTGCAGCGTGCCGTCTAACGAACTGCTTCTGTCTAGGAAAAGAGAACAAGCCCTATTTAGGAGTGGAGACTTGCTGGGAAGTTCAGTCCTGCCAGAGTCACGTGAGACTCGCATGCACGGCCAGCCTGGTAGCAGCCTGTTAGAACGGCGACCCAGCACATCTGTCAGTGCTGGACATCTTGTATTTTGCTTAGCAAGTTTTATCAGAGAAAAAGGGTGGCGAGAAAACTGATGAAGAATCAGCCATGTTTTGCCACATTTCACCCCAAATATCACCTCCGATTGACTTGATTCCCTTTCTCCTCGTTCTACCCCTTGGCTCACCCTGCACAATTCCTGTCCCCCCCCACTCTTCACCCTGCAGACGCTCGTAACCCTTGGACGATTTGCAAACATTCTGTGCCAGACACAGCGCATGATTAAACCGTACTCCAGTTTTCAATCTTTCCCCAAACGGATCCCCCCCGCCCCAGCTGCGGCTGCTGCTCCTCTCCACGCGCTTCCCAGCGACGGGGCTCTCCGTACGGTACGCGGCAGACGAGGCGCCGGGCCGGGCTGCGCACAAAGTGTCGGTGGCTGGATGCACACAGAGGATGGAAGCGCTTCCAGGGACGGGAACGGCAGCCAGGCAAGCGATACGGTGGGTGGCAGTCGAGAAGCAATGCAGAGGTCACCCACCAGCCCACCCGCGCTCCCGGCTGGCCCCTCGCAGCTGCCCTGAGCACGGGTGACACGCGTGAGCCGGCAGCGTTCGAGGTGTGCGGGGAGAGAGGGGTGAAGTGCTCGGAGAACAAACGCGGGGAGCCGGACACCAGCCCGGAGCAGCCCCCGCTGCCATGCAGGGCCGGGACGGGTGCTGGCGGGGTGACGGAAACACGGCGGGGAGCGATGGGGACCGGACACCAAGGGACAAGCATCACGCCAAACACACGGGGGACAGATGGGTGGGAAGCATCAGACGGTCACGGCTTAGTTGACTAAAGGGAAATACAAAGGTAAAGCACTCATTCTATCAAAATCCTGTAGGGAAAGGGACCGCACGTGAGGATGACCAAAAATCACTGTAACTTTGTTAGAAAGAGGAACACTGTCCTCGGGACAAGTCCCCGTAAGACACATTTATTGCCCAGTCAGCGATTTATTGCCCAGACAAATGCTCTCAGTAATGTCTCTGGATATCTCCAAACGTAGAACTGCACGACCCCCTTCCCCAAACAGTCACCGAACCACAACCAAAGGTGATGCTTTTCAAGGTTTGATCAGGTTTTGTTTTGGGTTATTTTTTTAAATTGGTTGATTTTAAAAGTTAATGCCAGAAGGTCATGTTGTAGAAGGGAACCCGGGGAATCAGAAGATAGGTCAGTGGAAATTAATGGAATGGATCAACCAAACGTAGGTCTGTAGTTAGGGTGTCTGACTTTAAAAGACAAATTTTAAGAAAATAAAGAAATGGATTAATACCTAGAGCTGTGCTCAGCAGTCACGACGCCAACCATCAGGAAAAAAAGAAAATACCTTCAGTTCAAAAGGTGCCACAAACATCATGAATGTGTATTATCTGTGAGGAAACAACCTGGGAGGAAAGGACCCCAAATCTCAGTGGATAAATGTTCGCTTCGAGAAGGATGCCGAGAACAAGCAGATCATTTACTGGAGATGAAAAGGACCTGCTCAGCAGGTTCCCTAACTCTGCTCCTTGGCGGAGCCGTACACTTCAGAGGGTGGCGAGACGAAGGGAACTTTTTAACTCATTCCGTCGTTTGACACGGTGCAAAGGAAAAGACAGGACCGCGTCTGCAGCTACAGAAGTGACAAGTGCACGGGAACGGAGTGAGAGGAGACGAGCAGAGGTGAGCACTGAGAAAAAGGCAGACAGGTTGTCCCTGTCTGCAAATGACTGGACAGCTTTGAGGGGTATTTCACCTCACCTAGCTCGGGAGGTTGGCTGGGAGGAAGCAGAGCACGCCTGCCCCTGCCTGGGTTTGTGCTGCTGGCCAGCCCAAGCCGTCAGGATGGATGCCTCCACAGTCAGGGAGAGTCGGCTCACCAGGCTCGGCCAGCCAAAGTCGAGGCTCCTGCCTCGGGACGCTGTAACGTGCACCGGCTGCACTGGTACCTCCTGCCCGGCCGCAGAGGTGCCCACACGGCCAGCTCAGGCGTCGACGCCGCTGCGACACCCGCCCGCACTCAGCCACACACATCCCACCCTCCGCGTCCAGTCGCAGCCACGCGGAACGCCGGGGCACGGCTCAACAGATGAGAGAAACGGGGCAGCAATGAAAATACACGCCACTGACGAAGAAGGGGAAGTCAGATAACGGAACGGACTCAAACTGGGGACGTGAGGGTGCGGAGGAAGCCAAAACATAACCAAAAGGGGAAGGCGCACACGAAAGCCGGGTTCTGCTGCAGCAAATTCTAACAAAACTCCGTGACGCGCTGCTCAGAGTGACTGGAAACTTGGTGCTAATGGTTAAAAAAGAAGGTGAAAAAATGACTTTGGCAACAAAATGCTCATGTCTGACCTCAGCTGTACCGCAAGGCTTGTAAGAGGTTCTGAAGGGTAGGGACAATTCTGCAATTACAGATGGCACACACTGCAGCAGGCGTTCGTCAGAGGAGACGAACCCGACAGCTTCCTTACCACGGGAAAATAACGGATCTCTCGCACAGAGGAGGAGTGGCCAGAATCATCTGCCTGGAATTCAGTAAGGCATTTGATAGGGAGAACCACCAGCTGAGACAGAGAACATGGGGACTGCCAGAAGCCTTGTTACATGCACAAACATCTGAGTCGAGGGGAAACGCAGGCGGAGAGCACTGAGTGAGAACACGAGCTTGGTGAGCAATTGCTAATGAATTGTCTTGAGGATCATTCTTGAGCCCAGTGTCATTTAATATTTTTATTAATAATTTTGGCACAAATTTTAGAGATTGACTGATGAAATCTGCTGATGTCTTCCAACATCAGACCAGATACCACAGCATTTGAAATCATGCAGAAAATACGTATATAGAACGGAGTACCAGAAATGAGGTAAATCCAGCAGCAAAACGCCGATGTGCGCTTGAAGCATTGTCCCATGAGCTGGGAACCTGCAGCTGACAATAACCGATGAGAAGAACAGGGTACGCCACCAGGACGGGTTGGTCATCACCTGCTACAAGGATACAGTGACCAAAAGCAGCTTCCAGAGATGTTTCTGGTCAATGTGGTGGTGCCAGTGCTGTGGCACCAGGTCCCCGTGAGCTCGTCCCCAGAGCGCTGGGTGCCACTCTGGTCACCTCATGAAGCTGAATTCAAACCAGCGCCAGACGAGGAGAGCAGAGAACCTGTCTTACCAGAGCGGCCAAAAGGCGAGCTCCCCTGAAGGATACGACTGCTCTCTAACTACTTCCAGAAGAAGGAGAACCAAGTTAAGCTAAAAGACAATGTTAAGACAAGGAGACATGGATACCAAGCTGCCCAAGAAAAAATGTGGGCTAGAAACTACAATATAGTTTCAAAATTTCAGCAAAAAAACTTGGAGCAGCCTCCAGTGGAAAAACCAGACCCCAGCTCCAGAGTTAATTAAAGCAACACCTTGTGCTGTGGTGCCTGTAATAACAGGACCCAAGGCTCAATGGTCCAGAAGGTCCCTCCAGTCCTGTGTCTTCGCATCGCTCCAGAGCAGATCTACCTGCTCACAACATTTCACAGCCACCGCTGTTCCTATTAACACCGACCAACTTTGCGTTTTCTTGCAAATCCGCTGTTTCCCGACGTACAGCCTGATCTGTTTCCCCGCATTTCCACGACTGCGCCTTACTGAGCGAGACAGAATGCCAGGATGCAGCTGACCTAAGGGCTGCTGCAGACCCTCCTCCTCCTGCCCCAGGCACACACACCAACTCTCCCCAGTATCCACAGTCGTGCTCCTGTTAAGCAAGTTTGTTCTGGGAACTGAGACCAGCTCCCAGTCGTAACCAGTGATCGCTTTCTGGAAGAACCAGCCCCATTCAGGCACACGAGCGCCTGTACCGTAGCGCAGACAATGCAGGACCCACAGAGCTCAAGGTGAGCCCACGGCAGCCCTGACACTTGGTGTGATTTAAGCTGATGTACAGCTGCATCCTCATTCTTTCACGACCAGCCCTAACATCTCAAAATCGCCGGCACTGCTTCTTTGCCCTCCCCAGAAGCCACCGTAATGTGTAGACAACAATGTTTATAACAGGTACTCGAGACAAATGTTAGATGACCAGAGGCCCAGCAATCCCCAAGACATCAGTATGAACTACAGGACCAGGTTATCACCTCTCCGGACTGCGGTTCATCTTTCATCCCTGCAGACACTTTCATGTAGAGGTCAGGACAGGCAGGTCTCTGCACCATGTCATATCTGGTGCTCTACCTGAGTTTCCCTGAATTCTGACTTTGCTCTTTATATTTTCCCACCCTGCCAGGCAGTCCAGCTCTTAGCACAGACACCACTGACATCTCATGATGGCTAGACACCACGGGCGTCAGCTACAGGACCCTCTCCATCCATGCCCAGACCCTGGGTCCCCTCCCTCCCACCCTGGTTTTGCTCTATCTCATGACGACAGGGTGCTCCCACACTGAAACCCGGGCACTTCTTCTAATCGAGGGTTCCCTAGCGGGGTAACCCCCAGCCCCAGGAACTCGAGACGCTGTTCACGCAGCCAGCCTGCTTCCTACAGCTCCTCGTCTTACAGCCCAGCGTGGCTGCTGCTCCTGGCTCTGCACAGCCCCAGCCTGCAGGCAGCTGCTCAGCCGCTCCGAGAGCCGCACGCTCAGCACCGGTGCTTTGCCAGACGCAATGGAGCTCTGTGCCATCAGGTGGCTGCCCCCAAGTGTCACATCGCAACTCTTCCTTAAACAGTTCTTCCTAAGTGCTTATCCTTTCACATTAGAAATTCATGTTTTTCTTGACAGAGCCATAATTATCCACAGGATTAACTCTGGAAAGACCTCAAACAGCTATCTGTGGAGCTGGGAGGCAGAAAGGTAGTGGAGGAAGCAAGACAGGAGAGCAGATCAGCACAAGGCACTTGTCAACTATCTAAGGAGGGTGCAGACAGTTTTATCCTCTCCACGACTGGCGTTCCCACAGCAGCAGCTCCCCCAGACGCCACAGCCAGCGTGGGGAGGCAGCTGCCACCCCAGGAGCTGCTGCCACTACACAGCACGGCAGGGAAAACTATTTGGTCTTCTTGTTTTCCACCGCTTTCGCTTCAGAGCAATTTTGCAGCCTGACAATCTGCGTCGTGGCATGAACTATCTTGCCGGCAGTGTGTTGCTCCAACGCAGCGGAGCGTTCGCCATGCCAAGAAAAACAAAGCCACCTACGCCTCGGATCGCTGCAGCGTGCATCGTCCCCGCATGGGCTCGGCTTCCACCAAGGGCTGGACGTGCTGGCTGCTGGCAGCAGATTTGCAGCCCTGTGGAAACCACTCCGCTAGGCTTTGATTCCGTTTCTAATTACAGTTTACCTACGATGTGTTATCACTCCTCTACTTCTCATGCGGAGTCTTTCACTTTAATTCCTAACTGGATGAAGTCACCCTCATCAGATTACAGGAAGCGGGAAGGACTGGGGGATAAGGAGTGGAGGGAAGACAAGGAGACAGCACGGATAAGCGGAAACCTACAGGCAGAGATGGAAATCAGACTGACAGGCAGAAAATACAGCAGCTTGAATCCTGTGCAAAAAGAGCCCTGCGGGCACCGGGCACGTGCACGACACCAGGTGTGATGCAATGAACGCGGCAGAGAGGGCTCTGAAACACGCGCCTGCCTCCTGAGACAAAGATAAAATCTGGGTTAAGGCACGGAGCACCTGGGGTCCCTACAACGCCGCCCCCGCCCCAGCTCCTACCTGGTAGATACCTGTCGTGGTCGTACTGGTGTGACCGCTGCATGTGGCTGTTCTGAGTGAAAGGCTGGTTCCCAAAGAGGTTGTCACTGCGGAGATTGTGGCAGAGCTTCTCCAGGAAGCGGAGGACGTAGGTGATACTGTTTACTGCTGGCAGGTTCAGAGTGTGCTGTTCCCGATCAAACACAGCTGGAGACAGAAACAAACAGAGCCCGACACGTAAACCCCCAGCAAAGCCAGGAGACTACGCCCAGGGCTGCACAGCCAGCTTCTGTATCTCAGCATCGCTGGTCTAGACTAGAGCAAACAAAAGCCACTGCCTTCCGCTGGCTAAGCGCTGGCGAGCTCGGCACCCCGGGACAGGCCAAAACCAGTCTGCTGCGCCCAGCATCAGGTACGGGGCCGCAGCGCCGGAGGAGCTGCGCTCGAGGGAATGGAAAGGCGGTCAAGGAGGGACCTGCACTCCCAGCGTCCAGGCTTAAAGTCAGAATTAAAAACCAGGGTATTTCTTGTCTTTCCGTCAGGAATTCTGAAAATCCCACCCGTCTCGCCTCCTCCTGGGGGCTCGGGCAGCGCTGGGGGACGATGGGTGAAGCATAAGGCTGCCCAGGCTGCACGCTGCCTTCTCCAGCAGCCGTGCCTGGAGGCCACGCTAACTGCTCTGCTCTGAGTCAGCTCTAGCTGTTGCTTCACTGACACCGATGCTTGGCAAGAAAGAGAAGACAGAAATCTTCTGCCTGCCCCTGGCCCATGACTGCACCAGGCTTCAGCAGAGACATCTTCTAACGAGCGAATTCTTGCAACGACATCTCTGAAGGCAAAGTGCTGCAGGCCAGTTCTCACCTGAGATGACCTCTCCCCCGTGGCCTTGTTTTAAGAAGGAGAAGACTGTTTTCTGATGATAAGCGCAATCAATGCAGGCCTGTACTGCTTGCTGCAGGACAACAGAAGCTCGAGCTGGTCCAAAATGGTCCGGCAGCTGCTGAACTTTCTTCTTGTCTAGGTGGGGCCCAGTGCTGCCGTTCTTGTTCAAGTAAATGCAAACTGCCAAGATGAGAAACGTGTTTGCCATTAACCCACTCAAGAAAGCAAGAAACAGATGCCTAAAATCCAACCTGAGAGATGCTGAGAGTTTAAGACCATCAAAGCACTCACAAAGGGGAAGGCAGGGTGACAGCCTGTCCGCACCCTAACAGCGGAGCCGCTGACGGAGGGCAATCACCTCCACAACCTTCCTGCCTCACGCTCACTTTCCAAGCTGCTGCTGGTTCTCCTATGCTTTCCCCGGCACTCCGGCTCCCAAAGGCAGGCTGCCGAGTGGCTCCTGTGCCAGCCAGGTAAGCTGCCTGCGATGTTCAAAGGAGATGAAGGAACACAGCCCTCACTTTTTGGGTTCCTCTGAAAACTGGCCAGTTACGTTCCAGGGGAACAGAGGGCTCAGCCCATAGCCACTGCTTGACCAAACATCTAAAACACAGCTTTGCATTAGACCTTCCTGTCCAGATCCACCTTCAGCTACACCTCACAGCTGCAGCAGAGCACATACTCTGCCCTGCCACTCCTGCTCCCCCCCTGCTCCCTCTTGTCCCTGTTTGGCTCCACGTTCGGGCTGAAGCTGAACAGCTCCTTGCCGCTGGCGTTCAGCAGTCGCTCTGCAGCTGTGCCTGGCACGGTCGGGGAGAGCCGGCGCTCCGGGCTCGCGAGAGGTGCCGCACACCCAGCTGCCTGCGGGCACGACGGGCCACGAGCAGGGCGCTTGGAGAGCCGGGGAGTCACCAGCACGCAGGTGGTGAAAGGGCTTCCTGCACTGACCAGATGGACTCGCAAGATTCCTACCACTGCGTATTTCCAGAACGGACAGGGAGCTAAACGAGCGGCTGATCTGAACTCCTGCGCCTCGCTTCTCCTCCCGACAGGCTCTCTATTAGGCCAGTCTTTCCGGAATTGTCGTGTTTGCTGGTGTACGGGTTTAGGAAGAAACGGGAGTCTCTCGGCGTGTCGCTTCCTGACTGATGCAGCTCCTACCTGCGCAATCTCGTCAAGAATGCGGTTCGAGACCCTTACCTGTGGGAGCCTGCATGGCAGAGCTGGGGATTGTAGCAGCGTCCTGAGGCACAGTGCTTGTGTCTGGTTCTGGGGTACTGGTGGTTGGAGAGGTGGGTGCTGGGTTCAGCAATGTCCTAGGTTTCCTCTGCAGAAAAAGAGGAGATATTTCTCCTTTTATCCCTGCTCTCCTTTACCACCCGTGATTGCTACACTCTCTCCTTTGCATCCAACAGACAAGGCACTGTGGAACATGACACACTTCTGATGGTGATGACGGGGAGTCTCAAGAACCTAGTAATCAATACGTGTGTATTCAAAAACCACAATCCTGAAAAAATAACAAGCCTGAGATCTGCCACCTCTGCTTGACTTAAGACTAGCTACACACGACGGATGGAAGAGCTTATTCCACCGTTTGGCCATCCTGTCATTATCACAGCATCTGCCATGCTACTTCACAGCTAATGCAGCTCCAAAGGCACAGTTTCTTGATGGAAATGATCTTTAGGACACAGACATTCTCTACAGCGCTGGGGCTGGACTCTGAGGGATATTCCCAGCCCACACACCCCTTTGGTCTCCTACTTGCTGCAGTCACACAGCCAGAGGCTGAGACAAACGTGCACAAACACACGCATGCACCATCCCATGGCAGAACTTGCAGCACCTGCTTTTCACCCGCCTGCATCAGCATCAGCTTTTACCTTACTGCCAGGCTTGGGGCCTCTCTTTCTGGGGAATTTCAAAGGCTCCACTGACTTGGAGGGTGTAGGCATGGGGTGATGGATTAGCGCTTTGGTCGTTCGACCACGCTTCTTCCCTGTTTTGCGACGCCTTTGCCCTTGTTGATGCCCCAAAACAGTCTTTGTGCTACTGTGCATGCTAGGTTTCTCCGAGTTTACTTCGGAGGCAGGTAAAGGGCTCTTTGGAATCACAACTGAAATAAAAAGAGAAAAAGCAAATGTAATTAAATCAGGCGAGAATCAAAACAAGAGCAGCCTCCATCTTTATACAGTGTCACATGGAAAAACCTGGAGTGTTTGCAGCCCCCTGAGTGGAGGCTACTGCTCTCCATGCCGGAATAAAAACCAAACGCCCTGATCCTCGGTTCAGCACTCGAGCTGTGGGACACTGTGCCTTAGCCTGCATGGGCCGAACTCCAGAAAGAACATGCTTTCAGCCATGCCTTCCTTCCTGAAAATAACTGGCACCTACAGCTCTTCCTCCTGCGAGTGGTGACCTGCCAGCGACCGTGTAACGTGCACGGAGCACATTCCGAGGGGAAGGATCAGTCAAGACCTGCCTGACAGTCACAGCGCCAGTGCTGTGCTGGAAATCCCCTCTCTCAAGGCAAGAATTCAGATCTGCTCTGTCCCTAAATTACCAGTGAACTGCAGTGGCAGGTACCAGCTCCGTCCTCGATGCCTCCTAGGACTATTGCTCCCGGCCCTGAGTAACAGCTCATCTCAGTGGGGACAGCTGACCCGCTCCTCTCGTACTGCCAGAGGTCAGCGAAGTGCCAGCACGTGGTCCGTTCCTTCGGATCTTCTCACACTTTCCATGACAGAACCAGGTTTCTGGTGTATTTGCCCATAAATCCCTTGAATTTGGTCATTCACCTTTCCCAAGTCCTGCTAAAAGCTAGAGATGAACCAGCCCAGCTCAGCAGACCAACGTTTCCTTCAGATTTAAATTTCTGCTAAAAAGAAACAAAACAAAACTGTCCTAGATTTTGAAAAATGCACAGTGACCTTCAGGATGCCTTGCTTCTCAGACCTGGAAACCTGGCTGGGTATTCAACACGAGGGCTTTGAATTCGGAAAAAAAAACCCAACCAACCACTCTGGAAGTGAGGAGCTTTATAGTTAAGAAGAAAATGCTGGCAATGGAAACAGAGTGCGGTAGAAGATTGACCCCAGGGTGGCACGCAGCCCTAACAGTGGCACAATTGTGGGTATATAAAGACATTTTTCAGGTTTTTCTAACGAGGGTTTTATGAGCAGTTACTGTGAGCAAGGACTCATTCCCTTGGCACAAAGGCACTGTTTCCTGCCGACAGCTCAGAAGCAGCAAACCAAGCCGAGTGCAGCTTTCTGGGGGTCTGGAGCAGATCAGCGGGCTGCGAGGTGACAGCAGCAAGCCCCGAGTCAGGAGACACTCCAGGCACGGGGCGCTGAGCTGGCGGCTCTGTTCACCGCTTCCCCGCTAACCGCAGCGCGGACCGAGCGAACAGCGTGGCCGGCACGGGGAGGTCTGTGTAAGGTCCCGTCAGTGGCCTTCTGAGAACGAGCCACTGGAGGTGGAGAATCTTGCTTTGCTCCTCTGGTCTGACTCCGTCCACCGCCTCCGGTGGGGCACCTGTGCTCTCCACAGGGAGACTGGGCACCCACCTGGCTGCCAGGTCCGAGAAAACCGGAGCGAACAGTTCATGCGGGCAGCTCGAAACCAGGACTGCTGTTGTCTCACGGCAGGATGAGATGGCTGCCCGGGGCCGGGTGCGTTGGCCGGGCACTCCTGCATCAGGGCTCCCAGCCTCCAGCCGCACGGGCACTCCCGTCTTGCTGGCAGGGCCAAAGACGGCTGTGCAGCGGGCAGGGGGAGCAGAGTCCAGCTGCCAGCTCAGTGTCATGGCCAGGCTGCCTGGCTGGGGCACGTTTAGGGCACAGAGATCAGCAGCTACGGCAGAGCAGGGCCAGGGACCCCGGGCAGCCATCCTCCTGCTGCCAGCACCGCCAGCTGCTGCCGGCAAACCTTGCGCACGCTTCCACGCGCTGCTGCGAGAGGGTGAACTCTGCCGTCCCTGCCCTCGCGCACTGAGCTCCTGCGTGTTTCTACGGGCAACCTGCACAAAAAGTGAAGTGCAGAATGTCCTGTGGCTGTTTCCAGGTGGTTTACACCCAACCTAACCTCACTTTGCACTGGTGCAGATAACACAGTGCACGGTGCACCCAGGAATCGGCCCCGTTCTGCTGGGCACGTGGGCAGGGCAAGATTTCTGGTGTCCCCAATTTTATTCTTTCAGTTTTAATTTTGTTTCCTCGCTTTTGTGCGTTAGGGCTCTGTATCAGATGCTGGGGAGAAGTGCACAGTCACTCAGGGATCTGTCTGACTGCCCAAGCAGTGTCTGTCCTTGTGTCAGGCAGATACAGAGAATCGCGGTAAAACCAGGGCTGTACTGCTCACTGAGAGGCGAATATTAACAGCAAGACTACTCTGCTGGCAAGAAAAGAAATACGGAGGCACAAGTGCTTCTCACAGTGGATGTTTCTGCAGGACAGTGAGTGTCACCTGCTGCAGGTGGCATCTGGCCCTGAGCGGTGCTAGCGGAGAGGAACGGCACCGGGAGGACAGGCACTGACGGAGCCGCTGTGCCTCCGGCCTTCCGCCTGCGCGGCTGATCGCAGAGGAGAAACGTTTGCGTTAGAGGGTTTACTGGAATGCCACAAGTTGACAGAACAGGGATAAACACAAGTAAAATGCTCTGTACTTCTACAAACTCTTCAACGTCAGAGACGTGTAAAACAGTCAGGTGGGCTTTTCATTCGCCATCTGCACCGATGCTGAGTGCCTAAACCGAGCCGTGCCGCGACGAGGTGCCTCTAACCTGGAAGAGAAACTGCGGATTCTGCAGACGGGCTGTGAGGCACACAGACGATCTCGGTTTTCCTAGCGACAAACCCACAGAGACGGTGCGCTGGGCACGCAGGGACGCAGCCGCCGAGCTGCGCCCTCGGCTCCCAGCCCTGAACCTGGCGCAGAGAAAGCCCAGTGCCACGGAGAGGGAGACTCCTGCCGTGCAAGCTCTCACTGTGTAGTTTTATAATAAAAAAATTACTTCTTTTTGGTAAAATAAATGCTAGAAAGATCTATTGTCCACTTCAGCTGTAAAGATATTACAAGTAACGTGAACTGGCCAGGCTTGAAGAATCAGTTCTGGTTTTAGGGCAGTAACAGCCTGTAACTGGGCGCGGGCAGCCCGCGCGATCGGAAACCTCGTCTTGTGCAGCCACACCAGAGGAGCTTCCACCGCCAGCAGCCCCTGGGAGCACAGCCCGGCTCCCGCAGGGATGGAGGAGCTGCTCCAGCTCAGAGGACCGCTCAGCAGAGCTGGCTAAGGCACAGCCCAATGTGCCGCCAGCTCAGGGCATACACGCACAGAAGATGACCCAGACTGCTGCTTTGCCTAACAGCACTGCTGAATGCGTGGCTGAATGTTCAGGGGACCTAATAAATGCTTACAAATATCTGCAGGGTGGGGGTCAGGAGGATGGGGCCAGGCTCTTTCCAGTGGTGCCCAGCGACAGGACAAGGGGCAACGGGCACAAACTGAAGCAGAGGAAGCTCCAGCTGAACCCGAGGAAGAACTTCTTCCCTCTGAGGGTGACGGAGCCCTGGCCCAGGCTGCCCAGGGAGGCTGTGGAGTCTCCTTCTCTGGAGATATTCAAGACCCGCCTGGACGCGGTCCTGTGCAGCCTGCTCTGGGTGACCCTGCTTGGGCAGGGGGTTGGACTGGGTGACCCACAGAGGTCCCTGCCAACCCCTACCATTCTGTGATTCTGTGATTCTTCAGCTGGCGACGGTGCCAGCCCAACAGTGAGCATCTGCCAGGGCCATCCCCACCTTCTTCCTTGTACCACTGTCTTCAGCCCCTGGTGAACCACTGAGATGAGCCAGATTTTCAGAAAATCACGTGGGGCCCTCTTCCTTAAAAAAAGTCAACAGTTTGCTGTTGCTGAGAAAAGCGGCATCTCTCTGCCCTGCAGCTTTGGTGCTCCCATGAGCTCCGAGCAACCTAATGCAACTCCAGAGCTGGCCTTGCTTCAGGCAAGGAGCTGGGCCATGCAGCTGCAGAGATGCCTTCTGACCTGAACTACTCTGTCACCTGAACTTGTGGTTAGTCATTGCGGCTCATTAATGGAACAGAAAACTGATCGATGAAAGTCTTCTGATGGCTGAACTGTCTTGTCTGGGGTCACACAGGCACCCTAGGGCGGACATGGAGGAAGGGGCCAGCTGGCATTAGACCAGTTTGGCTGCAGTGAGAAACATCACCCCAAAGATGCAGGATGAAACGTTGCTGAACTAGAGCCCACGGAAAGATGGGCACCACTGCCTGGGCTATCAGTCACTGAAGGATTAGTTTAACCAAGGGTTCTGAGCTTCCTGCAGAAACAAAGAGACTCGACAGAGAATTCAGCAATTCAGGCTCCATTTCCTCCTGCCAAAATCTCCCTCGCCAGTTGACACACGGCACCGGCAGCCGCCCACTGCACTGTGACTCAAACCATTATTTGCAGAAGACTCTGTAAAGTTCCCGTCCCTGCTTTGAGGGTTAGCCAATACTAGAAAGCAGCATTTGTCATTCATCAGCTTATCTCAGGCTTGTCACTGCTTGAAGACGACAAAATTATGTCCTCAGGACAAGAATAACAAAGTGAAAATATGTAGGAAAATAAGGAACGGAAGAACTGAAGCTGGAGAACAGTTTCCTGCCTTTCTCTCCACTACATCAGCTATCGAACAGTCTGCATTTACTAAGAGCTGCTGGACCACAAAACCTGGAATCTCCGTTTTACGTGCTAAGGGCTACTGAACTCTCAGCCGCAGCCACAGCTCACCCTCCTTCTCTCCAGAGATGTCAGCAATGACCACTGCAGTGTCCCAAAACACAGGGGTGGTTTCAGAGAAGACTGCAAACGCCATTCATACCCTTCTTAAAGCACCTGTGAAGAACATCCTATAGGCCACTCGTCCAGTGGTTCTTTGGTGCTCCAGCTGCCCCCTGCCCCACCTTCAGCCACTGCATGGTCAGAAGCACGACCTAAAGAGGTGGGTTAGAGAGACACACTTCAGGTAAGCAAGCTTGCCAAGAACAGTCATCTGGCTGAGATCTGGCTGAATCCTTCCCTGGATGCAGCAGTTCAAATCTAGACATCCTGAAGGCTGGAGCTGGACAGGAACCAGGGCTCAGTGCCTGTCCGAGAGCAAGATGTGAAAGCTTCAAACCTCTGTGATTCTTCCCAAAGCAGAGACCGTCATCACTGGCCACCATGAGCATGACAGGGACACAAACACGGGCTCTGGGAAGGCTCAAGACTTAGTACGTCCTGAGCTCTCGGCAGGCTAGGTGGACGTAAGAGGAGAAAAGGTCAGAGCATGGGTGGGAGACATGGGCCAGGGATTCAGAACAATCCTCCACATCCTGGAATTTAAAAGTCAGAAAGCAATTATTCTGATAATTCAGTATTTCCTGCAGGGATTCCTGCTCTGCTTCAGCTAAGGCTGCGAGATCAGAGCATGCATCTAACACCATGATACAGCAGGAGGATCCAAGCGCTGCATGACTCGGCATGTTCTAGGTGTTCTCGTGATCAGTGAGATCCCACAGATGTGTTTTCTTTTTACACAGGGTTTGCCTAGTTCCAGTTTTTGACTACTGAGACTTGCTGCTGCCTTCGCTGGAAGCCGTGAGGTGCATTATTCACCGATCGCCCTGCAGACCTCCCTGGTCAGGGGCCACGCGGCAGCGCGTACAAAAGCGCAAAACCAGAGTCCTGCAACTGCCTCCATCCTGACGACCGCGTTGCATGTTAACGTCTGGTTTTGAGCAGGACTCCCCCAGGCACGTGAAGAAGAGCGGTCACGTAAAACTAAAGCAATGCCTTACACATCTGTCAAACCTGAGAAACGCTCTGAACATTCACCATGAGTGTCCCATTTTTTAAAGGCTTAAAAATCTGCACGGTCTGCAGCAGCAATTTTGTTATTCTGATTGTTTGCATGTGCTTGGATGAGCTCTGTGCACTGCAGACGCCACTGCACATCCCCCACTGGCACAAGCTGTGGCATTTTTATGGTTGTTTTATTCACAAAAATAAATAAGTCTCAAAGACTCCTGAGACTTTTTTTTTTTTAGTCTCAACTAAAAAAAAAAAGTCTCAGGAGTCACAGTCATACAGCAACTGCTGTTTGCTTTTTGCACAGGTCTTACATTTACAGCTCTCAAGGCAGCGTTCCTGTGTGCCCCAAACCATCTTGGTAATCACACTCAGCACTTTCCACAGGCAGCGCAGCCAGGGATCTTCCAACCCTCCGCAGGTGTTCCCTGCACCTCACAACACATCGCAGGGACGCGGGGCCGCGCGTGGACAGCCGCAGGTTTGGTGACTCGCCTGCGGTGCCAGCACTGCAGAACGCCCCGAGTGTCCCACCTCTCCTCACAACCACACACGGGCACGTGAAAAAGAGCAACTGAAGATCGCAGTCGGCGCTGCTGGAGCTGAAGACCAGAAAAACCCTGCTGTGGACCTGCAGGGTCTGCTCATGCGAATCAAACCCCAGCACTGCCAGCTCGGAGACCTCTGCATCCCCCAGGCCGCCCTTCTGCGCATCACCGCCCGCCCCACTCACCCAGGCCTTTGCCGAACCCAGGTAGCTGATTTTACCCAAGCACAAGGTGCACCTGGCTCAAACACTTTGTGAAACAACGCCGTGGCTTTCTCCAGTGACACAGCCCCCGAGAGGGGCCTGACCTGCGAGGGCAGAGCCAGCACAGCTCCTGTCACAGGAACCCGGCCTCGCAATCCTGGAAGGGTTGGACGGGTCAATGAACACGTGGACGGCTGTGACACAGCCTACCTGCCTTTCCACAAAGCCTCTGAGCTCCTCAACAAAGGCTTTTACAAAAACTAAAGAGCCATAGGACAGGAAGAAAGGTTTCTATAGGGAAAAATCAAGCGTTGGCAGAGGTAGGGGCAAACAGTCATTCCGGTGGAGGAGGACGCAGGGGTCCGCACCGGGGTCTGCCTTGCTCAGTGCATTCACGAGTGACTTGGTGAGGGGTAAGCGAGGCGAGAAAGTTTTCTAATGCTTCACACTTCCCAGGGCAGACAGGACGGTGGCAGCCCATGAGCAGCTCCAGAGAGAAGCTAGGAGACTGGGTTTCAGGGCGAGCAAACAGCAGGTGACCGTCACGCTGATCCACATAAAGCAACGCGTGTGGAGAAAACCACTCCTCCTTCAGGTGGAAAATGACGGGCTCTGAGCTGCCTGGTGCTCCTTCAGGAGGGAGAGCTTGGGCTCCAACGTTCACTGCACAAGAACATCAGCTCAGAGCACAGCAGCGGCCACAAAGAGCTGGGGAAAAAGATTCCATTTGGGAAAAATGAGAGCTCGGGACGCTGGACATCATGGGAGAAACCAGCTGAATAGAAACCCTCAGTACACTGGTTAAACATCAAGCAAAAAGCCCCCAGAGCTGCAGCCGATCCCTGGATTCTCATTTCCACAGGGTTCCAGCCTTTCCCGGGATCTCTTCAGCCCAGGCTAAGCTCTGCCCAGCCGCATGCCGAGAGCCACCCCGAGCCTGCCCTTCACTGATCCGATTAAGAAAACTCTTTGATCAAATTGAGCGTTTTTAAGAGTTCCTTCACACGGCTTTGGCTCTCCTGCTTAGCATACGATGTAAAATCGCTTTCAGTGTTTTTAACCAGTTTCCAGCATCATTTCCAAGACAGTAACTCTGTTACTTCGCAGTTATGGATGCTTTTTGGAGTATAAACATACGCGTGCAGCTACTCCTCCACGCAGGGGAAGGTGCTCTGCGGCCCCGCAGCAGCAGCAGCGCCGGGGACGTGCAGCACAACAGAGCCGTTCGCCCGGCGGCGGCACGGCCCCGTCCCGCTGGCGGCAGAGCAAACAGAGATAAGCGACTGGCTCCTGATCAGACAACGGCAGCGTCAGGGCTGGGAAGAGCAACGATGTCCGAATCCTCGTCCTCAGCAAAAGCCATTTTCACTTTAGTGCTAAGCACACAGATTTACCCAGTTCCAAAACCCAGGCCTCAGTTTCTCCCCGGTACAGGGAAGAAGTCCGCTGCTTTGCACCCGCTCGGTAGCCCTACCAAGTGGATGGGCAGACTCAGGCCCGCGTCTTTTTTATAAAATACCGCAAAGGCAGCATCTGGATCGGGGAAAACGGCATCACGCCTGCCACCAGCAGAGCAGCCAAGCAAGCTTCTGCCCGCAGAGCAGCTCAGGAGCCCCTCATCTCTCAGCATGTTTGCTGTGGAACATCTGCACCACCAGCCACGAATGTCTCATGGTGCCAATTCTATGGCTGGAGCTTGGAGGAGCGGCACGTTCCCGCTTCTTCAGTCCCTCTTTTCCCTGCCACCCCCTCTCCCAGCAGGCAAAGCAAAGGAGCAGGAAGACCATGCTGGGAACAGACCTGGCAGAAGCAGAGAAAAACGGCAGTTTTGGTCAGTGGGGCTGGCTCGAGGGATTTAGTGTGCAGACCTGGGTTGCACAGGAAGCCCTCAGCCCTCAGCAGAATCACAGCCCCCAGCCCAGCAGCGCTGTCACTTGTCCTACACAGAGCGTCCTCCTCGCCCTCAGAGAAACACTCGCTTGTAGGAGCCAGTGTCCAGCAATCTTTGCAGCCCATTTTTACAAAGCTGGCGGCCTTGGCTGTCACCCTCCGTGCCAGCATTGTTTTTCACTTCTCCAGTGCTCAGACAACGTGACTCTGGGTCCAGTTCTGCAAGGCCAGTAGCTGCTCCTCGGCAGGCACGGCCGAGAGCACGGGGGCCACCAGCCCCTCCAGCCTGCCCGGAGCACAGTTCCTGCTCCGAGGTCGGACAACAAGGAGCCACAACATGGTTCAAATGCAGACGATAAGAAAATGCCAGATTTGTCTACAATCACCCTCTTCACACCCCAAATCCGCAGTTTTCCTCCTGTCCCCAGCCCACCATCTCTTTTTCCAAATAAGCTGTCTGCAACACAACCTGTGCTCTTGCTTACTGTGATCCCCCTGTCACAGAATCACAGAATCACAGAATCACAGAATAGTAGGGGTTGGAAGGGACCTCTGTGGGTCATCTAGTCCAACCCCCCCGCCGAAGCAGGGTCACCTACAGCAGGCTGCACAGGACCTTGTCCAGGCGGGTCTTGAATATCTCCAGAGAAGGAGACTCCACAACCTCCCTGGGCAGCCTGTTCCAGTGCTCCGTCACCCTCAGAGAGAAGAAGTTCTTCCTCATGTTCAGACGGAACTTCCTGTGCCTCAGTTTGTGCCCATTACCCCTTGTCCTGTCACTGGGCACCACTGAAAAGAGCTTGGCCCCATCCTCCTGACACCCACCCTTCAGATATTTGTAGGCATTTATAAGGTCCCCTCGCAGCCTTCTCTTCTTCAGGCTGAACAAGCCCAGTTCCCTCAACCTCTCCTCGTAGGGGAGATGCTCCAGTCCCCTCACCATCCTTGTAGCCCTCCGCTGGACTCTCTCCAGTAGCTCTTCATCCTTCTTGAACTGGGGAGCCCAGAACTGGACACAGTACTCCAGATGAGGCCTCACCAGGGCAGTGTAGAGGGGAAGGAGAACCTCCCTCGTCCTGCTGGCCACACTCTTCTTGATGCACCCCAGGATCCCATTGGCCTTCTTGGCAGCCAGGGCACACTGCTGGCTCATGGTTAACCTGTCGTCCACCAGGACACCCAGGTCCCTCTCCGCAGAGCTGCTCTCCAGCAGGTCCACCCCAAGCCTGTACTGGTGCATGAGGTTGTTCCTCCCCAGGTGCAGGACCCTGCACTTGCCCTTGTTGAACCTCATCAGGTTCCTCTCTGCCCAGCTCTCCAGCCTATCTGTCAGTCTCCTCTTCTCCAGCCCACCGCAAAAATTAAGCTGTTGTAATGCTGTGTTGTTTTAATCAGCTGTGGAATTAAACCAGAGACATCTTGAACGACAAAAAGGAGATGAGAAATGAGCTGGGCAGCGCAAGCGTGAGAAACGCATGGGCGGAGCTGAGACTCCAGCTCCCGACTGAGGGGATGCACGAGCGGGCGAACAGACGACGTACGGGGGCAATCAGGGAGCTCCAAGAGAAACGGCAATGCCCGTATTTATTGGCAAAGTCAGAACAACAGCAAGTCAAAGTCTGAACTTCAATCCTCCAGCTTAATTTGATTACCCCAAAGCCAGGCTGAGATGGTCTCCTGCACGACAGGGCCCATGGCGAGTGCTCCAGCAGCAAGAGCCCACCCGTGACCCCCGGAGCTGCTCAGCAGATGCCACGTGAGCAGAACCGGCACCTTTGGTCCCGTCAAAGACACCCACAAACAAACGCATTTCTACACCTCAGGAAAACCACCGTACCGCAGCTCTTCCAGGCTTCTTGCTTCAGGAGAGGCCGTCAGCAGAGCGTGTACCCACAGAGGGCTGCCAGAAGCACCAGGGATGACTGACACATGTCTGGTCCGCGCAGCAGTCCTCAAGAAAATCCAGGAGCCACGGTCTTAGCAAGCAACCAACCTGCAGACTGGGTAAGGCTCCAGGTTGTGCATCCTGATCCACACCAGCAGCAGGAGAGAGGTCACTAGGTTCTGCACAGATTTACAGCCCGTGGGAAGTTTGCAACAGCACGGCTCTACTGCTGTTTAGATCCAGCTAGCTCAAGGACACACATTCCGTTAAAATATGTGGTATGAGAGGCCACCACAGTCCATCTGCTGACTGATCACGTCTTCTGCCCCTGGGAGTTAATTACCAGTGGGTTTCCAAAACCCCATGTTGAGAATGGTTCTGTACTCTTGCTGTATTCAGGTTATTTTGGATTGTTCCTGGGGTTTCTGCTTGTTCTGATCTTCTCTGAAGCTCTTTTTTTAGCTTTGGCTTCCTGGTTAAATATTAGCAGAACACCTTCAACGTATCAGTGCACAAAGAACAAGGAGACTGCTAGGTGGGTGCGGTTTATGCCACCTTTTGTTCCTTTTTAAAGCTGTTCAGAAGTTATAAAAATACCGAAGATCAAGAGGAGAACTGTGACAAGCAGCAAAAGGTCTGCTTATCATAAAAAGTGGGGCTGGTGTGTTCAGGATGAAGTTCCTAGATTCAATAAAAGCGCACATCGTGGCAACATATACCTGTTCACCACAGCCAGGGTTACAGCTGGGCTTAACAGCATTTACCTCCCCTCTCCAAAAAATGGGGAGGAAACAATAAAAAAAAAAAAGAAGAAATTACCCAGCAGGTCACAAGAAGAAGACGTAATGCTCTTGCTCCCATGGAGTCCCTGTGAAACCCCACCAAAATGGGCCCATTTCTCGCATACGCTGCTTCAGTCACAACCACCCCATGAACCGTGCGAAGCCTGTACAGACCTCTGTGAGCAGAGTCTGGTCCATCATCCTGGTTCCTCTGGCACCTGCCTGCACCAGAAGCGGCGTCCCTGCGAGGGACCAAGCTCCCGTCACCACCGGCTGCCATGTGGGTGCTGATGGCAGGCACAAACTGGGGGTGCAGCCTTAAAACCTCAGTGAGAAACTTCCTAACCCGAAGTGTTTAAATGCTTCATCTAGATGGGAAACTGTGTGCTCGCTGTGGCCCTCCTAAAGATACACCAGCTCTTACACTGGGCATGCTTTGAGCTTATTTAACTCTTGCTTCCAAACCCGGCAGCAGAGGATGGTTAGGCAGAGATCACCGCTGCTTGTAACCAGCAGCTCCAGACATTCCGAGCCAGATGCTTTTAGACCCACAGAAATAGAAGTCCTGGACTGCAGCTCCTCCTTGAGTTTGTCCAGTGCCCTCCTGAAAGCCCTCAGACCTTCAGCCTGGGCCAGCACAGCCCTGCACCACGTCCCGTCAGCAGCAGCGTTGTTACTGGTCAGAGATCCTGCAGAAATGGGGCGCTGACCCCAGCATCATCCACCCACAGAGAGGAAGGTGTCAGCAGCGAGGCTCCTGTAGAAACGTCCTGCCAAGGCTCGCCAGCGCCCTGAGATTTTTGAAACCCTGTTTTGGGCCAGGAAGCAGGATTGAAAACAGAAAGAAAAGTCCTGAACACAGCCCATCCTCTCTGGGTTAAGAAATATTTTCGAATAAAACACGAGGAAAAGTCAAGTTGGGAGGAAGGCCTAGACACTGATATGAAGGACAGGCTGGGGATGGTGGAAACTGCCCTCCAGAGTCAGCTCCTCTCCTCAGAGGCTCTTGCCAGCCCCAAGACCCCACACAGCCACATCGGGTCTCTGACACGCCGGATTCCCCGCTCCCGCTGCGCCAGACCGCTGCGTGCTGAGCGGCCCCGTCAGCACCCGAGGAGGGCCGAGGAGCAGCACGCCCTCCCGCAGAGCTGGGCCGCTCCTCTGCAAGCGCCCAGACCTCCAGTGCGTACTCCGAGACGCGTCCGAGCTGAGCCAGGAGTGCTGCTCAGCGCCTCCGCTCCGCGCTCCGAACAGCTCTAGAGTTTCTTCGTGGGATCTTCCGGCAGCGGTCCCACCGGCAGCGGCACCTCGGTACCGCGGCTGCCCGTGCGCTCGACTCGCGGGTAAAAGAGAAAAAGCTGAACTTCTTTGTGTAGCCTTCTCCCGCTGCTGGTGGATAAGCTCTACCCGTGTGGTCCCAAATCCAGCCACCCCAACACAGACCAACGTCACCCAGCTTCGCGTATGAGCTCCAAACCCCAGCCGAGTCCTGAAGTGACACTGATTAATATTTTTCCATCTCCTCCGAGCAGTAAAGCACAGGAGCTCACCTGAGAGTTACCCTGCCAGCTACTGCTGCTGAGGCTCCTCCACCCACTGCTGTGTTCTCGCCCCAAAGGAGGAAGAGAAACCAAGCAACATCAAAAATAAAGTCATAAAATACACTTTACCTTCGCCCATGGGCAGAAAATCTAGCATCTGATCATCATCTTCATTTGAAGACACCAAGCAGTTGACCAATAAATCACATGGCAGCAACAGAGGCGAGAGGTGAAGAACTTCGTGAACTTTCTGTCGACGGTCAGCATTTTGTGCCTCTCCGGCACCTCCTGAAGCCAGGCCTGCCAGCACGCTGCGCTCTCTTCGGGCTGTGTAACGCACGCACCAGACGGCGAACCCAGGAGTGGAAGCGAGCTCCACTGCAACACATCCCCATGGCAACTATCTGAAACTATGAACTCCTGCTTGCTCTGCAGAGGGAAACGCTCCCAAGGCAGCCAAGCCCAGCGAGAGGGAGCAGCGTGCTGGCAGCTCGCAGCAGACCTGGGCGAAGGCAGGCACGGCAAGCTCCTGCTGTTCAGCCGCGCCGGGGTCTCCCGTGCCCTCGCCGCAGCTCCCGGTCAGCCCTGGCACAGCGGCCAGGAGGACGGGGTCCGCATCAGCTCTCCCCGACCTGGCCGGGCCAGCTGGGCTGCTGCCAAGGCAGCAACTCCACTCCTCCCAGTTCCAGCGCCGGAGCTGCTTCCAGCTTGGCCCACCCAGCCTTAATGCTTTCACAGGCGTCACCCCCCTCCGTCACGGGGGACCCAGGAGGGTGGAACAGGGTGGAAGCGACCCGCTGGGGAACCGCCGAGGAACTCGGCACCAGCCGGACGCACAGCCCAGACGGAGGGAGGAATGGCACAGGACCTTCTGAGCTACAGACGCTGATGGCCACGCTTGTGACGGTGGGCGGGCTGCTGCGGGCTGCGTGTGACCTGCACCCCGTTTTCCAGGGCACAGCACTCCCCCGGCCTCCAGCAGCGACGTCCTAAACGTGGCCGAGCCGACCTACGGGATGCTCTCACCGCGGGAGAGGTGTGTACGCATGTGCGTGCGGGGAGGGTCCTTCTGCAGGAACAGGTTAAATCCGGATTGCTCAGGACCTGGAGAACGAGCTGCTCCCCAGAGGCCACCAGGACTGCCCCTGCCACAGCGTCTGCCAGCAGCCGCACCGCGGGCAGCACGCGCAGGGCCACCAGCGCTCAGCTGAAAGAACGGCTCGGGGTGGGGGGGCCTGTAAACATCTCGCACTTCTTGAGATAAAACACAGCTACAGTTCCTGATCCTGTAGCATAAGCCCCAGAAAAATGCATGTGTTTCTTTGAAATTTAAAACTAACGTTTTCCCCTCTGCTCTGCCCTGGTGAGGCCCCATCTGCAGTGCCGTGTCCAGTGCTGGGCTCCCCAGTTCCAGAAAGATGAGGAGCTACTGAAGAGAGTCCAGCGGAGGGCTACGAGGATGATGAGGGGACTGGAGCATCTCTCCTCCGAGGAGAGGCTGAGGGAGCTGGGCTTGTTCAGCCTGGAGAAGAGAAGGCTGAGAGGGGACCTTAGAAATGCCTCTAAATATCTGCAGGGTGGGGGTCAGGAGGACGGGGCCAGACTCTTTGCAGTGGTGCCCAGCGACAGGACAAGGGGCAACGGGCACAAACTGGAGCAGAGGAAGCTCCAGCTGAACCCGAGGAAGAACTTCTTCCCTCTGAGGGTGCCGGAGCCCTGGCCCAGGCTGCCCAGGGAGGCTGTGGAGTCTCCTTCTCTGGAGATATTCCAGCCCCGCCTGGACGCGGTGCTCTGCAGCCTGCTCTGGGTGACCCTGCTTGGGCAGGGGGTTGGGCTGGGTGACCCACAGAGGTCCCTTCCAACCCTGACCATTCTGTGATTCTGTGAAATAAGAGACTTCTACATGCTTTCTTGTGCAAAGACCCAGATCTTGCAGAAACCCTCAGATTCCTGCGCCCACCAGCAGCACACGCAGGCAGAAAGCCCCGACCCCACCTGCTCATCCCTGCTCCCCAGCCTGGGTCCCTTCACCTGGCGCACGCAGACTCCTCAGCGCAGCACCGCGGGTGAAGAGCTCAGAGCTGGAAGCCGCCTCGCAGAGGTACCTGAGAAGACCCCGGCTTTGGTTTCTCTTCCCCCAGGGGCTCACAGCTCTCCATCCCACAAACCACTAAGGAAAGCAAAAGGACTTCTCACGGGTCCTCTCCCAACGTGTGTTTCCCTGACTACAAAGAACTGAACTTTCCTCTAGTCTGAGATCAGCTGTGAAAACCTGAACTTCCCACGGAGAAGAGAGGCAGAGACATCTCTCCACAAGACCATGCCTGGGCTGATGGGCGATTTCCCTCATCCCACCCCCCTGCTGAGGGCAGGTGGCCCTGGAAACCACAATCATTAACCAGCCTCTTATCTCTCTCTCCTTTCTTCTCGGTGATTTTTATCACAGTCTCATATTTCCCTCTTCGAGCCGTTTTGCCCTGAACCTTCGCAGCAGCACCTCCCTTTGTGTGTCCATATCTCGCTCTCTTTCTCCCCAGACAGGATTTAAAGTAACTAAGCAACATTCCTCTGTAGGTCAATCATAAATATCGATTTTTTATAGTGCTTATAATGGAGAAGGACTCTCCAAAGCAGCTTTCCAAACCTGTGCTCCGCTTGTCCGTGACCCGAGAGCAGGACTGTTTCTGTCCTGTTGAAGAGCCCCGAGAGCTGGAGCTGCCCGCGGACTCCCCAGGGAGCAGGAAGCTTAGAAAAAGTAAAATGCAGGCAAAAAGTTTTTCAAAAATACTGCACTAGTTTTGCCTGGGCTAGAGTTCTGTTGCTTTAACAGAACGATGGAATGGAAGGGACCTCTGAAGGCCACCCAGTCCAGCCCCCGCTCAGCGGGTCCGGTGCTGGGCTCTGGATCTGTGACCACGCCGGCGGTGCCAACCCCCCCATGTCGTGGCTCTCGCTGAGCCGGGCTCGCCCAGCGCCAAGGTCTCTGTGTCCCACCCCGCCCTGCCAGCGAGCGGGCTGGGGGCACAAGGAGCTGGGAGGGGGCACAGCCCAGCCCAGCTGCCCCAAGGGACATCCCAGACCGTGCGGCACCGTGCTCGGCAGCAGCAGCGGGGGAACGCAGGAGGAAGGGGGGACGATGGCAGCGAGGGCGTTTGTCTGCCCAAGCCACCGCTGCGCGTGACGGAGCCCTGCGTTCCCGGGGTGGCTGAACGCTGCCTGGATGGGCAGCGGTGAGGGGGGGCCTGGCTTTGCCCTGCCCGTGCAGCTTTTGCTCCCCCTGTTCAGCTGTCTGTGCCTCACCCACCAGTTCGCACGCCTTTACCCTCCCGATTCTCTCCTCATTCTGCTGGGGGGTGAGCGAGCGGCTGGTGGGGGGCTCAGCTGCCCACTGGGACAACCCACAACAGCTGACCTACGTATTTTACTCCCTCAATCTCCGCTTTCCTCCCAGTTTACGTTTCTACCTAACATTGCCACAGCGCACAGACTCGTGCACCCCTTATGTGTGTCACAACTTCGTCTAAACCTTGAAGCTCTCAGTTGAGAAATATCAGCTACCTCCTGCACAGCATCTACTACAACGTCAGCTGAGTCACTCCATGACTCAAACGGGAAGGCACGCCGGCCTGGCAGATGTGGGTAATTCCTTTCCTCCCCAGCACACCTTCAGGGTCTTCTGCTGAAAAAATCCACACTGTTAGTAACGAGCACGCAGTGTATTTTGGCCCCGCTTTCGTGTGCTGCAATGTCTAAAGATGGGGAAACACCATTGCCCTCTGTTTTGCCCTAATTCTGAAACTCTGACTCCACCATGCAACAGCAAAGTCCAAAACCTTTGCAGTAAGTTTGGTTTCGATGCCTCATGCAACCTTAATTCAGCCGGTTTATGTATATATGCTGCGATAGATTAATATTTCTTAATCAGTATTTCTCCAGGATGACGGCTTGACTCAGTAAGAATGGATGTGCAAACAGCTCTTCTGGAAACAGTCAGAAAAAGCTATTTATAAAACATATATAAAATTTACACATGTTCCTTTTCCGAGTTAAATAAAGGTGGCCCGTCCACCTATGGTAAAGACCGGTGATTTCTGCCTTTGTTTGGTACAGAGCCCGTCGTGATTTCGAGAACCCGATGTCATCACTATGGCCTTCCCGGCCGCCGATGAAACACCGCTCTGAAGCAGACCCACCAGTCACGAGCACCTCCTGTGCAAGGAGACTGCAGACACCGCCACCAACACAGCCTGCCCTTGGAGCAGGGCTCACGGCTGCCACGCAGCACTGGGTTCAACAGGCAGACCATCTCACCCTCCGTGACTAAACGCCCAGGATATGTGTTTATGGGTAAAAGAGCACACATGTAGGAAGCATGAAGAGACATATAAGACGCTGGACGGTACGTGTGAGGAGGCCAGCGTGGGTTCCTGCCCAAGAGACAGCCCCGGGAGTGGTTGCTGGCAGGGGTGGGAAGCTGGAAGAAGCTTGCTGCACCCCACAGAAACCCCCCTCCCTTTGGGATGGTGCCGGGGACCTGACCCCCCCGACCGCAGCCAAGCCGGCGTGGAGAAGCGGAGGATGCACAGGACGAGCTCTGCCCCACCTCGCCTCGCTCCGTAAGCCCCCCGAGCCGACCTCCAGCCCCAGCCCGCCGGCTGGCGTGGAGCAGAGCACCAGGACCACGTGCGCAGGCACCCCCGGAGCTCCGCTCCCCCTGCGGTGTGCGTTTATTGGAACCCCCCGGCTCCACGCTGTGCGGCACCAAGCGAGGAGCTGCCGGACACAGCCGGGAGCCCGCAGCCATCCGGCCGCCGGCCGCGGCGGGGCCGTGCCGGGAGGCCACCGCACGGACAGCACGTCCTGACAGCGACGCAGTTACCAACCTGGCGCGCAGAGAGCTGCTCCTCCTCGCCGCTTGACCTCCCCTTCCTCCCTTCGCACACACGTGTGCCCCCCGGAAAGCTCCCCTCGGCGCGGCTGGCCGGGCCCCAGCCCCACCAGCACCCTGCCCAGCCGCCCCAGCTAAGCACACACTGGTGGGAGCGGGAGGCCCCGGAGCCGGAGAGGGGACGTGCCCGGGAGAAGCCCTGTACTCCTCCACCTCTGCTGGCAACCAGCAGAAGGGACAGATTAGAGCTGAATTAAGTTACCAGCATTAAATAAACACGCCTGGCCTCTTTGAAGTTCTGCTTCCCTTGAACATGAGCTCATTTCACGAGGCCTCTTTTCGCTCAGCCCCAGGAAGCCAGCAGTCTCGACGGAGTTAACTCTTCGCAGGACTTCCCAACCCTCCCAAGCCTCTCACCCTGCCACTACCCATCGGCCCAGGGCAGGTCCAGTGCGTGAGCTGAGCCTGGTACAACCACGGTTAGCAGCGGCCTCCTGCACATCTCTGGGTCTCCCCGATTTAAGGGGAATTCCCAACAGGAAAGGGGACCTCCCCCACTCCGCTGCGTGGTCCTGCGGGCTCCAGGCTGGCACACGGGGAAGCTCTATTGGAGGTGAAGGAAAGGGGGAGCCCTCTGCGATGAAGCATCCTCCAGCCCTGCCAAGAGCTGCTCGCAGGTCCTGGGAGGACTCTGCTCAACCCTCCTCCAAAGCAGGGCCAAGGAGTAAAGGCACAAGGGAGGAATTTAATTACAGATGAGGAAAGTTCCCAGTGCTCCCTTCTTTTGGTTTAATCCCACAAAGTGGAAATTGGAAAGTCTGGGGCAGGAAAGGGAGGGGGTAGCCGCAGAGAGGAAAGTAAAATACTGCAGAGAGAAGGCTGATCCTGACTCCACAGCATTTTTTCATGGCTCATGCAACCTCTGCCAACCCCTGTTCTTGCTCCAGTATTTGAAAAAGACGGCAAAGAGAGCAGAAACCTGCCTGAGAGCAAGGGCAGCTTCTGCCTGGGAGCGGGGAGATGAGACTTCTGGGGTTGACCAGTTTTGCACCTGAGCAGGAACTGCAGAGCTGCTGTTGATGGAGCCAATGCGAGAGGGAGAGCCTGTCACTGCTGCCTGCCAAGGGGGGAAGCAAATGCTTCTCAGGATGGCTCCAAACGACCACGCCATTGCCCCCACGACGGGGCGTTATTTCCAGACGCTCTGCTCGCTCACAGCTTCAGTCCCTGTCACAGGGAGGCTGGAGACGAACAGAGCTGCATGCACCAGGCACCACCAGCTTCCACCTTACTCCCGAAACCTTCTACCCTCAATTCCCACCCAACACAAACGTGTCTTTTGCCACTCGTGCAGTACCTGAGAAGCACGTTGGAGGGGCTGGGCAAGAGCCCCTGCCTCCAGGGCACTGCCGGGGGGCCAGCCACCGGCCGGGCGGTCCCCAGCAGACAAACAGCAAGAGGCGAGGGAGAAGCTGGGAACACCAAGGCCAAACGCAGAAATCCAAGATAAACAGCGAGAGTGCCTTTCAGTTCCCAACCACAACAGGAATCGCCTCCACCCGAGGGGAGCCCGCAGCTTGGCCTGCGCGCAGGCCGGGCGGGACGACCTCAGGCAATCCACCCCGACCCCGACCTCCAGCCCGGGGACAGCAATGGCTGATGTCGAGGGACGCACCAGCCCGAGGGGTTAGCACAAGCTGACCCTACATTTTCAGAAGGAACAGTCTCATCGGAGAAATGCCTCTCCTAAGTCATCCTTCAGCTCCAGCAGAGAGGTTGCTCTCCTGCTTCTCATTTCATTGACAGGCGTGTGCTGGACTTGCCAGCCAGGTAAATGCCGGAGGGATGTGCACGGGGACAACGGCAGCTTCCGTGGTTCTCAGCACATCTGCAATGCTAGCAAGCTAGAGACACATCTGAAAACCTCAACAGCCGACGCTCGGACCTTCGCAAGGCAGCAAGTTCCCCAACACCGCTCCGAAGCAACAATCACAGGTCAAGGGACAAGGCAGGTATGACCTGATTCAGACCTGCTTTCTTCATGTTCACAGCAGACAAGATAACAGAGCAAGATAACTGTCAGAACTACAAACAGGCGCAGTCCTGCAACTTAATAGTTTTCATTATTCCCTTATTATATCCACAAATAGCCCAGGCCCATGGTGAAAAAGTTCCTAGGACTGTCTGTTCCAGAGACGCACAAAAGACTCCAAGGAAACTCCTGAAGTGGAGCAGAACTCAGCAACGTGGTAGAGCACCACCATCCCACCAGAGAGCCATCATCCTGCCCACCTTTACAGACGACCCTGACACCAGGCTGTTACACTGCCATAGGTATGATCGCTGTACCTGTACCACGCGTGAAGCAGCAGGAAGAAAGCCAGACAGGGCACCCAGGTGTCCTTGCTGCTAGCCTCTGCCTGTTTTGCCGCTCTTTGAGAGCTGAGTGGAGGAGGAAGACAGCTAAGCAACAACGTGGGCCTTACCTTTTGTTCCAGGGGGCTGCAGATTATCTCCAGTCAGCGAGCACCAGCCTACGGGAAAGATGTCCCGGGAATCATATCGGCACCAGTAATCGAAGGCACCTCTCCAGCCATCAAATGTTATGAGGACCTCAGAACCTCTCACCTCCCCAATGGTGGCCGGGCAGATGAAGTGAGGGTTCTTCCTGTCCACTGCCTCCAGCTTCATACCTGTCTTGAAGAAGTTTTGGGATGGAGATGGTGGTTCCTAAAAGGAGAAGTTGAAAATGTGCTCAACAAGGATATGCCAGTGCCTCCCCAGACTAGGGCTGTCCCCTCCATCAGCAAACTCACCACCACCAGCAGATGAAGAAGCGAGCTGCTGGGCTGGATTTGAACCCCAATTCGGTGTGCACACGTTGGCCTAGCTACACAACCAGTGCCCTTTAAGTCAAGAGGCAACGAAGTCCACTACTGACTGCTCTGCCACCACCTGGCTGCTGGCCCAAATCCAGACAGTGCCACGTTAACACTGCACCCCGCGGCAAGTCTGTCGTGCGACACAGGCAGGAAAAAAGGCTCCAGAGAAAGCCTCTGTAGGACACTCTCACCCTGTAATCTCAGAGCAGGAAAACCTGAGATCTGACAGTCTCTCTCCATCATTCTTCCCCCACCTTCATCTCTGCTGGACATGCGAGCGATCTGCCACCCATCCTTGCCCGGGGCTCGCTCTTCCTCCTCTGTTACACCCGAGACACCCTAAAGCCACACCGACCGTCCCACACCGCAGCGCACGCCTCGAGACTGGCTGCTGTCCCTCTCTGCCTTCGCTCAGGGCCTGAGAATACAAACTACCACATCATACTTGCAGCGTTGCCTCACAATATCTGCACTCCCTGCAAGCCCTGGTACATCAGCCTCAGAGAGGTGCTGACTTTCACCGATTGCAGTCCTAACTTTGAGCAGCACCCGCAGCCCAGGCGGAAAACAAGCACGTCGCTCAAGCCCAAGCACTGCAGCCTACAAATATCTGAAGGGTGGTGTCAGGAGGATGGGGCCAAGCTCTTTTCAGTGGTGCCCAGTGACAGGACAAGAGGCAATGGGCACAAACTGAGGCACAGGAAGTTCCGTCTGAACATGAGGAAGAACTTCTTCCCTCTGAGGGTGACGGAGCCCTGGCCCAGGCTGCCCAGGGAGGCTGTGGAGTCTCCTTCTCTGGAGATATTCCAGCCCCGCCCGGACGCGGTGCTGTGCCCCCTGCTCTGGGTGACCCTGCTTGGGCAGGGGGGTTGGACTGGGTGACCCACAGAGGGCCCTGCCAACCCCTACTATTCTGTGATTCTGTGATTCTCAGCAGAGCTGTGTCTGCGTCTCCGCGCTGCGCTGACACAGCGGCAGAGGGCTCGGACCTGTGCTGGAGCGGCAGCACCGTGGCCGAGCCGGGCAATGTTCATCTCCTCTGGGATCAGCAGATCTGACACGAGAGGCCAGCTGTGATTTCGGTGCTCTGCAGTAAAGGGGACATGCCAGCAAGATGTCTTCACAAACAAGACACTAAAATACCTTGTGAAAAATCCGGACAGGAGCCATCTCTGCTCCATTCAGAGTCTTCAGAAGGAACATGGGCCAAGAGGAGGCATTCAGCCGAAAGCCTGCAGAGAAGAAAGCAGAGATGGAGACTTTAAGGCTGCGGGGGCCACTGGGTCCAGCAGCACATGCCTGCTCTGATGGGAGCTCTGCAGCGGGCACACACTGTGATTCCACACCACCCTCCTCCTCACGCTGGAGAGTCAGGTTTGACCTTTTCCAGATACTCTGAATGCAAAACATTACGCCGTTGAAAAGAAACATCTGGAAATGGATGTTTGACTTCAATATTCACTTATCATAACAAAAGTCTGTACACGGACACAGGGGCAGAGCACTTTGTGCAGCGCTAGTGCTGGCACCTACTAGAGGGCAGACATGAATCACCAAGTGCTCACTCTGGCTAGGAAATTTTTTCCTCACTAGGGTATCTCAGCTTCTGGGTGGCCTCCTCCACCTTTTAGCTGCAGGCAAGCTAACCTGAAGAAATAAAGAGGCTGCGACTCGGCTGGGAAACAGATTTCACCACTACAGGAAAGGATGGCAGTTTTTGGCTTGACACCTTCTCTGAAAAAAAGTAGAGAAATAACAGGAAGGGGCTTATGGGAAGGAAAAAGCAAATTCACACGCTCCAAGCCTGTGGCACGGCGTATGACTGCACAGCAGACCACAGTCTCCAGCTATCACCTTTGCTAAACGTGCGCCTTCCTGAGCAGGCAGCTCCTGCTGCTCAGCTGAACGCGGCACTGCGCCTTCCCTCCTGCCGTGTTTTGAAGGTAACCCTGGGACTGGACCTCGACGGAGAGCATCCCGTGATGACTAACATGGTTGAAATGCCAGAACACAGCCAGCTCAGGACAGGCCACCTCGCCAGCCCTGCAACGCTGTCCAAGCAGCCGGGAAACCGAACAAGCGACCTCAGGGCACGGGAGAGCTGAGCTCCCAGAGAGGCATAGACACCCTTTAACACGAATTGTCTGTGTGAAGAAGAGGAGAAGCAGATGTGTACAGATGGAAAATACTCCAAGGAACACAGAAAACCCTTGCCGCGTCTTCTGGGCGCTTGCACGCTGCAGGCAGAACGCGCGACTCGCTGCCTGTCCTTACGCCGGGGGCGAGACGGCCCCTCTGCTCCGGCCCGAGGCGCAGCAGGCGACACAGGTCAGAGCTGGGCGGGCAGACAGCTTCCAGGGCACCAGCCCTCTCCTCGGGCACAGCCAGAGTGAGTTCTGCTCGGCGGCTCGTCCAGGCCCATTGCCATCAGCTGGCAAGCCCCAGAGGAACCAGCGGAGGGACCATCACTGCCAGCCAGGAGCGGGCCCCGCGCCTCTGGTGAGCTGCACCCCGCGACCAGGGGTGCAAGGAGATGTCTGCAAAGGGCCGGCAGCGTGCGTGGAAGCAACACCAAACCCGGCAGCTTCAATGCTAATAGCTGCAGCAGGCTTTGCCCGTAGCAATCGTGAAGGGACAGGGTACGACCAGAGCTGCACACACACAGCTCCGCGCGGCGTGGTGGGCCAAGACGTGCACCCGCTGACGCCCTGTCCTCCCCCAGAGCGGCCGGTCCCAAGCACCCCGCTGCGTTCACTGCTCTTCCACCAAAGCTCGCAAACGGTGCTCCAGGAAAAAGCATGAATGAAAATATTCTCAACTCCAGATATCCTCTCGAAGGTTTCTTGCATCCCTATAGATCGGCTTGATATTATTTGTGGACGTGCTAACCGAGAGAGAGATTTATGAAGACACCTCAAAAATAATGGGAAGCAGAATGCAAAAGCAGGTTAATCTTGCTGCTTCATCAAGAAAGAACCAGCAAATCAGCTCATCCTGTGGCCAGTATCACAAAAAAAAAGATGTATGTTTAACTGGAGACAAGACTGGAAGAGGTGTTGGACCATCCAGGGTATTTATAAAGCTGTAGCCTAGCAAAATTAAATAAATAAACAGATGAAATATTGCAAGCGTCCCTTCACGGGAGACAGGGCTTAAATCACTGGGAACCTTTTCATACATTAAGTTCCCCATCAGATGGTCTCCAGCTAACCTGCTATTGCCCCAAAGACACTTGGGCACAAATCCACTTAGGCAGCACGAATGAAAATGTAAACGCTTTTGAAATCACAGTGTCAGGATCAGCAGTGATACAGCAGATGCCTCAGCCCTAATTGCTCTCTTGGTTATTCTCCACATCAAGATTTACAGATCCCCAGCAAAGCACCTTCACGCAGACACCGGTGCTGTGCTCTGCTCGAATGGGGAGCGCAGGGGAGGGCGCGGACAGATGGCAGCCGTTTCGTGTCCAGCACACCTTGGAGATGCCAGCACGTGCAAGCAGGATCAGAGGCCTAAAGCAACAGGCAACAGCCAGAGACCGAGCTGTTGCCAGAGCTGCGTGCCCCCACTGCCTGCGTGACCGTGTGGTGGCTTCCAGAAAAACAGAACCTGGATTCAAAAAGGAAGACCCGGGGAACTACAGGCCAGTCAGTCTCACCTCTGTGCCTGGCAAGACCCTGGAGCATCCTCCTGGAAACTATGCTGAGGCACACGGGAAATGAGGAGGTGACTGGTGACAGCCAACCTGGCCTCACTAAGGGCAAACGGTGCCTGACAAATTTGGTGGCTTTCTACAATGGGGTTACAGCTTTGGTGGACAAGGGAAGAGCAACTGATGTCATCTACCGGGACTTGTGCAAAGCATCTGCCCCTGTCCAGCATGACACCCTTGTCTCTAAATTGGAGACATGGATTTGATGGATGGACCACTCGATGGATAAGGAATTGGCTGGACTGTCACACTCCAACAGTTGTAGTCAACGGCTCGATGTCCAAGCAGAGACCAGTGATGATCCTCAGGGGCCAGCACTGGGAACAGCACTGTTTAACATCTTTGTCAGCATCATGGACAGTGGGACTGAGCGCACCCTCAGCAAGTTTACAGATGACACCAAGCTCGGTGGTGCACTCGACATGCCCAAGGGACAGGATGCCTTCCAGAGGGATCGGGACAGACTTGAGAGGTGGGCCCGTGCGAACCTCATGAGGTTCAACAAGGCCAAGTGCAAGGTCCTGCACCTGGATTGGGCAACCCCTGGTGTAAGTACAGGCTGGGTGGAGAATGGATTGAGAGCAGCCCTGCTGAGAAGGACTTGGAGGTGCTGGTGGATGAAAAGTTGGACATGACCTGGCAGCCCAGAAGACCAACTGTCCCCGGGGCTGCACCCCCAGCAGCGTGGGCACAGGGCGAGGGAGGGGATTCTGCCCCTCTGCCCCTCTCTGCTGAGACCCCCCGGGAGTCCTGCGTCCAGCTCTGGAGCCCTCAGCACAGGACAGAGCTGGAGCTGTGGGAGCGGGGCCAGAGGAGGCCCCAGCAATGATGCGAGGGCTGGAACCCCTGTGCTGGGAGGAAAGGCTGGGAGAGCTGGGGCTGCTCAGCCTGGGGAGGAGAAGGCTGCGGGGAGACCTTAGAGCAGCTGCCAGTGCCTGGAGGGGCTGCGAGAGAGCGGGAGAGGAATATTTTACAGGGGCATGGAGTAATAGGATGAGGAGTGATGGCTTCAAGCTGAAAGAGGGGAGATTTAGATTAGACAGAAGAAAGAAATCCTTTACTGTGAGGGTGCTGAGGCCCTGGCCCAGGCTGCCCAGAGAAGCTGTGGCTGCCCTATCCCTGGCAGTGCCCAAGGCCAGGTTGGATGGGGCTTTGAGCAACCTGGGCTGGTGGAAGGTGTCTCTGCCCATGGCAGGGGGGTTGGAATTAGATAATCTTTAAGGTCTCTTCCAACCCAAACCATTCTGTGATTCGCTCTGCCCTTATACAGCTCACGTAGGTACAAAGAGCTCTTTCATCTGCACTCTGAAGCATCTCCCTATCCGTGCCATGATGTCCATGTGGAAATACAGCCCTGGTGTGGGACACATCTGTTTAACAGGGCTGGTCTACACCACAGTGGTAGGCTGGGGAAGTCCCAAGCACAGAAGTATAAAAAACCTTGGGGTTTTCCCCACGGATAACATCGGTGCTGTCTGGACAGCTGAACTGCAGCTCACCCAGCGGAGGCTGCAGCATCCCTCCATTCTTCTCACAGTTTCCTATGGGCTGGATTTCAGCAGAGTCCACCAGCCGCCAGAAGTCGTTCTTGTTATCGCTGCCATCGAGGCGCAGGCGGAGGCGTGCGCCTGTCAGACCCACCACCGTGGCGATGCACGTGGAGGTGGTGTTCCTCGGGTCCTGGGCTTCTAGTTTCATACTGATCTTGAATTCATTTGCAGGGGGAGTGTAGGACTGCAAAGAGAAGAGGGACCCAGTTAGAGCTGCGATTTTCAACACACGCACCACCTCACTCATAAAGCTTAAGCCCTAATATCATCAAAATTTATCCTACCGAAGACTGGCAGCATCCTCCAAGCACAGCACAGGAACAGACACCACAGAGCAGCAAAGAAAGTACAGCGAGCTCTGCCAGATCTGGGACACAGACCACCGTCTTCTGGTACTGCACCATCCAGACAACCAGACCTCTCCTTTTCTCTTAGCCTTCTTCTCAGGAGCATCACCCACCCAACCTGCGACCCAGACACTCCTCTGTGCTGCTGCCGCTCTGCCCGGACCCGGGGGTGCCGTGCCAACGCACTCCTGTATCCCCCGTACTCAACGTTATCACCTCTGTGCTCAAGCACCCAGTGCCTGGGGGGAGTGCTATTCAATTCACAAACATCTGGTGAATTCCGAAGAAAATCTCCTCGCCGGGCAGGATCCACCGAAACCCGGATCACAGCCCAGTCAGAACATTTTCTCCGAGAGCCTGTGCTCAGCAGACAGAAAAAAAAACATTCTCGTGTTCCCACCCATGCACACCTGAGAGTTAAGTCTTCTGCACTGCAGTGCAAACGCAACGTTTGCATTTGAATGTGTCTTTTTTAGCCTTGCTTCAGCAAACTTGTGATTTCTATTGTCTCCAACACTCTTAAGCATCTTCCTTGGCCAAAAAGGGCCCCGTTACAGGGACAGAACTCCTGGGTCACCAACCGACTGTCTCCCTTGGCCTTTCTTGTTTTCATCCACCCTCTTACCTGCCTGAAGCAATGTGCAGGAGCTGGGATGGCGCATGTCTCTTTCAGGTATTTCTCCCAGGTGAAGTGACCTGAGAAGAGAAAAGAAAAGGATTCAAAAAGGAGCTGATGAGCAAAAACCTCAGAAAAAGAGACGGCTGGACTCCTAAGGCCGGCAGTTCTCCACTTCTCACAGGGGAGGTGCTCACAGGCAACGTGCTTTCATCAAGCTCCTCTCATGTTTGTGACCACAGAAGATTTAGAACCGCAGCTGACAGGCAGAACAAAGCACGGTGCTGCCTGCGGCATCTCACTGCCTCCGCGCCGCCGAGCAGGGTCTGCGAGCACCGAGGACAACAACCTACAACTTCACACACAACACCCAGCACACACAGGAATCCGTGGAGTCTTCCAGATAACCGCTGAACACCTTGCTCAGCCTGTGGATTAACAACAGTCACTGTGGGCTGGCAGAAACGTCGCCCTGTGCTGCCTCTGCGGGTCCCCTGGTCCAGCGGGCACTCAGCCGGCCCCACGAGCCAGCCCGGCCCCAGCAATTAGTGGACAGGTCAGCAATTAATTTCCTGAAGCGGACAGGGAGTCCGCAGCTTGGGCAGGACGGAAGCAGGGATCCTCCAGGACAGGGACTGACGGAACACAGCGGCTCACAGCCACCACCAAAGCCCCTTCCACCGGGTGCTGCTGCCGGGGGAAGCACATTGTGTCCTTGCCTGCACCATGTACAGCAGGAAGGGTAAAGGCAATATGGCAGCCAGGGAAACCTGTTCTTAAACGAGGAATTAAAAGCTCCCATGATCTGAGCAAATCATGACTTTTGCCATTTAAACTGAGCAGCTGGGAAAGGATCCTTCCAGCATGACATTAGCTTGTATTCATCCGAACGGCTCCCGGGAGACCGCTGCTTTCAAGTCATTCCAAGAGCATCGGTGGCAGCACAATTCAAGAGTCAGCTACCGCTTCCCCTATTCACGTCAAGTTTTTAATCAGTCTATTTTCAAAACAAAGCTACATTAAGAACCTTTTTAGCTACTGCAGTGCACACCATACCTCTACAAATTCAGGCACTGAGGTCAGCACGCATTACTTCAGTTCTGCCTCCCGTGCACAGAGAAGCCGTATGGACTCGATAATCTACTAGCTTCAAATAAATAAAAGAAACACTGCTTTCTTGCCACCTCCCATGCAGATGAGCAGCACACTGTTCAATACAGAGGAAATGTACAGAAAAAAATACAGTTTTGCTGGCACACTGGCTGAATGCATTTCTGTTTACAGCCTCTTGACAGCA
This sequence comes from Opisthocomus hoazin, assembly GCF_030867145.1. Lineage (NCBI taxonomy): Eukaryota > Metazoa > Chordata > Aves > Opisthocomiformes > Opisthocomidae > Opisthocomus > Opisthocomus hoazin. The sequence continues at coordinate 7,607,500 of NC_134430.1, read as the reverse complement.
GCTCTCCGTCCGTCAGAGTATGAGTTTCCATCCATTGGCACGTATTTTCTTTTCAGCCAACAGTCTCACACCAGGGTGAATGAAAAAAAATCAGTGATTCACTGCAATGATGCTTTCATAAAACCAAAATCCTTTTGATTTCATTGAAGGTACGGTTTATCACTTGGTTACATCAATGAAACTCTTCATATGAATACTGTGCAATAAAAACCCAGCCAAAGCAAACCCAGGCATGGAAATGCCTTGCTGCATCCCACCCCTGAGCTCTGGTTGCTGATCTGGGCTCATCTCAGAGCGGGGTGACCCTTCAGAGGCCCTGCTCCACGCAGCACAGAGGATGCCCGCGGTGACAGCACCAGGGCGAGGAGTGCAAGCCTCAGCCCCAGGGCCCGAGCAAGCATCTCAAAAAGGATCAGCTGCGCTTGACAATTTTATTTTAAGCAAAGAAACCTCCCCTCCCCTCAGCTGGTTTCAATCCCTCGCTATTAAAAGTAGTCACGGTTTTAATCCTTCCACTTTTCACTCACTCTGCACCGAGCGAGGCCGTTCTGCTCCCTGCAGCAGCTCCTGCCGCAGCCGAGATCGACGCTGCGCAATCCCAGCAGGAGCAGTAAATTTCTGAGACAGCTGCATGCCTCTAAAAATAGTGTTTGGACATGGAACTTCTTTGAAATTAATTCTAGAGCCTGTTGGGACCCAACCACCATACGAAGACACACACCCAACACCAAAACTGCAGCTACCGACACATGGTTCTGGTGACTGATTTTGCAAAGGAAAGCAGGAGCAGCAGAAAGACTTCTCCAAACTCCGAGAAAAGACCGACCCGAGACAGCCGGTTCCTCCTCTGTTCGCTGTCGGCCATTTCTTCACGTAAAGATGCCCTGACAAGGACAAGGAAAGACTGCACATCTTTCTTCAGGATTACTCTCAATGCAGGACACAAACTGCATTGAAATTGGAGGCTGGCACCGTTGCCTTAGCGTGAGAGGAAGCCCTGCCCAGGACGCAGGGAATGGTTTTACATGGGATCAGTAACAGTATTTAGCTCACGATACAATGCCTTTCAAGCAAGAGTTCCAAATTACACTTCACCAAATATGATCAGCTTCATCCTCAAAACTGCAGGAAGGATCAGAAGGAAATGGTGTAACACAGAAGTTGGGGTTTGGTTGGGGGTTTGGTTTTTTGGTGGGTTTTTTTGTTGTTTTGGTGTTGGTGGTTTTTTTTTTTTTTTACAATAAAGGGAGAGCTGCCAATACAATAGAAAAAAAGCAGGAGGCACTCCAGGCTTTTTTAACCTGGGAGCAGGGAACAAGCCCCGAGCTCCGTACTTGAGAACGACCGCCCATGGTTGAAGACACTTGGCCTCCCAACCGTAGCTCCTCTGGACCGTACCCCAGTCCTGCTCGCCACACCGATGCCGCCCACTCCCAACGCTCAGCTTGGAGCAGCTCTGCTCCAGAGCCTCCCCGCCAGGCACGCTGCCGGCCGGGACACCAAAGCTGCCGCTGCCGGCTGATGTCACTTTACAGGCTTGCTGTGTATTGAGATTCTATGGCCAGAGGGAAACGTTCAGAATATCTTGTTTGGTTTTCTCATTAGCATAGACCAACTATCTTGTATTTTATATTCTCTCCCCATTCTTATTCATATTAATAAATTGGATGCCTTACTGTAGAGGGACATGATGTTTTCGTCTGCAAGATGCTTCTTTCTCCTCTGTCTGGGCAGGTGACACTGGAGAATGTTTTCTGGCTGTTGGTCCAAAAACCCTGGTGGCTTTTCTCCAGTTCCCAGTGAATCACTTTGCTTCATGAAAAACCAGCACTGCAGCCAGTCCTGACGTGTCCCTTTTACTGGTGAGGGAGCAGGAGCGTCCAAGGACAGAGCTCACTGCAGGGACTGAAATCCTCTCACTCTGAAAAGCAAAGGGGACCACTCGCTCCGCTGCTGCCCCCAGCTGCCAGTGAAACCTGCACCATGTCCTGCCAGCCCTAAACTCGCCCTCTGTCTCACCTGGGCTCTGCCTTCCCTCTCATCCCCCTGCCTCCCCGGCAGAGCACACCGTACTCCCACAGAGTGGAAGGATCACCGTTTGACAGACCGTGTTCCTCCCTGTAACAGACATCAGACCTTCTTCACAGCAAGAAACGAGAGCAGGACGCTTCATGAGAAACACCACGTTATTGTAATTACATCTGTGAGCTAAACAAAAGCCAAGGACTGCAAACCTGTATGACTGCCCGTAACTCGGCCGTGAGAATTCCCACTACGAGCGACTGTCCCTCACTTCTGCTCGCCTTGGAAAGCTCCAAAGGGAGGTATTGCTTGCAGGCAGAGTGTCAGATGTGGGCTCTGATGTCTTAACCTTCAAAAATATTTACTACAAACAAAACACTCCACACGCCCAAGGGGTCACACGGCAGTAGTTGTGAACAATGCAACTCTGCACCCTCACGTCTGGATTCGCATCGCGTTGCATTTAGTGTTGATCTTTTGCCCAGAATTTAAATGAAGGCAGAGTTTCTGTTTAGATCTTTAACCGAAGTCTGGTTAGGGCTCCATTAGCATTTCAGCTCCCGAGGGGTCATCAATCCAACCGAAACCATACATGTGCGTTTCAGGTCACATCTGTGAAGGAGAACGTGCCCTGCTCAGATCAAGGCATCCCATTAAAGTCTGCAGCCCATATGTGTGTCTGCTAACGAGCATCAAGGCAGCACATGAAAGCAGCACGGTCTGAGCCAACTCGGTATGAAAATTAGCAGCGGATCATCCCTGCTCACAGATCCAAAGGCGACGGTGGCCTTCCGCAGCGTCTGAGCGCAGCCTCCCACGGGGTCAGCTCTCCCACCGCGACGGCAGAGCTCCTGCACGTCCTGCCCATCATCCTTTCGAGGCACTTTGCTCAGCCATCAGTCCGGCTGCACGTTCTCCATGGGTAACAGCTCCAGCTGACAACACGATCCCACTTACCCACTGTCTGACTCAGAAGAAACACGAGCCTGTGTGAGCCAACACTAACAGGTTTCAAAGAGCACAACGCTGTCTGCTTTGATTCTTCTCAGAGGTGTCCCAATTCGGTATCGGCTCTGAGCAGCAATCCCTCCAGCCTGCACTGTGGGCTGCTCCATGCCAGACAGCTGCCGCGGTCTCACCCTCGGTGCTGCGGACCTGAGCTGCAGGCAGCGACGAGCTGCTCGGAGTTTCTTGCAGGGATGCGATCCCAGATCCCTGCTGCTACACCGTGCACTTGCTGAGCAGACATGTCACGTCAGCGTATCTGCAGCATCTCCTCCCAAGACCAGCGAGCCCTGGGATGCGGCCAGGCGCGGAGGTTGGTGTGCTGGGTCACCGTGAGCGCCGACGGCAAAGCACACCTCGGAATTTCACAGAAAGCTTCACTTCGGGGAACCACAGCCACTGACACCTGCGGACAGCGCAGGGCAGGGAACGGAGGGCAATCTGCAGCGGATCCCCCATCACCCCGAAGGCAGGCTGTATGCAGGCCATGCGAGCTGTGGTGGTGCCCCACAATGTCACGTGGAGCTCAGCACGGGGTGACAGAGCACCCAGGACTCTGTCAGACGTGCTAATGAACTTCCTCCCCTTGGAGAAGGTCCTTCCCAGACTGCGATCCACAGCACTTCAGTAGCAGGGTAGACAAGGACAGACAAGGTTCCTCAAGAGAGGACAGCGAGGGCTGATGGTGGCCCATGGTCCAACAAGCCGAGAACCACCCCCCTGAGCCCACCTCGGGGCCCAGGACAGCCAAGCCCCTGCAGCAGAGCAGCCACTTCAGCTCTCCCAGGGGCTCTCAGAAACACAGGTGAACCTTTCACGAAGGCAAACACATGTTTTCTGTCAGAAATGGCTTTACTCAGCAATCGTTTAGTTTCCTGTCATTCTGTACTTGGTGGGAAGTATGGACATCACCTTGATATAGGGACACAGGGAATATAAGGACATAAGGACATCATTATACTCTATAAGTAAAATACAGGCCCTATAATTTGCTACTAAACTATACCAGCCTTACATAAATTTCCTCAAGTTGGAAGTCCCCTGCGTAACTCCCCTGAGAGACAGCAGGAGCCACCAGATTTACAAACTCCACGTGCAGGCGCTGCGCACGGGGCCACAGCCCGCCCTGGCCACACGCAGGACCCCTCCTTGCCGCAGGCAGCGAGAAGCGACCGACTCCGGTGCTGCCACCGGCAGCCCTCGCCCCGCGCCCCGCCGAGCCGCCATCGCCTCGGCTGGGGTCAGGGCCAGGCTCCTGGCACGGGGGAACAGGGAGCGCAGGTCACACCGTGTCTGCTACAGCGACGAGGACCGGGCTAGCCGCTGCTGAGAAGGTGGCAGAGGAGCTCGTGGAGGAGTAAGAGGCTCCTCATGGCCCAGGACGCGTGTGAAGACGTGGGCAGAGTCACACCTTGGCACTCGCAGCTGGGTGGCAAGAAACAAATCTGCTCCATCCTGCCTGATCTAAACCCGAGCCAGCTCAGCTGCGTGCTTACCCTGGTGGCTTCTCGGCCGTTTTGGATCATGGTCAGAGTTAAACACACAAGACTGTCCAAAAGCAGTTTTTATCTGTAAATTAATTCAGCATGCTGCAGTTCCCCACATCCAAGCAACTCAAAAAGCTTTTAAGGACAAAAAAAAAAAACCAACAGTGGGAGAATGGAGCTCTCTTACCTTGGTACTGGGAGGGAGACTCTGACGGGCGGCCGTACTTGTGCTTTTTACCATCTTTCCAGTCTATGGCTGAGACAAGAAATAAAGCATTTGTGTCAGCGAAGGACGCCAGCTAACGCACTCTTTGACATTATCTGCTCATGTCACCTGCTTTTCAGGCACCCCAGAGGAGAGGGGTGACCTCCCTGTCACGACCCCAGGTAACACGGATGATGTGTCTAAATCTACGCTCCCTTCCTCCACGCAGCTCCGGAGATCTGACATGAGGTGTCTGCATGTCTGTCTTAGTCTCTGCCCAGGCCTCACCAACTCCTGTTCTCCCACAGCAAGCAATAATGTAAAAAGCAGCAAAATGCTAGAGCTTCATCATTTTAACCACGTGAAGAGGTGGCAAGGCTTGAGAGGAACAAACGCGAAAGCCCGTAGAAACGGCACACGTGGATCTTGTCCACCAAGAACCAGAGCCTGAACTGCTCCTGATTTATCAGCTCCAGGTTACTGAGCTGGCCTTACACAAACAGCCTCGACCCTCTCTGGTGACGGGGAGAGGACTTCTCCCGCAGCCTGCACACCTGCCCTGTCCATGCATGGCACCAGGTTACCACCACGTGTCCTGTGCAGCCCATAAGAGAGCACGGCAAAGCAGCACCAGCTCTGAAGAACACCTCATCCGAGTTGTCCTTGCTCACGACAGTTTTGGGCCTCAGCATTGCAAAAAAACCCGAACTTCCCAAGGCAGTTCTGGAAAGTGATGGAGCAAGAAGCAGGGGACGCCCATCGCTGCCTGCAGCCCAACGGAGGGACGCCAGAGCAGCGTGCCGTGGCAGAGCTCGCCCTGGGTGAGCTCCTCCGCCCGCGGCTGCCTGACTGACGCACCCCTGCGAGTGCTGCTGCAGTCCAGCTCCTTTATTTTACACGGCATTTTTAGGGCTATTATAAACCACAGGTTGGTAGTGCTCTATGAAACCCGCCTCATCCCCAGGAAAAGCAGTTTCTTGCAAAAGGAACAAGAAAGAAAGCAGGAGAAGTTTTGAGATCTCCTGGTCAGCAGCTGAAAAAGGCAGGCCGTGAGCTGCTGCTCGAGTGGCCTGGTGGGTCCTAAGGTGTCTGAACTTGGCTTTGGACCATTATTTTTGCCATCGTCTCTTCCTAATGTTCTCTTCAACACAATGGGCAGGAGGACTACATGTAGGTTTTATCCCTTAAATGAACACGAGAGACATATGGAGCGTGGCCACAGCATCACGAGACACAGACCGGACAAAGAGCCTCCTTGGAGAGACACAAGCGAACGAAAAAGCTGGAAGGGCATGCTTCCTATAAATGTATTCCTATGAAGGACAGTATTCTGCCATCTCCTTAAGAAAGCAAGAATAAAGGACATAAAATATTTAAGTCAGAAGCAAAAAGCCCCCCAGGATGGGCAATGCTCCTCTCAGCGTTGCAGGATAGCTCTCTAATAGCATCCGTGCACTCAAAATTGCCTCTCGCCACACTCTGCAGGTGAAGTTACATTTCCTTGTTAACCTTTAACATGCAAAAAACCTCATTAAGCAGGCTGCCAAAGCAGCAGAGAGGGAAAGAAACACAAGAATTTCTGCAGGGAAATAAAAGAAAAAGTTCAATGCATTATTAAAAAAGCAGGTAAGTAGGACAGAAACCCACGTGTGCGTGATGCAGGCGCTGCTTCCGCAGCCTACGGCGCGGCATTCGCAGCACGGGTCGCCCAGCCACGCTGGCCGGGCCGGAGCACAAGCTGTGCGCGAGGCTGAATTCAGCCGGCCCGGCCCGCGGCCGCACTGCTGACTGATCAACCTGCCGCTTTTATGGCCTGGCCCTCCAGCTGCCTCGCAGCAGGCTCTCCCCATTCCCTGCTTTCCTTCATTTATTTTCACTTCATTAAAGGACAAGCAGTGTTAGGAAGAGGATAATGCTTCTGTAAGATGAACCACCAGAGAAGCAAAGGAGACGTTTAAAAAAAATAAAGGGAGGAGAGAAATCGAGCATAGAAATCTCCTGTAATAAACCTAGCGAGCGTGTAGCAGATGTGAACAAAAAGCTGCGGAGGATGCTCCATCCTCTACGCGTCTCCCTTCCCCCACCCTCCGGAGCGCATGTGATGAGATCACTCCAGTCGAACGCACACGCATGGCACAACACTAAAGGAAATCAATATTTTTGTTAAGCACAAGGAGTCGGAGCAGCTCAGCTGCCGGCAGCCTGCTTGGCTTCACCCTGTTTGTCGGGGCGAGCAGGACACGGGCGTCACGCGTGCCGTCACCCCGAGCACCGCGGCTGGACAGGAGACTCGGGCGGCGCGAGGTAAGCGTCCGTAAGAGATTTCAGCTCCACAAGGTGGCCCGGTCTCTGGTTTCACGCCTCATTAGAAGGGGGAGGCTTGTGCCAGCGGAGAAGCGGTTTGCCTCCCGCTGGGAGCACGAGCAGCTGGTGCGTGCCGCGGGCTCCGCAGTGCCTCGCCGCCGGGCACCGTGCCCCACGCGCGGCAGGGCTGCGCCGGCGAGGGCCTCTTCCTCTGACCGGCTCGGGGTGCACGGATGAAGCCTTCTCCGCACGCTGCCGCAGACACGCACGGCTCCGCTCCCAGCGTGACCCCGCGCTGCTGTCCCGCCGCAGCCCCCCTCCTTCGCTCCGCGCCAGCTTGCTGCCGGGCCTTTGGCCGTGCCCAGCATCCCTGCTCACCTTTCTGAGGGCCTGGTTTCCGCATTATATCACCTCCTGCTGTCCTTCTCCCGGGACTGGCTTGCTTTTCGATAACGCAAGATGTCTAGGACAAAAGAAACAAACATGAGAAAATTCCCCCCTTCTGCAGCACGCAGTCGTCTGCAACATTAACTAACGACACCGCGGGGAGAAAAGAGATGCCTTCCACCCCGGGCTGCAGAGAACATCTCCTGCTGAACACAGACAATCCATTCCAATCCCCCTGAAACTACACGTCTTTTTCCAGTACGTGGATAACTTCAAATTTACGGCAGCGGGAGCGGCGTGTATCAGCGAGAGGAGCGCACGCTGGTCTCCGTGCGGGCGCTGCAGCCGGTCCCGAGCGTGTGCGTGGCAGGGGGGGCTGCTCTTGCTCACCAGCAAGGGGAGGCAGAGCTGAAACTTCTGAAGGAAAACACATGGAAACGTAACATTAACTCTGGCAAAGCAGCACCGCAGTCCTCAGCTCGCCACTTGCAATTCCAATTGCTCACAGCCGTTCTGGGTAACAGGGATGGGAAATTGGACAACCACCCAGGAAATATTTTTGCTATTACCACTGCAACGAATGTCCAAGTTGCGCTGCACTTTTTTTTCCTGGTTGGAGAAAAACTGGCTGGACTGTCCCCAGAAAGAAAAAGCATTTGCATTCTTGTTATAAGCAAACGTTACTGAAAATCAGAGCTCTCGGGGGACGCGTGCCGGACGCCAACGCGGAGACCAGCGCTGCTGCACAGCCGGTCTCACCGGGCAGCACCTCCTGTACGCACCGAGCCCTGCCAAGCCCTGATGGAAAATAACGAAACGAACGGCCGAGCCACAAACAGGCCCTGAGGAAAGCTGGTAAAAGCATATTTTGACACTGCACTAACTAATGAAAGATTAATTGTGTCAGTATAATTCCCTTTGGTTCACAGTGCGGCAGGCAGGCTGGAGGACGCGAGAGGAAGCCGTCCTCGGACGCAACACTGAGTTTCTGCTTAAAGGGCTCTTTACAGACCCAGCCTGGTGAGAGGTTTTGATTTTGAAAACCAGCCTTTTTCTAAACCTAAGAGAAATGAAGAGTTTAATTTTCTATGAAAGCGCTACAAACCACAGCCTTTACACACAGTGCTTGCAACACTGAGCAATACTCTGAGAGGGAAAATACTAAAGGAATATTAAATACTAAAGGAAAAAAAACCCTCGTCGTTTTTTAATCCAAATTGGGAGGTACACAGTAGTCTCTTATTGCCTCTCTCATAAATAGCGTGTGTGTTTGTGCACACTCGTGAAAGGAGTAAAGTTTCTTTTCCTTTCAATAGGGGAAAGTAATCTACATGTGAAAGCTTATTTACAACTTTTAATGCTTCTTTTCATAATTTCCTTCAGTCATTTTTATTCAAGGCTAGCAGTCATGGTAGGAGAAGTCCCCCAGCCATAAAACCCAGGGTGAAAGGCGCTACATAAAGGCACCAGACAAGCGTTCACCGTCTCCGGCTCTGCACCTCTGCCGTCTGCTCGGCTCCCCCGGACACGGGACTTTCTGAAGTGCCTAAACACAACTCACAAATCTCATGTGCTTGGCACGGGACGGGTGCTCCTGTACCACCGAGATGGCTTTGGAAAAGCTGCTACAGCCCGAGCACTGCACAGTCCCGCTCGGCAGGGGCGTGCAACCCTTCCCGGCAGGAGTATTCCAAGGAAAAAAATTGTGACCACGTAGGAGACGCTCAGACACAATTTGTGGCAGGCTGCAGCTCGGGAGGAGAGGGGACACTACCGCACCCTCCAGCCTCGCACAGACGGCAGCGGAAGGAACCCTGTCTACTCGTGAAGCACAGAGATGAGTGCTGCTGTCCCTCAGCCAACACTGCAGTGGGCTCCCAGCAAGATCTCATGTCACGGCAGAGAACGCGCCATTGTAAATGTGGCTCCGATTAGAAAACCACAACAAAAAAAGGTGACTCTTCCCCAAAGGAAAAGACTTTGGCTGCCTGGGGATTCCCACTCTGCTGAGGGTCACGTGGGACAGCTCACTCCAAAACCAAATCCGACAGACTGTCCAAATGAGATGGCCCCAGCCTGACTCCTGCCGCCCTTCATGGTCCCCCACCACGGCTTTGAACCACCCAGCTCCCCCAGATGTTCTCACACCACAGGACAGCAACGTGTGGTTTCATCCTGCAGGATTGTAACTTAAACATGAAAATAAAAACTCTACCCAAAATAACAAGCGCGCTTCAGGGCCACGTAACGCCCAGAGCAGAGCAGAGCCACAATCCACAAGGCGTAGTGTCCCCGGCCCGCCCTGCGCAGCGCAGACGCCAGCCACCGGCCTCACTGCGTCCCAGGGACAGGGCCCAGGCCCTGCTCTCTCTTCTTTAGCCACGGAGACGTAGCCCAGGTACCCCAGCCCTCCTGAAACTGGTATAAAGTGGGATTTACCAATGCAGGGCTTGGGAATTCCCACTGGCTGTAATTTCATTGTACAGCTGCCCAAAGAAGCTGCAAAATCTCCACCCCTGGAGACCCTCCAAGCATCACCAGCTACCAACCCCAGCAGCCTGATCGAACCTTGGAGGCTGACTTGAAAGCCAGCCCAGTTCTCTGTGCAAGGCTGGACCAGACAACCTCCAAGAGTTCCTTCCACCCTGAAAAACCCTATGATTTTATTTCACTGACAACTGACTGGAAGGCAAGCGGAATCGCCCTGTAGGCTTCAGCAAGCCTGAAACGCCCCAGAGAAGATGACAGACTCCAGTCTGGAGAGAAGAAAGTGAACGGCAGAACAGGCAAGCTAACGGGCACTGCAGGACACTGTTCAGGGTCTGAAGACTAAAAAAATATCTGAAAGTAATAAATAGCAGAAGGTACAACTTGGTATCCAAGGTGGAGAAATGGGCTATCCACACAGACAGATCTTCCTGAACGACCTCAGACACAAACATGCCCCTGCTGAGAACCTGTCGGCTAGGTCAGTGACACGAAGGAGACAATCTTATTTTTGCATCAAATAAAGCATCCAAGATTTGTACAGCCCAGCACATGCTGCAGTGCTCCATCTCCAGAGCCTGGCACCTGTACAAAGCTGCATACCACGGGTAAAAGTCCCCCCTTTTTCAAAAGCTGTATTTCTCATGCTTGTGGATATCAAGATAATCTCACAAGCACGGACATGGTTTTACGTGGTGTTGGTTCCCAGAATCAAGCCCCCGAAAAACAGATCAATGTGCGAATTCATTTCAGCAGGATGCTACCTTAAAATGTAAAAAAAGGCCAACCGGTTTGCTGCCTCTTGTAACAGATAAAGTGCCTTTCCCGCAGTTTCAGACAACTTCCACTCACCGAGATATCAAAAGTGCCAACGGCTCCACTGAGCTGTCATGGGCTCTAGTTCCCCATCATTCCTACAAGACAGCAAAGTCAGTACATCTACTGCAGCATATCAAAACCTGAAAGCACAGAGACAAAACGAAAAAGTTTGCATTTAATTGCAGAAAGGCTAGGTTACCACTTGCATTATTCATGTTCATATTTAATTCATTTAAAACATCCACATTTAAATTTAAAGACAGCTGCAACAAACATTCCCCCTTGCAACAGCACAGCGCCGAACGTGACACAATTTAAGTTCAGCTTGCAGTGAGTGCACAGGACTGCGGCTGTTAAACACCTTTGATATGAGCCAGATCACATCAACCGAGTTGATATAAACTAGTTCAGCTTTTGTAAAATGAAACTATCACACAAAGAAGGATTTGAAAGACTAGACCTGATTAGTAATAAAAAGGAGAGAGACCACAGGAGAGGCATATAAAATAACGAGTAACATGAAGGGAGTGAACTGGGGACTCCAAACTATCCCTTCCACAGTGCAGCAGGGCAAAGCTATAATACTAAAAAATAAGTATATACCAGGGAGAAGGAAATTTTGGTTATTGGAAGCTAACAGACATGCAACTTCCTCCTGGAGGACGTTCTCAAGACAAGTAAAAAAAGGACAAAGACATTCAAAAGCCAAAGCGCATTTATAACTGTATCAAAGTATGAACCACGCAGGCCGCTGGCACTCACACCTCATGCAAAAGCTGACTGCGAGGTGGGGTGCCCAGCCAAAACCTGCCCACCACACCATCACATCACCTGCTGCGTTGCGGCAAGGAAAAGCCGAGCGCTTGCCTTCCTGCCAGGCTGCAGGCACCGGGTCGCGGCCAGAGGCAGGGCACCAGCTCATGACGCCGTTTTGTCAGCACCCCAGTGACCCCCGCGTTGGGTCACACCAAGATTTACACCTCGGATGGACTGGATGTATTTTCCTTGTTCACAGAGGCAGGCAGGGCTGGGCAGAGCACCCTAGGGCAGCCCCGGCTCGGACTGCCGCTCTCTCCGGCAGCCACGCCGCAGAACCCTCAGCACAAACATCGCTGAACTGCATCTTAATCTAATTAAGTTCTCCCCCCCACTGCTCTTACCAACAGGCTCTTCCAAAAGCTCATCCTCACCATCCCTAAAGGGAGAATGATTCAATTTACCTGTGCCAGACTGGAAGGGGCCTTCAGGATTAGAGGGTAACCTACTCTGCAATATTCTTCCACTAAATGCTGCAACTGCAACGTCAGTAAAACAAAAAGCGAGAAAATGTGGGTGGAAGATACTGTCACAGCTCGACAGACCTCATGAGACGCATGTAATCTCTTTATTCACAAAGCCTCCACTCCTTCGGAGTGCATAATTATGAAAAGAGTTAAAGCTGAGGTTCTTAATGTCTCTTCTAGGCACTTCTTTATTCCACTAAAGGCACCACTCGCATCTGAATTATTTCCTGGGGTTGTTTGGACTTCCTATTATACGAGGAAGATTATGGTGAACCTTGGGCTGGAGGCCAAGGCAGCTCCCAGCGCTACCATGTTTGATTGAAAGGGTAACTGAAGTTTCGCTGACAGCGTGCCAAGCTTCAAACCTCTTTGGACAATGCAGTTGCCAGCAGGCAAGATGTTTTCAGAAAGAAGAGGAAGAAAACTACCAACAGCGAAGCTGAAAAATGGTTTTATTAGGTCGGATACATACCCCACAGATTAGGATCATGAAAAAAAAGAAAACTCTGCATATTGCCAGAGGACTGTGAGAATGACGCTTCTTGGAAATCCCATGGGACAGCAACAAGAGAATCCTGGCGGTTTCTCATAATGCAAAGTGCCTGCAGTCATTGATTTTTTTTTCCCCACAAAAGGATGGGTCTTGAGCACCACAACCAGTCCAGCCAGTAAAAGCCCCTTCCAGTAACCTCCGCTTCAACTGAGTTTTTCTTCACGGGTATCTTGCCATCAAACACTATAAATGTTTCCAGTCATAAAGAGCTATCCCTTACCAGTTCCCTTGGGAAACATGAGAGCAGCGTTCCCCGCTCCTGCCCGTCAAGGTGACGGCAGCGCTGCCATGGCAGCCGCCCAGCTGCGGCTCAGGGCCTGCCGGCTCCTGCTCCTGCTCCGCTCTGGAAGCTGCACGAGTGCCACGCGCTGCACGGGAGCGTGCAGTCAGAAAACCAGGCGCAGAGAGACGACGAGCAGCTGCATACAACCACATCAGCCTGCCCATTTAACAGCTGTTTTTTTCCATTTTGAATGAAAACAGTGGCGAAAGAAAGGCACTTTCAGCCTACCTGAGAAATTAGAGGACTGCCAGCATGTGGTTTGAAACACTTCTTACCTCGTCTGGTTTTCACACCGGACTGAGCTCCTCCGATTTCTGCCTGACCTGTGGACACCGTCACTTTTGCTGGTCTAACACCGACCTCCTCAGAGCCAGCCACAACCGACAGGGAGTACTAAAATGAAATGACGAACAAACGCTTACGTGGGACCTGAAGGAAACTCTCAAGAGAGAGTAGCTGTAAATTTTGAAGAGATGAGTCAGGATTTATCTTGACCAACAGAGTTATTTCCTTCCACCTCCCTGTCATCGTCCTCCTGGACAAGACCGGAGTGTTCTTTCTCCTTGTTTGCACAAAGCTGTGTTTTGGCAGCTCTGAACAAAATGCTGATGAGTCTACAGCACCCCTGAAAGCATCTTTCCTCGTTAGGTCTCGAGGGTCCTTACGTTCATACCAGGAAATTTAAAAAACAAACCACTGTAACAATGAACATTGGTATTTCCATCTGGAGAACTGATCCCCCTGTGTGATCTGAAATATCTGATGGCTGCAAATTATTACTCTTTCTACCAGAAGGATTTTGTGTCATTTCCAACATCTCTCTCTCTCTGGAACTAATTTTGTCTTCCTACCACGTAAGAAGTGGACTGATAAACTCCAGACTTCGCGACTGGCTCTTCAGCAACACATTCTTGTGAAAGATGTGAAGACACTGAGGTGTCTCAAAGATGTGATCCCGAGCAACACACTTCCTCAGCCCCTGAGCCAACCTCAGGGGAGCACATACTTTTAGAGAGACAAAAACATGCCAAAAACTTGGCTAGACCACGTCTCTACAACGAAAATATCAACTTTATGACTTCCTTTGGAACACCTTCGGGTTGGAGGGGAGAAGAGATGGGTCAAGCTCCCAGCAAACGACAGCCACCTCATCCGACGCTGCGGAGCTGTGCTCCGGGTACGGGTGGAAACCAGGGACCGCTGGAAGGAATCACCCACCCCCACGAGGGAGGCTGCAGGAGTTACCACCTCTCACGATTGCAGAGGAAATGAAATAAAACCTTGCAGGATTCCAATAAAGGTTTCCTTCTCTCAAAAAAAAAAGAATCCCAGCGTGGGCCTTGGCTCACAATAGAAACATCTTGCCGTGTATCACTGCGAGCAGACCTTGCTCTCCATGAAGATTCAAGAGGTTGCAATAAAAACTACGTTTGGCACGCCCCAGGAACAGGATACCTAGGCTGAGAGAAACAGAGAGGAAAGGGCTTAAAAACCAAACGAAAAAAGCTAGGTGAGATAATCTGGCTTGAGTGTAAGTGGAAGCCCCTTAACACGTTCAGTCTCCTCAGCACAGACTTTTCTGCTGGTGAGCTGGGAGCTGAAGCCAGCCTGCTCCGTGTCTGCCATCTCTGCAGCGATGGGAGTGAGCGCTCCGGCCCTTCAGATCCTCCTCAGAAAGTCAGGGGGGTGACTGCTGGGGGAAAGTCACACAGTGCTGAAAAATCAGGACTGCTTTGGTTTTATGACTGGTGTTGCTTTGCTTTATAAAAAAAACCCCACACAAATAGAAAGAAACTGGTGCAAAACCTAAAGCCTCCCCATGCAGGGCAACATAGAACCACAGCAAGGTGTGGGTTGGAAGGGACCTTACAGATCTCCTAGTTCTAACCCCTCTGCCATGGGCAGGGACAAACATGGAGCAGAGGAGTCCCGCGCCGCTCCTCCCCACGGCAGCACTGCATTCCAGGCTCGGGGCGAAGGCCTGGGCTGCCCTTCCCTGCCAGCGAGACAAGGAGCGGCCCACCACGAAGAGTGGCCCATGTGGCGCAGACTGAAGCCAACCACACAAACCCAAAACCCTGTCCTTACAGCTGGGGTTAAGGAAGCTTCAGTACACCCCGGCGTTATTTCAGCAGATCCCTTCGCCGCTGGTCCTGCTGCTGAGCTGACGTTCAGACTTGGCGTCGCCGCTGTTTCCGCTCGGGTGAGCGATGCTCGCCTACCACATCCCAGCGAATGAGGCCACCGAGACCACGGCTCCCTACAGAGGTTCTGCAGGGGCTCGGGGAACAGCAGCAGGGCTCTGTTTCTGGGCGTTAAGCAGGGACATTTCTGACCCGTACCACCACGGTGCCTCCAGCGGAGCTCTCTCAGCGGCACGGTAACAGAAACCAGCAGGGACGACTGACTTTTCGGACAGTGAGGCACCTTCTACGTACAGCAGAGGGACTGATGGTGACCAAGTGCTGTATAGGAAGAAGGTGCCAAAGCAAGGAACTGCATCTGTGTGCCCCAGGCTGATGTTTCCACCACTGAATCACCTGGGTGTCAGCAGGACTCACACAGTCGAAAGTTAAAGTTTTCTGCCTTTAAAAGGGGAATGGCTGGGGCTGCAGCAGCGGAAGCTGTCCCGAGTGGCACGGCAGCCCACCCACACCCCGCCACCGGCGTCACCTCCAAGCAGAGGACAGCACTCACCACGCGGGCGGCACTCTGCAGTCCTGACCCCAGCGTACGCACGGGCTGGTCTGGGTTGGAAGGGACCCGACGGATCGTCCTGACCGTAGCCCGACGTGCTGACGGCTGGGAGCCGGGCCGCGGGCCGGTTCCGCACAGACCTGGGCTTCCCTTCAAAGCAGCCCCGGGAGCACGGGGAGGGGCAGGGACGTGGTGCACCCCAAGACGGCCGCGCGCTGGGCCACGCGTCCCCCCCGCCCGCGGACAAGCTGGGGGGCACGCACTGAGCGCGGGGTGCGATGCAGAGCGGCCTCTCCATGAGGGTGCAACGGGAAGGCCAAACCCACGTGGGCAGCAAGGAAAGTTTTGCAGCAATGTGGCTATTTTAATCTGCCCTGAGCCACACGCCGACTCCAACTGCTGTTAATGAAAGCAGATGGCTTACAGCAGGCCTTGAAATGGGATTCTGCCCATGGCGGTTACAAAGTCACCCCATACAAAAGCGCACAATAGGATGCTTCAAAGCCTTTAAATAAGAATTTAAACAGGAGTACATACAGAAACAGCGCACGGTTTCTGTATCATCACCAGGCTGTAGGAGAGACACAACCTTCTCTCCCAGCGGCACAGAGGCTAACGGAGCACCCCTCCCACAGTAAATCACGGCTGCTTTCCCAGCCACCAGTTACACACCCGATGTGCGTCGCCCCAGAAATGTGCCCCGAGGTGTAAACTCTTCATAGGTCTCTGCTCAACACCCAGTACATATATTCTACAAAAAAAATGCTTAATCAAGCTTATACTTATTCTCTGCTGGGCTGTATCTTTTTAAAAACCACGCTCTTTATGGGATAGGAGATACGGGAAGGAAGCATCAGGTGGATAAATATATACATGATTTGTAACACTAATTAATGAAATGAATCTCAGCTCCAGGAAGACAATATATACCCACGTTCCTAGCAAGGGGAAACAGGAGGTAATCCAGAAAGAAAGGTCTGACTTCCAGTTGTGTCTCTACTGGAAATGTCACGACAGGCAGCCTGTGTAAGGATGCTGCAAGCTGGATGTGAGAATTCCTGGAAGAAGATTTTGCATTAACTATTGCTAGTAATGTAAGTTTGATACAGTTTCAGCCCAACATCCTCAGGAGACCATAAGCAGGGAAAGGCAGCTTGAGGGGGAACAAGCAAACCAAAGGGATGGTAATTAGGGGACACAACAGAAATGTAAATGAGGAAAGCCTTGGAAAGAGAGGGGAAGGAGATGGCCCGATGGTCCCTCACACTGCACCTCGCAAGCACTCCAGCGCACGGGAGCAGGACGCTCCCCAGGGACAGATACACGGGCAAGGTGTTTCCACCCACAGGGCAGCAAGCGAGGGGAGGGCTCAGGGAGCCCAGCAGAGCAACGCAGCCCCCAAGAACAGGTAAGGGACAAACCACCATTCTCTAATGAGCCAAAACACTAGAGATGCAGGGAGCAAGGATGGTTACATACACCCAGAGCTGCATTTTCCTGTCTTCCGCTTACCTTCCGCAACACATCCTCACAATTAAATTGAACGCTTAGCAACGACCCTTGGGAAAACACACAGGATGCAAACTTTCATCCTGAAGCCTCACCTGGCATCAAAGCAATCGCTAAGCACGTTACTCCGAGCGCGGGAGGTGCTCTCTCCCCTCATCCAGCACAGAGTAATGACCTTCTCTGGAGCTGCTTCACTCCCTGGGGTCCAGCGCCAGCACAGACACGTCCTCACTGGCAAGCAGCGCCGGGGGGGCCCGCGACTCAGGTCACGCTCAAGGGTGAATTCTTCATAGATCCGTACACAAAACCCTGTCCCTGGCTCAACACCCACATCGCCAGCCTTCCCAGACCCGTCAAATACAGCTCCCTCTGCCCTCCTGAACCTGTTTTCTCAGAGAGGATACGGTAAGATGATCCCTTTAGTACATCTGTCCTTAGAGTGGCAAAAGTCAGGGTCTGCCCTGCCAAGCAGTACAGCCAGATTCAGAGTCCAGCTCTTGCCTCCAGCACTCCCAGCAGCTGATTCTTCTCGTGCAAACAGGGGACAGCAGAGAAAAATTTCCTACTGATCTGCCCCATCTGCAAAATAAATGAAAAAAACCCATCCAAACACTCACAGTACGGAGTGGAGCCACACAACCACGGATTTACCCCTGCTAGAGCTGAAGAGGAGTCGGTCCCTGCTGCTTGGAGCATGGAGACAGAGACAACCCCGTCCCTGACGGCGGGAGGGAGCGATGGCCAGGAGGCTGCCACTGCCCGGCCCCCGGCAGCAGCCGGCCAAGGCAGCAGGGAGAAGAGAGCTCCCAGGAACTCACTGGGCCCCACGGGGAATGGCACGCCAGGGCAGGAAGCAAGCGCCTTTGTTTTATTTTCTCGCTCGTGTAGAGAGATATTAATTCATCTGTTTCTTCGCAAAGGAAATTGCAGCAGTGCAACATGTCAAGAGAGACTAGAAGAGCCAGGCTCACCGAGGATGGGTATTAATTACTGCTTTCTATTTTTGTCCTGTGTATAACTCCGGTCTCATCTGTGAGTTACGGAGCTAAAATCCCAGGAGTCAAAACTGTAAATCTACTGAAACAGGTGAAGTATCCTCTACAGGCGGAAAAGTCTGGATACAAAGAAATTCTAACAAGTGCCCATCAAAACTTCTGTAAATTTTAATAAGAAAACAAAGAGCAATCTAGCAGTACACAGAAACGTTATCTCAAGAGAATTACTCCCAGAGACGAAAAATCACTAGCCAGTTCCTGCAAGAAACCCTGAACAGATTGCTTTTAAATATGTAAAGAAAAAGTTATTAGGCTGCTTTACATTCCTGCAGGGCCAAGAGTTTGGAAAACTAAAAAATAGATTGTGAGGCCCTGCACCGTTGCCTGTACAAGACACTATGAAATCTCTTATTTTGGCAACAACATGTACATATGGTAGACGCCAATATTAAAAAAAAAAAAGAACCACGACCACAAGCAACCGAAAGTCCATCCTGTTATGAAAGTATGTTCAGTGTCTGCCAAAGAGCTAATGAAAAAAATGCACTCTTACAGGCTGTATCTGCTAGACATTAAACTACCTGCTGGACATTTTGTACAGCTTATAAAGCCGTAAAATATCACAGGGCATTTACAGATTTTCCAGCTGACAACAATATGAAATAACGGAGCAGACCCAGAACAGAGTCCTCTGGTCAGGCAGTGGATAACGCTGGATATGCACTGCCGCAGACACAACTGGAAACTGTGCCAGCAGTGCAAAGACAAGAGCAAAGCTCCCGGCGAGGGAAAACGAGCCAAGAGAACAGAGCCACCCCTGAGCCTCACCGTACTGCTGGGACAACGGCGGCACTGCCCAGATTTACAGTGCAGGGGCCTGGCTAATGCTGGAGTGGCACCAGCTCCTCCTGCCCCGTCTGGGGCACGGGCAGTTCGCTGCGAGCGAGCCGCGGCCTCCTGCCTTGCTGGGGGACGTGGGGCGTTGTGCAGCCGCCCAAACACCTCCACTGCGGGACTGCGGCAATGACAGCGTGGACCTCACCTCTGGAGGTGTGATGAGCCAGGAGGCTCCGCCGTCTGTCATGGTTTATGTCCCTTGTGAGAGGGAGTCAGGGGCTCCAGGCAAGCAGCGAGGTGGTGGCCTCGCTGGTTAGAGCTGATAGCTATTGCCAAGCAGTCACCAGTAGCTTCTGGCTGATGCCCTGTCAACTGAACGTAAGATGAGGTACAGCAGATATTCTGCTACAGAAAAAAAAAGCATTTTACTGAGTAATCTGCACTCAAGGACAGAAATACCAGTAGCACCAAAACCTGATAGATGTAAACTTCCACCCCCTAGGGAACGACGTGGGAGCCATGCATTTCACTGTCACCGAACTATTCAGAACCAGTAACACGGGTGCAGATTCACAACAACCCTAACACGCGGCGGCTGACAGCACACCACTGCGTCAGCAGAGTTTTCAGTCTTCCATCCACAGCTGGTACTCTGATGGAGACCCCCACCTGAAAACATTTTTTAAATGATGCTACACTATTTCAAGAGTTTTTTTTCTCTAAGACTCTGACTAACAACTCAGGACAGAAGCTGCTGATGAGGACGTCTCCACGACCTTTCTGCAGGCAGGCGCAAGCTCGCCAGACACCAGCAGCTCTGAGCTGGAACTGTGCAATCGCCATCAGCACGCCGCTGCCCAGCCCGCGCGCGGCATCACGCGCCCACAAGGCTCCCGGTTCGGGGCTGCCTCGCACTGGGCTTGCTGCCAGCAAACAGCAGGGAGCATCGCTTCCCGCCTGCCAGGTACCTTCCACCACTCGTGCAGGTCTGGAGAGCTGGCGTTTGCACACACAGAAGCGCGTTTCTCATCAGCCCGCCGAGCCGTCCAGCCACCAGCAGCGCTCAGACAACGGCCTGACGACACTTACAGGCTCCAGGTACATGCGATAGTGAAAAGTTTCACCAAGGACTTCTGCAGAAGCGAAAATGGAAATAAAATTAGGAGGTTAAATACACAATGAGACTAAAAACTACAGTGGCAACGACTTCCAGGAGCTGGGCAGACAGGAGGGCAGGAGGACCACACAGGCATCGCGCACATTCGTTGCTGAAGTCTCTCCTTGCAGGGCTGCAGCAACGGTCACTCGCTGCCAGTACAAAAACACAAACCAGGAAAACATATGAGCCCCAGAGATAACAATTAGCAGATGCCAGTGGCTAGAAAATACAGTAAGGAAGGAGGACAGCTGTGTTACAGAAACTGTCATGCAATGCAGAGAGCTTCAATACTGTTCCTGCTTTACGGCTAGGAATCCAGCCCAGCCCAGCCGGGCTTCGCAAGGCAGTAACTCTCACCCCAGGAAAGAGTTTGAGTGCCTTAGCCCTTTTTTTCCCGTTTCTGAAAAAAAATCACAGCCTATTTCAACTGTAGATCTCTCTCTTAAATGCACCATGACAATGTTATCAATGACTCAAATGAAGAAATGTTATGATAACGCCTTGAAGTTACCAGGAAGACCCGGCGTAGAGTGGAAAAGGATGGGAAATTACCTGCAGATCATGGAGTTCCACAGCAAAGGCACAACTCCTAAAATGTTCAGCCACAGGCAAAGGAGACAAAACCCCACCCCGTGACAGAGAACAATATTCTGCTCCTTCCTGCTCAGCAACAGCTTTATCAGCAGCGTCTCTCTATGAGATGTTTTGAAGTAATGTAACTTTCACTGTCATCTTGTTGATTTTTATAAAATGTATTATTAACCCAAAACTCTCTAAGATGCTTGAGACGTGCATGTTGCTATAGAAGTATGAGACAACTGGGGAATTTGTGATATACAATTTTAATAAAACCGACAGCACCTCACGCACCGCGTTGTCACTGACACCAGCACAGGTCACAGCCTGGCAGTCCCGGCCCGCGCACCACGAGCAGTCGGGACAGGGCATCCCGGCTGCCACACACGTGTCGTTAAGCACACGGCCGCGCACGAGAGCCAGCAGACGCTCTCTGAACACAGAAGGGACAGGCAGAAAGGAAGATCAAACTCTGCACAAATGACTGCTTTTACATTTACAGAATTTTTTCTTCGCTTTGGTAGCCTGCCAGAGAGGAGGGGAAATGTCAAAACGATGGGGTTAAATACAGCGATACCTGCCTGAAATCAAGAAAAGCTCCTTCACCATCCGAACAGCCAGGCACTGGAGCAGATTGCTGAGCAAAGTCTGAACCCTCGTCACTGGAAATCTTTAAGAAGAGCTTAGATAAACCTCTAGGAAATGCTACACGTAGGTAAGCCTTCAAGGTCACTTCTAGAAACACTGAAACCACCAAGACTCTCTTCTTAATTCTGTATCTGATCACGCAACCACTGCGGTATCCTGACAGACTGTAGCACCTTTTCTCTAAAATTGCCAGAACAAGACAACAAGAAAAAAGCAAACAAACTCAGCGCAGAGAGAGCGGCAGCCTCCGGGCTGCGGGAACATTTGCTCGACTTATTTTTAGAAAGTGGAATTGGTGCAACTTCCTGCTCAGTGCACATCAGAGCTCATCAGCTCTTCACCGAAACAGTGCTCCGTGCGCGCAGCGCAGACGCTTCTCCTCACCTCGCGCCCGCGCAGTAAAGGCCACGCTCTGGCGAGCGAGGGGAGCGGGGAGGCGAGGGCTTCTTCGCAGCAGCGGCACGAGGGAGCGGGGCGCCTGTGCTCGGCGATGCCCGGGCACGCCGCAGAGCCCACCCAGCGCGCTCAGCCCCAGCCTGGGGAGCCAGCCGCCCCCCCAGGCAGTCACCTCTGCGGACGGGCCGGTCTCAGGGACACAAACCAGCACGGTGTGGACGGCGTTTCGTGCCGCCAGGAGCCAGAGGCAGCCCAGGTTCTCGCCTCAGAGAAGCGCTGCTCGTCCCCGTCCCAACGCCGTGCGTGCAGCCCAGCCCGGCTTGCTACGGGCTCTGCTCGCTGGCTGCCGGCCCCGCCGCGGGCTGCAGGGACACGGGGAGGGCAGGCAGGCCCTGGCAGGCGGCCCAGGGAGGCTCTGGGCCGGCAGCAGCTGGAGGTAGCGGGGAGGGAACACAAGCCACCCCCCCGGCGTGCCACAGACGCAGCTGGACGTGCGTCCCACCGCTTCGAACGCGGGCGAGGGGCTCGGCGCGGCGGGAGGAGGCAGGGGCTGGCTCGGAACAGCGACGGGAGACAGAGGCCCGGGAGCAGGGGATGAGGTGCGGCCGTGGCACACAGACCGAGGCCGGTGCCGGGCGCTGGGTCGCGGGAGGCATGGTGGCACGGTCTCTCCCAGGCGGGCGAGGCGGTGGCCAACGGCATCCGAAGGGACCGCGGCTCACGGGCTGCAAACCGGCCGCGGGCCGAAGCAGCGCGGGGCTTCTCGCCCCGCACAGCGCTCTGCCAGCTGAAACAGCACGCAGAAACGCTCCGAAACACAGCGCGAGCGTCCTCCAGCTCCCTCCCAGACACAAATTCCTGGCTGGAAAGCAACCGCTTTTCCCAGCAGGACCCTCCCCTGGAGCCAAACATCAGCAGGACCCCAGGGGAGCTCGGAAGGGTGCGCCTGCCCCCCGCACGCCCAAGCAAACCGCAGCAGCCATGGCTCCAGCAGTGCGTGACCCACACTTGTTCCCTCGCCACCACATCCCAGAGAAGGGACCTGACACGGCGGCCAACGCAACCCAGGAAGGGCCAGGAGAGGGGAGGAACAGCACATTTCTCAATGGGCAAAGACGGAGCTTCACAAATTTCCACTGGCACCTACTCCTACGGTTTCCGTTGTTAAAAACAAAACGGAGCCACGTGGAGGTTTCTGGACTGCTCACACCGTGTCGGTCTGGAAAACAGAAGAGCTAACTGAGGCTGGGTAACTCGGAGCACATCGGCTGAGCGGTGGTACCTGCAAAAGGAGGTAGGCTTCCGACTGGTGCCGACACCATTCCACTTGCAACACATACAAAAAAACTTCTGAGCAAGAAATGGAGAGAGCTGTATGTATTTCGGAAGCATAAGCTTGTCCCAGGGAAAACCAGTCCCGCACCGAACTCTCAGGTCAGCTCCCTCATGCTGGTAATGCCGTATCGACTCACCTCTCCTCTCGTTTCCCTATCTCCAACAACCAGTTACCAGCCAGACAGTGGAGCTGCAAGGGTGACTTATCCCTGCTGATAACGTCAGATCTCAGGAAGACACGTGCTGGTAGACTCCTCTCCAGCAGCTGAAGACATCGCCCCGTCCATCTGGCCGGCTGGACGAGCCTGCCAGGCACGCAGCGGAGGCAGCAAAACGGACGTTCATCTTTTCCTTCAGTTCACGGCCAAATTCTTGAACTTTTGCTCAGGATGAGTCTGCATAAAACCATGAGACTACGCACAGCGAGAGCGGAGGCGCAGACACAAGCTCTGCTGAAACCCCTGCTACAGCGGCGGAAACATTCGGTAGGCGTCTGAGCGAACCCTGCAGACTGAGACACTGTGCATCACAGCATCCAAACCTGCCAGAGGTCGTCTGTCAGAAACCTTTGTAAAAGACCCAAGTATTACTCTGTTTTTTTAAGGAAATTTAATGCAGAAGGAGATCTCTGGGAATTACAATTTTCAGCACCATCCAGGCTGCAGCGATGTCCCCGTACCTCTGCTCGGCGAGAGCTCACAACTGCAGCTCCCTCCGAAATGTCCTGTTAACGGAGACTGCTCTGCAGGACAGCCAGCGAAGGGCACAGCAGCCATCTCCAGCGCTCAGGTGCTCCCACCAGACACCGGTTTGACACCGCCAGCTCAGGCCACTAGACACAGACGAGTCCTGCTGCTCCAAGCCCAGTGAGACCTGGTGATGCAGATGGAATAGTTCACGTGTTCCTGCTACTTTCAGACTTGTGTTATCACTTTAAACGCTGCGCAAGTATTTTTTCTAAAAAGTCTCTGCTGTTAGATATCTAAGTTTGGTTAGCAAGGAGTCCTTTACAAATGTATTTAAAAGAAAAAAAATCATTTTCCTTCAGGACTAGACCCTGTCATCCTGCAGATAAAGCGGGATGAAATGTTGTTCACGTCACAGGGCTTGGAGTGCATGTGCTACATCACGGCGTACTGCTGGGGCGAAGGAGGGGGGCCCAGTTACAGTTCTGGTACACGGAGAGTTTAATTGTGGGGATGATTTTTACCTTGGCATATTTCTGAATTATATAAAATATACGTATACGCTGGAGATTAACCACCTTGCAAAAGAAGCTGGCAACCGGAGCTGCTGCTCTGTCCTCAATGCATCTTGCTCCATTTCTCATGGACCCCTCCTGGCCACCGTGTTTGGAAACTTCTCAAACATAAATGGACGAGTAAACGACCCAAAGTCTGCTTGCCTCATTAAAAACTGGCTTTCAGTTGCAGCCAAGAAAGAGAAAAGCAAAAAAGACATGGGGCTAGATGCAAGCATTACGGCTTTGAGGCCTGACCACAGCGCTCATAAGGAAAGCATGGAGGGACAGCAGAGCCCAGAGAGGGGCCGAGCTCAGCTGTGCAGACAAGAAGCCCATGCAAAAAGAGCAGAGAAACAGAGCTTGTTCAGCTTAGGGAGAGGAAAAAAAAGTTTTCAAATACTTCAAATTTAGCTGCCGAGATGTAGGGAGTAGTGTTCTCCACGTGTCCTGGAGAACAGAGAAGCAACAGGCTTACGGTGCAAGACAAAGCTTCAGATCAACCACCACGGAAACCTCTCTCACGGCGAGGAGGCCCGAGCGCCGGCGTACATCATCTGCACAGGATGTGGAACTGCCAGCAGGAAGAGCCTTAAAAGAAGAAACGTAACCCAGGCAGGGTTCAGCTGTGTACCCGACCTCACCCCAGGCTTGGGAAACAGTGAGGACAACTCTGGAGGTCCTCTCTGGACACACCATGTCTGAGGCCACGGAACAGCGTCAGAGATTCCCTTCAATTAGATACCCGGCAAGGACACAGCCCCCAGACCACTCGCACCCAGTCTGAAACACAGCTGCCTGACGAGTAACATCAGTGTTTTATACTCTAACCACATCTTTCATTTACAGGCACCAAACTGCGCTGCAAAATTCACTGAGTTTCCAGAGAAGGGACTCAAGAGTTAAATGTTACTGAAATTTTAGACACAGAAAAACCAGGGGGCACAGGCTCACAACTTGCAGGGGATGCCACTTGCCCTCCTGCTCTAAACTCTGCATTTGCTTTCTTTTAATTAGCTCATCCCCTGATTTATTTAATAACAAATATGTGACTGAAAAGCAGACTATCAAGATGCAGATGTATCATTTCCTAAGATGTAAATATCGAAACAGGAGAACCAAAGGTCAGTGTATCTCTCCCAAATAAAACACACTTTAACTTTCAATATAATAAATACCTAAAATAGCAGAGAAATACCTGTATTTCCCTCTTGCCCGTTATAAAGGACTCCCCTACTGCTGTCTGCATTTTCATACCATCTACTGGGCAGATCCTGAACTACCCAACCGCACGGCTCAGGCCCTGCAAGGCTGCAGCCCCCGGCAGCTTGTCCGGAGCTGAGCCCCCCCGAGCCCGACTCCCCACATCAGCCCCAAGCCCAGCGTGAGGGAGGTGTGAAACCACCGTCCCACACTCCACACACTTCCAGTAAGCGCATGGGGACACCACAGCCCGGCCAGCAGAAGTGTGAGGGTAAGCGAAGAGGAGGGCAGCGAGGAGGGGGAGAGGCGGCCGTCCCTCCGCACGCCGTCGCTCAGGCGACTGAGCTGAGGTGGGAGAACGTTTTCCCCCAATGCTACTGGCTGCCGAAGAGGAGCTGCCACATGGCTGTTCTCAGCCACTCACTGCACGGGGTTTACTACAAACAACAACAGTAAACAGAAACAGAGCCAAAAATCAAAGCTGGGTACTCGGAGCTGGGTCTCCACATCCTGACTTTACCCATGGAAATAATTAGTTTAGTATTCAGCTGCCGAAACGAAAGCATCTGAGGCCGAAATGAACCAAGTCGCTCAGCGCATCTGGAACCCGGCCCGCCTGTCCTCTGCGCTGTCTCTGCCTGCAGCCATCAAGACTCCAACCCGCTGCCACGGTTTCACACGGGAGCGTCAAAGAGACGGCGGATTAAACCTTCCGTCTGAACCCGAGGAAGAACTTCTTCCCTCCGAGGGTGACGGAGCCCTGGCCCAGGCTGCCCAGGGAGGCTGTGGAGTCTCCTTCTCTGGAGATATTCCAGCCCCGCCTGGCTGCGGTGCTGTGCCCCCTGCTCTGGGTGACCCTGCTTGGGCAGGGGGTTGGGCTAGGGGACCCCAGAGGTCCCTGCCAGCCCCTGCCCTGCTGGGGTCCTGGGATCTCTCCGTGCCCGCCGAGCCCAAGCGCTGCCGCTCCCGGCTCCCCGCCAGCGCTCGAGGCCGGGGGCTGCGCAGCCGCCGCAGACGTTCCCCCAGGGACGCTGCCGATGGGGTTTCTCCCTCCGGTCCCCACGACCACCCGCGACCCCCCCAGCGCAGGGCCCACGGCCGGGCTGACAGGAGGGACCCGGTGCCGGCCTGGAGCGCTGCTGGGGAGCCAAGGGCGCGAAGCTCCCCCGGGCCCAGCCCGCAGGCGGGGGCAGCTCCCGCGACCCCTCCGCCAGCCCGGTCCCGCTTCCCGCTTCCCAAGCGGCGCCGGGCAGATGACGAACAGCGTCGGGGGGGGGAACGGCTCTGCGGCCTCTGGCGAACGCGGTCACCGCGGGCAGGGCCGCGCTGACAGGCGGGCGCCGGGGCCCGCTCTGCCGTACGCGGGGCCTACGCGCCCCCCGCCCTCCCCTCCCCGGGCCGGGTCTCCGGCCGCGCCTCGCCGTGCCGGTACCAGGCCGCAGCTCACCCCCTCGCCCCCCCCAGCCTCACCTGCGCGGCCGCCGAGCGCTGGGGCTGCTCAGTCCCTCGCCGCCGCCATGTTCGCGATGCGCAGCGATAGGCGGGGAGCTGGGGGGGGGGAGCGCGGGGGGACCCGGGCCGGCACCGCGCCGCCCCCTGCTGCCGGGACGGGGCTTCGTCAGGGGCCGAGCCGGGCCGAGCCCAGCCGAGCCGGGACGAGCCGGGCCGAGCCAAGCCGAGCTCGGCTTGGCTCGGCCCGGCTCGTCCCGGCTCGGCTGGGCTCGGCCCGTTCCTCACCAACTCCCCCCGAGCGTGGCACGGGGCGGACCCTCACCGTGATCCCCACGCCTGGGGACGAACCCCCAGCACCCACCAGGGACCTTCTGGGGACGGAATCCCAGGACCCCAGCATGGCAGGGGCTGGCAGGGCCCTCTGTGGGTCCCCCAGCCCAGCCCCCTGCCCAAGCAGGGTCACCCAGAGCAGGCTGCACAGCACCGCGGCCAGGCGGGGCTGGAATATCTCCAGAGAAGGAGACTCCACAGCCTCCCTGGGCAGCCTGGGCCAGGGCTCCGTCACCCTCAGAGGGAAGAAGTTCTTCCTCGGGTTCAGCTGGAGCTTCCTCTGCTTCAGTTTGTGCCCGTTGCCCCTTGTCCTGTCGCTGGGCACCACTGGAAAGAGTCTGGCCCCGTCCTCCTGACCCCCACCCTGCAGATATTTAGAGGCATTTCGAAGGTCCCCTCTCAGCCTTCTCTTCTCCAGGCTGAACAAGCCCAGCTCCCTCAGCCTCTCCTCGTAGGAGAGATGCTCCAGTCTCCTCCTCATCCTCGTAGCCCTGCGCTGGACTCTCTCCAGTAGCTCCTCCTCTTTCTTGAACTGGGGAGCCCAGCACTGGACACAGCACTGCAGATGGGGCCTCAGCAGGGCAGAGTAGATTAGAGTAGTAGTACCGGACAGTGATGTCCATCCATGTCAGATTCCCCACTGGGGACAGCCCCGTGCCTGCCCCAGACCCCACTGGAGACACCCGGAACATGGGTGGGCCCCGTTACAGCCCGGCCAGGCCCTGGGGACAGACCTACAACCCCCAGATATCTCCTTTCCTCTCACCCCGAGCAGGACCTCGCCCTGGAGCACCCTTCCAGCTTGAGATACCACAGGCGTACCCCAGTGCCACCAACCCCCCCAGAAAGAGCAAGACCCCTTTGACTCTCACCGTTGTACCTCATTACCTTCACGGCACCATCCCCAGCTTGCACCCGGAGAGATGCAAGCCCACGAGCACCCACGAACCTTGGTGACCTCTCCTGACCAGAGATGGACCTCCCTCCAGACCTCCACTGCCCTGTAGAGCCACCAGAGCCTACACACCGCACCCCCAAAACACCCCCTTCCATACCTTTGCTGGGGACCCCCCCTATATGACACATGGCTACTGCAAAGACCACCTCTGCCTCCATGCCCCCCCATCAGTATTGTCCTCCCCTGCGCCCCTTGGAGCCCCTTGCACTGACGCACCCACAGCCGCCTCACCAACAGGTCTACCCGCAGCAGAGCCCACCGCCAGCCCAAGCCCCCCGCCCTCCACCTAGCATAGCCACCTCCCACCCTTGCCAGCCAGGACACGGTGGTCCCGGAGCCGGGGTCCCAGCTGAGAATGCTGTTTCCCATTTGCTCTACGCAAATATTCTGGCTTCTGGGTTGGCCGTGCTGAAGACCCTACTTCCACTGCGAGGTGTCACAACTGAAGAAGAAAGCCATTCCTCTTAAACAGCAACCAGGTCATGAAGCAGCTGGATATGGAGCATGAGGTCGTGTCCTCTTGCCGCTTGCTGGCTTGCTTGGAGAAAAAGAATTTTAAAATTATTGGGTTCTGGAGGTCCACTCCTCATCTTCTAAGCTGCTTCTGTGAGTGGTCAGTGGATCTGTAGGACCATTGCTGGGTAACAGTGACTTCTCATGACCCACATATTTCACAGGGACAATGGAGACACCACTTTGGAGTGACTCACTGACACATGTGACAAGCCTTTCCAGGGAGAAAGCACCTGAACACTTCCCAAAGTGCCTGTAGTGACACGGCCATCACATGAGTCTCTCCCTGAACCTCTCTTGTTCTGGGGGCATTACATGGAAACTTGTGCAACTGAGGTCAAAACTGAAGCAAAAGGTCAGAAGGAAGCATCCCTGGAGCAGACGGGGCTTGACTGAGTTTGGAAAGATTTTGCCTGAGCAAGCTCTGCCAAAAGCAGGGCTTCCCATGGTAGCTGTGCGCGATGAGGGGAAGGTAAAGCCGTGGTTCATCCGTTTACTGCCCACAGCCAAACCCATGGCATCTCCCAGGCCCGGCCAGGAACCCTGCTGACACTGAGCGGAGCAAGGGTGCTGGTGGTGCCACGAGAGGAGGGACCTTCCCAGCACTGCCCATGGGGCAACCTCACAGGGAGGTCTGAAACCACCTCAGCCCAGTCCTGTGCTCTTCCCTTTTCCTTCGGGGAAGTTGATGCCATCTCCTGTGTTGGGCTGAAGGCTGCAGGAGGATTCCCAAGGGGCACAAACAGATGACTGACCTCCATCTCCTGAAGGCAAGAGACAACACAACGTAGGTGCTAACACTGTCCTGGTTCAGATGCTGGACTCGGTCCAGCCTGTGCAAGGCCTAAGATCCTGCCTAAGGCCAAATGAGCTTCTGCCTGGCCAGTAGCTAACTTCTGGGGACCAGCAACTAGTCCACAGCTCTTTGACCTTCTTAGGAGAAAAAAAAAGCATCAGGACTCTCAGAGCAAAATGCAACCTGTATTGGCCTGTTTCTCCCCATGAAAAGTGATACAGACAGACACGCACTTCATCGAACGGGGTGGGATTTCCAAGGTCTGGGGAGCAAACGCTTTGAGAGGGAGCTGTTCCAGAACTGCTGCGTGGCGGTTTCACATGTCCTTTTCTGAACGGTGGTAGTGACCAGTGACCACTGCTGAAGACAAGCACAGGCCTGGATAACCTCTTGTTCCTAAAATATTTTCATTGGGGGGGTGGACAGTTGGAAACGCTGGTGATGGCTTTAGTTTTAACACGTGGAGCACTCGGTTATGATGGTAGGACACGGAGGTGTGTTCACTGCCATATCAGGGCTTCTTGATGCTCTCTGTCCACATGGCATTGGAGCACCTTCCCTGTAAAGTCAGAAATATTATCAAAGCTCCTAATGGGTTTCATCAACTCCAGTATTTCCTCATTTTCACAAAAATCAGGATTTCAGGAATGGAATAAATGCACAAGAGCTAAGAGCTGCAAGATGGGGATGGGAGAGAAATTTCCGCATTGACTTCAATTTGGAGTTAGCAGCAGTGGAGTTCAGAAGGATTTACATGTGACATCCATATGAGCACCACAGGAATTCAGTTTGATTAATATTACAATGGAAACGAGCCGCAGAAATGGTTTGCCATTTACTACAAAGCGTTGCCAAAAAAGCTCAAGCACATTTGCAGTCCGGTTTGGGCCAGCTCTCGGAGAACGCCAGCACCATAAACGACTGGGAGCTAACGGCTACAGAAGGGCCGCGATACCCCGAGGCACGTGGGGTGGGACACCCCGGAGCAGGACCTTCAGAAGGAGAGGAGGGAGGTGAATGTAGGGCGATGTGACCGGGGAGAAAACCTCCTGCTTCTCCCCTCCCTCTCCCTCCCTCGTTAGCGCTGCTCGGCAATCCCGGACCAAACTCCCGCCTGGGCTGGTTCCCCCTATTTGCAATGTTATAAAATCAACTCTATTTTCTGCCAGATATTGATCCATAACCTGTCACAGATGATATAAATATGGACCATGTTCTGCTAGAAGAAAAGCCTGATGTCCCACGGTCCATGACCTTCTTATCCTGAATCAGATATTTATTAAAAAGGTGAATAATAGGGCACAGGGCACCCTGGAGGATGATCTGAAGGAGCATGTGCTCACTAACCCTGGCTCTCTCATCGATACACTGTGTGACCTGGCATCTCCCTTGGAAAGGGGAGGTGGGAATCTGCTCCCCATGCCTGGAAAAGGCAGGAGGAAAGGTAATAACCTATTTACAGAGTTCAAAGCCCCAGCGAGCAGCAGATCACCTTGCAGGACCTCCCGTACGTTCCCTTTCCCAAAGCGGTCTCATATGGAGACCAGCTGTTGAACTGACCCGGGGGGTGTCTTCCCACAGGGGTCCACTTTTGTTCTGAGGACTTCACGGGCTGGAAAATCACCTCTGTGAATACCAGTAAGCTCTTTTGGTGGTGGGATGTTGTCTGGCATCGCTTCCCAAGTGTTTGCAGGCAGCTCTGCCTTTCCCTGCCAGCTTACGGTGGGACCCTCTACACGCAGGCTGCACGCTGCGAACCCGAGCAACCCCCCCGCTCCCTTCCCCGTGTGAGGCAAACGAACGAATTTTCTCGTTGTGACACATTTCTCTTTCTCCTATTTCTGATGGCTCTTTTCAACTATTTCTCTGGTTTTTCCACATCCGCTGTGGACACCAAGTCTGAGTGCAAAGCGTCAAGGTCTGCGTCACCGTGCCATGTTCAGGGCTCACAACCCCCCGGGTGTGCACCCAAGTTTAACACCCCCCCTTCCCCTTTAAGAGCCACTCCTGCAGCCCAGGTCTGCTTTTCTCACCCCTCTCTTCTGCCCAGAGTTGCCGCTTTCCTGAGCACTGTTGCCCGTCCCATCCATTCCATCTTTGCTGCGTAGCACCCCACCGAGGTTGGCTACATGTATATTGCCTTCCTGTCGTTCTGATATCAAACTAGCCAGCCCATAATTATCAATTTTGTGTTTTCATGTTAGCTCGGTGCCAGCACCCTTCCCACCTCAGCAGCTGCCTGGTATTCCAAAACCCTGCTGTATATCTCCATCAACTCTGTAAGGATGCTTCTGCTTATGTTATCCAGGCCTAGGTGTAAAAAATCAGTTTATTTTGAGTGTATGTTGCTTAAATTTCTTGGCTTATGGCAATCTTGAAAATGCCTCATCAGCCTTATGTATTACAAGGAAAAAAAAAGTTTATTTTGAGTGTATGTTGCTTAAATTTCTTGGCTAATAGCAATCTTGAAAATGCCTCATCAGCCTTATGTATTACAAGAAGAATGATCCAGTTTCTCTGCAAAAGCAGAACGTAGAAAGTTATTGAGCACTTGAATTGCTGCTGCTGTTAATTAATTCCCTGTGTCTATTAACAGACTCCTATGGGCTTGGATTTCTTTTGTTCCTGGTTTATTCTAAACATTTCCTCCTGCTGCTCTTCAGTCCCGCCAGCCGCCAATGCTTTCCCCAATGGCTTGCTGCTTCTGTTCGTGCCCTTCACGAATTTACTGCACGTCTTCATCCAAGCCGACCCCTCATCCTCCCGCAGGGATTCACAACTCCGGGCTCCGCTTTGATCCACGCCTCGGGAAGAGACGCCGTTCCCCGGGACATAACAAGCTGCCGCGGACGGTTCGTTAGCGCTGCGCTGCCGGCGCGCGGGCTCCCAGCCCGGCAGCCCACGGCGAGCCAACCCTTCGGTCTGCGGGGAAGGGGCAGGGGGGCAGCTGCCTCGTGCCGCGTGGGAGCACGCAGCGGGGCCATGGAAGAGCCGGGGCACGGCCGCGTGCCGCTCAGGGGCCCGTGTCCGCGCCTCCACGCGTCCCAAGAGAGCCAGGGAACCCGTCCCGGTGCTCGCAGACGCGGCTGGGTGTGGGGAACAGCGGTCACGTCTGTGGGTCCTGTCCTCCGACGCCAGGCGGGCAGGGGTAACACTGCGCGGGTCAGAGCTGGGTGAACGTATTCAACAGTTTCCTCTTGGCCAAAAAAAGAAAAAGGAAAAAGACCTTTTTGCCCCGGTCTGAACGCTGAAACCGATTGTTTGATGAATTTAATTTAGTGGGGAAACTTCTCGTGTTCAATCCTCCTGTCGCACTCCATCCCTTCTTTCCTTTTTGCTGCTTTTCCCAGCACCACGCTGGCTTTGCTTTTCAAATTATTGTAGAAAATTTGAAGCAAAAGGTTTTTCTTGTCAGCATCGTAATAAACTGTTGGAATGAGGAAACAGCTCGGGTTACTGAGGCGATTTGATTCCCCTTTTCTTAAACCGCCCTTTGCATTTCTGGGATGGCTTAGGATGGGGGTCATCTTGGGCTCTTTGAACTTGGATTGATATAAAATGTTATTATTTATACATCTTGCTATTTGTTTGCCCTTGCTGCTCTTCGACACATACATATCAATTTGAGATCATCGATTTACTATTTTTTCCCCTGCTTTTCAGCGAAACAGGACGGGATTCCAGCCGTTGCTCTCCTCCCAGTGTCGTCACCATTCTGACTACCTGAAATAAGTTTCTCCGGGGAGTCCCCATCTCCGTTCCATCTTTCTGACCAAATTTTTCCTCCCCAGATATCAGGGGAGCAGCTCCTTCAAAGCAGCAGACTCACAGACTGCTGGTTGGGACCACCTTCCCAGTGCGCACAGCACCTTTCTAGTCCCTTCAGAATACAAAAGATAGTAATTATTTTATGCTAATCTGAAGAATACATAATCCACAAGCTAGAACGTAGAGTCCACAAGTGACTGAAGGTTGTATGCATCTTTTTGGGAAGCTTTTCTTTGTGAATCTGGTATGAGTTCATCTCAGCACTGGTCCAGCCTGGCTGGTTGTCCTTGGAAAATCTGTCGTCTTGCACTGGGGAGGGTGCAAGCTCAATGACATATCCAATATTTTCGAGTTGACACTCTGGAAAGCCTAAACCCGGGACTCACAGGGGAGTTGGCCGGGAAGCTGTCTGAGTCGTGAATGGTGAGACTTAGCAAGGCTTGTGAACTTCACAAATCCCAAGGGACTGAGGGATTACAAAATTGTCGTGATGGTTTGAGAAAAGAAGCCACCGAACCCAGATCAAATGGTGGGAAGGATAATTGAGGTTCTACAGTTAAGTGCTGGCTAAATAATATAATTAATGGCTTTTGGCATGGAAAGTAGGTCTTGCCGGACAACCTCGTGGTCTTTGCTGTGAGAGATTGGGGCTGCTATAAACGTCCATGCCGGAGCAGGCTGTGCCCGAGCAGTTTTAAGCAGGCACCCTGTCAGCACCATGCGGACAGACAGACAGACTGAACACAAGTCAGAGGGGAAGCAGTGCTGCCGAGGAAAGCAGTCAACGCTCTAAACTAGCAGGGTTGAGCATTAGCTGCCTCCGGCTTCATGACAGAGCTCCCTACCAACACCAGCACCTTGAGATGGAGGAGAGATGCTGTTCCTACCAGGACTAGGAATCAGAAACACAGAGCTACAGAGTCATTTCATTAAAGATGCAGATGACAAACATAAAATCTACAGCAACGTTTGCAGATGACGAAAGGAACTGTGCAGGACAGGTTACTGCTGCAAAACCACCAGGATCATTAATTAATCCCAGTCCAGCTGCTGGGTTTGAAGAGCCATCCACAAAACTGCGCCTGAGAGCCAGGGAAACACGTTCCCCAGGACGAGAGGCTGCCTCACAAAGCATCATTCAGGGCGGCTTCAGAGCCATCCTCCGCATCTGCCTGACGCTGGGTTTCTAAAAGGGGAATAGCAAGAAGTCAGGAGTGACCTAGATCCTTCACACGGCATTGGAAAAGCTATTACAGGAGCACCGCGGCAGCTCTGCTGTCAGCCTCCGATGAAGCCTGTAGGAGCACAAAGAGGGTTGGAAGAAAAGCTGCATCAGTTTCCTGAGGGCTGGAAAACATCCTGCTAACTTGAGGTCGAGGAGCTCTTCACAAATGGCAGAGAAAGATGAAAGGCCTTCGCGGGGCGGCAGCTGGATGGTGCAGTGGGATGGAGGGGCTGGGAGTGGAACCGGGGGGTGATGCAGAGCGGGGAGAGCTGCCAGCGCCCGGCGTGGCCTGACCAGGGCTGGGGAAACCGGGCGGCTCGCTCTGAGCAGTGCTCTGACTGACGTTTTTGGTTCTATCTCAATACCACGCTCTGAGCTTCACTTTTTATCCGCAGAAAGACATTTGCTATACCTTTCTGGGTTTTCATTTCTCCAAATTATTGCTGGCCAGTCCCACCTGGAGATGGAGCATTGTGGACCCTGCTTTCACCCACGACGGACAGTCTCCGCTGGCCCCGACCCACGTCTGTTGTTCCAGCACCAGCCCCATGAGGAATCTGCTCCCCAGGCTGGCAGAGGCCCGAGGGGTTTCCATCTCCCGTGAACCATGTGGTTTGCCGTGTTGGCTTGGTTGGGGATCGTCACGGCAGATCCCACCCCATCCAGTGGCCATTTCTGCTGGCAGCTGGGTCTTACAGGGCTGGACAATTTAGCCTCACTACAGTCTTTGGGCTCAGTAAAGCGTATTCGGGTGAGACTGTGACATTTGACAGACAAAATCTGCAGTAAGTGGTCTCTAATGTTACTTTTGGCTGTAATTTTTGCAGCCCCTCTGTGGGTAGAAATAGCTACTCAGCCCATTCATCTCTTCCAAATTAAAATTATTTGCTGTTCACATGTGAAGAGCCACTGCCAGGCGGACAGATCTCAGCTGCTTTCGCTCGCCCTGTGCCTGGCTGCCACGGTGCCATGGCCCGGTGGGGGTAAATCCTGCAATCTGTGGCGGGGGGAGAGCAGGGGGCTGCTGTGAATGCAGTGCTCTGAGTTCCCCTGCGTCGGGGAAGCCCTCGCTGCAGGCTCCCTGCTCCGGCAGCATCGGCTGCGGTGCCTCACCGCACCCCCCACGATGCTCCCCCTGAGCTCGCCCTCTCGCTGGATCAGCAACTGGCAACCATTTTTAGCCTGCATTTGCCCTTTTCTCGTCAACACCTGCAGCAGACCCTTGAAAGCGTGCTCTGCCCAAAGCCGGTTGGAAAAATCATTTTGGTGAATTAATTTGTGGGAATTGTTCGTTCCGATTATTGACGGGCGGCTGGGCTCGGCGGGGACGCAGCTCCCAGCGCAGGCGGGTGCCGGTGGCCAGGCCAGCTCCCGTGCTTGGGCTTGCAAAAGCATTTTTGTTTTGTTTTCCTACAGATATGTCACTTGCTTATTCGTTGCCCATCTAGAAGTATAAGAATACAGAGACTGCGTTAAGGGAAGGGGGAGATGTTCCTGCGCAGTCCTGCCGGTCGATGGCTTACAGGGGCATTTCAGGACATGAACTTGGAAATCAGGCTGTTCAGTGTGGAAGCGGAGCTGTCTGCTTTCAGAAGTGCTTCTCCTACGTAATGTCTTCGCTCTCCTTAGGACGTTGCTCTCAACCCCTGCCAGCACACTTAGCAGACTTGCTATGAGATAATTTTCTTTCGATTTTCCAGGCTTTATGCTGGATTTCCATCTGCCGAAACTGCGCACGAGACGCTCCCTGCCTGCCCGCCGAGGGCTGTGCTGTGCGTGCACGGCAAACACAGGGGTCTTTGCTGTCACCTGCGCTCCAGCTCGAGGTTTTTAGTCCCCCGTGCTCACCCTCAGCTCGAGGATTGCCGGGGTCTGTGCTGGGGTCTTGGGGTGCAGTGCTGCCATTGAAACGCCTGGAAATGGGGCACAACCCCACGGCTCGGGGGGCGGAGGGCAGCACAAGGCCAGAAGAAACCCTGAGCGGGCAGTGGGTGTCGGGGGGGAGAGAAGCATGGCCTCCCCCTGCACTGCCGGCCTTGACCCCGTGGGTGGGTCCCTGCCTGCTGCCCACCTGAGCTCCCCTGCAGTCCTGGGCACTGCCTGCAGCACTGAGCACTGCCTGCCCCTGCCCTGCCCGCAGTGCCGAGCGGGGTCTGTACAGAATCACAGAATGCTCGGGGCTGGCAGGACCCTCCGTGGGTCCCCCAGCCCAACCCCCTGCCCAAGCAGGGTCACCCAGAGCAGGGGGCACAGCACCGTGGCCAGGCGGGGCTGGAATATCTCCAGAGAAGGAGACTCCACAGCCTCCCTGGGCAGCCTGGGCCAGGGCTCCGTCACCCTCAGAGGGAAGAAGTTCTTCCTCGGGTTCAGCTGGAGCTTCCTCTGCTTCAGTTTGTGCCCATTGCCCCTTGTCCTGTCGCTGGGCACCACTGGAAAGAGTCTGGCCCCGTCCTCCTGACCCCCACCCTGCAGATATTTAGAGGCATTTCGAAGGTCCCCTCTCAGCCTTCTCTTCTCCAGGCTGAACAAGCCCAGCTCCCTCAGCCTCTCCTCATAGCAGAGATGCTCCAGCATCGAGCACAGGCTAAAAACAAAAAACTTTCTCTGCAGCTTGATTTGTAAGTGGTTACTTTGCACCTTAGAATTGAAGGACTTTGCCCTTCTCCCGAAATGCTGATACCTCTAAGAAAACACTCGAGAGCAGTCGTCCCCTGTTATACTCCATGATGGAAGAAGTCTTGCAAAGTGTCTGGGCTTAGCTTGGAGCCATCGAGATAATTAAGGAGCTGGTTTTAATGCTGGTGCCTAAACCGATCTGTGCAGTTCCTGGAGAGGCCTCAGGATGGACTTTGGGGAGCTGACCTGGCTTTGCCGGGGCAGCAGAGAAGGATGTCCCAGCAGCACAGTTAGTTTTCCAGAAGTCCTTCTCCACGTGGCCAGGTTGGCATGGACAGCGCGGGCAGCGCAGGCAGCACGGCACGACCTGCCAGGCTCAGCATTACCAAACAGCCTCCAGCCTGAGCCTGTCCGGGCCACTCGGAGCAGAGAAAATGCGGTTCCCCTCCCACCTTCCCCCTCCCTCCAGGCCTGACCTCCCCGAGCACTAAATCAGGCTCATTTTGGGCACTTCTGGGAATTTGTGGACATATTTGGGGTTTTCTTCCCTCATCCTGGCTTGTAGTGGGATGCTCCAGTGCCCGAGGAAAGATGAACAGGCACTTTGGATCCGGCCAGCCCGTTTCGCCCGGGCTGGCGGGCGGTGTTGGATGCGGCCGGACCCGGGAATCCTGCCGGCAGCTGGGAAAGGCAACGTGGGCATGAGCTGCTTGGCTCCCACCAGCTAGCAGTCACGCATGAGCTGCGACGCTTCTCCAGCAGGTCGAGTCGTTGCTTGCGCTGCCTGGGGGCTGTAGCGCTGCAGCCCACAGGTCCTGCGTGGGCTGTTCCCAGCATCTCCTCGGCCACGGCCACAGTGGAGGAGCTGGGTCCTGCTCCCGTGGAGCTCTGCAGGGTCCTCAAGCAGGCATGTTCCCGCTCCAAGGCAGCACAGCATCCCGCCGTGGCAGCTTTTGGTTGTGCTCCCGGCTCTGGTTGTGGTGCTTTGGCTGCAGACTGGGGGAAAAGGGGATGCCAGCTGGGCAAATGGTCCCTAAAATTGGTATTAGGCTGCTTCCTTTCTCCCAGCACTCCTTGCCAGGCTGGATGTTTCCGAAATGCGGAGGGACCGGAGTGCCCTGGTGCTGGCAAGTGTCAGCTGAGCAAAATGGGAGCAGAAGGCTCCTCTCTGCCACGGGACCTCTTTTAAGACCAGCTCCCTTGTTACGATCTGTAATTGCAGCATCCTACTGCTTCTGTGAGTATAAAATGCAACGGCTACGCGCATAACCGAGTAACGTCGCCTGGTCTGATTCATACTTTTAAAAATCATAGAGCCCGAACTTGATGCACTGAACAGCAGGTGGATTTACGGATGAAGTGTCACACTGCACCCCACTACCAATTTCAGGAGCAGTGACGTGCTGTTATATGGCACAAAGAGTGTTCCAAGGCACGTCTGAAGGCTCCCCCTGGTTATTCAGGGGGTCTCCTGAATTCAGGGCAATGTTTGGGGTCTTGCCTTGATCCGCTCTGAGCCGCTGAGACAGGCAGCGCGAGACTTTCCCCTCTCATGGGAACTGGCTTTGCTGAGAGCAGAGGG
The DNA here is from genome assembly GCF_030867145.1 of Opisthocomus hoazin. Lineage (NCBI taxonomy): Eukaryota > Metazoa > Chordata > Aves > Opisthocomiformes > Opisthocomidae > Opisthocomus > Opisthocomus hoazin. Next base: position 7,568,830 of record NC_134430.1, on the reverse strand, counting down.
ACCCGAGGGTGCTGGTTTGCCTCTCCCAGAACATTAACTGAAATGCAGATGTAAACTTTATTATTCTGGAAATAAGAAATAAAAAGATTTCCTGGCACGGCGCTGCAGGTTTTTCTTCATTAACATTTTGCAGAGAGCAAGCAACGGCTCAGAAATACCCGCTGCCAGCTTCTCTGTTTGTCACAGCGTCACCACCCCTGCGACAGGCCCGAGGTCTGCAGGACGCTGAGCACGGAGCCTCAGCGCCTGTGCTGGCCGGCAGGAGACGAGAGGGTGGGCATTGCCGGTCCCTGGAGCTCCTGCTTTCCTATGATTAGGTAAAATGAGCCGGGTGGGTGGGAGGTGAGGAGTGCTCCTGATGTGGAGGAAGCAACAGCCGCACCGATCCTTGGCAGATCAGGATAGGCCCCTTCTCGACCCAGATCTCGGGATGGAGGAGACAGTGTAGTAGCAGCCCCACAATGGTTGAAAATTACAGAATTGCTCTTTTTTAAGAGCTCTCCCTCCCCAGTAGAGAACGTCTCTTGTTTAGGGGGCAAAGCCATGGCAACACCCCCCAGTGCTGAGCTCAGCGCGTGGCCGCTCGTGGCATCGAGCATGGCCCGCGGTGATTTCCCGCTGACGATCCCGAAGAGCGGGACATGGGCAGTGCGAGGCGGGCGCCAGGAGGGGCTTGGAGGAGATCAGACGTGTTCTGAGAGACTCTGTCTGTAAGCTGCCATGGATATTTAACCATGGGAAGAGATACAAAAGCGTGTCTAAGCACTGAGGAGGAAAAAACTTGGGGGAATTTTAGCAAGGGAGAAGCAACAAGCCCATAAAAAAATCCTAGAAAAAGTGCTCTGCAGATGTGTAGGTTCATACCGGGATACTGCTCGTATACGGGAAAAAAGTGTCTAAAGAGGAAGAGCTGAAATACAGCAATGCATGGGACAACTCCAGTGGGACTGATGAGTCTGAAAGATAAAAGAAACACATGATACTCATGAGAAAGAGAGAGAAAAACAGAGAGGAGATAAAAGCCTCACAGGTACCATAGTTCTCCATCTGCTTTCGTAGGTAGGAGGCACGCCGGTGGTGCCGAGCCGCCTGCAAGCACAGCTGCTCAGAGTTATGTTTCCCTTGCAACAGTGCCTTTTGTTAAATAAGAAAAAAAAGCCTGGAAAGCTTATTTTTTTAATGTTTCCATTCTGACAAAATTGGAAATCAAGAAAAGACAGATTTGGGGTCTTGCTTTCATCCTTTCCAGTGTACAATGTTTCAGTGGCAAGGCACAGGATGGAGAAAAAGGGGGAGAAAACGCTTAGAAGAGAAAAGGAAAACAACATATGACACATAGGACAGGAAAAAATTTTTGAAATCCGTGGAATTAGTGATATCAAGGGTTTAAAAAGAATAGCTATTTTCCCTTCCAGCTAAAGTAATCTTCAAAGACCTGGACCTGACTTTCCTCTTAGTCCCAGAGAAGGAAATAAGCAGGTGAAGCTGTGAAAATCAGACAGTAATTATCGCAGGAGGTAGAAGAGACCTGGGGGTACGGTAAGAAAGCAAGCGCTGCTCCTGCCTGCCCTCACGGTCAGCTGGGACCCAGCCTGCGCCCGGCTCTCCGGGGCCTTCTGAGATGGCCCAGGGCAGCGCTTGATGCTCAACGCCTTGCACCCCACCCGGACCGGACGCAGTGGCGTTGTGCAGCGCTGGTGCTGGAGATGTCCTGCCTGCTGCGACACGAAGCGAGGCAGGGCAGGAGAGCAGAGGGTGCTGCAGGCCACTGGCTTTCATCTGAGGATGGTAAAAGCTTGGTAAACCTGCCCTGAAGCCTGGCAGTTTGAACAGCTTTTAGCAAGTCCAGGTCTAGCAAGCGTGGGGTGAAAGCTGCCGCGGGAGGAGCAGGGTCCTGCTTTCTGCCTTTGCCCCCTCGCTGTGCCTGCCCAGCTGAGTCCTTCGGGGGAAAGCCGTTCTCGGAGGAACGGGAGTGAAACCAAATCCACTTCCAGCACTGACCCGTCCCCAGCCCCGATCTCCCCTGTGTCTGAGGCAGCAGAGCCCTTGCCCACAGACCTCTCCACGGGTTCTGTCCCAGCGTGTGGGTGACCCGTGCCAGGCTGCGTGGTGGGGAGGGCACTGGCTCAGGGTCTCCTGGTGGGTGTCCTTGTGCTGGCACCCAGGGATGTGGCCCTGTGATGGGCGATACTGTGCAGCTGAGCTCTGTGCAGAAGGGGTCCTGTGGTGCCTGGGCAGTGGTAGGACAAGCTGGGGCTGCGTGTGGGCACCCAGAAGCCCAGAGAGGCTTTAGGGTGCTGTGGTCATCTACAAGCCTCACTTGGGAAACCAGGTAGCTCTGCTTGTGCTGCTGCATTGGCGCTGGGGAGGTCTATGTTCCTCAGGTCCTCTGCCAGTTTGTAATGCAGAGCCTGAGGCAGCTCCTTCTTGGGCTCCCCTGGTGCCCAGGGCAGCAGAGAGATGATCCTTCTGCAAAACCAGAGAGGTCTTTACTTCTGGGACCTCGACTGAGATAAAGCATTATTGGTGTCCCTGCTCGCTGCGGGGGGGTTGGACTAGATGACCTCTAGGGGTCCCTTCCAACCCAAAACTTTCTATGATTCTATGATTCTATGGAGTCGAGAGCATTTTTTCAGTCTGAGCAGAAAGACAATTTTGAAGGTCTGGTAAAAGCAGCAAAGCTCTTGTGACCATCACTGGAATCCCCAGCTCCATCCGAGGGGATGCTCGAACACACCCAGCTGGGAATGACTCCAGCCAGCATGCTGAAGCCCAGTTCAATACGGACTCAGCACGGCTAGGAGCTTTAAAACGTCACCACAGCAGATGAATTCCTCTCCTGCCTCTTAAAGTTTCAGTGCTCAAGTTCCCGCCGTGCTGCAGAGCTGGTGGCACAGGCACTTCACCACAGCAGCAGGACAGAGGTGTGGGTGCTACTACCGGGGACCCCAGCTGCCGCGTTTCTTGGTGCCTTGCCTGGGCTTGGGCTGTTCCTTTGCTTTCAGGTCTGCCCACGGTTGTCAGGAGATGGAAAGGCTCCCTCGCTGCTCTGAACCACTGCCGGAGTGCGTTAGCGTGAGGCTCCAGCTCCCGAGCAGGAATTCGAGCCAGCCAGATTTGTTCATGACAGCGGTGACATCAGCCACAGATTTCTCAAGTCCCTCCGAAGCGTGGAGCTGCGTCCCCACCACGCGCCTGGGCAGAGCCCCGTGTCGCGTCACCCACCCTGCGCGCGGCTGGAGCTCCCCCGGGCTCAGCGCGGTGGGACGAGGTGCACGGGGTCCTTCACTTGGAGGGGAGGCCACATCTCACAAGACAATTTCTCTCAGTCTAGAGGGAAAAAAAGAGAAAATTTTTGTTTTCCCATACTTGTCAAGGTGCTCTCTAGCCTTTTCATGTGTTGACCGACTTTCCCAAAACTGCGTTTTCCTTTAGCTTCATCTGAGCCACTTCAGCTCCTTGTTGCCTGCGCTCCTTCCTTGGTGGACACACCGACCCACGCAGTGATCACCCCTTGCGCCGGTGCTGCTGCCAGCAAGGAAAGGGCTCTCTGTGGGCCTGGGGCCCGCGATGCTCTGGAGGGGAGATGGTGCGGTGCTGCCTTCAGCAGACTTCATATGCTGAGGACCTGGTTCCTGACCTGAATGGCTCCCAGCTGCCTCCTCTCCTTTCCTCCAAAAACCCTTGACAGAACCCATCGGCAGGTGCAACAGCCTGGAAAAGAGTTCTGGGCTCTCCAGTTCAAGAAAGATGAGGAGCTACTGGAGAGAGTCCAGCAGAGGGCTGTGAGGATGAGGAGGGGACTGGAGCATCTCTCCTAGGAGGAGAGGCTGAGGGAGCTGGGCTTGTTCAGCCTGGAGAAGAGAAGGCTGAGAGGGGACCTTAGAAATGCCTCTAAATATCTGCAGGGTGGGGGTCAAGAGGACGGGGACAGACTCTTTCCAGTGGTGCCCAGCGACAGGACAAGGGGCAACGGGCACAAACTGAAGCAGAGGAAGCTCCAGCTGAACCCGAGGAAGAACTTCTTCCCTCTGAGGGTGACGGAGCCCTGGCCCAGGCTGCCCAGGGAGGCTGTGGAGTCTCCTTCTCTGGAGATATTCCAGCCCCGCCTGGCCGCGGTGCTGTGCCCCCTGCTCTGGGTGACCCTGCTTGGGCAGGGGGTTGGGCTGGGTGACCCACAGAAGGCCCTGCCAGCCCCTGCCATGCTGGGATTCTGTGATTCTGTGGATCTGGGTTGGCTGTGAGAGATGGGTTAGGCTGACGCTGATTTTTGAAGAGCCTAGGAACTGGCCATATTAAAAGCCTACAGAGAGAAAAAAAAAGGAGATGGGTTGGAAATCTTGTTCTGAGATGGGGATAGGAATGTTTTTTAGGAAATAAAGTGATTTGTTTGAGTCTTTGGTGCCGGACAATTTTCAATGCCCAAGAAGGGGAAACTGAGGCAGCATGAGGCTTTGAGAAGCTCCCTGCTACACTTCTCATCAGTCACACCAAGCAACCAGGCTCTCCAGATCCACTTCAGTGGATCACGGTCTTGTCATTTTTTTCCTGATTTACACTTTTTGTTGCAGAAAGCCCAGCTGGGAACGTTCAGAACGGACACCCCTGATGCCCTTGTGTGTAAAATCCAGTTGAGAAGCTTTCAGTTGCTACTCTCTGACTCAAGAAGGGGTGAGTTGAGTGTTGCAGCCCCGTGACAGCGAAAGATGTGGTGTGGGTGGTGTCATTTTCAATATGGATGGTTCATATGTTGTAATGCCCCATTGTAAAGTCAGAGAAGGGGTTTGGGGCTGGGTTGTGCTCCTGCAGCTTTCCCCATGCCTGAGTGCCTCCAAGGAGCTGGGTGGGCTGGCAGCGGGAGGAGGAGGACGCAGATGCCCTGAGGAGGGTTCGTTCCTGTGGCCACCTGGTCCCCTTGCACCCCCCGGGCTGCAGCTCCGTGGTGCAGGTCCCTGTGCCTGGGCAGAGCCACCGAAGCTGGAGCCGTGCGAGCCCAAGCTGAGTTCTTTCTGCCCCGTTAGGCTCTACCAAGGGATGGGAGCAGCAGCCTGCTGAAGGGGGTAAAAGCTGCATGTTCCTGCAGAGGAGAAATGCAGCCCACAATATTAGCGAGCATCCACCTACTGCCCCTTCCTGGGAGGCCATAAATCCTGCCAGACCTTTTCCAGGCAGCTCCTTCTTGGAGCAAGGGGAGCGGTGAGCTCCTGGAGGCCGGCTGGCCCTGGGACCCCCTGCTCCCTGTGTCAGCGAGCTCGCATGGTGAAATATCTCCAAATTACGTACGCTGGATGGTGGCACGAATTATTAGCAACTGTTGTTGGAAAGTGTGGTTGATGTGAGAGGAGCGAGCGGTCTCTCTTCTCCCCGGTACAGGCTGTTTCACAGCCAGCTGAAACCACAAGAAACGCGGGCAGGAATTCAGGCTGTTGGAGGTAGAGAGAGACGCAGTTTCCAAGAGCTGATTAGAAAAAACCTAAATAGCTTGCAATGTGTGTTCTTTTGAAACCAAGCAAAGGAAGGACCAACCGTCCTGCCAGCTTTGTCCTTTATTGCGCACTGCACAGCGTGGCCTCTTCCACGCCTCGGTGGCAGGTTGTGTCTGGTCACCTGGCCCCCAGGTCTGAGGAGTCTTCACCTCCTGGTCCCGCCGCAGCGCTCAGAGTGAGCGGCATCGTCTCCTGAGCAGAGGGGACAGGGCTGGAGGAAGGCTGGCACCCCTGACGGATGCTGTAGGGGAATTCAGATGAGTGGGGCCCGACTCTTCCCGGCGCACACAGGTCTCCTGCCCCGTGTCCTGGGATGCCCTGCTGCCTGGATGGAGGTCTGGTGACAGAATCACACAGAATCACAGAATGTTCAGGGTTGGCAGGGCCCTCTGTGGGTCCCCCAGCCCAACCCCCTGCCCAAGCAGGGTCACCCAGAGCAGGCTGCACAGCACCGCGTCCAGGGGGGCTGGAATATCTCCAGAGAAGGAGACTCCACAGCTCCTCTGGGCAGCCTGGGCCAGGGCTCCGGCACCCTCAGAGGGAAGAAGTTCTTCCTCGGGTTCAGCTGGAGCTTCCTCTGCTTCAGTTTGTGCCCATTGCCCCTTGTCCTGTCGCTGGGCACCACTGGAAAGAGTCTGGCCCCATCCTCTTGACCCCCACCCTGCAGATATTTAGAGGCATTTCTAAGGTCCCCTCTCAGCCTTCTCTTCTCCAGGCTGAACAAGCCCAGCTCCCTCAGCCTCTCCTCGTAGGAGAGATGCTCCAGTCCCCTCACCATCCTTGTAGCCCTCCGCTGGACTCTCTCCAGTAGCTCCTCATCTTTCTTGAACTGGGGAGCCCAGCACTGGACTCAGCACTGCAGATGGGGCCTCAGTGGGGCAGAGCAGAGGGGGAGGAGAACCTCCCTCGCCCTGCTGCCCACACTCCTCCTCATGCACCCCAGGATCCCATTGGCCTTCTTGGCAGCCAGGGCACGCTGCTGGCTGATGGTCAACCTAGGCTGGGGACGCGAACTCTCCAGGGCAGCTGGGTCTTATGGTCACAGGGAGTGCTCCAGCCAGCAATTAGCATCTTCTGTTGTGCAAACCTCCTCCAAAGTCACTGCAAGCCTCCTCTGACCCAGAGCAGCAGAACCAGAGCTGGTTTAAACCCAGGTTAGGAAGTGACCTGCCCGACAGGCGCTGGGTGTCTGCGAAACCTCCTGCTGGGAGGAGGTCACCAATGACCCCAGCGCTGTCGGACCTGCTGGCTCAGGCTCCATCTTCATCTGCAGGGATTGCTCTGGGGTAACACCACACCCTGCTAGCCCTGAGCCAGCGAGAACCTCTGCTCCCAAAGGACCACGCTCAGATTAATCGTGTGCGGAAAGATTGCAGGATCTGGGCTATAACTGTTACCATTCTGATGCTTATTAGTAAACTATCAGTAATTTAAAAAACTTGTACAGCTAACGCCAGAGACCACTTGCATCCATTTTTTCAGATGTTCGTAATTGTCTGAAACATCCAGCTGAGATTCCCACATCCTGTCTGTGCCAAAGGATGAGCTGTTTTGGAAAAACCAAAGGAAAATTACCGCGATGCTTCGGAGGATATGAGGAGACAGATATTATTTCCCTGTTGTTTATAAACAACTTCTTGTGCCTTCAGAAAGCTCAGCTCTGCAGCTGGAAGAGCCCACGGGGAGATGCTGGAGGTCAGCAGCGATGCAGTCCCCGCAGAGGCTGCGCTGACGGGGGCTCGGTGCACCCAGCAGCTCCAGCGCCGAACCCGGACACCTGAGGTCACGGTTTGGGTGGGTCACCAGGCGTGGAAATGGGAAACTGTGGGGAGCTGTGGTCTCAAGGACTGGAGCCAGGCAGGTGGCAAGGGAGATCTGTGCCCGAGGACGGTGTGGGAAGGTGTGGGCAGTGCTGCTGGTGCAGCAGCTCTCCAGAGACGACGCTGAAAGCTGGATGCTCACAGGGATGAGCCCCAGGAGATGAGCCCCAGGAGAAGGCGTACGGCCACAAGCCTGCGAGATGCACCAGCTGTTTGCACAGAGCTGCAACGGCCTTCCTGGACGTGTGGTTCAAGCATAACTTTGCAGTTGCAGCCTGGAGAATTGTGATTTCTGGATAGGCAAGGGAGCTTCCACCCTGGGTTAATTTCCTGAAATATGAGAGTGGCTCAGGCAGCATTTGGGGTTCTCCAGCCCCTGCCAAACTTGCTGAAACTCCTGGCAGCGACCTGTGGGATGTTCTGCCTGACTCCCAGCTCCACCCCACCGGCGCTGGGAGGCCGGGCTCCTCCGCTGCCCAGTGCTTGCCAGCCTGGCAGATGGGCACCCGTGGCTTCCAGGCTTGCCGAGTCCCCAGCAGCTTGCCACATGGGTTGCTGCAGAGCGGGGATTGCCAAACCGCTCCGCAGCTCGCCAGATGGACCACCAGGCTGGCAGGAATCCTCTGCTCCTGGCTGCCCGCTCGGCAGGCTGTCGGCAGCCCTGGGCTGGCCAGCTCCCCGGGGCGCCTTGGCCCAGCACTGCGGCAACCTGGAAAGATGCTCAGCAGCTGGGACCAGCAGGACTTCCAGGTGCCCACCTGGCCAGCCGCCACAGCGTGGGAAAGCTGTGAGTCTGGGGAGTCCCAGAAGCTTCACCCCATCTCTGGCACAGCAGCACGTCGGGGGTCTTCCCCTGCTTCAGGGTGCCACCGAGGCAGGGACACTGCTGTCCCCACTCGCCAGCACCCCTCGTCCACAGCCAGAGCCCCCCAGGCTGGGAGCACGGGGACGCAGCTCGGGTGGGCTCTGCACTGAGCCACTGCTGCGCGCTGGGGAGCTGCGCGCTGCTGAGCCTGGGGATCCCGGCTCGTCCAGCGCCTGCCCATCCTCACAGTGCCGGGCTGGGGGGACGTCCCGTCTCCATGCTCGCCCTCTGGTCTCCTCTACCCTTCCTTCACCTGGGCTCTGACAAGATGGCTGAGAGAGGCTTGGGGCTGGGGGGGGTCACTGGAGGGGACTGATGGGTCTTTTCACACACACATTCTTGCCCCTGAATGCACAGGGGCCGAAAGTCTGCCAGGCAATTATATCCAGGAACATAAGCACGTTATTGAAAAGCCTTGCTGGCAGAAACATCAGGATCTAATTTCAGTGTGTGAGTGAAAATATTATTCTCCAGTGTGAGGGGAGAAGTGATGAAAGAACAAGAGGCTTTTCAAGACGGCTTGGGAACACCAAGTTACCCCAGGACAAAAGTTGAGCAGCGATTTCCCAAACCCCAAACATCCTGCAGAAAAGTTTTGGTTGTGGTGAAACCATTGTCAAGAGCTTCCCTCCGAGGCAGGATGTGATTTCTGGTTCCTGGAGACTGCAGAGGAGGTTGGCCAAGGTTGGGGCAGGAGCTGATGGATGGCTGGGAGCTGGCAGGGTCGGGGGATGTCGCGGGTGGGAGGCGCGGGGGCCGTGCATGGTGCTGGCAGTCACTGTGAGTATGGCCTCGTCTGCCACAGGTTCAGGAAGGTGCTCGGGCACCGTGGCGGGGAGCAGACGTAGCTTGCACCCTGCCATGGGTCTCCTGGCACGCGGTCAGCGCACCCGAAGCCGGTTTGCGAGGCAGAGAGGCAGCGTCTGGTGGGTGCGTTGGACCCGCGGGGATGAGAATCGGCACAGCCCCCCTCGGTCTCCGGACTTGGTGCCCTGCCATGGCGTGGCCCGTGTCTGCCTGGGAGCCCGCCTGGCATGGCACGGGCACCGCGCACGGCAGGGGGAAATGGGGCCACCACTGCCGGTCCCCGCCAACGGCCAGGACACGGGGACGAGGCGTTGGGGCAGTGCCCGGGGGCCGAGACCCTGCTGCTCTTCGTCCCCTGGGTGCCGGTGCTGGTGCGTGGCTGCGGTCCCTCGGCGCAGGGTGTGCGGCACGCGTCTCCAGCAGCTCCCAGCCAGGCCAGGCCCCTTCCCAGGCGTGGTAATCCTCCCCAGCGCGTGCAGGCCCCGGTACGATGGCAGCCGCTCAAACCCCGGCGCGCAGGAGAGCCGGGAAGATCACACACGTCGCGGGAAAAGGCTGGGGGGGCCTAGAAGGACGTTTGTCTCCCTGAGCTAAGCTTTGGGTGCCGACGAGCTGCCTGCCTTTCATGCGCTTTCAAAGGCGGCGCTGATGTCTGGAGCTCTTTCAGATCACGGATGTTCTCCGCCTGCCCGCGTTGTGCCGGGAGCTGTAATCCCAGGCAGGGAGCTGCCGGGGAGAGACGCTCGCGTGGAGACGCGCACGCACGCCACGGCTCGACACGCGTGCTCAGGCGTGCGCGTGGGGACACGCACACACGTACGGTCGCTCTGAGCAGGGCTTGGAGCAGACCACCTCCGGAGGTGCCTTCCAGCCCCAGCTCTTCTGCCACGCTGTGAATGGTTTTATCCTCTGCAGGAAACGCACGGAGCTACGGCAAAACCGGCAACCGCGCTCAGAGCCCAGCTCGGGCGCTCACTGCAGCGTGAGGCTGCATGGGGATGTGGTGGGACGAGCTGAGCCTCCAAAAGGGTGGCATCTCCGCGGCTGGCCTGGGCAGGACCTGTGGTCCTAGCATGGAGCTGGACAGGCAGGAGCAGTCCAGCTGCCCGCCGGCTGCGTGGAGCGGGGCTACGAGCCTGGGGTGAGGTAGCAGAGAGGGAGGCTGCTGGGCTGCGGTGCTTCTCCGTCCTGCCCGGCGCGCGGGACAGCCACGCTGAGACCTCCCCAGCACTGCGCACACGATGCGCTCGGAGCTGCTGGCGTGCAGGTGGTGGATGATGGGTTGTCCTGGCCTGGACGCAGTCCACGCTCTCAAATGAAGTGCAGAGGAGGTGAATGCCCTGGGGATGCTCTGGGGCAGGTCCAAGCCCTGGCTGGCGTCCCCTGCTCCCTGCCAGCGACCCTGCGACAGCAGCGAGGTCTGGAGGGACCCCAGGGGCTGCGCGTGGCTCTCGCTTGGCGTTGCCTGCCCTGCCCTGATGGCAGTGCAGACGGAGCCGCGGTGTGGGCAGGACACAGCGGGTGCCAAAGGTCTCACTGTGAAGGGGCTGACCTGCCCTGGGCGCACACGTCACGTGCCCAGTACGGTAGAGGCTGCAAGGGCTGGTCTTTCCACCATGGCTCTGGGTTCGTTTTTGGCTGGCGGGGCAGTAGCTGAGGGCTGCTGGATCTGTGCACAGGCTGTACCCGAATGGAGCCGGCACGGGGTAGAAGAGGCGTCGGTGGGAGGAACGTCCTTGGGCTGCAGTGGAGTCGGAGCCGAAGGGATGAAGTCCTGCATCCCAGGTCTGGGGGACGTGCCACGTGCCAGTCTCTGCCTGAGCAGCAGGCAGGGCAGCAGGCAGCTGCCTGGGACCGCGGCTGGGCTGGGACCTGCTTGCTGTCAGTTCTGGGCAGAGGAGGGGGCCCTGCACAGAGCCCTGCTGTGGGTCTGCCGGAAAACACCCACGGAAAGCAGTGAGGAGACACGCAGGTGCCCAGGCACGGGTGCAACCCCTTCCCTGGGGTGTTACATGGCAAAAATTTTGGGGCCCGGTTCCTCTACTTGAGATGCACTTCACAGGGTATTTTATATGAAAGGAGGTGACCGGACTGGAGCCAGCAGTGGACACGGTCACCCTGCTGCCAGCTGGACGCGGGGCTGGCCCAGGGAGCGGGGCGCTGGGACTCCCCTGCCCCGGGCTGGTGGCTGCCAGCACCCGCGGGAGCTCTGGGGACGGGAGGTCTCGGTGGTCTGGGTCAGCCTCCGGCACGCTCAGCCCCCGCTGCGTGGCTCTGGGCTGGGGGTGGCTGTGCCCTGCTCCCCCCTCCTGCCAGTCCCAGCCCAGGCGCGTGGACTGGTGGGCACTGGGAGGGGTAGGTGGAGGAGAAAGGCTCTGCAGCATTAATAAATCATCTCTTTCCCCTTCTGTGCCTGTTCTCCCTGCCTTTTACACCCCTCCTGTTCCCCCTGGGCTGGCACTGCCCGGGTGCTGCCTCAGCCCCCACCGCAGTGCTGGGCTGGGTCCGCGTGTCTACGTGAACACCCAAGCCATCAGCCAGCTCCCTTGGATGAGCAGATTTTCACAACGAGATGTGGGGGAGGTAAGGAAAACAGGATTTCTCCTGCTCCAGGGCCCCGACGTGACTCCAGGGCCTTCCCAGGAGCACATCTGAGCACCAGGAGAGCTCAACTGTCCCGAGCAGCCCAGGGCTGCTCCAGCCTCCCCCGAGCCCCTGGCCCTCAGCTGCTCCCAGGGGATGGAGAGGAGACCCGGCCAGGCTGTCCTGCAAGGCTGGGGGAGCTGCTCCTTGGGCGGGGGAGAGCTGTGGACGGGCACAGCGTCCTCGCTGGCTTTTACCTCTGTGCGCGGAGCCAGCAGCCCAGCCTGGGAGCTCGACATGGGCTACCCGGGGGACATCTGCAGACTGGGGGGAACAAGGCTCACCTCCATGCCTTGTCTTGTTGGAAGAAGGTGATTTTTGGCGACAGGAGGGCCACAGCACCGCCTGGGCATTGCAATGCAGGGCAGACAGCGGCTGGAGAAACATCAGGGTACTGTGAAATATCACAGTCCCTGGCTGCCAGCAGGCCACTATGGACCCATCTGAAGGCCACCTATGCATGGGTGTTCCTGAAATGGGCAGGAATGGCCTGGAAGGACCAAAGACCTGAAGATCAGGGCCTGTTGTGGGTTTGTGTAGCAAGGTTTTGGTAGCGGGGCGGCTATAGAGGTGGCTTCTGTGAGAAGCTGCGAGAAGCTTCCCCCATGTCTGATAAAGCCAGTGCCAGCCGGCTCTAAGACGGACCTGCTGCTGGCCAAGGCCAAGCCCATCAGTGATGGTGCTAGCACCTCTGGGATAACGTACGTCACAAGGGGAAAAAAACTGCGGTGAAACAGGAGTTGAGAGAGAGGAGTGAGATCATGTGAGGTCAGCCCCAGGGTCTGTTCAGCAGGTTTGGGCTCTGCCGGGGATGGGCAGTAGGCTGCTGCATACGGACAGGCAAGAAGCTCTGAGCTTCACCAGAGAGATGGGAAAGACCCAGTGGTTTGGGGCCCTGCTCTACCCAGGGTGGGTTTGAACCTCCCTCTGCCCGCACAATGGAGGCTCTTGCACTTGCCTAAGGCTGGAGAGCAGCTCTGCGGAGAGGGACTGGGAGTGCTGGGGGATGACAGGGTGACCATGAGCCAGCAGCGTGCCCTGGGTGCCAAGAAGGCCAATGGGATCCTGGGGTGCATCAAGAGGAGTGTGGGCAGCAGGGCGAGGGAGGTTCCCCTCCCCCTCTGCTCTGCCCTGGGGAGGCCCCATCTGCAGTGCTGGGTCCAGTGCTGGGCTCCCCAGTTCAAGAAAGATGAGGAGCTACTGGAGAGAGTCCAGCGGAGGGCTATGAGGATGAGGAGGGGTGGGCGGGGGGGAGGTGTTTTAAGCTCTTTATCCTACTCTGATTTGGCTGTTGATAAATTAAAGTTTCCTTTTCTCCCCAAATTCAGTCTGTTTTGCCCAAGTTCAGTGTGTTTTGCGCCCCCCCCCCGCGTCCCTCCCGGTGCCGGGCCTGCAGCGGAGCCCGCCGAGCAGCGCTCGGCCCGTTTCCATGGCAACCGCGCGGCCGGGCCCGCGCCAGCCTCTGCCCACCAGGGGGCGGTGGGCGCGCGCGGATGGGCCCTGCCCGGGGGGGGCGGCGCGGCCCGGCCTAGGGGGAGGAGGGGGGGGAAGGGGATTCTGCCCCTTTACTGCGCTCTCGTCAGACCCCGCCTGGAGTCCTGTGCCCAGCTCTGGAGCCCCCAGCATAGGAAGGACAGGGATGTGTTGGAGCGGGGCCAGAGGAGGCCACGGAGATGATCCGAGGGCTGGAGCACCTCTCCTGCGAGGACAGGCTGAGGGAGCTGGGGCTGCTCAGGAGAAGAGAAGGCTCCGGGGTGACCTTAGAGCAGCTGCCAGTGCCTGGAGGGGCTACAGGAAGGATGGAGAGGGGCTTTGCACAAGCGGGTGCAGTGACAGGACAGGGGGGGAACGGCTCTAAACTAACAGAGGGCGGATTTAGATTGGATATTAGGAAAAAATTCTCCACCATGAGGGTGGTGAAACACTGACCCAGGTTGCCCAGAGAAGCTGTGGCTGCCCCCTCCCTGGCAGTGCCCAAGGCCAGGCTGGACGGGGCTCTGAGCACCATGGGCTGGTGGAAGATGTCCCTGCCCATGGCAGGGGGGTTGGAACCAGATGATCTTCAACCTTCCAACCCTCCCCATTCTATGATTCTATGATCTGCACGTGTTTTTGAGCCCCTCCAGGGATGGGGACTCCACCACTGCCCTGGGCAGCCTGGTCCAACGCCTGACCACTCCTTCTGTAAAGAAATTTTTCCCATTATCCAATCTAAACCTCCCTTGATGCAACTTGAGGCCATTGCCTCTAGTCCTGTCACTGGTTGCTTGGGAGAAGAGACCAACCGCCGCCTCACTACACCCTCCTTTCCGGTAGTTGTAGAGAGCGAGAAGGTCCCCCCTCAGCCTCCTGTTCTCCCTGTCCACTGTGCCCTTTGCTCTTTTAATCTCCCATTTACTCCATCTTGAGTGAGACCCAGACCACTCCGAGCCCCGCTCCCTCCCGCAGACCTTCCTTAAAGCCTGCCTTTAAGGTGCTCAATCAGTTCTTTCCAGTGAAACCAATGCAGATCTGGGTGGTGTCTCCAACGGCTCCCAAGGGAGAAGCTCAGCTTGTCCCAGGGGACCCACACCACGCTGGAAGGAGCTGACTCCTCTCCTGGTGGGGCCAGACCCCTCCTCAGCTCCCTTAGCGCATCCCCAGCTCCATCCTGCCTCGGCACTGAGGCCTGCTGAACTGGTGCCAAAAGCGCATCACCACCCTCAGTAACATTGCTAAGACAAGCTCTCTATTTACATATTTTATAGCATTAAACACGCGCTGCAGTCCACAAAACACACCGCAGGGGCTTCGTGTCCCCTCGACAGCAACTCCGCAGCTTGCTGGGGACACCAGCTGGCTCCCCTCCTGGGTGACCCATCCTTGCTGAAGGAAAACACCAGAAGGATCCCCCACCCTGGGTGCTGCAGGGGAGGAGGATGACTGGTAAATCCTCCTGCGCTCAGAGACAGGCCAGTCTTGCTCTAGCAGCGGGGTGGCCGGGAGCTTTCGCCGCCTTCAGACCTGTGCCTTTATATGATGTCGTGCTCTAAATTTCCACCCCCTGCCTGCTTCGCCACACCTGGCTGCGCTGTCTCCAGTCCCATCACCTCCCAGTGCCTTGGCCCTACTGGGATGGCTGAGTGTCTGGGGATGTGGGGGGCAGCTGGGGCATCTCTGCAGCACCTTGTGGCCCGTGGCCAGGGGATGACGATACCAACGTCACCTGCCTGCGTGGGGAAAGAAAGAGACTGGCATTTCAGGCAGATCCTGCGTGGATTTGCAAGAGTCAGAGGGAAAGTGTGCGCGGATTTCAGTCCTGCTTTGAATGCAGCTCAGCGCTGCAGCATTCCCAGCCTGAGAAGGAGTTTTCCCCGGTCCCTTGCATGGCTCTGTAGCCTCAGGCACACAAGCACAACAAGAAACATCTGTCCTTCTTTCATGCAATCAGTTTCAATCACTAATAATTATCTCTCCTCTTCCTTTTTCCTCCTCTGCTGGCTGCAGTCCTAGCGCAGCGTGGCACCGCTGGTGCCCAGGTACCCACCTGCTTGGTGCCAGGGCTCGTGCAGCGCGGGGAGGCTGAGCCCTGCTTTGTTTTTTTTGTTCTGGCCAGGCTTGGCCAGGGCTGAGCCTTGCTTGCCAGATCCTGCAGCCCTGGGGATTTTGCTGGAAACCTCAGCTCTTGGAAAGCAGGTGAAGGGAGGATCGCAGCAGTGCTTGCTGGATAAAGGCAGTTTCCTTCTTCTTTGATGGGGAAGAAAGCTGCGAGGACAGACTGACAAAGCAAAGGCACCAATGTTTCTTACCCTTTATAAAGAGATTTCTAAGCAGTCTCCTGGTTTTGGGGGGCCTGACCATGGCGATGCATCCCCTGGAGCCATCATTCCTCCTCTCCCTCTGGAGCAGGCAGGAAAATGAGGATGGTTTCCTACCGCTGCAAGAAAACACAACCCCCAGAACACCTTGTTCTTGCTGCAAGAGGATTTGGGGTGAGAGCTCAGCTGGAGGGGTCACCCTCCTGCTTGTGGGCAGATTTCGGTGTCAGCTGTCGGGGGAAGCTCTGCAGCCTCAGCCTGGGCAGAGAGCACGACGAGCAGGGCTGGGGCTGGCTCCTGCCAGCAGCAGGCTGCGGGGTCTCGCTGCTGGGCTCCAGCCGTGCGGGGCTGCCTGGCGCAAACGGCAGCGCGACAGGGTGGGGTTTGCGTGGCTGGCAAGGCGTCACGTTAGGTCTGGGATTACGCTCAGTTTACCGGGTTAGATCTGGGCTTGTTTTAAACACTGGCAAGTGGTGAGCTCCTGGCTCTGAATACCTGTGAAGATGAGGCGCATATATATTAACACATCTGTTATTAACCTAAAAATATAACCAAGTGGCAGATTACCTGTCTTCGTTTTTCATGGAAATTCAGGGCTCTGAGTCCTTGCAAAACACAGAAAAAGACTGATCAGCCCTGCAGGTCTCCAGAGCTGCTCCTTGCCCAGCCTGTCTGTACCGATGCAGCACAGGATGACCCTGTGAAATGGGCAAGGTGGGAAGAAACCCTGAGGATGCCCAGTCCGTGTTTGGACACTCAGCACTTACCACAGCTCAGCTCTTCCCCCAGAGCAGGACACTGGGTATCACACAGGCCTCCCACACCAGCTGCCAGAGCAGGTTTCCCTGCTGTGGACAGATGCAACCCTGGGGAGTCCCAGTCCTCATCACCATCTCTTCTCCTACAAACCCATCTAAGCTCTTGGCTTCCCACAAAAGAGGAGAGGGCCACTGATTTCCAAGGCTTCTGGACCACGTAGTTTGACCTCCCGCCACCTAAGTGGCCCCAAGATGTCCTGACAGCATAGCTCCCCGAGAGCTTCTCATGGTGGCAGGTAGTGGTTGCTCACCTCTCCTTTCCAGTCTGCTGGGACAGAGGAATAGATTCACCCCCAGCCCCCGGCTCCTTTCCAGAGCTGGTCTCTGCTGGAGCATTCTCCAACAGCGTGTGGTGTTCGCTGAGCAAGTCAGTCAGTGGCCATCTCTGAAGTCATTGCGCTCGGTCATCAAATCAGTGCCTCTTGTCCTCTACAGCCTTGGCCTGACAGGAAGATACTTCCTACGTACTGTGAGCACCTCGGGGATGGTGGGTGCCCGAGCACCAAGCTCTGGGACCATAGTTCTTCCAGCACTGTGGATGCCTGTATGGGTCTGGGCATCTCTCTACTTCCTTCAGCTGGAGCAGACCACCATGGCAGTTATGGCACCTGCCTAACCGGGGAGCTTTCTATCTCAAATGGAATTTATAAGCAGATCATGAACTGTAGTGGTGGCTGAAGGTGAAAGGTGTGCAAATAAGTGGGACGTCCGGGTTGTTCATTTACTGCAGGCTTTTATATTTGGGATTTAGCACTCGCATCCTGAGGGAACGTCCCCGACTTACAAGGCATCCCTGCTCACCCCACCAGCATGACCTGCTGGCCCTGCTGCTGCCTTGATGGCCAGTGAGCCCTGCTGCAGTGGCTCTGGATACATCCTTCACCTAGGGCTACTGCGATAATCTTCCCAGCACAGAAGTCTTCAGGAGAAGAACAGACAGGAACTACTTAACCCTCCAGACCAAGATCCCCTCCCAAACCAACCTAACCATGGCCCATGCCCCCACTGAGAGCCCTCATGAAGTGCAGCCTCATCGACTCGGAGCCAAGGTGTGTGGAGCTGGGAACTCGTTCCCACCATCAGCAACCCAAAGCGGTGCGTGCGGTCGGAGCCAGCCACTCAGGCTGTCTTGTGGACAGGCAGCAAAGGACCATCCCTGAAGGTGGTGGCTTGTTTTACCTTAGACACTGTTCTGTCCCTGTTAGAGAGCCTACCTTGCCCGGGAGATGATGGTGTCCCTTTGCTGGGCTGAAATATCTCCGACTCTTCAGGAGTGACTCTAGGGGACCAAGATAGGTCAGATGAATCCCATCCCAATGTACGTGCTGAGAGTGTCCAGATGGAGAATTAGCGTAGAATATCAGATGCTCCTCACGTCTTTCCAGAGAAACCTTTGAGTCATTTGCTCCGAGGCTGTGTGGGTGTGTGGGTATTTGTGCTCATGCACGTGGGCTTGCACCTGGCTACTTGTGCAGACGAAATCATGCTGTGCCCATGCGTGCACCCTGTGGGCATACTCGGGCCCCGTGTCGTGCCCCTGCGTGCTCGAGCACCTGGTGCTGTGGGGAGGGGGCTGCTGGAGGACATGGGCAGACCCCCGTGCAGTCGCTGGATTTACTCGCAGACAGCGGCAGACGAGGTGAGGTTCCCAGCATGGCCACCACGGCTCTGCGCACCGATGCTCTCGGAGCAGCGCGCTGTCTGAGCAGAGCAAGCTGGCAGAGCCCAGATAACACGCCATGGGGAGCAAAGCCGCTTGGATCACCTCTAAAATGCCTTATGCGATCAGACACTTATCACCTGAAATCCCCAGCTTGTCCTAGGTCACGTACCACAACCGCTCTATTACTAATATCATTAAGATCCCTTTGCTGGCTTCTAAATAATCAGCATAGGCGGGGACGCTGTGATTAATGGAGGGCTGATGGATGAAACCCCCTGTCACCATTTAATACCTGTAACAATAGATTCATTAACTAGGATTAGTTTCAGACATAAGCTTTCTATACCCATGGCTATTACTCACTCAGTTCATTAACAGGACAGCATTAGTTCTGGTACCTTTGAGCTAGAATACATCCTGCATACAAATGATGCCCGGCACTGTAACTTTCAAGAAATCCGAAGACTGTTTATAAAAAGCCGGAATCTCTTAATTCAAACCTGTCAGCGAAGGCATTTCTGCTCTCATTTTCTGCGCGCTTCATTTCTGACGGTGGAGGCTGGAGGTGACGGACCGAAATGCGGCTTCCCGCTGCCCCAGCTCTCGCCCTCGGTAGCGGCTGCGGGCTGGGGCGGCGATCCGTGGGGCGAGCTCTGTGACTGCCGGGCGCTCACCACGGCGTGGCACTGTCGTTTCCCAGGAATTAAGTCCAGAGAGTTTTACGTGGTGGTTATTTCTCCGTGCCACCAAATGGGCTTAAAGCGACTGGCCGACAAGCTGGCTGTGGGCTGCTGCGTCCTGAGGATTTATCCCCACACAGCACCCTCCAAGCTCTGGCCAGTCTGTGGGAAGAAGGAAAACACTTTTTTTACCGTATCTGGTGTGTTTTTAAGCGTATTTCTGCCCATGGTCCCTGGAGACAGGTGGCTGAACACTGCTTGGTGGGGATGTGATGGATGCAGGGTGGTGGAAGATCTCTGGCGTTGGGAGAAATGTGCAACCAAGTGTCTGCAAAAGGCGACTGGGGGAGATCGGGGTGGCACTGGGCAAGCGCAGCCAAGGAGATGCAGAGGCTTTGGGATGTAGCTGGCTGGTGTGGGATACAAGGGGATGTGTTTGCTGGCCTCGCTGGTTGTCACACAGGGAAATGCTCCAGCTGTAATTGCCAGGTTTTTTCTTAGCTTGGAATTTTGCAGTGGTGGCTCAGCTGTGGTGGGCCTTTAGGTGAAGAAGACTTCTTGTCCCATCTTGTTTAGCAAGAGGGCAAAGCTACAGGGATATCTGCCTGGCTTTGTTTTCCAGAGGCTCTCCTGTGCCTCCTGCTAGTCGGGAGCCCAAGGGATGGTGTTACAAGAGCAAGATGATTTCTGCAGTGCAGTTCAGTGGGTGGTTGCAAAGGCTGGGTGGGATGTCCTGGCAGCTCAGTGGCTGAAAACCCCCTGTGCCTCGGGTGGTCACAGGGTTGGGACTGGTCTTAACCCAAAAGTGGCAAAATCAACATTTTCAAGTACTTGCAGATGAATGCTGTGCAGAGTAACTAATGCCCTGGCACTGCCCAGGGAGAAAGGACGCGGCGTCGGCCGCCTGCTCCCAGTGCGCGGAGGAGCAGTGAGAGGTCCCGTCGTTCGGGGCTTAGCTGCTGCACTCACACAAAGACTAGCTGCAGGCAGGATACTCCCCTTGTCAGAAAAGCCGTGGAAAAATGTACGTGTATCCAAAAATATTTGAGAGTTGAAGTCCATCTGCAGGATTTTAGTCTACTGTGGAAAGCGTCTTCTCAGTTTATCATAAGAAGTGTGATAAGTTCATTGTTACAGAAAATGCACAATATGTTTGGCCCAAAAAGCAAAATAAGGCTTCTGAGGATGCAAAAGCATAAAGCTGAGTTCCTGCATTTTGATACATTTCAATCTCAGCCTCCTCCCTATTAGTATGCGGTGCTGAGCCAGGGGGGTAGGAGCTGCCATTTTGCGCATATGGAAAGATAGGAAAGATAACCCGTTTCCTCCAAGAACGTTAACATGGGCTGGAAGAAATCACCTGGGGACTGAGAGAGGGGAATTGAGGCAGGAGGGGGAAGGAGGAGAGGTAATTGCATTTCACAGATAACGATTTAGATGGCGTGACCCAGGATCGCACACCCTGGCCCTGTGCTCAGAAGGCAGGAGGGGTGCGCGGACAGCGGCTGGGCTGCCGGGCGTCCCTCTGAGCACCACGCTGTGGCAAGTGCTCCTGGTCCACCTCTGAATGATGGGGACTACGAAGTTCTTTCAAGAAGCCATGCTTACAGTCCCATGCTTGCAACTCAGGGTGGGAATGGTGTATCTGACTAGAGGTTAATCTGAGGGGCAGCTTCAGGTCAAGTGTGGAAAGAAAATCGGAGCTGCAAGCTCTGGTGCACGCCAGCTGGCTGGTCCAGCTGCTGGTGAAAAGCGGTTCAACTGGAGTTGCTTAATTTCTCTTGAGGACAATGAGGAGTGCGGAGCGGTGCACCCAGGGCAGATTAGCCCCATGTGCTGGTCCAGACTGGGATACGACTGGATGAGTCGCAGGTTATGGAGGACCTGGAGGTCACGGTGGAGTCCGGACTGAGCGCTAGCCAACAGTGCACGCTCACTGCAGGCAAGGCAAATGACCCACACTGCGCTGGGACAGCCGCAGCCAGCAGGCCGGGAACACTTTTCCCCTCCATGCAGCTTGGGTGAGCCTGCATCTGGTGTACCGTTTCCAGTGCCGTGCCCCCAGTTCAGAAGGGACACTGGGAAACCGGAGCAAAGGGATGGTGAGGGGCCTGGGGCACATGAGCTGCAAGGAGAGCGGGAGGGAGCTGGCCTGGGTTCGTCTGGGGAAACATGAGCTGATGACAGCCTGCAGGTACCTGAAGGGTAGATACCAAGGTGATGGGGCCAAACTCTTCTTGGCTGTGGCAGACACAATAACTAGAGGCAGTGTCCACAGGTTGCAGCTTGGGAGGTTCAGGTTGGATTTTTCCCCAGGAGGGTGGTGCAGTGCTGAGAAGGCTCGCAGAGACACGAGCATCTCCATCCTTGGTGAGACTTGGCTAGGCAAAGCTATGGCTACCCTGATCTAGCGCTGGTGATAGTCCTGCTCCAAGAGGGAGGGCGGACTGGGACCTCCAGACGTCCCCACCACCAGCACTGCTGCAACTCCACAAAGGCTGGGAGTGGTTGGACAGACGGAGCGGACGAGCCGTGCAGCCGGACACAGCCCCGGGCAGAGCCCACCAGCAGGCACTTGACGCTGCCGGCATGGCTGCCCTGCTCTGCCGACGTCCCAACTCGGTCACAACGGCCAAGGGTGGCAGCAAGCACCATGTCCCTGGTCTGAACTTGATGCTAGCTTTCAGCAGCGCTTGCTGGGTGGACGAAGAGCTGGCGTGGCTGGACGACACTCCTGCTCTCTCTGTCTGGGAGAAATGAGCCCCCGCTCCATCCCACGTGGCAGGCAATACCGCGGATCAGCAACGGGAATTTTCTGTAGGGAGGATTTTAACAAAAATGGGGAGGAGGGGTGGGAAGAGATGGAGGAAAATCTCTAATTTGGTTTTTTCCACTGCAGATTTCAGCTTTTAATCAAAAACCAGAAACAGACTTTGACGATTTTGGCTCATTCTGATGAAAGATTCTTAATGAAAGCTAAAACTATCTGTAGGGAATAGAAGCTTAAAAAAAGTAAGTAATGAAGTCCATCAACCAGCAAATCAAATTTGACCCACAAATGTGTTTAATAAGACAGTGGGAAGAAGAGGTGTGACAACAATGGGAAGGGTGTTGGGATGCGTGGCCATGATGGAGAGAGGTGGACAAGTGTGGTCAGGAAGATGTGGGACACATGGAATTGCACTCTGTGATGCAGGATGCTCCCCCGGGGCTGTAGGGTTTGCTCACATCCCATTGCTGACTGCTGTCCTGTCTGGTTGCGAGAGGCACGTGGGGACACTGCACGGGACACTCCGGGGACGGTGGCTGCGTTGGGTCACGGCTGCTTCAGCGCGTGGCAGGCCAGCAGTGCGGGCGGCTGCATCCCTGCCAGAAAGGCACCAGGTGTTTCCTAGCACAGACATCCACGCACATACACACTTTCATGTACAGAAGTACTGTGTAATGGCCTTTCAGTGCTTAAAGTGAGCTTGTGAGAAAGATGGGGACAAACTTTTTAGAAGGACCTTTTGCGATAGGACGAGGGATAATGGTTTTAAACTAGAAGAAGGTGGATTTAGACCAGATGTAAAGAAGAAATTATTTACAATGAGGGTGGTGAAACACTGGCACAGGTTGTCCAGAGAGGTGGGAGATGCCCCATCCCTGGAAACATTCATGGTCAGGTTGGACAGGGCTCGGAGCAACCTGACTGAGTTGAAGATGTCTCTGCTCATTGCAGGTGGGCTGGACTAGATGGTCTGTAAAGGTCCCTTCCAACCCAAACTATTCTATGATTCTAAAGAAGGGGTGTAGCTCAGCTGGTTTCACCACTGAAGGGGTAGATACCAAAGCCAGGGAGAGGAAGATGACCATTCCCTTGGAGAATGAGCATGGAAATGGTGGAGGAAGCTCTCACATCCTACTGCAGTGATGCTGCAACATGCACTCTTCCATGAAACGAGCTCAACCCTTACATTTGAGTCTTTGCATCAAAAAGGACCAGACCCCAGCTGTGCCTGTCTCAAACACGGGTTCACTTGGAAACGATGGAGGAGGTGAAGCTCGTACCTGACCCTGGTCCTAATCCAAGAAGAGCTGAGGCAAGTCAGAAAGCAAGGTCCCACCCGCGGTAAGTGGTAGGTACCCTGTGTTTATGGTAATAACAATAATTTACCCTTCACTATCACCTTCCAGCTGAAGAGCATAAAGCCCTTTGCAGGCATTAATTATCATTAGCCTAATGACACGGTTGATGAAACGGAGGCTGTGAAAGCTGGAGTGATTCACCCAAGGTCCCAAGGCCCCTGCGGTGGCAGAGGCAGGAGTTGCAGGCAGGTCTCCTCGGTGCAGGCAGGAGGTGCAGGACAGGCTCTGGGCTCGGGCTGGGCACCCAGAGCGTCAGCTGGGTCCTGGGCAAGCCGGAGCTTAGCTGGCCGGCTGCGGGTTGGAGTTGTGTCACCTTCCCACCTCCTCCCCGGGACATCCCCGCCGCTGGGGATTGCTCCACGGAGGTGGAGCGGGTGGCGGTGAGCAAGCAGGCTGGCAGCGTGGGCTGCTCCGTGAGCTGACAGTGGCTGGAGGAGCCCCATGGCATTGGGGACCGCAGCGCTGGGACCCTCCCGGGTGTGCCCAGGGCTGGGCGATGGCAACACAGGCAGCGGGGAGCTGGCACTGCGGGGAGGGGTGGGCAGAGCTGCTGGGGTCCCCCGGCTGCAGAGCGCAGCAGGGTCGGGGCAGAGCATCCGCCGCGGGGTGCAGAGCCCAGCTCGGCACAGGGCTGCGGCGAGGGCTGGGGCGCTGGAGGCCGGTAACACCACGTAGAAATTTTCTTTTAAGGTGTGGAATGATTCATGGGTTATTACCAGCTGTGACAGGGTCAGCTGCCAGGCCTGGGTAATTTGGGGTTGGGGGGTGCGGGGGGATAATGGGGACAAATTGGGGCCCGAAGGAATGTGCAGAGCAGGGGGAGGTGGCGGGCAGAGGAGGTGCCGCCTTCTCCTCCGCTCCCAGACACAACCTGCTCTCATTATCCTGAGCCACCACAGGCGCTAACGCACACAAATATATTCTAATTTATTAGAGCTGGCAAAGATCTCTTTGCAGAGAGTGAGCGTTTTATTTTTGAGGCTCAGTGGTTCAAGTGTTTGAAAGGGCAGCATTCTCTGTGCCTCCAATGTGGGGCTAATGATAATCTAAATTAGTTATTGGAAATAATTACCAAGGCTTTATTGTGCCAAGCATAGCAGAGCCCTGGAGAGCAGTCGCGCTCAGACACGGCCATGCAGCTAAAAGCTTTGATGCTTCATTAATATTCAAGGGGAGTCTTTGGCTGTTTTCCCTCCTCCCCTCGCGAGCTGCCGCAGCTCTCTGAATGAACCCGAGGCCTCCGGTGACTCCGGCGAGGGGCCTGCCGATTGAAATTAGCAGTGGTACAATATCAAAGTTCACTGCACTCCTAATCTCAAATGGAAAAGGTGGGTTTCGGAAGATGCTATCGCTCAGCGCGGCAGCGAGAATTCAGTGCTGAAACGGCTTCTTCTGGCTCCAGGCGCGTGGTTCCGGGCTGAGATAATGCTGGAGAGGTAGCATCTCCAAGGTTGTCCTACACAGCTGGGTTTTATGATATAATGGACCAAACCGGCTGCATAATTAATCAGCCTATATTTTTCCCCTAGTAAATCTTCCTGTGATGGGCAAACAGAAGCCCTGGAGCTGTGTTTGCCTGCCAGATCTGCGGTGCTGCGTGTGTGTCTTTTTCTTTTTCTTCTCCCCATCTCTCTTTTGGAATAAACACCGGTTTGAAAGTGACTCCAGCCCTGTTCACGAGGATGCGGGGATCTCAGGGCTGCTATTATTTTTTGCATGCGAAGCAGCTGCAGCCTCCCTTCCAACAGCCTTTGGGCTGCGAGCAGGGCGGCAGGATGTATTTTCGGATGCGGACTTGGCCTGGCAGGGCTCCAGGGAGAATTTCCTCTCCTTGCTCGGGATTCTGCGCTAATCAACAATTCAGTCCCGGTGCCTGCGGGCAGGGCTCGGAGCAGAGGTACCGTCCATCTCGGAGATGATAACCATGCTCAGCACATCTCCGCAGAGCCCTGCGGGCTCCACCCGCCACCGGCAGAAGCCCTCCGGTTTAGCGAGGGCTGGGTCTAAAGAGCAAATCCTTCTGGCTTGCCAGATGAGGAGCAACCGCTGTGCCTGGCTGCTGGGCAAGCAGCATAGCAAATTGGGACAACCCCCCCTTGTAACCCGGACCATGCAATGGCTGAAAACACTGCGAGCCCCGTAAATCTTTGAGCAGATCCTGCCACGCTCTGCAAGGCTTCTGTGCCAAGCTGGTGGTGCGGGATGGGGACAGACCCACGCATCCCGGGAGCCCCGGTGCCGCGGCGGGATGCGGCGTGCGGTGAGTCATTCCCCGCTCGCCGGGTCGCGCTTCCATCCCACGCCGTCTTGGCGGGTGAGTTATGGGACTTCTCCTCTGCTGAGCAGGCACAAATCATCGGGGCCTGTCAGGAGTCAGGATGAAGTGGGCTGGCTGGAGAGTCCACACTAGTCCTTTAACAAGATTGATGCTTTGCCGTTTCCCAGGTCTGAGTTCAAGAATCCATATTTTATTCCTTCTCTTCTCTCCCTTCTCCCTGCCCCGTTCGCCGCTGCAGAAACCCGCTCTTATAATTCCTGGTCAGGTTTGCGTGTGTGAGGTGGTAATGTGTCTCCCCGGGAAGAAAAAAAATTGTTTCTAGGAAAGATTTATGAGGAATAAATTATTTAACCTCACACTCCTGACTATACCCGTGCCTGCCCACCAGCACAGACTCCAGGACCGGAGAACTTCATCTAAGGAAGCCCAGGTCTGCACGGGCCAATGTCCAACTGGTGCTGCTTGGCACGTGGTGTGGGTCTCACTGGGGACCCAGACGGGGAGAGGCCAAAGCCCATCCTGGGTCTGCAAGCGGCAGATGCCTCCACTCATCCCAAGTGCCCCTGCCCATCTGCAACCATCACTGCCCGCCCATCCTCGAGAGCACTGTGAGCAGGGAGAAAACCAGAGGTGAACAGCTGGCAAAATAGCTGGAGTGGCCTTCTGCCAAGGCAGGGCATCCCTGCCCCACCAGGACAGGACACCGTGGTGGAGCTCTACCGGCATGACCGCTCTCTTGGCCAAACTCAAAAGTCTTATCGGTCACACAGGCTTGGAGCTTCCCTCTGTGCCTTTGACTTCGAGGGAGCGGGGCAGACCCAGCGTGAGCCCCACGGGAGCGACGGGGCAGCAGGAGGAGGTGGTCTGCTGGGCAGCACAGGGACAGGCCGCAGGCTGGTGGGGGACCATGGTGCTGGCCGTGGCTGGTGGCCGGTGCCTGGTGCATGACAGGGCCAGGAACACAAAGCAGCCCAGCCCGGGGTTGTGCAGACCCAGGGTAAACCAAAAGGGACGAAACGTGTTTGTAGGATATTTTTCCCTTGAAAATAACCATTTCTGCAGGAAGTGCCTGTCTGCAGCGAATTTCCAGAAAGAGAAAAAACATACACAAAAAAATCGGCTTGTGCGAATTGAAAACAAAAACCTGCCAGACGTTCCCTGCTCCTCGCTCGCCCGCCCCCTCGAAGAAATATTGGCAGAAGACAGGGAAGGGAAGGAAAGCCAGAAAACTTTTGAAGAAAAATATTAATGAAAACCAAACCCTTGCTTCTTGTTTTTTAATATCCAAAGGGGAGAGACAGGGTTCCCTGCCCTCCGGACTTGTTGCTGACCCTGGAGTGAGGACAGGAGTGGTGCTGGTCCAGCCCTGCTGCCGCTTGTCAAAGAGCCAGCCCAGAGCCCCTGGCCCTGGGCGAGTCTTGCTCTGCTGACCCCTCTCCCATGGGCCTGGGGTCCTGCACCAGCATCTGATCCCCGGGAAGCATTTGGGAAAGGGTCCTGCCTGGGGAGCTGGGTGATGTCCCAGGCAGGAGAGGACGCCCAGCGTGATGGGGAGCTGGGCAGAGATGTTGTGTTTGGAGAGGAGTGCATGGAGGTTGGACATCCATGCTGGAATTGTGGAGCAAAGGAGAGCTCAGGGGTCTGGAGAGCCTTAGCCAGCATGAGAGTGGCTTGCCTGAGCAAAAGACCCTGGAAACCCTCGAAAGGAGTCGCAAGTGTCAGCCTGCCTGGGGACACAGTGCCCTAGAGACAGAGCCACTGTCAGGGTGTCCCACAGCTCCAGCCCCACTGCACAGCAGCAGCAGGAGCAGTGGGAAGGGTTTTCTTTCCAACCGTAAGCTGAGAGGGAAGGGAGGATGTCAGACATGAACACAACAGGAGGATTTGACAGGGGCAATTTTGTTCACAACACTTCTCTTGCCAAATGTGCTGAAGGACTCAACACCTGCTTTCTGAAGGCTGCTCCTCCTCAGCCACAACACAGCACCGTGATGGAGGGGAGACCACCCCGGCTGCTGGTGTCCTTAGCAGCAGCTCCCAAAATACCTGACTGTGCTGCTGCAGCAGACACCAGCCACGAGCAGCATCAGGCAGAGTCCCTGCTGATGACCTGCTGGTGTGAAGAAGTCCCCTCCAGGACAGCCAGCTGGGTGCGAGAACTGGGGAGAGGAGGGAATTTCAGAGGGAAGAAGAGGAGTCTGCTGGCACTGCTGCTTATGGTGGTATAGTGGGATCCTGCACAGGGGAGCGCTGGAACCCCGAGGTACAGCGGGGTCCGGTGGGGCAGCACAGCAGGGTGCTTTGGGCATGCTGGGATCCCACCGTGTCACTGCTGGGGCAGACTGGGGTGCTGGAGAACATAAGGGGTACTATACTGGATTCCACTGGGTTTCACTGGGGTCTCCTGGGAGGATGGGAGGTAGTGTGGGAGTCGCTCCTTGGGGTGGAGAGCACTGGGCAGTGGCACGGTAGGGCTGTGCAGGTAGACGGAATATAGCAGGGTCTCTGGGACACGATGGCTTTTCAAGAGGCAGCAGGATGAGCAGACAGCACGGAGCAGCATCTCTCTGGTGACAGCAGGACTGTCACGAAATGGCATCTGCTCCTGAGGAAACGGCAAGGCAGGCAGCTGGAGCCTGACCCTTCTCAGTTCACACAAGTTTGGCTGGGGAGACGGTGCCCTCCCCGCTTGCTGTGCAAGGGCAGTCAGACCCTCTGCCCTGATTCTGCAGGATGCTCCTTCCTCCAGCCAAGCCCTGCCAGCGCTGGCTGTAGGCTTCCCAGCCAAGCGTCACGGCAATACAGAAGCAGGTCCTGTGAGGGGACTTCAGGACCAAGGGGACCTGCGGGGGGGCTGTGGGGCACCAGGGGAATGAACTGCAACGGGAGACGTTATCGGTGAGGCTTGAACTGTCAGGATGAAGGAGGAGGTCTCCTTGTTCTTCTCTTTCACACCTGGGGTGTGGGGTCTGCACTCCAGGTCTGCACCCATCTCCACTCAGGACTCATTGACTCCCTTCTGCGTGCAGCCAGTCTACCACTGCAAAACACAACCACCTTCCTCCTGCAGCTGCTCCTAATCCTGCATCTCTCAGGCTCCTTGGGAAAAGGAATAAGGAGTCAGGAGACGACACGGCCCTACTCCTGTGTGGGTAGGGGAGAAGAGGCTGGAGAAAATGGTCAGGCCGAGCTCTGCTCCCGCTGCTGCTGGAGCTGAGGAGGGCACGGCTGTTGCAGCACTGGCAGGCGCTGAGGCAGGCAGGATGCTGTGCTGGCCCGGGCAGGCAGCTGCCCAGCGCCTCTCTGCAGGGATGGGGTTGCATCATGCAGCTCTACCAGGAGAGTACCACTCTCCACCCTCGCACAGAAATCCCTCACCCCTCCAGAGAAGCCCAAATGCTCAACGGAGAGCAAACCTCACAAACAAACTGCCTGGGAAGGCCGGGAGAAGGAGGGGCAGCTACCGGTGTCTGGGGCAGGAGGAATGCAGAGTGATTCCACCCCGTACCCGCAGCGAGCCAGGTCTGCTGGAAGGGCAGCCCCACCACAGTGAAGCAGCGCAGGCTGCGAGCAGGGTGAGCAGGATGCATTTGCCTTTATGTGCCGTGAGTTCATCAGGTCTCTGTCACTCTCGCTGCCCCTCGAGCCCAGCCGTCCTGGCTGGGCTTATCCTGGGAACAACCCTGCAGGCACCAGCGCAACCAGGGCATGGACCTGCCTCCACCAGCCTGCTGACCACACACCGACCGCCCCTGGACCGTAGCAAACCAGGGCTTTAGAAATGCCAGAAAACCTCAGCAAATACTGTTTTGCGGTATCCAGGCACACGGCTTCGGTCCTCGGAGATCTCTGTGCGCGCACAAAAAGCCTGACAAGGCACACAGCAGGATTACACTTTACAACGTGTGTCCATGCGCGGTGTGCACGCAGTCATGCTTACGCCTGGTGCATCCAAAACAATGCTCAAAGACACCCACAATAATGCCTCCAGCTTTCAGTTAAAACTAATTTTAACCAGCGAACACCTGCCAAATTGATTTTACGGGTTTGACACCGGTAAATCACTTGAAATTTCAAGCCTCCACAAAATTTGCATTCTGCTATTTTCACGTCTCTTGGAAATTCTCTACTTTGGCTGGATTCGCTGTGAAACTTTCTTACAAAGCAGCTCAGGGGCCAGGAGACAAGGAGCAGAAAAATGGCAGCACGAAAGACTGCTGGGAAACACTGAGTGGTTTGCACTGGGTTTTTGGATCTGAGGTTTGGGTCTGGCTTATCCTGAGTTTGATGGACTTGTCTATAGGTGAACAAATCCTTCATCTGATAGAATCTGGGTTATGGATGGGGTTCCTTGTGGTTATCTCCAAAAATAGATAATAAATTCCTCACTGTTGTATGTCTGGGTGGCTCAGGAGGGCAGCTTTCCTTGACCCTGTCTGTAATAAGCTTGGAGCCTGTACTTCATGCATTCTTTTTTGCTCAAGAGAAGGATGAAATTGGATGAAATCCACAAACGATCATGATGATCCTGACTGATAAAATTGTCTCACAACGGTCCATTCTGTGGACATGGTTACAGGGGTGGTACATCACTTGGACTTTGGTGTGTCTCTGTATAGCTAGATGAGCTGGGTCCAAGGAAGAACCGCAAAACCAGGTTTTATTCTTTCCAACCCTGATGTGTTAAGTAGCTAATGGTGCTTGTGTGGAGAGCTGTTCTGTTGCTTTTGTATGACAAGGACACAAGAAATGAAAAATCAAAGCATCTTTAAGGTGTTCCTGAAAACAACAATGCCACTAGAGGAGGATTTTTATCTCTGAGCTTCTTAATGGGATGGATATCTTGTACTTCAGCGTTCCAGCTGTTGTGTGGCTAAATGTGTCCTGCAGTTTCTTTCTCTCCTAAGTGGGCTGCTCACGGCGAAGCGTCAGTGGCATAGCCTTTGCTGTATGTATTACATGGCCTGATTCCCCACTCACTTGCAGCCGTGCAAAAAGGATGAACAGAGGTAAAGTATACGGGAAGAGGCTGATACAAGCTAGAAGAGAATACCCTTATTGTGATCCCAGTGCTTCCCATCAGCTTGTCCTCCTGGTGCTTGTAAGTGAAGTGGGGCTGTGGCCACAAAGCATCATGGAAGAGAGAACCAAAAGTACAGAAACAGCTGGATACTGCAGTGGAGTGGAATGGGACATTTAAAACAATATAGAAAAGGAGAAAGGAAGAACTATAAGAAAACCAAAGAACTACAGATACCTGCTGTGTGAAAAGACCTGAAGGGTGTCAGAACAAGGATGGACACCTTCAGAAACAGGGTTAGAAACCCAAGGCAAAAGGAGGAGGCAGGTAGCAGAACAGAAAATGGAGCGGAGACCTAGGTTTGGTGCACCAGAGGTCAGGGAGGAGAAACAGAAGGTAGGCTATAAAAGATAAAATAGCATCTGGTCCTAAAAGAAGAAAGGTGGAGACAATGGTGATAACCAAGAAACAGAGGTTGAGGTGAAAGGGGGCATGCAGAGAAGACTGAGAGAGGACGAGCAGGTGAAGGTCTGTGGACTCTCCCGGCAGGGACAAGTGGTGGCCAGGTTTCTGGTTTCACATGTCAAGGGTGTCTAGGCCAGGTGGGGAAGATGGCAAAAGAGAATAAAGACTTCAAAGGACTTCTGTGGTTGCCTTTTGGAGAAGGGCAAGGAGCAAACACAGTGGAGGTAGGTAGGTAGGTGATCTGAGTTTGTGAAGAAGGCTTTGCCACTGGAAAGCACCAGTGGAAAAAGGTTGTTCTTAAATGTGGGATTTTCCCTGGACTTTGGGAACTAGTTGTCTGGGGCTGAAGCTGGCACAGCTACTAAATGGGCTTTATGATAAGAGAAGTCTGCAATGAGGATGGGAGGAGGGGGGAAGACGCTGCCATGCCTTCACACTGCCTGAACACTCTGCACTGGCAGTGGTGAGTACGCCCTTTTTGAACACAGGAATGACCGTGTGGAAATGGAAGTGACCGCTGCTTGGTGGGAAGAAAGCTCCAACAATTCAATGCGCTGAAATTATGGGGAATCAGCTCACCGCTGCCTCAGAATCCTGGAAGAAATGGTTTATGAAGGAGCAGAACTGGTAGCTAGGAGCCAGTCCAAGGCACTGCCACCATACTGGAGACTGCAGAGCATGTATCTTAGCCTGCAAATGTGGGGTAGATAATCTGGCCTCTGTCATGTACAAGGGTTTTTGAGCTTATGTTGAATGGGACAACAGTTGAAGTCACTGAGATGTATGGAAAAACAGAACAAAACGCAACAAGGTTTCTCCAAAGACAGCTTGTCAGAGACTAAGCAAGCCATGGCTTTTCTGCACAAAGGCAATGCATCGTATTGTGTCTGTCTAGATCTAAGCA
This sequence comes from Opisthocomus hoazin, assembly GCF_030867145.1. Taxonomy (NCBI): domain Eukaryota; kingdom Metazoa; phylum Chordata; class Aves; order Opisthocomiformes; family Opisthocomidae; genus Opisthocomus; species Opisthocomus hoazin. Next base: position 7,537,456 of record NC_134430.1, on the reverse strand, counting down.
ACTGTTGGATAAAACACCCATGGGAAATTATTAGCTAACCGAGAGAAGATGGGATCACAGAATTAAAGTGGATAAAGAACTTGTGAAGGGTGAGTCTGCAGTGGATAATACGAAAAGCAGGTTATCAGGAGGAAGAAAGATAAGTGGTGATGTTCCCTGTGGACGGGTCTTAGGACTGTCTCAGTGAAAGTTTCCTTTCTTGGCCTTGGTTGCACCCTGCCTGGAATACACACACAGCAGGAGGATGCGCTCGTCAGCAGGAGCAGGGCAACCAAGAAAGGAAGAACAGAGAGCAGCAAGGAAAGGGAGAGCACTTACCTTGCCAAAAACCGACGTCAGGCAGGCCTTCCAGCCAGCAAACGGACGGCACCTCCTCGGCTGAGAGCTCAGATAAGACCAGGCAGAAACAGTTCAAGTATTTCTGTACTGATGCCAGGAACATGAGCAATGAAATGGAAGAATCAAAAGGCCTCATTCAGGAGGAATGAGTAATCCTGGGAGCTGTGGATATGGGAGAACTTATCTTCCAGGGCATAGATGGGAGAACAAGTGCTACAGATATCCTTGATCACAGTTGGATTGCTCTACCAGCCAGAAACAGGGGAGATGAGTTTAGAGTTTGTTTTGCTAATGAAGGAAAAAAGACAATTTGGGTCCTGACGATAACCTCAGATTGAACTGCTGTGATTTGGTTTGGTGTCTCTTAAGCAGACTGGGTGGACAGGAATTGGTCTCTACCCGAGGTCTGGATGTTGGCATGAAGGATTTGAGAAATGAAGCAAATTAGACAATGAGGCTGCCTGGCCAGGGGAGCTCAGAGGGTGAGCACGGACAAATGCCCAGTTCTGCCTGCAGCCTACACCCCTGTGGGAAGAAAGGGCTGGAGGGAAGGGCTCCAGGTCCCCACCACGGACGTGCCCTGAGCCAGGCACAGCCAGAGAGCTGGCAGGCAACGGCAAAGCTGGGAGGGGAGGGAGGCCGAGGCCAGGAAAGGTGGGACACAAGTAGGAAGGGTGAAGGTCAGGCCTTTGTAAGGGAAACCTAGAGGCAGGAGGTCGGTGGTTTCTGTCGGCAAGAGAGAAACTCAGGCAGGGAGCTGCCTGCGTGGCACCGGGAATATTTTCTTCTGCAGGGTAATGAAGTTGCCAAGACTGGAAGCGCTACTGGTCTGCTTGATGCTGGAGCGCTGATGGCACTTGGCTGGTGAGAGTTGCTTGCAGGTTCAAGGTTAAGAATGGACAGCCACCTGGGCTTTTCTTTCCTCTTGGCTGTGAGAGTGTCACCCACCCTGATGATGGGTTACCTCTGCTCTGGGGCAAGCTGCAGCCTCCAGGCTTTCTGTGGGTACTGGGGGTGAGCTCGAGAAGGTGTTGGAAGGGAGGAATGGAGAATCCTGGCCCTAACCTCTATCCTCCAGTTGCTTGCCAAGGTTGTGAACTGGGCTCAGTGGCCCATCCCTGTTCCTCTGGGCAGTGGTCCTCCGCACCACGCGAACCACACCGCTCTGTCGAGTCAATGGCTGCAGGAGCCCTGGTTTGCTGGCACATTCACTGCCACGTTTCCTGGAAGCAGTGCCCAGCCGCTCTGCCCTGCGCAGGGCCAGCTCAGCAGCACCTGTGGCAGCCCCCAGCAGGGCTGGAGAGCAAAGCCTTGCGCAGGCTGCTTGTCCAAAGCCATTAGTGTTTGGCACCCTGCTTCTAGGCAAATGAGCCAGTTAACCTGATCAACTGAACATGTGGGCACAAACACGGGCAGCCAGCAGAGCATTACCTTCCTCGCCCTACACGTGAGGCTCCTGCTAATACAGCCCTCGTGTGACAGCGTCGCAGGGCTGACTCAGACGCGTGTGTCACTGCTCCAGCCCCCGGCTCCCCGTCTGTGCAAGATGCTCACGCCCGGCTCCGTGCCTTGCTCCGGGAGCCTCTCTGCCTTCCCCTTCCAGCACGATCCGGGTTATCCGGGGAGCCTGGGGGAAGGCTGGGTTCGTGCTGTGCCCACAGGAACGTTTCATCATTCACTTCCTCCTTTCCATCGCTTCATCCCACTGCTGCTGGGCAGCACCTCTGCATCTAGGTCAGGTGGAAGATTTTGCTTCACCTCCTGACTTCCACCACACCTTAGGTGTGTGGGCAATTACCCAGTAACGCTGCACACACCCTGTCAGCTCTAATTACCCGGCAGAAGCAGCGCAAGAACAGAGCAGCAAACCGTGTCATCTTCCAGCTGCCCCTTGCCGAGGGAGGCTGGCATGGGCAATGCAGTGGGCATTGCTGACTCACCCTTCCTCACCTGGCTTGCACCGCGCTGGGGACCGTAGCACCATCCCTCAGTCCTGCAGGATGACCACACAGCCAACGGGAGGTTTGATGGACCCGAAATGGAGGAATTCATCAGTAACAAAAGGTCTGTGGCACCAAATGTTCCCTTTAGCAACGGCAGAGCGGCCCCAGGGCCTCTGTGTCTCTGCTCACATCAGGTAAATGTGGATGCTGTGCAGGTCACTGGTTCCCTGTCCAGAGCTGGACCAGTCCTGCCAGAGCTGCACCCCTCCCTGCTTTCCCCAGAGCAGAGCATCTCCAGAGTCGAGGCCAGCACTCTGACAGCATTGCGCACGCCCCTGTGTACGGCAAAGCTGCACCTCAAACAACTATGCCCTCCCAAAAAACCTGTACAAATCTTCTCTTCAAACCAGTCTCCTCTGCAGTCAGTCCAAGAACATCGTGAACCTCAAGGTTTGTTCAGCTCGCCGCACACCAGCATCTCCATAGGCTTTCTGGAGGCTTGGATGGAGCTGGCGCATCCACTGGAGTGGGTCTTGTCTGAAGGTCAGCCCCTCAGGTCACTGTTCAGTGTCTGGGCTTTCGTGGATGTGGGGAAAGGTTTGGAGTCAAGATTATAATCTGAGAGAATTCCAGTCAAAATAGTGCAGGATTTTGCTGCTGGTGGCTGGTAAATGAGCCCCAAATGCCGTTTTGCAGATTGGTGGGGACCTGAGATAGGTGTGAGGACTGCATTCAGTGTACAACGGCAGGAAAACAGGACAACGAAAACATTTTCTTTGTGCACTTTCTAAATGAAACTTTTTTTTATTGTAAAAGCTTCCCAAAAGAAGGAATAAAAGGAAAAAGAAAAAGAGAAAAGGAAAGGCTTATAAAATATTTCATTTCCTGTAGAACGAATGCTTTGGCATGACCCAAATTCACTCGTCTGATTTCCATTTCTTGCAAGTTAAAATGCTTCTCTTTCCCTTTGCCTCAGCCTGTATCTCCCCCCCTTCAGGTTCTCTGCTGGCAGCTGGACCAAGAAATTCCCTCAAATCCCTGCCCCAGTAACGTCCCCTTTGCCTCACCCCGGCAGCGCCTGGTGCCTGATTCCCCCTGCGGCCGCCCAGAGCTGGGTGCGGGTGGGGGCTGCCCCACTGCGAGCCCAAAAAATCCAGTCCCAGGGGGGTTCCAGGAAAGCTGATGGAAAATATCTGTGCCCAGAGATGGGAAGTGAAGGAAACTGGTTTCCAGCATTGCATACGCTGAGCCCCGTCAGAGAGGGGTGGCTGTCCTTCGTGGGAGCGGAATAAGCTGGTGGTGGGTGCTGGGGATGGGGCAAGGGTCCATGGGCTCCGTTTCTTGCGATTTGAGCATAACCGAGCCCAGATCCCTGGGTGGGAGCATTTCTATAAATGCGAATAAATAAAGGAAGCAAATGACAGTCATTTTGGACGTTTTCCTGTATGTAAATGCGTTTCCTTGGTAATCACATCTCTAGTATTTCTGTTTATTTTTATACATCTGTTTTCGGTTAGCCCACAGAGCTCTGTGCTGAAGCACAGCAACAACCTTAGATGTCCCTCACCTTGGCATGGGAGAGGGGCCATGCAGTCTCACACATGCAAGTGTGCTAAGACACAAACCCCGCCACGCGTGTCCACTTGCACACGCATGTGCACGCACACCCATTTCGGGGGTCCCGGCCCCACCGGCGATCCCACGCACGCTTGGCAGGGAGATGCAATGCCGCAGGCAGCGGGGCCGCTGGAACCAGGCTTTTGTGTCCCTGCCCTGTAGTTTGTTTGTGGCACGCTGCTTCTCTCAGCGACACGTTTTCAGTTGTTCAGTTGCCCAGAGGCTTTTCAAACCCTGGGATCTGAAACATCACATCAGCATCCGAAGACGACCGCTGGTCTGTGAGTGCTGGACCAGGACAGTGGTGAGCGTGTCCCCTGCCGCTCCCCCGGTCTGCTTTGGGCTGAGCAGGGTGAGGGCAGGACACAATGTGCTGGCTTCAAGCCCGGCTGTGTCAGGCGTTTCCAACACCCAGCCCATAGCTCAGGGCTGGGATCTCCCTGCCCCGCAGCGCAGCACACTGCCCTACTTGTGAAGCTCTGCGCGTCTCGGCCCCTCGGCACCACCCAGATGAGCTGTGAAGTGAGGGTGAGAGGTGGTACAGAGTGGGATGGAGGGTGATGGCCCCATCCCGTTGTTCCCAGCATGCCTCTATGAATGGCTGCCCATCGATGAACCCTGGCACCTGGGAGCCACCTTGTCGGGACCGCCTTGCCTGGACCAGCTTGTGGTTTTGTAGAGAAAATGGCAGGTTGGATATTTAGGGCTGCTTCCCACAGCCCTAGGCTTCTCCTGTGCACAGACACCAGCATGTCCCTTCTAAGACACCACCTGTGAGACCTGGGACAGTCGGTGTGACCAACACATCCACACGCTGCGACTGTCACAGCAGGGCCCAAAGAGCTGGGGTGCCCATCCTGTGACAGCACCCCTCACCACAAGCCCCAAAGCATCTAGAAACTGGCCATCTCAGGTCCCCACCAATCTGCAACACACCTGCTCACCATGAAATTTTCATGGTCCTCATGGTCTCCCCTCACTGTCACCCTTGTGTCACTACCAGGAGCCCTGGATGGACTGAGCTTTGCCTCGTGGTCTCACCTTGTGACTGTGTTTGTAGGTGCTTGGCTCAGCCTATGAAGGAAGGTTGAGAGTGGACATGTGAGACACAAGCCTGGGCTCCCTAACCTGATCCTCACCACGCAATGGATGAACCTCTCTCTCGGAAGACACCAATAGCCACAGTTATCCGTGTGAAGCATCATTGAACCGAAATACGGACTTTGCAAGACCATGTGGACAGGAAAAGCTATGCTCTGTTGTCTGTCAGGCTCTTTATCCACTGCCTGACTCTTGGAGGACAGTTGTTCCACGATTACTGGTGTTTTTCTTTCACTCTGCCTGTTCTTACAGCCCTCCTGACACCAGGAGTTCAGGTTTCTCATCCCCTTCCCTCCCAAGCAGAACACAAAATGAGCTGTGCCATGCCCCAGGGGAGAGCCCTCGGGGGTGGGAAACCTGTGTCTCCCTCCCCTGACGTTCTTCAACCATCCAGTCTGGGAGGCTGTGACCTCCCTGGGAGAGTCCGTGCTTGCACGGGGACATGCAGATGGCCATAGAGCACCACGAGGACAGAGTCTCATGGAGGGTGAGGGCTTGGCTGGCCACGCTGCTCTGCAAAGGACCCAGCAGCGCCGGGCGTGCGGGGCTGCAGGGGCCTTCAGCACACCCTGTACAGCAAAGCGGGTGCTGGCTGGCACCCCCCGAGTCAGTGCTGGGCGAAGGACCCCCGCAGCAGGGCAGCTCCTTGCTGACACCCTGAGCAGCGAGTGTGGTCCCTGCTCATCCATCTTCCCAGTCCACTCCTCCTCTGCTCAGAGCTGTGGCTTTGGTGAGGCCAGGGTGATGAAGAGCAGCCTGTGAGGTGGGCAGGGACCACGTTGAGTCGGTCCCCAGAGCCCACGTGCATCTCTCTGACACTCCCCTGGGGACACCCCGGACTGTTCCTCAGGTATTTGGATGCTTCAAGACAAAATGAGAGCTGAAATGCAGCTTAGATGCTGGCTGGCGTCTCACAGGACTGGAGAATAAATCTTTCTGGTTTTGTGAAGGGTTTTAAGGATTCTCCCCTAATTTACTCTAATGAAGGATATCCTTCATATCGGCGGTAGCTCACATGCATCTCGTCACTCCACGCACTCTGTCTCCTGACACTCACAGCATCGCAGGGAGAAAGTCGACTTTTGCCTTGAGCCGCACACCTCCCCCTCCCGCATCTCAGCCCCGCACGAGATCCAGATCCAGCCAAAGAAGGTCCCACCTCAGCGTGATAAATAAACCGGGGAGAACTCGCCAGGCGAAGCGGCTGTCTTCCTACCACGCAGCACCTGAGAGAAGTCGCTGCCATGAGCGCACCAGCACATGGCATTAACCCAAAGAAAAGCAGCATTTTCTCATTCACCTAAAATTATCCACCCACTGAAACAGGTACTATATCCTGGTGATAAACAGGAGCCGGCTGCTAGTTTAAGCACGTGTTCTCCTACGATGCAACACAAAACAAGCCTGCTGCTCAGTATCATCTGCAGGGCTGTAATGTCTCCTGCAGCTCCGCGTCGTTAGTCAGCTGGGAATAGCTGGGGGTCAGCGTGCATTTTGGATGCGAGCTCTTTGGCAACGCCCGCGCACACGCCGGCACGCGTATTCACACTCTTTCTGGTCGCTGCTTGCCTTGTTCGCCACCCCCCGAGCCCAGGGTTTATTATTTGTGCTAGAGACCCCGACCCTGTTGTGTCAGGCGCTGCACAAGCCCTCGAACCGAACGGCAGTTCTCGCCTCTGAGAGCTGGCAGTCTCATAACCATTTTTGGATAGAAAAATATAACACTGCAAGAAAAAAATAAAACCTTGGATTGCATGTAAAGAAATAAAGCAAAATGCTATTCCCCCACTCCTGCTGTCTGTGCTCGAGCCTTCCAAGAAGTTCCTGTCCTCATCTGTTAGGATATCATTTTACAGCTCGATGACAAACACAGAACTTGCCAGTTTAAACACATAGGTCTCGGTGTTGCTCCCTGGTGCACAGGCACGCTTACCCTTCCGTTGCAGAGGTGGGTGGGAGAGCGGCTTGGTCCCTGTCCCCTCGCGGTCCATGGACAGAGGTGCGGTGACATCTTGGGGTCCACGTCCTTTCCCAGGTGCCCCCCGCCAGCCCCGTGCTGCTCTCCTCTCACCTGGACCACGCGTGTTCACGCTCCGCTCCTGCTCACGTCCACCTTGTTCATGTTCACGGGGCTCCTGATCGCCTGCTCCCGACGTGTATTTATCGGATCCTGGAGGGTGCTGCCGTTCACCCCAGGCTTCGGGAACCAAGCAAAGTCCCCATCCCCTGACAGCACTGCACACAGAGAAAACAAACCACACAATTACAGTAAATAAATCATACGAAATGACGCATTACCTATGAAATGACGCTGGATGCACACCCCGGCCAGCCGTGCTGAGGCTAATCAAGCAGCTTTTTGCAACATCCAGGCCATGGCCCTGTCCTCGGGGATGCTCTGGCCGGTGGACGGGGGGCTGCAGCACGCCCACATCGCTCTGCTCAGCCTCTCCCCAGAGCTGCTTTCTGATGCTCCGCAGCGCGACTTGGCCTCGCAAGTCAGCACCTCGGCATCTGCTGACACGCAGGAGGAATCACAGAATGGTAGGGGTTGGAAGGGACCTCTGTGGGTCGTCTAGTCCAACCCTCCTGCTGAAGCAGGGTCACCCACAGCAGGCTGCACAGGACCTTGTCCAGGCGGGGCTGGAATATCTCCAGAGAAGGAGACTCCACAGCCTCCCTGGGCAGCCTGGGCCAGGGCTCCGTCACCCTCAGAGGGAAGAAGTTCTTCCTCGGGTTCAGCTGGAGCTTCCTCTGCTTCAGTTTGTGCCCGTTGCCCCTTGTCCTGTCGCTGGGCACCGCTGAAAAGAACTTGGTCCCATCCTCCTGACACAGGAGCACGCGGGCCCCTGCCAGCCACGAGCACTGCGCTCCCCGAGCCCCCCACGCCGCCCTGGTGGGGCTGGGGTGTGGAGAGCAGCACGAGCGCAGCCAGCACGCGGCAAAACACACCTCGATGCCGCGACCCCTGCAGCACGATGGGTGGCCCCTGGATATATCGGCCATTACGCACTGCAAGGCGTCAGTCGGAGATAAGGGGCTTCACGCTAGCAAAGGATTTATGCCTCCCTCGCTTTCTTGCCCTTTTTTTCAGGAGCTTTAAAAGAGCAGAGAAGCCAAGCCTGGATGCTGAACCCTCTAAACTCTCCTCCAGTGCATCAGGTGGGACTTGCAGGGAGAGCTGAGCAGGGCATGGGCCAAACAGCAAAATAACCCCGTGCCCAGTGACGCAGAGTCGTGCCCTGGTGCTGACGTCCCCGTGCGACCCAGCGTGGCCTCGGGCTGGAGGTCTCTGCCGGAGGTGATGCTGGCGCTCGGGGGTGGGCAGCAGGAACAGGCCGAATGTTCTGTCGAAAACCCAGCAAACTCCTTTTTCCACATTAGTTCCTGTTTCAGGTGTCCAGAAGAAACCTGCTCCGTCACCTTCATGTAGCAAGTCATAGTACTGAAAAATGGATTATTTCAGTGCACTTGTACTTAAAAATAATAAAAAAAAATAATCCCAGGTCTACTGGCAAGCCAGGGTGAGGTGTGGTGGTGGCAGGGGGGTTAGGTCCTGCTTGTTTTAGAGGGGACGAGGGGCTGTGCCTGTTTCTCTGCTGTGAGTGTAAAATCACTGTAGCAGTGCTGGCAGGATCTGTGCGATCCCAGCAACGGATCCCAGCCCCTTCTTCTCATCCTGGGATGAGCTCTGCGGGCTGCAGCAAGGATGCTCCTGGGCAGCAAGGACAGTGGTGGCTAGGGGAGGGTGCCTGTCCCTGTTTTCATCCATCTCGCTGTTCAGTGCCAGAAGAAAGTGACACTTTCTCTGATCTTCTCGTGAGTCACTTCATAGCGAAGGGCTGAGCCAGCTCCCACAGGTCTCAGTGTGAGGATTTTGCCGAGAACTGGGTGCTCAAAGAGCCAGTTGGTGGCTGGGGGTTGTGTTTGGGAGGCATTTCGTTGGGATATTTAAAGTGTAGCAATACAAAGGCACTCCTACTACCCCTCCTTTCCTCTGCTGGAGAAAAGCCGGCTGGATATTCTGCGTATTCCTGGCTTTCCACGGAGGGAAATGGCAGGGGTTACGGAGAGATCACAAGCATCGTCTCCTCGCAGCGCAGCCGCTCCAAGTACGCGATCACGGCTCCCCGCCACGACGCCCACGTCAGCGCGACGAAGGCAGGACGCAGGCAGCTGCCTTGGTCCCGTGCACGGCTGGGGATGGACCCCCGGCCCGGGCCAGGGGAGCCGGGCACGGCCCCCCGCTCCGCGTGATGCCCGCGGCATCCTCAGCAGGGCCGGCAGCGTGCCGGCAGGTTCTGGGGGAGAGCTGGAGGAAGCCAGCCCTGCGACAGGCAGTACTCCAGGTTCCCAGCCTGCTCCCGCAGCCAGGCACTTGGATAGCTGGCACTAGACTCTCTCCTTGAATTACTCATCTTTTCCATTACGAGGCCTCCCATACTCCAGCGATCCATCTGTTTGGTGGTGCAATTTCAGGATCGTGCCTTTTGTCAGTGATGTTAATTTTGGCAGTCAGCAGCAGACGCCGTGCTGAAGCTCCCCGCTGAGGCCTCGCTGCCTTTTCCTGGGCGTCTCGGAGGTGCCAGCGGACACGGCAGCCTCCTCCCCTGACTGTCCCGGGGTTTTGTGACTTCGGAGACCGCCGAAGGGCTCGGCAGTGTGAGGGCTTGTTGCTGGTAGCACACACATGAGAAATGCAAACATGGGGAGGTTTAACGCCCTGCACCCGGTCTGTAACAGGCTGTTAAACACTCTGCTCGCATTCTGCTCACTAGCTGCAGCCCTCGGACGACCTGCCACATCTTTGCCCATCTCCCCAGGATTCGCCTGACTTGTGTCCGCCTCGGACATGGCTGATGCTAGGAGGCTTACGGACCAGACTGCACACGCTGGGCTACCAAGTGGCTGGAGATGCACTGCCACTACAACTGCTCAGCACCTCAGGGGACATGGCCAGAACCCACAGATGTGTGGTTGCACCTGAACCATCTTCAGGAGATGGATGAACACCACATCAGCTGCTTCCTCCACCTGGTTCTTGTCAGTGATCTGCCTCATCCTCTCTGGGGTCCTCCCTTCTTTTGGTCCTATCTGCTGCTGAATGGCTACAAACTACATTTCCCCCTAATGCATGGAGAGAGGATGAGAAGCCAGGCTCTGCTGACCTTCTGAGCAGGGCTCACTGGAGAGCACGGCACACCCCTGGCCCCTTGCCTCAAGGAGGATGGCTCGGCAGGGACCATGGGGACAACCTCTCTGTGCAAGGGGATGCACAGCATGCTCAGCTTTGGGGTAGGGGTCAGTACCTGGAATTGGGCATGCGAGTGGGGATGTCTGCGCCATTCCTGTCACCTCGGTGTCCCTCACTGCACTTTCTTCCTGACAAGGCTCTCAGCTTTAGAGCTGAGCTCTTGGTAAAAAGCTTTAGTATAGGCTGGCACACAAAATTGTGCTCCTGTGAGGCTAGTCCAACTCCCAAATCTGAGCTCAGTGGGACACCAGTCCTGGACCATCTTCCTCTGGAGCTGACCCACGGGCCTCAGGGATGGCCCCGAGACACTGCTCTGTAGCCATCAGTGTTAGCGAAGCACGAGGTCTGAGGGGCATGCACCCACCCTCTCCCTGCCCAGGTGACTCCCCAGGGAGGATCTGCATGCGCCTTTGTGCAACCACACAGCAAACACTTGTCCTGGGCATCACAAAAGCTGACAAATGGGGAAAATCCTTTTCCATGCCTCCTGAACCCCCTGCAGCAGATCAAGGAGGAGCACCCAGCTGTCCTGCCCCAGTGGTGTCCCACGGAGGGGTCAGCTAGAGCCCTTCCCAATTCCCCACCACCCCTCCCCGCCGGCCCACGCCGCGAGCAGCCCGGCTCTGCTCCCGCACGCGGAGCCTCCCAGGGCAGGCGCGGGCCGACTGCCAGCCCGATAACCGGGCTCCTGGCAGCCTGCCTTCCCCTCCGGCCCAAACAAGCACCGAGCGGGCGGGCAGAGCCGGCGCGGAGACGTGAGGGTGCTGGCAGAGCCGTGCTGCGCGCCGTGCTTGTCCCCGCTGCAGGACTCGTGCCCTCTGTCTCGGCTCGGAGACGATGCTGCGCCGCGTGTCTCTCCCGGTTCTCGCTCGCTCTGGGAAGGCACCAGTTGCGTTGCTTTTCTTTCTCACCTGGTGATGGCATTCCTCCGGGGCTTGTCGTCACTGCAGCGCTTCGCTGCTGCTTCCTCTCTCCTGCGTGCTGCACGAGTCTTGAAGAAGCCCAGCAGCAGCAGCCTGGGTACCGGGGCGCAGAAGGGGAAACGGTGGGTGCAGCACCTCGACACAGCTCTGCTCTCACCATTTCTGCCAGCCCTTTGCTGCACCCCCACAGCCCCTCTCCCCCTCGCCGGGGGGCTCGTGCCTCTCCAGGGCTATTCCCTGCCGCAGCCAGGGGCACTTTTGTCACCGCTGATGCCCGTCTGCTCTTCCTGGCTGCCGCTTCCAAAACCTGAGGAAGAAATACCCCTGCGCAGGGGTGAGGGCCAGCAGAGCATCCCTGCCCATGGCACAGTGCAAGGACTGGGGAATTATTGGGATGGACCAGGCGCTGATCCACAGCTCTTGCAACACCAGCCCTTTCCAGATGCTGGTGGGGAAGGTGTACGAAGCCCACAGTGGACAGGGCAGAATGATTTACCCTCATGTGTGTCTTTGGTAAATAGAAATGAGCCTAAGCTGATGGCAGGCATAATATCCCAACTGTTTACGGCTGTTAGCGACTATCAGGTTGCATATTCCTGCTGTTTGTCTCAATCTCCTGCTCTTGCTACCGCCTTGCCCGCGGACTAAGCCAGGTGTTTGCTGGTTAGTAATGTGCATCTGAGGATGCTCATCTGTGTTGTGCCGTGCCCGGGGTAAGCAGTGAGATGGGAACAGGTTTTATAAGTGTAGGATACCCCAGGAAGACCCTCAGCATCACCAGCTTCCAGGCTCCCCAGCTTATATGCCGTGGAGGCAGAGCATGACCCAGCTCACGTGGGCCCCGGCAGGGTTTGCCCACAGACCTGCAGCATGGCGAGAGCCTTGGCTGGCAGCAGCAGGGAGCCAACAGCAAGAGACAGACCTGTGGCTCCAACCTCTGGTCCTGCCTTTTCATGTTCCTGCTCTGAAGCCCCTGGTACTCATGGCAAAGGCCGGGCTGGCACTGCTGGTGCAGCTGTGAGCTGTACCAGCACCTCATCGTCCCCATGGCGTGGGTTTATCCCCTTCCCACCGGTGCCTCCAGAGCAGGGCCTGGCACTTGGCTCTGTGTCTTGAAGCAGCTCTCCCAGATGGCGTCTCAAGCTTCAGCAATGGCACTGAACACTTGCTGGTGGATGCTAAATCCATGGGTCAAGTCCAGGCCACCAAAGAGCCCTTGTAGGCATTGCAGCAGGACATTTCCCTCCTCTGTGCACTCAGTGCCCGATATCTCCAACATGGTTCCACCATGGATGTGCTAACCCCATCCTGTACCTGCCAACTCCTCCATTCATGGCAGAGTCTGATTTCCCAGCCACGTCCTCCTGCATCCCGGACGCTCGACCCTTATCTCCCCTGGCAGCCCCCTGCCCCTCTGGCTTCCCCTGCTCGCTGCACATCAGGACCTGGGTGCACGGCTGTGAGCGGGCAGGGGGAGAGGCTCTCTGCAGCCCAGACCCCCATGGTGGGGCGAGGGTGGGAGCACGGGACGCGTGGTGGGGAAGGGAGAGTCAGAGAACTGTGCGTGCGGGGCCGCGTGTGCGCCTGCGTGTGCGCAGCGTGGGACACCCGTTGAAGGTCTGTTGGGCGTGTGTGTGTATCCACGTACAGCAGAAGGTCTGAAGGTGCCCGTGTGTGTCTGGGAGCTGCATATATATGAGAAGATGTAGCTCCCATATGTCTGTGGCAGTGTGCAAGCACATGCCTACGTCGCTTGTGTCCTTGCGTGCGGGGGGTTTTGTCCTACCCTGTACGTGCCCAGGGTGTACCTGGCAGCGCGGCGTGCTGGCTCTGCTGTGTGTACATCGTGAGTGCGAGTCTGCGTGTGTGTAAGGTACTGGATAAAAGGGGAAATGGCTGGAAAAGCTATCCCCACTCCCATTTTAATCAGAGAAATGAAGCAGCTGTTGGAGTGAATAGACCCTGCACTAAAGCAGACGTCTTAATATCTTTTGCAGAGGAGGTGCATTGTGATTCATTCTGTGCATCTCTATTACTCAGCTTTTGATAGGGGCTTACTTGTCTCAAGTGCTTTTCATTATTGCCCTAATGCTATCTATTAACATAGTGGATGGAGGCTCTTTTCTCATCTGGAGCATGCATCACTGTGCTTTTAAAGATTATGGGGCTTGCAAATACATAACACTTTACTGTCTCCCTGACATAATTCACTGGGAAAAGAAATACATGTAAATAGATAGGTAAATAGATAACCCAGTTGGAGGGCTATGGGAGACGGAGAGGCAGACAGACCGACTGAGCGACCCCGGCACAGAGCTCGGCACACTGTTAGTTCATTTGTAATAAATGAGAAGAGAGCTGCTCGCAGTGTTTATTTAGAAATTCTTGGCTACTGTTTGGTCTCACTTGAAAATTCCTTGTTTCCTAGTTCCCAGCCTCCGACCTCCAGGCTGCAGGGTGGGTCACCCATCAGAGATGGGGGGCTGCTGACGAGGAAAGGTTTCTGCGCCCAGGAATGGGAGCGTCATGGGGAGATGGGGAAGGGAGGAGGACCGTGACGGAGAAATGAGTAACAACACATCGTGGAACCATGACCTGTGGATGGAGAGCCCAGCAAAGCCCACAGGACGTGCAAGTGACCAGTGACCACAGCGTGGACCAGAGCCATGGCCATGTTCTGTGCTGGCGGAGACCTCCTCAGCAACCTCAGGAACACCATTTCATCTTAGCTGGGTCAATTAACGACTTTAAAGACTGGTGAGGCATTTAAACACTCTGATGTGACTTATGTAGGCAGTCTTCATCAGGGGAAGATTACAAGTGTGGTTTTCTGGGTCAGTGTTATTACACAGTTATCAATCATTGCTCTATTGCATGGTAGATGATGTCTGATTTCCTGACGAGCGCGATACCGAGACCGTGCCAGGAGAGACACAGAGCTGAGATCAGGCAGAGGTATTCTTCCACCCTCTTTTTTTCTGCAGCAAATGACTCTGCCTCAAAACTAAAACTTTTTGCAAGAAAGGAATAAATTGGAATTATTATTTAACAACAGCTCAAGCTCTGCTTTCCTCAGCTCAGGATGACTTTTTGTTTCAGATTTTGTTGAACTGTGGTAAGAAATGCAATGGCACGAAAGCAAAATTAAACAGACTGAGATTGGCAGAACTGAATGGTCCAGCTGAGAGCCTGCATTTTCGTTATTTCTTAATCTCTAATGTTTTGGAAACCCATTTTCCTGCCCCGTGCCTGTATTACAGACACCTCTAGCCTGCAGAGAGTGTGGACCCCGTTTCCTCCAGACTGTTCCCCCAGACCTGGGGGGACTGACTGGCAGATGATGGCCATGTTGGCCCTTCCCAGCAAAGCAATTGGGGCAAGTATGTCCCTCCTCCGCCAGCACAACTATGTTGGCATATTTAGGGCAGGACACTTTGGGGCACGGTTTTCACGTCGTACAGACATGGCAGCCCTGGAGACAGCCCAGCACGCTCCCCCTCTTGCCAGCTGTCTTGCCCACCACCATCAGGGCTACTGATTTAAACAGGAGTGCAGCTGCTGGGGTGCTCAGCAGCAAGAGACTCAATGCAGGTCTTCAGCTGGCCAGTGACCCACAGCCCCAGGAGCCTCTGCCTCGGGGTCTGTGGTGGCCCCGCAGAGCCAGGAGCCTGCTGCGGATGGTGCTGCTAGGAGATGCCAGGAGGACATCCTACACTGTGCCCCTCCAGACCTGGGCTGCGCACATGCTTTGCAAATGTTTTCCCTGCTCAGTGTCAGGACTCGGGCTGTCTCCTGCCATCAGACCAAACCAAGGCAGAGGAGGCATCCAGTACCCCAGGTTTGTCACGCTCTGGTCTAAACAAGATGAGAAGTACCTCAGTCTCTCCTGCTAGGCAGGAGCCCCTGTTGGTAGGGCACACAGATGGCTGGAGTTAGTCCTGGCATCAAGACGTGAGATGGGGATGAAGGACGGGTAACCCAAGCTCACATAGGGCCCACTTTTGGTGGCCAGGTTTCCATTCCCTATGCTGGTTCAGGGCAGAGGTTAGAGAGAGCCATCCTGTGCCACCACCACCCCTGCTCTGAAGCATGGTGACTTGTCCCTCTGCAACCTCACACAAAGCTTGGCCTCGGGGCTACCAGCATCCTCTTGGGAGCACTTGACAGCAGCACCCAAAGGTGTGTTTCCCTGGGTACTCCCAACCTGTGAAAGCAGCTTCTCTCTATTCAATAAATAACCTACAGGATATATTACAACCTTTTATAAACTGAGACTGATGCTGGCTCCTAGCTATGGTTAATCATATAAACTTGCCTAATTTTATTCTATCAGCCATCTTGTTGCTACATGCCAGATGCTTGCCTTAAATGAATAGTGTTGGAACAGCCAGACATCAAGTTAACAGAATACCAGCAAACATTCCCGACAGCATGAGCAGTCTATAAAACCTGGCACTAAACTGTATTAGGGGGAGAGATAAGCTCTCAGAGAGGAGCTGGGAAGATGGTAGGCTTGCTTTTTTTCCAAATGGCTTCATGTAGCATGTGGTGCAGGTGTCGTAGGAAAAATCCATCCAGCTATGGAAGTACCTCTCTATCTAAGGCTGGCTATGCTATGAATCTTCTAATGGAATTAAGGCTTAATGTCCTAAATAGAATATGAAATAGTGCTTCCTCTCGCAGACCTGCCAGCTGTCTTGCAAACAGGGCAGAGAAACTTCTACTTTTTGCAGATCGAATCAGTCATTCTCTGAATTGATGGCAAGAGCCTCATCAACAAGATATAATGTTTTAATGATGTTGTGACACGACCTGACACGCAGTGTCATTTGATGGATTCTCTCATGTCACGGCGTATTTCTGACACAGAAAAATGTAACCTCTCTCCCCCCTTCCAAAAAAAAGAAAGAGGAGGAAATAAATGTTCATTTCTCCCGTGCCTAAAATGCTTGGATCTCTTGGAGCTCGTGGTGCTCAGTGGTGTACTGCTTCAGCTCCATGACTGCCTTGTGCTGGAGAAGATGAATTTCCATCGCGCTTTTCTGTGTCTGCTTTTCACCTCTGCATGGCACATTACCACTTGCTAATAACATGGAATAAATAGCATGGCATTAATACCTGGCAGCAATCATTTCAGCCCTATTCTCAGCTGCGAATCCTCTTCAGGTCACTTAGGACATCTTGAATTGTTTTTTTCTCTGCCATCAGCCTCCTTGCATGCTCTCAGGTCTGCAGTTGCTTCTCCCCAGTTTGGCGCAAGGGCTCAGTACTGGGAGCTCAGGTGAGGTCTGCTGGGCTGGCTGCAGATGCTGATGGCACAGGGCATGTTTGCCTGGAAGATGCAGCTCTCTTTATCCCAGCAGCACCTCCAGCTGTGGTCTCCTGGGGTAGCTGTTTCTGTGTGTCCCAAAAGGAAGTAGAAAACCCACACAGCACTCAGATGAATAAAGAGAGTGGGGATCTTGTCTCTGAAAGGGTGAGCAGAGTTGACTGAGATTCATACTTGGTGTTAGGGCTGGGTGCATGAAGCTGCCCCGTGGCAGCAGGTAGTGATGTTGATGTCTCCTGTGGGTGAGGGACACCAGGGGATGCCAAAGTCTGTGCTGGGAGGAGCTCTGTGTACCTGTCAGCAGACAGGAGCTGTGCAGGCATCACAGAAAAGGCTCAATGCACAGAAAGGAGAGACCCTTGGCTCCTTTTTTGGTGACTTGAAGCAGTTTTCCATGGGCTGCTTGGTGCCTGGGTGTCTCTGAGGTTGGGCAGAATTGGGCCCTGGCATCTTGGGCACCTCGTGCCTCGCTTGCCTGGAGGAGAGGTATGCTCCTACTTGCACCCAGCTCTGCTCATTCCTAAGCAGTGGTGGGGACCTGGGGCTGATGGTCCCTCAGCTAAGCACGACCAGCCCTGCACTGTCCCAGCAGCTGGTCCTAGTGACCCTCAGAGAAACTTGTAATAATCTTGTTAGCTTGTGAATCCTCTGTGTGCGGGGATGTGTGCGGTGGTGGGGATGTTTGGGGTGCCTGACCCATCAGCCCGAGATGCTGCTGCGTATTTGGGAAGCCCTGACACCCTAGAGGTGCTGTGGGACCCTACTGTCCCCAGCGTTGTGTGACAATGGGGACACAGGGGCTGTACGGATGCTTCTGTCACAGTCAGGACCTGGGGAGATGAATCTGGGAAGAGCGAGTTGCATAGTCCTGCACATCGCAGCCCACCTCACCACAGGGCTCAGCCAGACCCCACAGCTCTCCAGCGCTGGGACCCAGCCCCAGCTGCAACGGCGGGACCTGGCGGAGGGATCTGAGGATGTGCACCCGCTCCCTGATGCCTGGGGCAGCAGCAAGGATTTGTAAGAGACACAGATGGTGGGTGGCACCTGTCCCCCAGGGACATGCGGGTGGGTGTCCTCCACCCATCCACGCTTTCGCAGCACCACTGCGATGCCCTCTGCTCTCCCCTCTCTGTTCCCCAGAGCTGGCGACTGCAGTTTGGGCAGTAAATCTGGACCATCCAATCCTGTTAAATTATTTTCCAAATGACATGATTTCCCTGGTGCACACAAATGATCAATTTCATGTTTTATTCCTAGTGCTATTTTAGGAAAAAAAAAAATCTCATTAAACTATCTTGATTAGAGAAAAGGGGCTGTCATCACTGGGTGGACAAATGGTGTGAGGGCACTCAGCTCTCTTCCTGCATGCACAGACACCTGCAGAAGAGGCCTGCAAAGACCTGAATGTTATTCGCCCATATTACAAATGAGGTGAAGGTTAAAAAAGGTGATTAAAAGCATCTGGAAACCAAAATGTGACAGAGTCTTGCAGTAACCTCCAAGCAGCTTGATTTATGACAGGCCGGTTCCACCCGTAACAAGATTATAGCTTCTCCACATCAGCCATTGTGATAAATACCAATTACCTACTTGAGTATTGCCATTCAAATTTGCCTAAGTAAGGAGCAGAATCATACATCTATGTTGATTACATATCAATGATGCGGTGGAAGCCTTTGCAACTTTTAGATCTGCTTAAGATATGCCGCCCTGATTTAGACAGCGATTTGCATACAATTTACCCATAAAGCTTTACTTTGAAAAGTATAATTACTTTTTTAATATTCTTCCTTCTGATTTGAATGTTAGAGAGGCCATATAATGAATTACTGCACTAATGAAGACAAACATGCGCTTGGGGTGTACAATGGGAGCATTGTTAAATAAACTTCCCGCGTGCAACACATTTGTTGTGGTTAATCTTTAAGTGGAGGCTCCTATTAATACCAGCACTTTTCTTCCCCTAATTATTTTCAGAGGGATGTAAATCCCTGGCAGTGCTGCTCCAACGGTTCCACCTGCAGTGGCAGGCGCGCGGGGAGGCAGGAGGGCTCCGGTCCCGCTGCGTTGACCGTGTAGGTGGTCTGGGCACACCTTGACCTGGCGGCCAGGCTCCAGCAGGTTCAGAGCGAAGCAGCTCCCTGTGCCCTGCACGGGGTCCTGGCAAGGAGTGGTCGCTGCCAAGAGCCTGCTAGGCTTTCTGTAGGAGTCAGGGACGGCTTTGTGGGAGTCACAGACGGCTTTCTGTAGGAGTCAGGGATGGCTTTGTGGGAGTCACAGACGGCTTTCTGTGGGAGTCAGGGATGGCTTTCGTCACACGGAACGAGGATGGCATGAGTGGCATCCGTGCAGGGCAGAATCATCATCAGAACTGGTCTCTGCTGCCCTGTCGCATTTAATGCAGAGCAGCGGATCCTTGGAGCTCTGACCCCTTTGCTTCTCTTGTTGTTCCCCTTTCCCTCGAATCAGAGGATCTCCCCCTAAACCTGTGTCTATATCCAGCATCGCCAGGAGTTCAGATGGCTAAAACCCCCTGGGATGCAAATTTGGGCTGAGGGAGTCTTGGCAGGCAAAATAGTCAGATTTGGACAGAAAGTCAACCATGCCCTGGGCTGCATCCCCAGCAGTGTGGGCACAGGGCGAGGGAGGGGATTCTGCCCCTCTACCCCGCTCTGCTGAGACCCCCCGGGAGTCCTGCGTCCAGCTCTGGAGCCCTCAGCACAGGACAGAGCTGGAGCTGTGGGAGCGGGGCCAGAGGAGGCCCCAGCAACGATCCGAGGGCTGGAACCCCTCTGCTGGGAGGAAAGGCTGGGAGAGCTGGGGCTGCTCAGCCTGGGGAGGAGAAGGCTGCAGGGAGACCTTAGAGCAGGCTTTAAGGCTTAAAGCAGGCCTACAAGAAAGCTGGAGATGGACTTTTTAGAAGGGCATGGAGTGATAGGACAAGGGATGATGGTTTTAAACTAAAAGATGGGAGATTCAGACTAGATGTAAGGCAGAAAGTTTTTACAATGGGGGTGGTGAAACCCTGGCACAGGTTACCCAGAGAGGTAGTGGGGGCCCCATCCCTGGAAACGTTCAAGGTCAGGTTGGATGGGCTCTGGGCAACCTGATGCAGCTGAAGATGTCCGAGCTCATTGCAGGGGGTGTTGGACTGGATGGCCTTTAAAGGTCCCTTCCCACCCAAACCATTCTATGATTCTGTGGCTAAAGATCTTGGAGATTTCTGTTGCTGTTGGGAAATAGCAGCCAGTGAGCTCTGGGAAAAGGACTTGCTGGGACCAGCAGGGTGATCTGGTGATGGGAAGGGAGGTCTACCAGGCCAGAGGAGGGATTCACCCTGGCACTGGGACCAGCACCCTGGTCCAGGGGCACTGCCTGGGGTTTCTTTTCTAAAAGAAAGCCCCCATTTCCTTTGCTGTTTGCATGGATGCACACGGTGATGCTGAGCAAAGCGACAGGGCTGGCCCCAGGCTGGGGGTGTGGGGGAACCTGGGGACAATGGGGGAAGAGGGTTTGTGCATGGGATCTTGGAGCTGGGACCTTTGACATCCTGGTCCTGGGCCTGACCCCAGCGACCTTGGGCTGGTTGTTTAACCCCTCTCCACTAATGCCCTCGCTGCCGACCTCGCCGAAGGGATGAGGATTTGGGGCTCCACGTAGCTTACAGAAGCTTTGTTCCTCCCTATGGTGTAGGAAGGGAGAGGGATTTGGAGTTCAGGGTGGTGGACCTTGGTAGCCCAGTTTCCACATGCCTTCCCACAGATGTGACTCATCCTTTGGCCACACACAGGCGAGCACACCCGGTGCACCCGCGTGTGGAGCTGGGTGCTGCCTCCATCACCCAGCGTGGACGGGCCTTACGACCTCATGTCTGCAAAATCCTGTGCCTGCGAGGAGGAGGGAGGTCCAGGGAGGAGCAGATCCCAGGAACGGGGGGTCCATCTGGCAGGAGGGCAAGCGGCCATGGGCTGTCGTGGATGGTCACTGCCCAGCCCCACGCAGCTGCGAGCCGACCCTGCGGATACCCTCTGCTCGTCTTGCCAAATGTTAATGCTGATGCATGACAAGGTTACTTGAAGAGCCTTAGCCAGTGCCTGGGAGATATTTCAAATCAAAAAGCTTTTTCCCAGACGAGTGATTTCTCAGCTGGCTGCCAGCAGCTCCCTGCTTTTGTCTGGGTCCTGGTCCCCTCATGGAGATGCACCTTCCCTGGAGGGGCTGACCCACCAAGAAGGGCTAGGGGAGGTCGAGGGAGGAAGGGTCAGGGCCCTAGACAGTGACTTTTTGACTCGGACTGAGGGAGGGGAGACGCCTAGACCAGCTCCTCTTGCCTCCTGGCCCAGCACCCCATTGCAACCCCGACCAGCCTGGGTGTTGCTCCTCAAGGCACCTGAGATGGAGGTGCCATCTCTCTGAGAAATGTGTGCAAGTGGCTTTCTATCCATGCTCCAAACATGTGGCCAAGCATGACCTCTCACTTGAGCCCGTCTGGCTCCATCTTACAGCCAGCACTCTTTGGTCTACCTCCCTCATCCTGGGTGACCTCCCTGGTGCCTGAGGTCCTGCTGGGACAGTGTCCACACTTATATAAAGTCTTCTGATGTCTGGTTGCTTCTGGCTCCTTCTTCCCTCTCTTCTTTTTCCTAGAAGCTCTGGGTGCAGGACAGCAGAGCGACCTGCCCTCTCTCACTGCTGGTCCTCATGCATGCTGCTCCCTGGGGAAAGCTGCTACCCCTGTCTCTGGCTCCCTGCTTTGTATGGACACTTCCCAGGGACGCAGGGGGCTCTGCTCTGAGGACAAGCTATGCCAATTGTGCTCCAGCTTTCTCCACTTGTAGGTCCCCCGTACACTGACATTCACCTCCTGGTCCTGAGCGGCCCCTGAGCCTTCTGTTCGGGGCTGTTGGATGCACCCAGGCACCCTCAGGCTCTGTGGTCTGAAGCCTGACTCACTGTACCTCAGGCTGATGGGTCCATTTGTCCCAGCACTTCTCCATCCATGTTGTTACCCGGCTCTTGCTTGTCCTGGGAGCTGATGCACGTCTTTAAAGCCTCCAGACCCTCCCATGGCCCTGCTGCCAGGGCTGGCCCCAGCCTCCAGGCTCAGCTGGCAGCCCTGCTCCTAGGTGCACTGCTTTGCATCTGAGGCTATTAAAACATATTTTGTTGGAATGTGCCCAGCGAGGGAAGTGGTCCAGCTCCATGTGACTGCCTCATTATTCACCACTCTGCCAATCTTTGTGTCATCTACGAATTTCATCCAGAGAGATTTGGTATCTGCCAATTTATTGACAGGATGGTGAACAGCATCTGGCCAAATGCTGACACCCCCTCGGCACTAAGATGATGTCCTCAGTGACCTTCAGAATGTCACTTAGCTCCATATCTGCAAAGGTATTTAAACACATAAACCTCCACACTAGTGACAGTAAGGACTAAGATTTTTTTGCACCTATTTTCATGGCATCGTGTGTTTCCTGGGTGCTGCAACAAGGTCCACTGGGAGCACCAATACCTCCACAGAAGCAGCTTAAGAGCCATCAGAGCCCATGTTTTCTTCCCCCAGATGAGACACAGCCCTCTCCAAACACCTAGGTTTCTTCTCCTGAGAGGAAGAAAGGGGTCAGCTCCTGACTCAGGGGAGCTGCCAGGAGACCCCTGTGAAATGTGGTCGAGGTGCTGGCCATGGGGACCAGCAACATCACGCAGCAGGGTAGAGAGATGCAGGGGGAAGTTGCCACCTTGGGAGAAGCAGCACAGCCACTGCTGGTGTGTCCGTGCTCACAGCCGGCTCTGCACCATGGGAGAGCGTTTCTTGAACCCAGGTCACCCAAGATATTGCCTTTCCCCAGCCCATCTCAATCTGCCTTCCATGTGGGGTGCTTCCAAGAGGAACGCAGAGGTAGCAGGAGGTTACATGAGGAGCTCACCTGCCCACTGCAGAGCCAAGCTGACGTTCACCCTGGATGCTACTTGCACTGTCATGTACTCCAGCACAACTATTTCCCCGGCACCGGAGCTGTGCCCAGATCCCCACCAGCAACTCCCAGTGCCCCTGTGCTCTGCCAAGAGACCAGCATCCTGCAGCAGTGGCAGGAGACAGGCTGCGTGCCGGAGGGTGTCTGACATGGCAGCAGCCTGCCTGCATGGGCAATCAGCTGTCCTGAGCGCGGGGCTGGGTAATGAACGATGTGAAAGCATCAGCCCTGGGATTGCACAGCCCTTCCCGGTCCTGCTGGAGAAGAGGAGGGGCAGAGGAGGAGCAGGCCAGATAATGACCTTGCCCAGCTTGTTAACCTTCATCTCTCCCTGTAACGTACTTGGCTGCTTGACTCTCTTTTGTAATTAAAGCATCGTGTTGTTTAACCATTAACAGGTCTGAAGGAAGTTCTTTCCAGCATGGACTGACAGGGAGCTGCAGAGACTGTCCAAGGTTTGTTGAAGCAAGAGCTGTCCTTGAGGAGCAGAGCCAGGTCACGCCACCTCCCCATCTGCGCCCCCCTCCAACTCCTCCTGTGTCACCAGTGGCCAGGGGCGCTGGGTTGGAAGGGTTGGAGCTTGGCAGGGCAGCAAGAGTCACTCCAGCCTCTGCAAAATGTACCTCCTGCTCATGCCTCTGCCGGAGTGTCGGGATCTGGTGTGAATTACGCAGCTCTGGTCTGTCATGGAGAGACACAGCAAGATGGAGCTGGCTGAAGCCTCTTCTGCAGGAAGCTGAAACCAGAAATTCTTCTACAGGAGATAAGGCCCAAATGTTTCGTAGTGTGGGGACCGAGCAGCCAAGGCAGTGCTGCATTCCCCAACCCTGCTGCCTCCCGGTCCATATCTGAGGGATGCCTGGGAACACATCCACCCGTAACAGGGGATCACAGCTGACGTCATGGGTACATGGCGGTCAGGCCAGATACTCCCGTGCTTGCTCCCGGCCCTGTGCTCTGTGGCCTCCGGAGCAAAGATCTTCAGAGATCTGCAGCCCCGTGGCTGCCCTGCTTGCCCGGTGGAGATGCAACATCTCCAGCTATTTGGTGTGGTCTGCATTACCCTTCCACAGTACTCATTACAGCAGAGTCCAACCGTGGGCTTTGTCTGACCAAGCATGGGAGTGTGCAGTTTGAATGACTCCATGAGACGTGGCCACACTGGGGATTCGTCCTGCAGCCGATGGAGTTCAGCTCTCCTGAGCCTGCTGGCACGTGCTCTGGGGAGGTGATGAATTGCAGGCGGCATCTGCATCACTGGGGGGTGATGGACTCTGCTGGAGCTGACTGGGAGGCTGACCCTGATGGAGATGTTGGTGGGCAGACTCACACCTTCAGTCAGACAGATACACCTGCAGACTCTGTGGGCTGTTCCCAGTAAAAAGCTCTTGAGCAGGGTGATTTCCCAGTGCCTGGAGGTCTTCATCAGAAGTCAGCCTTTGCTGGCACATCTGAGCGTGGAGAGCCGGGGAAACTGGGTCTCTGTGCTGAAAGGATCGCTGTTTTATGGAGGGCAGACACGTGCACATGAAGATGGTCCAGCAGACCTCATGCCTCGCTGCTGATCAAATAGAACAGCAGAGGCCTGGGATGCTCCTGAGGGAGCAGGCTCACTGAGGGTTAACCTGGGAATCAGCCAGGCAGCTGCCAAGGCGCTATAGATTTTGGAGCCATAACTCTTCAGCTGGAGAGTGAAAAGGGGACAGCTAATGAGGCTCATGAGATCTGTTAATGCTTAACCTAATGCAACACCTACCAGCCCTGCTGATAAATCAGAGACGGGCCCCAGCACGTCTCTCTGTCGGTCCCTCGGTCTGCCAGCAAAGCCCCAGCATCTGCGGGGGGTCCTCCCCTCTCATCAGCACAGGGGCTGATTTTCCCTTCCCCACTCTCCTTTCCCAGGATCCTGGCAAACACTGGCACATCCAGACCCCTGTTGCTGGGACAAAAACCTTTGGAGATGTCTGGAGGGCGGCCACAAACACCAGCTTGGAGGAATCATGGGCTCAGCCTTGGAAAGGTCACGAGCCTGTGGAACTTCAGCCTGATGGTCTGCGGGTGGGGGGCACGGAGGGTTGAAACTTGACATTCAGGTTTTTAAAACCTCTCCAGGAAAATCTAGCTTTGATCTAATCAGCACTGATTAGCCTCTGTTGCCGTAGCGGGGAGAGATGGCTTCGTCCGCAGCCCTGCACACACCGAGGGCTTGATTTCCAGCACTTGCTCTGATTCTCAAGCTGCTCGGAGATGTCCGTGCTCCCGCTTACTGCCATGGTTCATTTCTCATGCAAAAATCACGACCAAACAACATCAGCAGAGCCCTCCCGGTGGGACCGCATTACAAGGCTGTGGGTAAAGAGGTGTCCCCTACCATGAGAAATACCGAGAGTGCTCCTTCCAGGGAGGTGTGAGACATTTCAGCTGCAAAATTAGCCCGAAGTCCAAGCTTTTCTGTAACAGCAGAAACCAAATTGAGCTTGTTAAACTACATGAGGCGTCCTTCAGTGGTAAAGCAAAGGAAGACAATTATCTGCCATACTCTTGTGAACACATTTCTGGCCTCATGGTCTGACATGCAGGTAGGCTGAGGAGAGATCAGTCTGTGTTTGGTGGTACTGTTCCCACAGCAGACATCACTGTTACAGAAGGGCACCCAAGAACAGGTCCCAGAAATGTCAAATCTTCAACCACAACCATGCTGGGTGCTTGAGGCTGAGTGAAGATGGCACAGCTGGATTCCTGGTCAGAAGATGTGGTGCCACCTTGGTAGGATGCAGGTGGTTCACTGCTTAGGACTTGGCTGTGTCTGCTTGCCACGTGTCTCCATCTGTCTGACATCTTCTTGTTCTTGCCCATGGAACAATTTGGGAACAGTTGATGTAACCAAAAAACTCACAGGCTCTGGGATCTGGTCTGGATACCTTCCGACACCTGAGGACATAGCTTCAGTGAGGCTTTCTGAAATTTGCTGTGATTAGAGATGAGTGAAAAAGCACACATTGGACCAGCAGAAATGATACTAAATCCGTGTCCTTTTAAAGAAAGGTAGAGTTTCAGAATGATCTCAATTTTAGTGACCTAAAAGTTTCCATTGGATTTGTGGCCTCCTTCACCAAAAAGGCAAAAAGGCATAAGAAGAGAAAGAGGACAAGAAAATGGAAAAGAGAGAGACAAAACCCAGGTCTGGAAACTCCTGTGTTTTGTAAGAAGCATCAGGACATCTGGAATAAACTAGAAAAATTATTTCAGGAAAAAGCACCTTTCTGCTAGTCCTCATAATATCACTCCAGCACTTGCCAGGAGGGTGTTGAGGGCAGCACCTGCCCCTGGTGACAGCTGATGGTTGGTATTTTACTGGGTTCTGTCATTTGTACTTCTCTTCCAACCCACTTGACCGTGTATCATCTGGGTGTGAGTCCGAGATGATTTACCAAGAAGAAATTACTGAGCTGAGCCTCTGAAATCATGGGCACTCACCTGCTGTCCTCAGCACCTCTAGAATCCACAGTGAACTAACTCAGAGAGAGAATTACATTTCTACTTGGTGAGTTGCCAATCACTGCCATTTCACGGAATTTGAGTCATGTTTCTCTAATGAGAAGAAATTTTGTCTGTTAAATCCAGCAGGTCTGTGCTAACCTTGTATCAAAGATGTTCTGAGACCTTGTGGGTTTCCCTGGTGTTTCTACGCTCTGTTCGCGACTTTGGCTGCACAGGTCACTCCTGGAGGAGTTTATCTTTGCTGTCAATGATCTTGTCTGGCCAATGTGGGACAGCACATGCTATCTGATCCCTGAGAGTGCATGTCTAGGAATGATGTTTAACAGTTCCAGTGCCATGAGGTAAGTTTTGAAACATAAAGTCTTGGCATTTCTTTCATCTAGCACGCTTGCATGATCTTTTGTGCTTGGTCTTTGCTGAACTTGGGAGACATTTTGCAGGGAGCATTTTCTTCAAAATGTTCGAATTCTGTTATGGGGTGTTGTCATGATATGTACCCCAAAACTACAAATTGGCCTCCCCCCAGAATCATAAGACTAGCTCAGAAATCAGAAGATTTGAAAACAATTGCTGGAGTGCATCCTGCCTTCTCGGGATGCTTTCATCATCCCATTTGCAAGCAGTCTCTACCATCATGTGCCCTAGAAACCTGCACATTTGAAAGAGAGCCAGGACTGCTTTGCTCACATGATGCTGGGACTGAAGGCTATGCTAATACAGCATCAAACATCACAAGATGTACACTGAGATCATGAGATGTGGTCACTCTGCAAAGACATAGGGCTTATCTCTGTTTTCCGCAACCTTCGAATATCAGCAGAGCATCCCCATGGGATGGTGTCTGCCTCCCACCAGGTCATTACCTTGAGGCTCCCTCTGCTCCTTGGAGGAGTGCACAGGAGGAGGATGGCCGTGGGCAGGACCCTGCTGAATTCGAGCCACCAGGGACGGGTGACTCTTCGCTAATCTTCCAGAAGCAAGGTGACACAAGTTTTATTTCACAGTTGCCAGGTGCCAGCCCTCCTCCTGTGACTGGAGTGGCCTCCTGTCCTGGCAGGGAGGGAGGTCTAACGAGGCTCAAGGAAGACCATCGGAAAGAGCAAGGGACCATGACCGAGGGCCTGCCAGTACATTTCCCTAGTGGTTTTCTATCTGTGACCAGTCAGAAAGCAACATAAAAAGAAAGCAAGAAGCCAGCCAACCCACTTAACTGCAGTTTTCCTCCATCAGGATCTATTTATCTTTATTCAGCCTGACATCGCTCAGAGAGAAGAAGAAATTCTGGGAGCCTAAAGCCAGAGGGAGACCACACAGTGTGTGCTGGCCATACTGGGGGAGCTCGTCTCGCTTATTGCATCTGACACCAGGCAAGAGGAGCCAGGATCTGTGGCTGTGGGTGTGAGGAGGCTTTCCAGGGACGAAGGCAGCCTCCCACACCACATGCTGGCTCTGCAGACATCAGGGTGCTGATTTCACTGTCCTGCAGGAGCAGATCTCAAGAGCCTGGAGGACTCTGCACTGCCCTAGACCCCAAGACCCTGGGTCTCCATCACAGAAGAGCAGGTGGCTTTGGGCAAGATGCTCCAGCTGCAAGTTGGGGAGGATGAGGTTAAGCTGACACACTGGAATCCACAGCTGGATTTTGTGAGTGGAAGCACATCTGTACCACTGCTTTCTAGGAACATCCCTTTACATTCCAAACCGACAGGATTTAACAGTCTGGAACATAGAGAAGGGGAAGGAGCAGACCCACTGGGACTCCCTGCTCACTGTAGCACATCCCTTAGTTGAGGGATTTGTCATATATTGGTGCACAGAGGATTCACCAAGCTATGGGGCTGGGGGCTCTGGAGTGGGAAGCACTGAAGACTGTCAGGCCATGGCAGGTAGATGGTTCTCAGCCTGTGGCCAGCACCACGCAGAGGTTGCAATGTTCCCATCAGATGCCAGCATTTTGGGTACAGCTCCTGGCAAGGCTGAGAGAAAGTCATCCCAGGGACACAGCGCTGATCCAGGAGAAGGTGCCTAACAGGGTGGGAGAAGTGATAGCACTGCCGAAATGATGTTGTGGAGGGCATATGTCAATCTGGGGCTCCACAGTAATGGAACTGTCCCTTGGCATCCTGCCCCACCACCAGCCATTTCTGATGATGCTCCAGCCACAGGTTAAGCAGGCACTATGTAGGACTGTGTAGGAAACACACTGCATCATCCAAGGACCTCACTCTTTGCCTTGGTCTGGAGAAACAAGCAGCAGGAAGCTCAGCCTGTCCGTGTCAGCATGACTCTGCAGGACAACCAGTTGGCTGAAGACAGATGTCTGCATTGCTGATGCCAATCTATCCCAGACAGGACAGTCCTGGGGGAGACCATCAGACCTCTGGCGTAAGCACAGGCCTGTCACATAAATGGCTTTCCCAGCTCAGATTCTCCAGATATTCCCATCCTTGCTCGGCTGAAGTCTGCATCTTTCCCAGAGGAAAAGGGCATCTTTCAGGGCATCACCTTGAACTTGAGCCGACCGTCTCCAAGACCTGGCAGAGCCCCTGGACCTGTCCAGATGGGCTGTTCAGAGCTCCTTCCCTGCCAGCCGCACGGACCCTTTCTGCCCAGCTCTCCTCGCTGAGCAGTTCTGTTACAGCAGCGTCACCCGCAGCCGACTTTGCGACGTGATCTCCCACCGCCTGACACCCACAGCACTGCTGCATCGATCGCCTGCCCAGCCGGTGCTTGCCCTGCACCACGCCTCTCTTCTCCTGGCTTCTCTTTTGCTAGCATGTGAGTCCTAACTACATATCTCCATTCCCAAAGCCATCCCATCCTGTCCCTCTCTGTATTTCGCTGGAGGATTTTATCTGTGTTTGTACCACACCGAGCCCAGAGTGCGTCTAACCCTCACCAGGACCTCTTGCAGCAGCACACTGGCACAACCAGCAGACCTGGTGCTCCATTTGCATCTCCCGGCATCACCCAGGACACCACCTCCTCGTCTGTCCTGATCCAGGGACTACCCACCCGTGGTCCGTGATGGTGCAGGACCAGGGAGGGCTCAGAGAAGAGCAGTACGAATGAGTGGAGGTGTGCAAGGCCTGGCTGACTGGGAGAGACAGTGGCTTAGCCTATTTAGTTTATCAAGGGAAGGTTAAGAGGCAACTTGATCATAGTCTATAAATACTTACGGAGGGAGGAGATCTCTGATAATGGAGGGTTTTTTAATCTAGCAGATAAAAAATGTAATGAGATTCAATGGCTGGAAGCTGAAACTAGAAAAACCTAAATTGGAAATAAGATGCATCTTTTAAACAGGGAGTATAATTAACCATTGGAGCAATTTGCTGAGAGATGTGGCGGATTCTCCATCATTTGTGGTCTTTAAATCAAGACTTTCTAAAAGAGATGCTTTCCCTCAGCCAGAAGTCACTGGGTTCAACAGTGTCATTGCTGGGGAGAAGAGCAGTGCCCTGCGCTCCAGGGGTGCCCTCGGTGCCCTGTGGTGACCCCCAAAATCCCTGCTGCCGTCTCAGGCCGGATTCTCCATCACCACGCAGCCCAAGGGCTAACTTGCACAGGGGCGACAAGTCCCCAGATAAGAATGAGAGTGTGTCCCCTCTTTCCACTCTGTAGCAGGGGATAGACACAGTGAGGAACTGGACTTTGTGCACCCACTGCACATCTCCTGTTCGCCCAGCTCATGGATGCGTGATGAGGATGAGACCGGGAGAACTCAAGGCACAAGTGGAGCAGAAATCCAGAGCCAGCCCTTCTTGTCCACTCTGCAGAGGACACGCCAGAGAGGAGGGCAGGAGCTCCGCTCAGCCTTGACTCCCTTGCAGCAGGCTGTGTGCACCCACTCACCTTCTCACCTGCCCCCTTCCCTGCAAGGCAGACCCACAGGCACCCCACGGGCTCTGTGCGCTGCAGCACCGTGGGTCCCAGCCTCGACACCTGGTGCTCGGGGCGGCTGCTCCCGGGAGCCTGGCAGCCACACACACTCCTTCTTACTTCCTTGCTTCTTTTTTTCCCCTTGGTTTCTTTCTTGATATTTTTTCCTTGCTGCCCTAATTTTTTTTTTTTTTCACCTATAATTTTCTCCATTGACTTTAATTAAGCTCTCCCCAGGCTCGCTCTGTAGGCAGGCTTCCCCGGGTCTAATTAGACTCTCATCATAAGTAATCTACATGGAAAGCAAACATGTGTGTGTGTGTGAGAGCCAGTGAGATTTATAGAGAGCATGCAGGGAGCAGATGGGTGCATAAAACACTACAAATAATTCTGATGCAGATGCAGAAAAGGCAGGCGCTATGGTGGGGACTGGAGTCTTCCCCACATGCTCCCATAAGTCAAATCTCTGTCTCTCTCTCTCTCTCTAGGTATCACCACATTTCCCACAATAAAATCAATAGTGCAGATCAGAGTAAATCATTTTTGACTGGGAAAGCAGGACTCGTTGATAGCAGCGATTCCCAGATGAGACTTAAGGATATGTCTCACACTGATCTGTTTCTAACCATGTGCTTAAGACCCAAGGTGTATGCTGAAGTAATTATCAGAGGTGGGCTGCCCATCATGAGAGCTTTGTGCTGTTTGCTCGGCGATGGAGAATGGTTTATGGTGCGGGGCCCAGGCGCCCAGTGCAGCCCGCGAGCTGGCTGCCCTGCACACCTCCCCGACACAGAGCTGCAGAGAGGAGAGAAAAACACCCTAAGGGGAAAAGAGAGCTTGGAAACGGGCAGGTTTGAGACTAAGGAAGGGAGATAAATACAGGTACCAGCCAAGGGGTTGGGAGTTGGCTCTCCTGGCAATGCCCATGCTTGCCTGCCTTGGGCTGCCTGCCACCTGGGAGCCGCGGACAGCCCGTCCTGCCCCGGGACGGGGCTGTTCTGGGGGCAGGAAAGGTCTTGGGATACCATTGGTGGGTCCTGCTGGGGTGTCACAGCAGGCCCAGAGACCCACACTGAGAATGCACCAGGAGCATGCTGACAAACTGCTGGGAATGAGTGGGAGAGCTGCATCCTCCTGTACACGCACCAGAGATCCGGGGATGGACCACATTGCTGTGGGGCACACTGAGGACTTGCAGCTGAGACCAGGGTCTGAGCAGCTTCGGGGAGAGGGAAACTGAGGTCTGGCTCCAGACTCTGCTCCAGCTCTGACCCTTTGGTTGTCCCTTCATCACTGAGGTCATCTGCTGTGTCTGGGGCATGGAGGGGGAACCAGCATCCACTGTGGGGCTCTGAGCCCCTGTCCTTGAGGCTCCTGGGTCTTCTCTGGTGAGAAGTGGGGGTGGGGCGGGTGTCTGTCCTCTGCTTTCTCCCCAGCCCCAGAGGGATTTTGTGCCTGCATTGCACACCAGTACCATCACCTTGAACATCATGGGCAACAGTGTCCTGCAGGGTGGAAGCCACCAGAGGTGCCTGAGATTATTCTCTGGTGGCTGAGTCTTCCAGGATCCTAACACTGCTCTAGGACGTGGTCTGTGCTGGGCTGGGGGCATGTAACCCTCTGATATGCCCCGTTGGCTGGACTCACCCTTTTGCCCATCTCAGTGTGACCTTCTTTTCTTCCTTAGCATTCTCATCCTCTTCGTCACTGCTAAGAGATAGGACTGGCAACTGATCATTCCACGAGGAGTCCCACCACTTCGTCTGCTTCCCAGAGGCTGACTAGTGCATCTGTCATTCACAGTGATTGACCCAGGGGCAGAAATGGCTGGATGCAGAGTCATCTCTGCTTTTGGAGGAGGGAGACAAAAATCCAGAGTATGTGCTGTGCTGGGCAAACACTGGCCAAAAGGCATGCCCTGAGCGGCTTCAAATGGGAGATGAGGGGAGAGATTGGAGATGGGCATCTGCGTGTGGCAGTGGTGTCTGCACACCAGCAGCCTCACAGGGTTTGGACATGCTCCCATGTTTGCTTTGCCCCAAGACATTTCTGGCAGGAGCCCCAGCCCTCATGTAGGTACTGAAGGTGCATATTGTGAGCACGTGGCAGCTCCCTGCCCACCAGCCCCTGTAACGTACCCCTGTCCCTCTAGATGATGTGGCAATGGGTTGGCATGATGGAGGGGCATAGAAGAGTCCTTTCTGCTGCACCGTGGAGACAGACTCCCCTCTTGGGTGGTCTCTGCTCATCACTGCCATGAGACATTCTCATTACAGGTGGAGCAGGGGCACGCAAGTCCAGCCTGTGTGTTGGATGCCCAGTGTAGGTCGCATGTAGATCCCACCTGCCCCTGGAGCAGAGGTCGGGCTCAGCCTGGCACTATGAACATGGATCTTGGCCACCGTGTGCACAGCAATGGCCTGAATTGCTGGGGACCGTGACAATCTGGGCCTGGCATGGAAGCACGTGGCGCTGGGTCTTGGCAAGTTGTACTTAATAGGCCAGCTCTGAGAGAGGAAGAAAGTGCTGCTGGGCATGGGGCAAGGCCTGTGATTCACTGAGTTCAAAGACAGAAGAAACCATTGGGCCGTCTAGGTCTGGTGGTTTCGTTTTTTTCTGGTGTGAGCCATCACTGGGCAGGTTCTTGGACAGGTAATTTAAGCCCTGTTGGCAGGCTGTGGCTGCTTTTCGTTGCCTGTGTGGAGCTTCCTGTCTGGTCCTGTGGCGTTTACCAACATAGGCTGGAAACGTCTCCACCGCCTCCCAGACAAGAGGGTTTCTCACACTGATTTGCAGTTCGAACCAAAAGCTTGGAAGTGAAACATCTTCACAGAAGCATCAGGGGATGGAGCACCCCCTTATGTAGTTAATCTCCCTTGCACTGAAACGTGCATTGTTTCCAGCAAAAATCGTTCTAGCTGGGTGTCTAACCTGATGTGGGTTCTGTCTCTGTAGACCAAAGAGCTCTGCCAGACCTGGAATTTAACCCCCTTTCAATTTACAGTGTGTTTACCCTTCCTGTTCAGTTGTGTTTCCTGAGTGTCCTCCTGCGAGGTGTTTTCTCCAGCCCTTGTATCATTTCTGTGGCTCTTTCCTCATCATCTGCAAACTTTCCACAACCTCCAGAAAATCCAGACACCAAAACCACACTCAGCATTCCGGTACATGTTTCAGCAACACTTTTTCGTGCAGTGTATAATTAGACTATGAAACTCATTACCACACTATGTCATGAAGACCAAAAATTTAAATGCCCGGATAGGCAGGTTAGGCAAATTCTTGGACGACAGGGCTGCTGATGACTGCCACAGGAGCTGCTGGACTGACCCAAATGCTATGTGCAGCTCTGGGAGTCCCTGAATCATTGGCTGTCAGAAGTCAGGAAAAATATCGCGGGAAAGGATGGCTCAGTGCTGCCCTTGCATCTCTGAGCATCTGCTGCTGACCTGCTTGGAGATGGAGCTTGGGTCTGGCACAGTCCTGCCACTCTAACGTACTTGTGTGCATGGAAATAGACTTCCAATGGTCAAACACCAGCTTCTCTTGGGCTGCTCACCTCAGGCTCCTCTGCAGACACTGGAGACAAAATGGCATTTCCAGGACATGAATTAGTTTGTCCTGAGCAAGTCGCGTGCGACAGTCAGCCCTGCAAGCTCCCACTGCAGGTGGAAATCACCAAGGGAGGAACTGCTCCCCATCACCTCCTCCCCTCTTGATTCCTCAATATCGTGGTCATGTGCAAGATGGACATGAGCCTCCTGGCAGTTGGGGAGAAACCGTCTTCAGCCAAGCTGGTACTGGGTCTACTGACCTCCTCCAGACCCCCATGGCATGGCTGTTCTCCAGCGAGCTGTTGGGGTTGATTACTGAGTCTGGAGCCACCAAATCCAGTATCAAGCCCCCATTTGAAGGTACCTGGTGACAGATATCTAGAGGAGACCGACATCCACAGCCTCTCAGACACCAGTTTCAGTGAGTAACTCGCCACAGCTGCACCTCTCTCCAGCAACTGCTGAGCCCTGTCTCTGCTCCTCTGATGCATTTGAGGGCCAGGCAGAGTCTGAGCTCTGGGCGTGCCCAGTATGATGTACCTCATTTCTCTGGTCACAAAATAATTTAGCATCAACACTGGAGGACTGCACAAACCCTCATCCAGCTCTTTTCAGACTCTTGACATATGAAATTAGACTGATTATTGAGATTACTATTATTTTTAGGGTGATTTTAAAATGTTTGTCCCATGTAGATGTAGTTTGACATTCTCCTTAGATGCAAAGATGGTGAAGAGCACTTCTTTGTCCTTGCATGTTGCGAGTGCTTCCTTCCAAATATACAGAATAGAAATACTCATTGATCACGTCTGCCTCTCCTCCCTTGTTATGAGCAATTTTACCATCTCAGTGTAGTGGCACCCTTTGCCATTACTAGGATTGATTTTATTCCTGATATACTTCTAAAACCTCTTCACCTTGACAGCCCAGGAGCTTATCCCAACACTTTTGCCACTTGTGACTTGAGGACTGTCACTATCTGGCCAGGGGAGCAGAAGTGGAGAGGCGCGAGTGGCTGGAGAGCCTGGGGAGAGGGATGGAAGGATGGGACGAATGCCAGAAGGGTATGGGAAAGATCAGAGCTGTGACCACGCTTCTGAGCTCCTCGTGGAGGGCACAGTGGAGCTGGCTGTGGTGTGGGTGTTGTAAAACCCAAAGCTGGCTCTGGTGACATTGGCAGACCAAGCGCAGAGAGGAGGGGTGAGGCAGTTGACTGGCAAGCTGGGGGGACTCGGGGCTGCGCTGGGGTGGTGACCCACCCCCGCATCACAGCCCCTGTTGCCCTTCTCCTTCTCCCTTGGTGGCACCCACAGGCTGGGGTTCCCAAGCTGTCCTCGTCAGAGGTTTGGCTACTGGGTTGCAGGGCAGGGAAACACCATTCCTCTCCAGCATACGCTCTGTCCCCTCTTTGGGGTAAATAACAACTCCTTTCTACAAACTGTCTCCACTCTGGGCTATTTGCATCCCCTCTCAGACTACTCTGACCCCAGGCTCCTCCAGGGACTCTAAACAGGAGAGATGGGTGGAGGGACTCATGTCTACATCTTCCAATTCCTAGCTGAGCCGTGGCAGGGACAGTGTCCCAGTCAGGTCCTGCTTATGTGCAGCACCACAGCCTTTTGTGGTATCCCAGAGAAGGGGAACGAACACCCGACCCAGTGCTGCCTGGGGTCTGTCAGCCACCTCTGTGCTCCCCACACATGAACAGGGGATGGAGGTCTCCTAGTGCCAGAGTTCTCCCCCGAAGCCCACTTGTGAGGCTCCGGGTGTGTGGCCAGGAGCAGGAATCAGCAGCTTTCCTGCACTGAGTAATCCACAGCCTGCCAGTCCCCTGCTTGTGGTGGCCCAGCCGTATGGCGAAGGTGGAGAGAGATCTGCAGAAAAAGGGGTTGATGATGAATTGATAAACCTGCCATGGATGTCCCACCATCACAGGAGAACCGTGTTGTTCCCAGCAGAACTGAGTTCAGGGCAGGCTGTGCACACAGCTGGAAGGAGATGTGCCCACAACTGGCTTGGGGATGTCTGCCCCTGCTCCTGTCTTGCCATGTCAGGACGTCCAGAGGATGTTCTCCATCTCCTGCAGCGCACAAGCGGCAGCTGGGCACTTGTGTATGAACTTCTCTGAGCTTGCAAACAGCTGCTGACACAGCTCACACTTTGGGAACATGGATACTTGGAGTTTCAGCAGATAAGGGATTTGCCCCTTGGATGTGACATTATCCAGGCGATGCCCAAGTTTAATGGCTGAGCAGTGAGAGACCTCTGCCAAAAGCCTGTGGTCCCCTATTACAAGAGCTGCAGGTACCATTTCCATGGATAATAAATTCTCAGTGCCATTCTAGGGTGAAAAATCTGGAATTTGGCTGCACTTCAACAAATCATTTTGGCTGAAAGCAAAATGGGGCATGGGGAAGAAAATGTTTTACATCTACAGAAGACTTTTTCTTTTAAAACTGAGCATGTTGGGGGGATCAAAGGAAATCTTAGGAGAAAAGATACAGAACCAAAATCCACTTTATGGGCAGTGGAAGAAATTATTTCAGGTGAACTCAGAATGTTTCATTGTGTTATTGCCATGGAAAAAAACAGGAAGTTTCTCATTTGATTTAGGACTAACCATTTATCTTCAGTTTTGCCTTTTGGTCCCCAAATGAAACGTGACAGGGCTCTGTCTGCCCCTTTCTGCATGAGCCCGAGAGATCCCGAATTGCTGGTGCTACCTCTGCGGGGAGGGAAATTCCCACCTGCAGCATCTCCTGGCTCTCAGCCTTTGCCACCTCCCTCCCCTGGTGCAGGACAGCCCCTGTCTGGTCCTCACGCAGATGGGGAATGGTGCAGGGTGGATGACACAACCCCGAAGCCTCTCGTGTTGCCTGCACCCGCGTCTGGCTGCAGGGTCCATCCAGCCCGACTGCGCCAGCCTCCACTGCGTCGGTCTGATAAACCACACACTGAATATTTGTTTCAGATATTTAAATACATCTCAGGGTTCAGATCACAGCTTCTCAACAGCAGTTAAATAAGTAACACATTCATATTTTGTAAACTGTTTCTCACAGCTTGTTTATTTAGGGTTATAACTCGATTTGGGCTCCTTATGGAAGTGTGACTCATTGTTTAATGTGTCAGCTCATTAGCAATACTTGTTTTTGCCTTATATTTCTGTGCTACCACTAATTGCTGAGCCCACTGTGAGCTTCAGCTTCCAATGACACTGTGGAAAATGCAAGAAAATAGATCAGTTACTAGATAAAAGGCAACAGAAATAAACAAACTCATGAACCTGCAGAGGAAGCTTTTTAGCTGCTGTGATTTTACTCCAAGGGGAGACTTCCCTTGCTTGGGAAATTGAAGCCACCAGCTCCTGGGTTCTTCTGTCAGAGGGATCTGAGGAAAACTGTGCCGGCCACCGGAGGGGTGGTTTCCGTGTTGCACCCTTCTGCTTAGAGCACGCCACGTCTCTTTGACAATGGAGATGGAAGAGCCCGTTTGTGTCATTTAGATTTCACGGGCTTTCTGGAACAAGCCTTGAAAATGCCGATGCTCATGGTCACACCATCTCTGCACACATGAAAATCAACCTTCCTTGCTTGCTTCCCTGCTTGCTCACTTGCTTCCTTTATTCCTTGCTTTTCTCTGCATCACTCAAGCAAGATTTTTTTTTTTTGCTTTGCTGGCACAAGCTTCTTTCTAAGAAGAAAACTGCTGCTAGTTTCCTACGTAGTTTTATGAGCTTTCATGAAGTATTTAAAGGAACAACAGCCACTGAATGAAAAGCATTTTATGGGAGAGGGAAGGAGCGAAAAAACCCACAAAACTGGAGGGGTCAGTGATGAAGACAAAGAGAAGGGAAAAGAGCCAGACTTGACTGATTAATGTGTTTAATTTTTCCCTCTTTGCAGAGCCTCCGGGAAGTGTTACTAGGAAGGGGTTGCTGGAAGGCAGGGTCCTTGAAGGAGTCACGCTGGAAGGGATGTTTTCTGGTCCATCCTCCCACTCCATCCTCTGGCCCCAGCATCTCTCCTCCCTGCC